>NC_138994.1:43471815-44142164 GCF_964341445.2 Mesoplodon mirus | reverse complement strand
GGTCAGTGATTTTTTTTATATTATTGAAGTTTGGATTCTTCTGTCTGAAGTTCTATTTCTTCCTTTTGAAGAGGTATCAAAGATGGGTATTGAGAATATTTTATTTATTCATTTACTATCTTCATTACTTTAAAGCCTGAGGTTACACCTTCAGATTACATTTTTTAAACTATGAAAATGATAGATTCATAAAAATAGCAATAATGGGGGCTTCCCTGGTGGCACAGTAGTTGAGGGTCCGCCTGCCAATGCAAGGGACGCGGGTTCGTGCCCTGGTCCAGGAGGGTCCCACGTGCCGTATAGCGGCTGGGCCCATGAGCCATGGCCGCTGGGCCTGCGCGTCCGGAGCCTGTGCTCTGCAGTGGGAGAGGCCACGGCAGTGGGAGGCCCGCGTACCACAAAAAAAAAAAAAATAGCAATAGTATGCTACGGGAAAAAGGGATTTTTGTCCTACAGCCTTGCAGTCCACTAACTGGGACTTTTCTTAGTCCAGGGCAGGTAGAATATTATAGGGAGCCCTGAACAAAAAAAAACCTATCATAAATTCCCTGAAGCATAAAACTGAGAATCAGTAACAGGAGATGATCTCAATTGCCAAAAGAACATATTCAGAGACTGATGATCTTCTGATGTAACCAGGTCTTCAAATATACTCATTTGCCCTAAGGATTTTATTAAGTGGCTTCTAGGATGAGTTCTATTTTGTATGTCTGAAATAGACTCATATGTCAGAATATTGTGGGGTTTTAAAAAAATATGTAATGGATAAATGACAAGCTACAGTTCTCAGTGTTAACAATTTCTCTGTAAAGCGACTGCTATTTTTAGACTGAAGTATAGACATGTTGATAAATGTAAATGATGAGTAATAAGCATGATTACCCCTAGTATTTGAAAATGTAATTATTAAAGCAATGCTAACATACCAGAAAGTCTGCTATTTTTAATGTGCGTAGATACAAATGAAAGTATCTGTAATAGTCAGTCGGTATTTATTTATTGATTTAATGAATCTAATGCTGATAGATAAGTGGATTTTTATTTTTTGTTTTTGTTTTTGTTTTTTGTTTTTTGCGGTACACGGGCGTCTCACTGTTGTGGCCTCTCCCGTTGTGGAGCACAGGCTCCGGACGCGTAGGCTCAGTGGCCATGGCTCACGGGCCCAGCCACTCTGCGGCATGTGGGATCCTCCCAGACCGGGGCGCGAACCCGTGTCCCCTGCATCGGCAGGCAGATTCTCAACCACTGCGCCACCAGGGAAGCCCAATAAGTGGATTTTTAAAGTAAATAACTGTTAATACAGCAGACCCCAATCCCACAATACCATTTTTGTGTATATATATTCTTTTTCAGATTCTTTTCCATGATAGTTTATTACAAGATGCTGAATATAGTTCCCTGTGCTATACAGTAGGACCTTGTTGGTTATCTATTTTACATATAGTAGTGTGTATCTGCTAATCCCATGCTCCTAATTTATCCCTCCCCCCTTCCCCTTTGGTAACGATAAGTTTGTTTTTGTCTCTCTATATCTTCTTGCATCAGACAAGATTAACCTGCCACCCTAAACCCCTTCTGAGAAGTCCTTTCCCATAGCTGCTTGTCGAGGCATATGGCTCCAGCAAGTTGCTGGCAGGTGTCCACGTTCTCTACCACACGTGTCCAATTTGACCAGTACTGGAAACATAGTCAGAATCTGGTTGGCAACTGGTATCTGTCATCAAGGCTAATGCGGTTCACCTTTGTGAGGATGTGTAGGTAGGAACTCATTCATTGCTGCGGGGAACCAAAGTGAAAAAAAAAAAGAAATGCAGAGAGAGAGGACAATACCCAGCTTTCATGAGGCAGAAGATGTGAGGAGGCGGAAGCCATGCGTACGCTGAAATCGTGAGGGTGTCAGGTAGTCAGCTGAAGCTCCGTGTCCCAGGGAAAGATCCAAAGGCAGAGGAGAGCTGAGTCAATTCACAGCCAAGCACTAGGGTGGACATCAGAAAACATCTCCACTGAAGGAGCTGCAAGGAAACTTGGTCACTAAGCTGCTTTGTGCCCTGCAACACGTCTGCCTCCTGAGCCTGGGGAGTCCCAGGTCCCTGCAAGATTCCCGGTCCCATGTGAGTCCTGCCAAAAAGCAGGATGGGGCGTCCATTCCTTGGCACCAAAAGAGTAGAGCACGCCCTCAATGGACAGAACATTCCAGCCTCACTCACGTGCTGAGTCTTCCCTTCACACCCTGCTGTTTCTGTGTTCAGGCTGATCGCCCTTCCCCTCGTCCCCTCCCTTCCCCTCGTCCGTGCACCTGAATCTTATTCTTCAAGACCTCACTTAAAGGGAATCTTCCCAACGAAGTACCCCTTGATCCTCTTGCTCTTCCTCCCTGCCTGGTTAATCCTTCTTTCCCCCAGAGCCAGCATCCTGTTACCAGCAGCCCTCTGCATTTCGTTCTGCCATTTTTAAAGTTACCCACTGCAGGTCTGCTCAGGCAGCTTGAAGACTTGTGTCCTTGCCGTTTCCAGCTCAGGACTTGCACATGGTCAAGGTTTAACCAGAGTTGGGGGAGATCAGAGAAGGTCTGATCGTCCCTCTGTCTCTGGCATGACCTCTGCAACCTCAGCACCCACAGCCGTTTTACAGTCCAGAGGACCACAGTCCAGAGAAGTGATGAGGTTTGACAACACTGACATGAACAGCACTTGAGGACAGGAAGGACCAGATGTCCCTGGCGGGTCCCCTTTCCAAACCCCGGTCTCCTTCACACTTCTAAATCCCTTCTCCACACTTCAGCTGAGGGGATCTGAGAGAATTTCAAGGGCTTTCAATGACCGTTTGCAATTAACTGTATGGGAAACATCTCAAGTCAATTAGTGCTGGCACATTTCCAGGGCTGTCACCAACCTGCTCTGGAGCAATCAGGCTTAATTATCTTGTCTTTTCTTTCTTTTTTTTTTAAATGTTAATCTCATTTGCGTGGGTTTCTATAAACATGTAGGTAAGCAGAGATTTTAATTTGAATGTAGCAGATTTGGACAAAGCAACTGTATTTTACAAACAACTCAAAAGTTTTAAAAACCTCAGTTGAGTCCCATAGTTAGTAGTTAGTATAGGTCCTGCATCTCCTTCTAAAATGACTAGAATCACTCCCGGAGAGCAGGCACGTGGATCACCAGAGAGGGAAACTCACTTTTTCGCTTGTTTGGGTTTTGACCACCATGGAGCACAAAAGAGGAGCTGGGGAGGGGATAGTCGGTGTTTTGTTTGTGTTCAACCTCTCCAGACCCAACAATAAACTCACTGAACTAAACTAAACAGCCGTTTAATAGCAACTCCAGGCTGCTTAGGGAGGGAGCAAGGTGCAGCACAGAGTTTCACAATCTAGTTCTACGGATGGTTAGCAGGTGTTGGGAGTGAACGGCTGGTGTTTCTGCCTGCCTCCCCATCTGTTTTCCCTCTGGGAATGGGCAGCCTTATTTTTTTCAGGAATCAGTCCTCTGCCATCCAGGGAGGCTGAGCCCTCAACACCCAGCTCCAGATTCAGGTGGCTGATCAACTGTCCTGCATTGTCTGACTACAGTTGTTGGTTTGGGATGGACAAAGGTCCAAGGCCGGGCCAAGGAGAGGCAACCATGCGATGTTTTCTGGAACCTGAGGGTAAGGGCAGCTGTCTCTCTGCGGCAGTGTTAGGTTCTAAGCATGAGTATTCTGTCCTGTCAGCAGCTCTGTTGTTGCTTCAAGAGAATGAAGGAAAAACAAAGGAAAGCAGAGGAGAGAGAGGGAGAGGTTGAGAGAGACAGAGAAGGGGAGAGAAATAGTCCTAACTGAGTTGATACCTTCATCAAGCTGTGTCATTGACTTTTCAGTTATTTGGCCAGTAATTCACTTTTTCCCTCCCTGATCCTATTCAACTTATGTGTATCACAACTCAAAGAGTTCTATAATATAATACTGTACAAATATAGTATTACAGGTAAAGGTTTTCAAGGTCAAAACTTGGGACTTTTTATTATCAACCATATGTGAGCAGTCAAACCCCATTTCCAGGGAAGCTCCCTTGAGAGCCTGAATGAGAAATCAAAGTAGGATTAACCTTATGGAGGGAACAGCTTCATGTTACCTTTGTTCCTCCCCTGCCCTGGGGCACCTGTAACCTTTTTCTTCAGCATCCTCAAGAATTTGAGCAGGGACATATATACACTAATATGTATAAAATAGATAACTAATAAGAACCTGCTGTATAAAAATAAAATAAAATGCAAAAAATTCAGTCAATAAATAAATTAATAAAATAAAAAGAATTTGAGCAGTGACCTCGGAGCTGCTAGCCTCTCAGGCACTTCCCTGAGCCCAGAGACGACGTGGCTGCATCTTGGCTGCCTGGGGTCCACAGCATCCCACTCCCACCTGGCAGCAGTGCAAAGGGTGCTTCTGCCCATATTCTGCCCATAACCGGCTGGCTGCCTGAACTTGGGAAAGGCACACTGCTACCCTCTATCTGCGCTTCCCCACTGCGAGGTGCAAGGCTGGCTTTGGCTTTGGCATGGTTCCCGGGGTCTGACCTGTGATGCCAGCTGATCTGTGTGTGACCCCTTTGGGTCCTTGTGTTGCTTTTGTCTGGTTCCAGCCTCTTTGCCCAGGGGCCTCATGCCGACTCACAAGAGATCTCAATTGCCCCTTCCCTCTCAGCTTTGGTTCTGCAGAGCTCCTGGTGTTTCCCTCCCCAAACCAGCCTGGCTTCAGGATCCCACACTCCACTGTACCTATTTTTTTTTTTTGCGGTACGTGGGCCTCTCACTGTTGTGGCCTCTCCGGTTGCGGAGCACAGGCTCCGGACGCGCAGGCTCAACGGCCATGGCTCACGGGCCCAGCCGCTCCACGGCATGTGGGATCCTCCCGGACCGGGGCACGAACCCGTATCCCCTGCATCGGCAGGTGGACTCTCAACCACTGCGCCACCAGGGAAGCCCCACTGTACCTAGTTAACTGTTACGTTCACGTTTTGGCTTCCTTCGGTCCTTGGCGCCACCTAGAAAGAAGAGAGAATTTGCTTGAAGTGAGATCCTGGTTTCCAGAGGCTCAGGAGGAGCATGGAGGGAGACTGGGGTCGGCACGTGCTTCCAGCCTTGGGAAAGGGACTGGGGAGGAGCTGGATAGAAGGCATTGCCCCTGTTACCACTGACATTGATTGCACAATTGAAAAGTAAGCAAGAAAAGAAATGCTTGGTGTGTTTTTGAAGCAAGCCAAGAGGAGAAGCTCGTCACAGGACTCGTCCTTCCGGGCTGATGCATCCTGGCCTTTATGTGGGGAGAACTGAACTTTAAGTCTTCACATGAGTCCACAGGGGTGAGGAAGATGGTGTGCCCTTAGCGGGCTGGATTCTGGGGCATCTGTCCACCCCACTTGATACAGTGCAGCTGGCCATCCTGGCTGTGTGCCCGGTTCTCAGCATCTCCTGGGTACTGTCCAGTGTGCTATGGGATTGATAAACATTTAAATGTCATGCTTCCAGGAGCCATCCGTCATAGTAAGTGTTGTTCAATAAATGTCACCAGAGGGTAACAAAATCTTTCCTACAGAAGGCCCCCTGGCCACCACTTCCCCTCTTGACCGTCCCACTAGGATCATTACAGGGCCTCTCCTGGCTTCAAATTTAATAGCAAAAGATGAGGGCCTGCTTCTGAGCTTGGAACCAAGAGGGGTCATTTTCCTGGAGCGCCAGCACCTAGGAGCCGGCTTCCTAATGCCGTGTACTTTGTGGTCACCATTAGTGCCGTTTACCATGTCTGGTTCTTAACTTCCAGAGCTGGGTAGGGCTGTATCTCCTGGCCCCCTGTGATTGGATGCATCTAAGTAAATGATTCTGACCACTGCACTGTGAACAGAAGTGACGTGTGTCACGTTTAGACCAGAGCATTGAACTGCTGACACGAGACCCTCTCCAGATCTCTTCTCCTTCTGACGTGATAAAGCAGGACATTTAATATACTGGCTCCTCATTAGCCTGGTTCCTAAGTGACTCCAGTGAGCTGAGCCCTCTTCAGTGGACACACAGCGTGAACAAGCAGTATATGTTATTCTTTGAACCTAATGAAATTTGAGGTGTTTTTGTTACTGCAGCATAACCTAACCTATTCCAACTGATACAGGCTCCAAATTCCTGAGATATTTGAGAGAACAAAGCAGTTGCCAACCTAATCCTTCCTCTTACCTGCCCCAGGCATCTAAAAGAACTATATAAACTTTGCAGCAGGAATGAAATCTGCCCTTTTAGTCTAAAAATGGCTGCTTTTGCAGCGCTGGAGAAATTTCTGGCATGTCTCCAGGAGAGTGCTAGCACACGGGGAAAGAAAGCATCTTTCTGGGTCCATCAGTTTTCATTCCCAAGCAGAGCTGGGGGAAGCTTCTTCTCTTGGGCTGGAAAGTTGGACCGAGGAAGCTGTCAATGTTGTCTCAGGACCCGAGTGGAGGTATGACTGCTCTTTCATTTGCTCATCCTGGAAACGTGTCCAGAAAATGTGTCGGGCTTGGGAAAGTGACATATGGTAGGGTTGTGCCTGTAACGTTGGCCCAGAGAGTTTGAATGAGGACACGAGGTCACCCAGCGTTCCTCCAGAAGGCAGCTTCGGTCTCCAGGTCCCAGCCTCCGCTGGCAGCTGGGAGGCTGGGCCTGCCAGGGCTGCGGGGGGATGTAGGCGTGTGCATCCGGATGTGGGAGGGGACGCTGAGGAGGCAGGCATCACCCCGTGTCCGGCCAGAGAGGCTGCCCAGGGTGCTGCTTCCAAGATGCAAGGGGAAGGAAAATGCCGACAAAGGGCAGAGGCTGGGCCTCCTCTGGCTGTCCCAGCCCTGCTCCTAGGCAGGGAGTGTCCTCTGATGGGTAAAGGGTGGTCCCTCCCCTCCAGCATGGAGGGCACCAAGACTGGTGCTTCTAGCTCAGCTCTGCCTCCAGATCACTGTAAAGATGCACAGGATGGACAAGGGATGGACGGTGGATGCTGGCATTGCAGGATTTCAGAGCTGGCCTCCAAGAGCCCTTCTGTGAAGTGCCTTTGCCGCTGCTGTAAAGCCCTCGGCGACATTTCCAGCAGGGCTGCAGCCTGTGCCTTTCAGAGTTCAATGCCAAAACTTGAGGGAGAAGGCAGGAAGGACAGCTCTCTCCTAGTACCTGGGAGGAGGGCGTTCAGATGAAGGACGGAAGCCGTCCTTCTGGCAGGAGCTGTCACTCTCACCTGCTGGTTGCTCAGGAACACTGTCTGCCTGTTAGACACTGCCTGAGTCACATCCCTGAGTGCACCTGTCTGCATCTGTTCACCTGCGTGGTTCACAACCAGTATTGCCAAAGGGGTGCCTCTGCACAGGTGAGATGGCACAGAAGATGTATTGATATTTTAAGCTAGATTAGCTGTGAGCATTCTGAAGGGCCAAGCGTTCTCCAGGGGGCGTCTCTCTCTCTTCCTTGCCCACCTCCCACTAGCAGCAACTACATCGGGAAGTCATCACTGGCTACCTCACTTATCCAGCGACAGGAGTTCTGGGTTTGCTCGTGGCCCTGGATCCTGGGCTACTTGGAATTCGAAGCAGACTCTCCCAAGTTAACTCTCACATCCTAGCAGTGTCGCTTTTTATTCTTTTCATGACAATGCCTTTCATTTGCAGAATGCTTTATACTTTCACATCTGTTATTGCCTTCACTTCTCACGGGCTTTTCAAAAATTGCAAGATGCATTTCCATAGTGTACATGCAGTATTTGCAGTGCCTTTCCCACCACCAGGAAAACCAAAACCATTTATACAAGCAAGTTACAGATATCACGGCTCTTTGTAAACACAATAGAGTGATAGTTTTATTCTTTTCCACCTCCTCTTTCTTCCCCTGCTTTTCCAGGATGTTTTACCCTTTTAACACGTCCTCCTGATTCTATTACATCCTTTCCCACGTCTGGGTCCCTGCTGCCTCAAGAAGGACTTTAGCCCAATATCCTTATTCTTTGTTCTTACTTTACCCTCTTTCCTTTCAACAGGGCACGGTAAACCCTTTTTTAAAGAATTGCAGCTTGCTTTTTCTCTCCCCAGCCTGCCCTCCCCCCAGTATTTCTCAACTTGTTCCAAAACTCATGTAACATTTTCAGATGGCCAGTGTTTTCCTGTGTACTCTCTTTGGGTCCCATGGGTTTTTCTTTCCTCAACCGTCTTAAAATAGAACTAGGCATTCATTCAGTCAGTCAGTCAACTATTCAACCAATGTTTATTGAGCATCTACTTTGTGCTAGACATGGTGCCAGGCACTGGGGATACAGCAGCGAGTGAGGCAGGCATAGTCGCTGCCCTCATGTGATGTCTTATTTTTATAGGAGAGACTAAAAAAGATTTAAATAACTGAAAATCATTATGTCAGATACTGATATATGCTCTGAAGAAAAATAAAGCAGAGTAAGGTTATAAAGAGTAATGGGGGCTGGGTTTTTTTTTTTTTTAATGGTTAAGGAGGCTGCTTTGAGGCAGTGAGGTTGAAGCAGAGACCTGAAAGAAGCAGTGGAAGGCCCTCCCTGCAGGTGGAAGAAGCACCATGTGTGAAAGCCTGAAGGTGAGAGGGCACAAGGAACACAGAGGAGGCCAATGTGGCAAGGAACACAGAGGAGCCCCATGAGTGATGGGGAGGGGAGAGGAGGTAAGACTGGACAGGTGGGCTGAGGGACTTTTAGGTCACAGTCAGACTCTGGAGTTGATCTAAGTAGGTCAAGACTCACTGGACGGTGAAAAGCAAGGAGTGACATAGTCTGGTTCATGTTCTACGTGGATCACTCTGACTCCTGGGTGAAGAATTGAGAACATGCAGAATTGGAGACAGAGAGTTCCGGCAGGAGGCCATGGCAGAGGTCCAAGAAAGATAATGGTACACTGGACAGGATGGTACTGGTAGAGGCCTCTAGAGAAGTGATCGGATTCAAGCTGAACCTTGAAGGTAGAGCTGATGGTAATTGCCCACGGGCCACACTTAGATGATGAGGATGTTCTTGGTGTCAGTAAAACTGGATGAATGGCGTTACCATGAACTGAGGTGAGGAGATCGGTGGAGGAAAAACGGATGGGGGGTGACAGGAAATCAGAAATTCACGTTTAAACCTATTAGGCTTCATACAAAAATGGAGATGTGAGAAGAAAGCAACTGGATAACTAAGGGAGATGTTGAGGCCAGAAATACGGACCAGGGGATCATCAGGTTATAAATAAAGTTTAAAGCCATAGGAGTGGACGGGATCACCAGGGAATGGGATAAGTGAGGAGGGAGGAGAAGGACGGTCCAAGGACTTAGTCTTAGGGAACTTCAAATTGCAAAGGTTAAGAAGAAAAATGGGAACCAGCAGAGGCTTTAAAAGTAGCCAGTGATGTGGGAGGAAAAGCAACAGATTGATGGCTCCCAGAAGCCAAGTGAGAAAAATTTTTCAAGAAGGAGGACATGATTAGTAGGGCCAACTATTTTGCGCCTTGTGACAACACAAATCTTCTCATCTGCATTGCCAAGTTGAAGGGAGTCCTGGGAAATATTAGGGAGCACAGCAAACACAATCCCTCCTCCTCAGGGCTTATGTCTCTTTTTTTTTTTTTTGATGTGGACCTTTTTTTTTTTAATTCTTTATTGAATTTATGACAATAGTGCTTCTGTTTTTTATGTTTTGGTTTTTTGGCCATGGGGCATGTGGGATCTTAGCTCCCCGACCAGGGATCGAACCCACACTCCCTGCATTGGAAGGCAAAGTCGCAACCACTGGACCACCAGGGAAGTCCCAGGGCTTCTGTCTCTTGTAATAAGAAGCATCTTAACTAAAACTGGTGCATAGAGAATATTTTGGTCTTGCCCCTTCTCCACCATAACTTTGCTATTACTGTTGGCATTAATGTTTCAATGCATAATTTTGAAGTTAGTGTGATTTTAGAAAATAGGAAGGTAGGTCACCTGTGACATCTATCTTTTTTCACCCTTAAGTTCACAATGCATCTGTATCTGGTGGGAACACTAATATCCATTGAAGCCTTTTGCTCTGCAGCTCAGGTCTTCAGTTTAAGGAGGTTTTTCTTTTATTTAATCATTGGTATTTGCTTCTGCTCTATTTGTCTTATTTCTCCCACTGAATACACCATTAAACTGTATTTAGGATCTCTCTTTTATCTATTTGTAGCATCAACCCTTTTATAATTTTTAGTTTTTCCTTTTCCTTTTGATTCTGAGTTCCTCAGAACTGTCCTCCACATTGCTAATGTGATTTTTTTTGCACTGAGTCTGTGCTTATCTCATCGAGTTCCCTTTTCGTTGGAGTATTTAATCCATTTACATTTAAGGTGATTATTGATATGTATGTTCCTGTTACCATTTTCTTAATTGGTTTGAGTTTGTTATTGTAGGTCTTCTTCTCTTGTGTTTCCTGCCTAGAGAAGTTCCTTTACCATTTGTTGTAAAGCTGGTTTGGTGGTGCTGAATTCTCTTTAACTTTTGCTTATCTGTAAAAGTTTTAATTTCCCTGTCGAATCTGAATGAGATCCTTGCTGGGTAGAGTAAACTTGGTTGTAGGTTTTTCCCTTTCATCACTTTAAATATGTCCTGCCACTCCTTTCTGGCTTGCAGAGTTTCTGCTGAAAGATCAGCTGTTAACCTTATGGGGTTTCCCTTGTATGTTATTTGTTGGTTTTCCGTTGCTGCTTTTAATATTTTTTCTTTGAATTCAATTTTTGATAATTCGATTAATATGTGTCTTGGCGTGTTTCTCTTTGGATCTATCCTGTATGGGACTCTCTGTGCTTCCTGGACTTGATTGACTATTTCATTTCCCATGTTAGGGGAGTTTTCAACTATAATCTCTTCAAATATTTTCTCAGACCCTTTCTTTTTCTCTTCTTCTTCTGGGACCCCTATAATTTGAATGTTGGTGCATTTAATGTTGCCCTAGAGGTCTCTGAGACTGTCCTCAATTCTTTTCGTTCTTTTTTCTTTATTCTGCTCTGTGGCAGTTATTTCCACTATTTTATCTTCCAGGTCACTTATCTGTTCTTCTGCCTCAGTTATTCTGCTATTGATTCCTTCTACAGTATTTTTCATTTCATTTATTGTGTTGTTTATCATTGTTTGTTTGCTCTTTACTTCCTTGAGGTCTTTGTTAAAAGTTTCTTGTATTTTCTCCATTCTATTTCCACAATTTTGGATCATTTTTACTATCATTACTCTGAATTCTTTTTCAGGTAGACTGCCTATTTCCTCTTCATTTGTTAGGTCTGGTGGGTTTTTATCTTGCTCCTTCATCTGCTGCATATTTTTTTGTTTTCTCATTTTGTTTAACTTACTGTGTTTGGGGTCTGCTTTTTGCAGGCTGCAGGTTCGTAATTCCCATTATTTTTGGTGTCTGTCCCCAGTGGGTGGGGTTGGTTTTGTGGCTTGTGTAGGCTTCCTGGTGGAGGGGACTGGTGCCTGTGTTCTGGTGGGCGGGGCTGTATCTTGTCCTTCTGGTGGGCAAGGCTGCACCGGTGGTGTGTTTTGGAGTATCTCTGCACTTAGTTTGACTTTAGGCAGCCTCTCTGATAATGGGTGGAGTTGTGTTCCTGTCTTGCTAGTTGTTTGGCATGAGGCATCCAGCATTGGAGCTTGTTGGCTGTTGGGTGGAGCTGGGTCTTAGTGTTCAGATGAAGATCTCTGGGAGAGCTCTCGCCATTTGATATTACATGGGGCCAGGAAGTTTCTGGTGATCCAGTGTCCTGGACTTGGCCCTCTCACCTCAGAGGCTCAGGCCCTACACCTCACCAGAGCACCAAGACCCTGCCAGCCACACGGCTCAGAAGAAAAGGAAGAGAGAAAAAAACAAAAACAAAAAAATGAACAAACAGAACCCTAGGACAAATGGTAAAAGTAAACATATACAGACAAAAATCGCACAAAGAAGCATACACATACACACTCACTAAAAGAGGAAAAGGAAAAAATAAATAAATATATATGGAAGAGAGAAACCAAACCAATAAACAAATCCACCAATGATAATAAGCACTAAATACTAACTAAGATAAACATAAAACCAGAAACAAATTAGACACAGAAAGCAAACCCCACAACCACAGTTGCTCCCAAACTCCATCGCCTCAGTTTTGGGAACGCTCGTTGTCTATTCAGGTATTCTTCAGATGCAGAGTTTATCAAGTTGACTGTGGTGATTTAATCTGCTGCTCCTGAGGCTGCATGGAAAGATTTCCCTTTCTCTTCTTTGTTCGCACAGCTCCTGGGGTTCAGCTTTGGTTTTGGCCCCACCTCTGTGTGTAGGTCGCCTCAGGAGTCTGTTCCCTGCCCAGACAGGAGGGGGTTAAGGCAGCAGCTGATCAGGGCTCTCTTGCTCACTCAGGCCTCAGGGGAGGGTAGTCATAATTGGAATGCGGGGCGAGCCTGAGGCAGCAGAGGCCAGGTGACATTACAACAGCCTGAGGCACGCTGTGTGTTCTCCCGGGGAACTTGTCCCTGGATCACGGGACCCTGGCAGTGGCGGGCTCCACAGGCTCCCGTGGCGGGGGGGCAGGGGCGGGTGTGGATAGTGACCTGCACTTGCACGCAGGATTCTTGGTGGCAGCAGCAGCAGCGTTAGTGGCTCATGCCCATCTCTAGAGTTCGTTTAGGCGGTGCTCTGCCTTCTGTGGGCACACTGGGAAAGAGTCCCCTCTCCTCGCACACCCCAAAACAAAGGTCTCTTGACTCTTAGGCAGGTCCAGACTTTTTCCCGGACTCCCTCCCGGCTAGCTGTGGTGCACTAGCCCCCTTCAGGCTGTGTTCACACAGCCAACCCCAGTCCTCTCCCTGGGATCTGAACTCGGAAGCCCAAGCCTCAGCTCCCAGCCCCCGCCCACCCTGGCAGGTGAGCAGACAAGCCTCTCAGGCTGGTGAGTGCTGGTCGGCACCGATCCTCTGTGCGGGAATCTCTCCACTTTGCCCTCTGCACCCCTGTTGCTGCGCTCCTTTGTGGCTCCAAAGCTTCCCCCACCCACCCACCCCCCATCTCCGCCAGTGAAGGGGCTTCCTAGTGTGTGGAAACTTTTCCTCCTTCACAGCTCCCTCCCAGAGGTGCGGGTCCTGTCCCTATTCTTTTGTCTCTGTTTTTTCTTTTTTCTTTTGCCCTACCCAAGTACGTAGGGATTTTCTGGCCTTTTGGGAGGTCTGAGGTCTTCTGCCAGCATTCAGTAGGTGTTCTGTTAGGAGTTGTGCCACATGTAGATGTATTTTTTTTTTAACTTTTAAATTATTTATTTATTTATTTATTTATTTATTTTTGGCTGTGTTGGGTCTTCATTGCTGCACGCAGGCTTTCTCTAGTTGTGGCAAGTGGGGGCTACTCTTCATTGCAGTGCATGGGCTTCTCACTGCGGTGGCTTCTCTTGTTGCAGAGCACGGGCTCTAGGCATGCGGGCTTCAGTAGTTGTGGCTTGCAGGCTCTAGAGCGCAGGCTCAGTAGTTGTGGCGCACGGACTTAGTTGCTCCGCGGCAGGTGGGATCTTCCCGGACCAGGGATCAAACCCATGTTCCCTGCATTGGCAGGTGGATTCTTATCCACTGCACCACGAGGGAAGCCCTGTAGATGTATTTTTGACGTATTTATGGGGAGGAAGGTGATCTCCACATCTTACTCCTCCACCATCTTGAAGGTCTCCCCTCAATATATCTTCTGTATTCTCTTACTCATCCATGAGTCAATGGTCAAAGGTCCTCTTTCATGCTAAGCACTCTTGGATTTCTCCAGCTAGAGTTATTTCTTCTATTGTGCCTTATACATAACTCTGTTTTAGCATCTGGTAAATTGTCTTTTAATTGCTTATTCTTCTCTCTCCCCAGTGAGCATATGAGTTCTAAGTTGTCAAGGATGTGTTCTATTTATTGTTATTATCCTGTCTGTGTTCTTGACATCCAACAGACAGTTCAGTAAGTGCTTATAAAGGAACTAATTGAATGAGGAGACTTACACACAAAAAAACCCCAGCATTTTTTGAACTTAAGTTACTTGATCTTTGGTTTAAGAAAAAGCATGGTGCTCTACTTGGACTCTCAGTTTTGAACGAATGTGGGAACTGCAGTTTTCCTATGCTCTCTTTTCTGTGCTGCGTGTCTTGTCTGTGATGGTCCTTCTGGTTTGTAAAACCACGGAATAGCCACAGCTCCCAACATGTTGCCTTCCACTCCTCACGGGGACATGGTGTTTGCAACCATCGCTTCCTGTCCCTGACTCTTCAGAAATGAGCCCATTTTTCCAATAATTGCAAGAGGCCTTTAACTTTACCAAGAAGACAACACACTTTCTCATGTTCTTCTTGCTATAAATCACACTCTATAGCAAGATGCCTGTCTTTCTTTCCTGACAGATATGGAGAACTGAATATGCCAAGCGCTCTCTGCTAGGTATACTTTATTTTCAATATTTCAACCAAATGTCAAAGAGACAAAAGAATTTCTTTCCTTTAAGAAAAATCCTGTCTAAGGGTTTTGGAGGAAAGACTGAGATGAGGCCAGCTGCTAATTTTATTCTACCTTTCCCTAGAATTGAGTGATACACTCAGGAGCTATCAAATGACATATTTCGATGCAGAAAGTACCTCCAATAAACAGAAGTTACATTTTTTTGTTCCAATCTGTGGTGTGTGTGTGTGTGTGTGTGTGTGTGTGTGTGTGTCTGGCTTTATTGAGATATATTTATTACATGAAAAACTGCACGTGTAGTGTACAATTTGACAAATTTTGATTTATGTATACACTTGTGAATAATGTACATAGATACGTACAAACCCTGTGCATTTATATGCCATCAGGAATAAGGGTTCTATATCCATAAGAGCTAATAAATGAGGGACTTCCCTGGTAGCACAGTGGTTAAGAATCCGCCTGCCAATGCAGGGGACATGGGTTCGAGCTCTGGTCCAGGAAGATCCCACAAGCCGCGGAGCACTTAAACCCGTGCACCACAACTACTGAGCCTGTGCTCTAGAGCCTGTGAGCCACAACTGCTGAAGCCCGTGTGCCACAACTGCTGAAGCCTGCATGCCTAGAGCCCATGCTATGCAACAAGAGAAGCCACCGCGATGAGAAGCCTGCGCACCGCAAAGAGTAGCTCCCGCTCGCCGCAACTAGAGAAAGCCCATGCGCAGCAACAAAGACCCAGCGTAGACAAAAACAAATAAATAAATACATTAAAAGTAAAAAAGAGCTAATAAATTGTTGTCAATTTTTTTTTTTTTTTTTTTGTGGTATGTGGGCCTCTCGCCTTTGTGGCCTCTCCCATTGCGGAGCACAGGCTCCAGACGCGCAGGCCCAGCGGCCACGGCTCACGGGCCCAGCCGTTCCGCGACATGTGGGATCTTCCCGGACCAGGGCATGAACCTGTGTCCCCTGCATCGGCAGGCGGACTCTCAACCACTGTGCCACCAGGGAAGCCCCTGTTGTCAATTTTTACCTGTTGCAGACACTGTTTTTTGCCACCTGGCCTTTAAGCTTTTCTCAGGTGTCATTTTCTCTGTTACTATAACTGCCAATATTGGAGTGATTTTTCTTTCCTCTTGAAACTGATGCTGGTTAGTCAGCAGCCACTGACATTGTGTGTGTTGGGGAATAGGCATCTCACCCTTTTTGGCCGTGCCCTGCTCATGGAATCACAGTTCTCTGAGCAGCCAAGCCTTCTAGAGGCTTCCTTGAGGATCCCTTCTCTCACATTCTGACCAGGACTCCAACCATGTGAATGCAAGTGAGTATTTCTACCACCTCTCCTCTCTCGCGGAATCATTCCCGTGAATGATTCACGGGACACTTCATGATAATGGATTCTGCCTTCCTCTGCATCATAGCTTCTTCACTCACCAGCCATGGTAACTGCAGGGTCCTCAGGTTTCAGCTACCATGCTGGCAATTTTCTAGAGGTGATCTTGTTTTAACGTAAGCTTCCTCATCTTCCATTGAGCACTAAGGTAAGTGTTGTATGCTCAGAAAGCAAAAGCGAAAAAAAAGGTAGTTTAGATTATATTAGTGTTAACATATAGGTTTAATCTGAGTGCAGAATTGAAAGCATCCTAACTCAGAATAGGAAGCTGTCGTTCAGATTCCCAGCCTCACAAGGGATAATTCATATCAATTTTCCCAGACGGAATATTGAAAATTAAGTAAGAATCATAGGGTCTCTAAATTACCTCGAGATCATAGGACAGAGCCATTTTTCCATGGGACCAAAGAAATGTATTTTACAAATACTGTTTGAGATAAGCAGGTCATCCACTGGGGCTTGGAAATCATTTTGCAGTGGGTAGATTCTTATAGGTGTGATAATTATAACATGATTTCCTCTCTGCTCTGTTCCTGTGACATATTCACTGCCTAGTCTGGCAAAGGCTGAAAGAGGCAACAGGATCTAACAACTTTCGGGGAGAACTAGGTGTATTAGAAGATGAAGATGACTGGGGGTGGAGAGAGGGAGATGGAGAGAGGTAGGTTGATTATAGGGTAGCCGATGGAAGTAGAAAAGGAGTGGGGATAGAGATTTGGAAGATGTGGAGAAGCTCTGATCCTCGTTTACGAGGATGAGAACCAATGAATGCAAAACCAATATATTTGTTGTTGTTGTTGATGACTGTTGCTGCATAATAAACAATCCAAAACTTAATGGCATAAAACAACTTATATTAATGCTCACAGATTCTGTGGGTCCAGCCCCCAGGAGAATGATTTGTCTTTGTTCCAAGATGTCTGGGGACTCAGCTGGGAAGACTCTGTAGCTGGGGGCTGGAATAACCTGGAGCTGTCTTCACTTACATGTCTGGCAGTTGACACTGGCTACAAACCACGACCTCAGCTGGGGCAACCTCAACTGAAATACCTGCACGGGTATTTAACAGGTAGCCTGAACTTCCTCACAATATGGCAGCCTCAGGATAGTCAGGCTGTTTATATGGGACTTATACTTTCTAGCAAGCATGTTCCAATGAACGAGGTGAAAGTTGCATTGATTTTTATGACACAGCTCTGGCAGGCACAGAAAACTCTCCCGCTGCACTCTTTTGGTCAAACCTGTCACACACCTCAAGATCCAAGGGGAGAGGGCATAAACATGCCCCCCCACCCACCTCTTGCTGGTGGGTGTTGAAGAATTTTGGGGTCATGTTTTAAAACCATCACAGTTTTATAGTTCATTTCAACCACCACACTCTAAAGTTCCTGGAGGATTCCTCCAGCAATCTTGCATTTCACTACACTCCTGAGTGAATCTCAATATATCTCACTAGGTAAGTGTTGAATAAATAAATGAGGGAGTTCACGTTACATAGCCTGCAACTTCCAGGTAAAATAATGCTAAAGTGTTGGGAGAAACTGAATGTCAAGGTGGTAGAGTTATAGAAAAATTGTGGTAAAGTTATAGAAAAATTCAACACATTCTGCAAGAGAGAAATAAAAGGTCAAGAAGGACAGTGTACAACATATTCATTTTTCCCCATGAGAATGTGAACCCCATGAAGATTGAGGCAGAGACTGTTTTTCTCATCTCTAAACCTTCCATAGTGCTTGGCATGTAGGAAGCACTCAGTAAATATTGTTGGATTGATGAAAAACTTAGCTTTAGTTTAAGTTTATCCCCAAAGCCCTATGAGCTCAGGAACAGCTGAGGTGGTCATATAGTCCCAGCTGAGATGAAGACATAACCAGAGGTGATAAACCTAGAAAAGAGACTGATGTGTCTATGGGAGGACATGACAGCTGCCGTTGGTTATTGAAACAACTTCTAAGCAGCAGAGGGTAAAGACTTGATCCGTGATGTTGCAAAGGGGAGAACCAGGACCAATGGGGAGGTGGCTTTGGGGTTCACTTTGGGAAAAGCTATTCAGCCATAGACTGGACCGTGAACTCTCCCTCAGTGTTTAAGCATGGTCTGAGTCAGATTCAAAATATTCAAAGGGAGAAAAGACAGTGGTTCAGTCCTAACTGAAGTTGACCCTTAAAATGAACAAGTCAATGTTTAAAGCAATCTAGAAACCTTGTCAATTTTGGCTCAACTCAATAGGAAATTTTAGGAACCAAAGCATGGAAAATAAACCTTTGTAGGAAATGTGCTAATAAAAATTACTCTTTATTATTCATATTCCAGTGGGTGGTTCCTTATAAACCTTCCAAGGGTTTAAGGCCAGATTGTAAAAGCTAGAGGAGCAGCTGGAATGTTCATAATCTCCATTAGAGGCAGTTGGGTACAGGTGCGGAGCCTCTGAGCCTGGTGGTTCTTAAAGTATGACCCCTGAACCAGCAGTATCGGCAATCATGTGGCAATTTGTTAGAAATGAAAATTCTTGTGCTACTGCAGATGTACTTCGTCAGTAACTCAAGGGTAGGGCCCAGAAATCTGTGTTTTAGCAGGATGTCCAGGTGATTCTGATGCAGTCTAAAGTTTGAGAACCACTGACTTAGACCATTTCTCTAATGCCCCTTCTAAATCTAAGATCCTGTTTCATTAATACAAATTCCATGATCGTAAGCTCCTTGCAGATAGAAACTATGCCTCAAATTTTTCTTAGTTACTTACAAAGACCTACAGTTCTAGCACATATTAGATGAACAGGAAGGAACCAGATGTTGATGTAATTCCAGATGTTGGACCATCTCAAAAGACTTGAAATCCCACCTTCAAATTACAGAGACAGACATCTCTTTTATATCTTGCCCTTCCTGGGCCTTCCTTGAGGTTCAAGAATTAATCAGATAGGATTTTACTCAGTTGTCCATCCAAAAGATCTTGCAAGATCTCCTAGTTGGGGGGCAGTCCTTAGAAGATCAGGTCCATGTGAAGAGTTAGTACTCTTATCACTTTAGGATTGGATTTACATATGACCAATTTGTTTTTGTTTGATTTTCGCATACTTCCTGGAAGGAACATATGTTATAAAACTTTAAGTTCTCATTTGATTGTCCTGTACCTGGATGGCAAATGCAATGATCAGCCAAGTTGGAAGATGTTACAAAGAGTCAGAAAGGCCCCTGGATGTAATTTAGAGACCTTCATTTCATAGATGTACCACCTGAAGCCCAGAGAAGGGGAGTGCTTTGCCCAGGGTTGCATAGCTATTAATGGCACATCCAGGATTAGACCTGAGATCTTCTGAGTCCAGGTCAGAGCATTTACCCTGACATTAGAAATTCCCATAGTAGGATAAGTGAGGTACATCTCCATTGAAAAATCCTAAATAAAAGTAAATGTCAAGTTGTTTTTTAGAGTTTAGCAACATTGGTATATGCAAATTGCATGCCTCTATTCAAAAGATACGGCATGTCTGGATTAATCTTCTCTGTTGTTACTTTAAGTAGAAATGACTAGTCATGTATTTCACTAACTGAAGCACATTGAATGGAAAATAAAATCACTGCCCCAGAGCCCTTTCTGACACTAATGTATGCATGTTTATCTTTGCCTCCACATTCTACTAGACAGTTGTGTCTGTGGGGATGCTTCTAAAAGTGTTTTCAAAGATGAGAAAGGCATGCTTACAGCTCTGGCTAGATCTGACTGGTAATTGTTTAATCATAGATGGGATTGAAAGGGCCCATGGTGATAGTTCATAAACTGGATTCTAGAGCCGCTGGTTTGCCCACTGCCCAGACCAGGTTCTCTGGGCACCAAGTAGGTACTCGAGAAAGGAAGTGACTTCTTGACTTTGAAGCTCCTACCATTTCAGATGCTTTATTTACTTGAATTCATTCATTTAGTGAATTTTTATTAGAAAGGCCCTGTAGCCTAATGAGTGAGAACAAGAGTGCTGGAGTCAGACTGCATTCTAACCCTGGCTCCCCCCCGTCACTTGCTTTGTGGTCCCACACAAGTTACTTATGCTTCCTGAGCCTGACTTTCCTCGTCTGTAAAATGGGGTCTATCAGTTAGTTAGGACTCAGAGAAGCAGAACCACTCTATCTATCTATCATCTATCTATCTATTTATCTACCTACATACCTACCTATCTATCCAGGATTTGGTGTTTTCAATCATGGGATCTGGCTAAACAGTTTCTGCAAAGTCCTTGCCTTTTTTTCCAATGCTGGTACTTGAGATCTGCAGAGCAGGCAGACAGATGTAAGCAGAGAAGAACAGGGTCGAGTTGGAAGCCATGGACATGAAGAGGAACCCGCTAAAACCAACCTGAGCCTGTGTTCGCACTGCCTCCAACTTCAGTGAAGCGGGTGTCCTGCAAGAGAAGCTGTCCCCCTTCATCACACAGCTAAACACACACCTGACACCAGGAAATGCAGAGCCGAAGGAGGGTCCAGGGGAAGGTGGAGCAGCTGCAAGACCCACAGCTGCCCCATGCCAACGTGCCACGTGAAAGAGTAAAAACAAAATGGCAGCCCTACTCCCCCCCCCCCCCCGCTTCACTTCTGCCCTCAAATCCCATGGCCCATCCCAACCGGAAACACTCTGTGAGGGGACTCTGGGAAATGTAGTCCAGCCTGGCCAGGTGGACCCTCACAGAACCACACCATGGGGCTAAACACAGGACCACTCTTCAGGCTTGTTCTAAGGACTCACAAGTGGGGCGCCTGGGACAGTACAGTGTGATTATGATGATGACAGCATGTGGTTCCCACTATGAATGACAGGCTATTTTAGGTATCACAGAAGCCAGAAATAGATCCCCAGTTCAAGTTCCTTACGTTCTAACACGAGAGAGCATGTGCAGATGAGACATTATGATTCTAACAGTCCTCCACCATTATGATGTCTCGGGAGCTGGTCTGTTCTGAATGGGCCAGTTTAGGGAGCTTGACCTCCATGTCGACACCCTTTCTTACTTCAGTCGTTTCCATTGAGCATCTTCTACAAATGCATTTTACATTGTCTGACATCTTATGTAGAGTGAAGGGAACCATTTAGGCTTTCCTTTATGACTCAGAGTCGTCACCGGGAGGGTCAGTTATTGTACTGTTTTATAATGGGACCGGTTGTATTTGGGGCATTTGGGGCTGATGCTAAATGGCCTCATGATTGATATTGTTCTTTCTTGCCTTCAGCAGGCATTTCTTACTGTTTTCACTCTTCTTGACTATGGCGGTATTTCTCCCTTCTTTTAATTTGCTGCTTCCATTCTGCTATAGACTGAGAAGCCAGATAACAAAGTTTGTTAAAACTGGGTGCCAAACGCAATAAAATGAACCCTGATGAGAACCCTAGAAAAGCTCATTTTGTTGCATTAGTTTTCCCTTTCTTAGGAAAAATGCAATGTCAGTGTCCCCATAAGTAGTGTTTCTTTCATTGTGTAAGTTACTAAATAAAGAACAACAGTTTACTTCCATACAAAATGGAGGCACTCCCATCAAGTGAGGCCATGTGGTGCCCTGGCTCTCTGTGTGAACAAAGGTTTTGCCAAAGCCCTAGGGCAGAAGGTGGGTAGGAGGACTGAGCAGTCACATAGCACAAGGTAGTCTAGGTGTGTGTGTTCAGAGGGCCCTTCCTGTGGCACTTGGGACCATTGTCACACTGGATATGGCAATTTAGTTTCAGCAAGGCATCACCTAGCCCATGACATTTATGTAAGTACTTTGAGATGAATTCTTTATTTTGTTCTTATTTGATTTCTAAATTTTATCATTGTAAAAGGCTTATAAACCTGGAAACTTTTTTTAAAATAAATTTATTTATTTATTTTTGCTGTGTTGGGTCTTCGTTTCTGTGCGAGGGCTTTCTCTAGTTGTGGCAAGTGGGGGCCACTCTTCATCGCGGTGCGCAGGCCTCTCACTGTCGCGGCCTTTCTTGTTGCGGAGCACAGGCTCCAGACGCGCAGGCTCAACAGTCGTGGCTCACGGGCCCAGTTACTCAGCTGCATGTGGGATCTTCCCAGACCAGGGCTCGAACCCGTGTCCCCTGCATTGACAGGCAGACTCTCAACCACTGCGCCACCAGGGAAGCCCTAAACCTGGAAACTTTATACGTACGTTTGTGTACTCTGTTTAATTGCAGTAAGCATACGCAGGGCCAGAGGGAGGTATTTTCTTTTGACGAGCAAAAGTAACTTCCCACTAAGCTTCAGCCCTATCTGTCTAATTAGTATAATTTCAGTTTTCTGCTCGCGTTAGGCGGAAATCTTTTCAATTCTGCCTGTCTGGGGGCTACTTTACCCTTCAGTCTTTCCATTTTCCATTTCCAAAAGTGTTGACTTTTACTTTGTGATGCCGTGTAGCATTGTAACCAAGAAGTGGGCTCTTGGGGCCAGGCAGCTATGCATTTGAATATCAGCTCTGCCCAATTACTAGTTGTATGGCCTCGAGCAAGTTAACCCCTCTGTGCCTCAGTTTCCTCATCCATTAAACAGAGGTAATACAGTGTATAGTGCTAGGTTTATACTATACAGCAGTAAGGACTAGATGAAGCAGTACATGAAAAGTGTTGAGAGCAGTGCCTGGCAGAAAATGAAGTGCTTCTTAAATATTGGCCATCGATATTCTGGCTTTTCTGTCACTTCAGGACTTCAAAGCATAATATGATGCTGAAATAAAAGGAAAGGAAAAAAAGCCAAACCATGAAAGTTAATCCTGGCATTAGAAAAAGCATTGCTACAAATAAAGTTTATTATAGTGTTTTTAATTAATTTCAAAGGAGGAGGGCCATCCCCATCAGTGTCTGGCAGAATGCCTATGTTTGGTGATGAAGAAAACATAGTTGTGTGTGTGTGTGTGTGTGTGTGTGTGTGTGTGTGTAATGATTTTATGATTAAAAAAAAAGTTCAGTCATCAATTTTAAATCCTGTTCACATTAAATTTTTCTTTCAATGACATTGACCACTCTTTCATCACCCAGTCACCTTTAGAAGTTAAGACCCGGGGACACAAAACACAGTGCTGTGGTCAAGTTACTTAACCTCTCTGAACCTGCATTCTTACTGCACCAGTCTCCTCTTTTTCAGGGTTATTAGGAAGATCAAAAGGGATGACACACAGGATCCTCCCAACACTGTGCCTGGCACGTGAAAAAGATGCTTAATAATTGTGAGTTCAGTCCCTGCCTTTCCTCTGGAGCAATGCTCGCCCTACTTTTTCCACACATGGATCCCAGAGAAATAACTCTATTATAGCACCTGGGATGAAGAGGTGAGGCTGTTCAAGCCAGAGTTGCCAATGGCCCCAGACTTCAGCTTCCCATATACCTGCCACCACCTGAAGCCACAACGCACCTGCCCAGGGGTGGCTGTTTTGGGGAAGAGCGTGGTCTTCGAGGCAGGATTGGCCTGCTTCCGAATCTTGAGTCTCAGCGGGTCCCTGCAGTGATCTCAAGGCAGGGTCCACATCAAAGCTAGGCCACAACCTCTGTGCTTGGCACAGCCCCAGGCACATAGCACTCTGTAAATATAAATGATCATTATCTCTATTAGTACTCTAATTTGAGCCAAGTTTGAGCTGGGAGTGGGATCAACACAAATTTGTTTTTCTGTCCAATCACTTCCTTCAAAAAAACTGTGCCAAATATCCCCTTTGTGTCCCTTAACGAACGTCTCTGTCAGATCCCTTAGTCTCTGGTCACTGTCTGATAGTAAAGAAGCACCAGGACTTCAATCTCATCCCAGCCTGTGCTCACCTCCTCTCTCCTCTGGAGTTGGTCAGGCTTCAGCCAGGGCCTCAACGTGGGCAGAGTCAGTAGACTTTTCTCTTCGTTCCTCTTCTTCCTCCCCTCGTGTGTTGAGATTTGCATGCAGGGTGAGAAGAGGAGGAAACACAGTTTTTAAGGTGGCTGCTGCCGCATAGCTGTATCTCAGCTGTCTCGGTGTCTCCTGGTGGCTCTCTCCTGGGTCTGGGAGAGGAGGGGGCTGGGGAGAGAGCTCTTTGAGAAGCCATGAGGCGGGGATTTGCTCTGGCTGACGGTTTTGGGCTCCCCGAGCTTCTGCTCCTTTGGGGACATCTAAAAGTTTTTGTTTAGGTCTAGTCGTCGTCTGGGGCAGAGCAACAATGTTACCGAATGCAAGTCCATGTGCCCCGTGCCACCAGTACTGAAATGTCAGAGTTTGGAGCAGAGAAAGGTTTACGGCAGGGCCATGCAAGGAGACAGGTGATTCATGCCCCCCAGACCCTGAACTCCCGGAAGGGTTTCAGCAAAGCGTTTTTAAAAGCAAGGCGAGGGCAGGGGTGTGGTTGTTTGTGGCAAACTTCGTGGTGTAGAAATCCTTTGTTCTTTTTTTTTTTTTTTTTTAAAGAAGATGTTGGGGGTAGGAGTTTATTAATTTATTTCTTTATTTTGGCTGTGTTGAGTCTTCGTTTCTGTGCGAGGGCTTTCTCTAGTTGTGGCAAGTGGGGGCCACTCTTCATCACGGTGCGCGGGCCTCTCACTGTTGTGGCCTCTCTTGTTGTGGAGCATGGGCTCCAGATGCACAGGATCAGTAGTTGTGGCTCACGGGCCTACCCGCTCCGTGGCATGTGGGATCCTCCCAGACCAGGGCTCGAACCCGTGTCCCCTGCATTGGCAGGCAGATTCTCAACCACTGCGCCACCAGGGAAGCCCAATCCTTTGTTCCTGATGTTCCTGTAAACCTCCAGCAAGACAAATGTTATTCTCTGTTCTGCAACTTTTTATCTCTGCATGAATGGAAAACCGTGATACCCTTAGTCAGAGCCTTGAGATTTGTATATTTCAGGTTATAGGCAACATTCTTAACTGGAAGCAAAAGCAATAGGTTACAAAGGTTAAAGTAAAAGAAACAGATCTAAGATGCAGGCAGATTTGTGCTTCCTTATCACAACAAGACCACTTAAGCCCAGGCCCTGGGAAACCAGCACTTTCTTGCCACGACCGATGGGTGAGTCGACCGCTCCACTGCTGACTGCTCTCTGCACCCCACCATCCGCTGTTGAGCTCCAATTGTCCCCCACTTCCCCAATCCCACACCTTTTTTCATAGGAACAGAGAATATCCAACTGGAATGAGATCTTAATCTTACTATTTGTGAACACATGTATTTCTTTTTTTTTTTTCCTTAGAAAATCAGTTTATTGCAAAGCCATATGCTTTCTAGAAGAAATGCATTTTAAAGACAAAGACAGGTTAAAAGTAAATGATGGAAAAGTTATAACATGCAAACATTAACCACAAGAAAACTGGCATGTCTAAGTTAACATCGGACAAAGTAGATTTCAAGGCAAAGAATTTTACAAGATAGTAAGAGGGACAATATATAATATTAAAAGGAACCATCACCAGGAAAACAAACATCCTAAATGCATATGCATTTAATAGAAAAGCATAAAAATTAATGAAGCAAAACAAAAACACACCACCACACAACTGTTAAAAAAAAACCCAACTGCAATAAATCTATTTTTTCAGCATACATGTACTACTTGCCCAGATAAATCACATGCTGATCCACAAAGTAGATCTCAAAAATGTCAAACAATTGATACCTTACAAAATATATTCTCTGATTGCAATGAACTTTAAGTGGAAATCAATAAATATTAGATACTTGTAAAATCCCAAAAAGTTTAGATACTTATAAAAAATACTTCTAAATAACCCATGGGTCAAAGAAAAAAATCTCAAGAGAAATTAAAAATTTTTCAAACTGAATGATAATAAAAACACAATATACACAAATTTGTGGGATGGAACTAGGGCAGCACATAGAGAGAAATTTATGAAATTATCTACATTTTCACCTTAAGAAGCTAGAAGAACCAGAACAAATTAAATCAAAGTACATAGAAAAATATCTGATACAAGATATCAAAATAAACAAAAATATTTAATAAGAAATGAATGAAATAGAAACACAAAGGAAAAAATTACAAAGTTGTTTTTTTTTTTAAACAAACGAACAAAACTGATAAACCACTAGTAAAACTAATCAAGGGGAAAAAAAGAGGAAAATAAAAAACAATAACTAACATGAGGAAAGAAAGTTTGGATATTACTACAGATCCTACAGACGTTAAGAGGAAAATAGGGGATTATTTAAAACAAATTTGTGCCAGTAAATTTGACAACACAAAAATCGACAAATTCTTTGTAAAACACAACTTACCAAAACTAATTTATGAAAAAAACAGAAATTATCTGTATCTGTTAAAGATATCCAATTTGTAATTTTTAAGACTCCCCAAAAGGAGAAAATTAATAAGTTTATGGTGGATAAATCTGGAAAATGTGACCTTAACCAAATGATCAAGGTTAGCATCACCAGTAATGAGGCATGTCAATATCATGAATCTCCTGATATGAGAAAGATAATTCATCTCTGGAACACCTGTATTTCTGCCAATAGTTCCTTTGGTGCAGTCCCTCTGCTGATTTAGGGTGGGGTGAAGCATGGCAGGGAGAGAGGAAAGTCATAGCATTCTCATCCCCAACTTCCTCCCTGGATGCCTTCTGGCCTCTTGGTGGGTGATGATGGGCCAGGTCCAGCTCTTAAGAATCTCTTGAGGGAGCTTCTACACAACTGGGATGTTCTCTCTAGAAGATGAGAACCTGTCGTTGCCAGCCTTGGAAATTTACTCACAGATTTTCAACAACAACAACTGTCCTACTCACTGAGATTCCTTGTGTACATTTCAGGAGATATGAGAGGCCCATGTGATGCCTTTGACTGTCACAGGGGCACACACAGGTGCCCATGTCTTCTTCCTGTCACCCTCCGAATCTTCCCACCTCTGCTCTTCTCATACCATCTGACTCCGTTCTCTTCCTCTTTCTCTGGAATAAGTAAAAAAGGTCACTCATGGATGCCTTAAGTAAATAAAGATTATAAACCAGCAGGGGAAAATAAACAAAAGCAGGGACAGGGTAGAGGGGAAATGGGAACCAAAAAGCCACCAGAGAGAATAAGAAAGGAGGGGAGAGAGAAAGGGAAAGACATTCCTGCAGGGAAATCAGTGTGAGTTGTTCCAGAAGTGAAACGAAAGCTGATTAACACAAATCGTATAATATCATACTCTATCCTCTGATATTATCCACCCAGGTAATATATTAGCTCAGGCTAGACGCTTTAACAACAGTAAGCCTTCCACTGTGAGAACACGGGATGTCTTTCCATTCGTCTGTGTTTTCTTTAATTTCTTGCATCAGTGTTACATAGTTTTCAGGGTACATGTCTTTTTCCTCCTTGGTTAAGTTTATTCCTAAGCCTTTTATTCTTTTGAAGTTATTGCAAATGAGATTCTTTTCTTAATTTCCTTTTTTGATAATTTATTGTTAGTGTGTAGAAATGCAACTGATTTTTCTATGTTGAGTTTGTATCCTTCCAACTTTATTGAATTCATTGATTGGTTCTAACGGTTTGTGTGTGTGTGAACCACTGGGTTAAAGGAAGAAAAATAGTGCAGGTCGAAGTTGAGGGGATGGTTTTGCCACTCTGCCAAGCCTTCCTTCCGTTCTCACGGAGGAAGCAAGACTTTAGCACCCACTTCATACTTACCCTTCTGACAGTCGCCTTTGTGGTTTTCCCCTCTACCTTCCATAGACCTTTCCTCGCACACAGATGATAGAGTCCCTAATCTGGTTGAACAATCTCTGGAGATACCTTTTGGTCCCCACATATTAGTGGGAATGGTCACTGTGTTAACATTCTTCACGGCTTCAAGGTCATTCTCTCCCTGCTCCCCCCCTCTGATGGATAATCAACCCACTGAAAGATCTGCCTTCATGGGGCAGACCTGTCTAGAGGTATCTCCCATTCTACTTCTCTGTGCCCAAACTTCATGAAGCATACCAATTAAATAAACCATGATTTCCCCCCAGTAAATTAAAGTACTACATTCATCGCTATATATGTAAGTATATATTATGTATATATAATTCAGTCTCAATTCTGTTTCGCTTACCTACTTGTATGTTTCTGTAAAAACCAACGTTGATTTGATTACATTGACTGTTAAGACAGCTCTCCTCACTAGGCTTCTTTTGTGTGTTTGTTGTCTGTTCTCAGGAATTTATTCTGCCGAATGAAAATTTAAAGTAGTTTATACAATTTAAAAATGCCTGCGGGGGGCTTCCCTGGTGGCGCAGTGGTTGAGAGTCCGCCTGCTGATGCAGGGGACACAGGTTCGTGCCCCGGTCCGGGAGGATCCCACATGCCGCAGAGCGGCTGGGCCCGTGAGCCATGGCCGCTGAGCCTGCACGTCCGGAGCCTGTGCTCTGCAACGGGAGAGGCCACAACAGTGAGAGGCCCGTGTACCGCAAAAAAAAAAAAATGCCTGTGGGGATCCTCATTAGATTACAGTAAATTTAAACATTAATTTAGAGAAAATGGACATTGGGTGACATTTAAGTATTCCCATCCAAAACCACGATAAGTAAAGCATTTACTATAATATTTGCCATATAAGTGTTGTATTAGTGCTGGTTGTTATTATTATTATCATGGTTATTTTTATATATTTGGATCTTGTTTTATGTTTTTCAGTAAGATTTGGTAAATTTTAAGATGTATGTGCCTTTCTTCTTAAATTTATTCCAAAGCATCTCATAGTGAATGGTGTTGTTTAGAAAAATTAATTCCTAGATGTTTATTACCAGTGTTTTAAAGCAGTTCTTCTGGCACTTCCCTGGTGGTCCAGTGGTTAAGAATCCACCTTGCAATGCAGGGAACGTGGGTTCGATCCCTGGTCGGAGAACTAATATCCCACATGCCACGGAGCAACTAAGCCCATGCGCCTCAACTAGAGAGAAGCCCGAGCACTGCAATGATTCTGCAACTAAGACCTGATGCAGCCAAAAATAAAATAAATAAAGCAGTTCTTTTTATGTCCAGTTGGACGTTTGCCACCACCAAGGCATCTGGATATATCCTTTTCTCAGGCCACTGCTCTCTGATGGCCTGGTGTACTGCTCTAAGCTCTGCCCCCCGAGAGGTTTTTCCCCTACCACTATTTTAGAACCACCCCTGTGTTGGGTTTAGTGCGTCAACTCTCTAATTTCTGTCCACAGCAACATCCCTTTATGCAATACAGTACAATACAATATGATACGATACAATACAGTACGATACCATACGATATAATACAGTACAATACGATATGATACGATACAGTACAATATGATACAATATGATAGCTACACACCAAGAGCCTCCCTTAGTGTAGGTCTGTTCCAGTAAGGATACAAAGCAGCTATAACTGGATCTACTGTTTAGTGAGTTATATTTACACAGGTTTACCTTCCTCCTTTATGATCCATCTGGTTTTTGCAGAAGTCATACCAGAGAATCAAACGGAGATAGGGGGACAACCACTTCTGCAACCTTTCAGTCTCTTAATGTAGTCCTAGTTTCTGCCATTTCAGCTTGGATGAGTTATTGCTTCTAATTTACCATCTTGGCTGGAATGGTGAGCAGTTTCAGGGCATCCACTTGGCCCTTTCTACTGTAATAGCTTTCACTCTGCAGGTCAGGAACCAATGTGAGGGTTCTTCCAGCTGCTAAGTATATCCAACACAATTAAGCGCTCAGAACCCATGAATATTATCACAGTGTGGGTTGGCAGACTCATTGGGCATTTATGGAGTGGACTTGGGCCAAGACTCCATTTATCACCTAGTTTTTACTCACCCACTCTTAACAAGGTCATCAAGATGGTGCTTTGGTTTCTCTGGTATTAGTGTCAGCTCAAACCCTGTATCCAAGAGCTCTTTTTTTTTTTTTTTTTTCTTTTTTCTTTGGTATGTGGGCCTCTCACTGTTGTGGCCTCCCCCGTTGCGGAGCACAGGCTCCGGACGCGCAGGCTTAGCGGCCACGGCTCACGGGCCCAGCCGCTCTGCGGCATGTGGGATCTTCCCGCACCGGGGCACGAACCCGTGTCCCCTGCATTGGCAGGCGGACTCTCAACCACTGCGCCACCAGGGAAGCCCCCAAGAGCTCTTGAAATATGTGGGTACTTCACTTTCTGCAGTGCTCAGTGCAGTATTTACTGTATGGGTATTTCCCATTTCTGCAGTGTAGGTCCCTTTGGAGAAGGATTGGGGCAATTAGTACTATATATACTTTCTGAGTCTTCGTAGGATTTTCTGCAAGAGAATCTAGTATCTCTCTCAATCACAGGATTCTGGATCTGAGAACTGGCTCAGATCTGGAAACTGGATGAGGGATTATTATATTTCACTAGGCAGCCAACTTCAGCCTTCTGATCATCTGCCCTTGGTCTAGTTTGGGTCTGTAAACCAAGCAATACCCTTGTTGGCTCCCCAGTAAGCTGCCCCTAGTAATACCACGGTCTATTACTCTCTGCCGCAGAGCCCTGCAGTCTGAGGCCTCCTAGTTGGTATTCCAGCATTACTGTCCATTATGATCATAAATCCACCATGCCTCTGATAGTTACAAGCCACGACCTTGCATCTGCTATTCTGGAATCCTGTCATTTCCATGGGTCCTAAGGAGCCTAGTTCTACTGCAGCATCTCCAACTATCAACCCTGGGCTATGGAGGAAGCTACCACTGAGCTCCTTACCAAGGATGGAGTCCCTTACGCTAGCACATTCCTTATTTCTTTACTAAAAGTCCTCTTCCTTGGATCCTCCCAGGGAATACAGTCAGCTGGTGAGTTGTCTGGTCTTCCTTAAAAATCCATTCTAGCATGCGTGCCTCCGAGCCTATTGATATCTTCCTCAAAACTATGCCAAATCAATTCCAGTATCTCTGCTTCATCTTCCGTAAAACAACACTGTTTCCAAACTTCAAGAAGGAGCCATTCCAACATTTTTTCCCCAGTTCCTAGTATCATCACCAGAATGTTAAGTCTACAGTCAATGGAGAGTATACTTCTATATAAATAAACTTTCTACTCTTACCTTTAGATGTCAGCTTCTTTGGTCCAACACCCTCTGGAACCCACCTATGTTCTGTCAAATCATTCCAGTACACACGAGCCATGCCCTGCAGCTCTTTTGTAAAACAATCACTTTCTTCAAGCAACAGGAATAGCACTTTCTTGCTTGAGTCATGCTGAATCTGGATTCTTATTATTGGGCTTGAAACAATGAGAGAAAGCAGAGGCAGATCTTGAGAAGGACAAGCTTACTCTTTTAAGGCATGTTCCTTATGAGTCCCCGTTGGTGATCTCCAGGTAATAAGGTCAATCTCCTCTAGCAAGAGGAGAAAGCCACGCCTGTTGACCTATGGAATTCAGAGGACTATAGTGGTTCAGAGTTCTCAATAATCAGCACAGGAGACATACTGGGTTGTGCATTCATCCTCTTTATAATTTTGCCGCTCTTCTAATGAAGTCTTGGGTCTGATTTTTAGCATAGTGTGCCCTCTGCTTGCAAAAGATGAGAGTCCCTTTAAATATTGCTGTGGAGGGCTTCCCTGGTGGCACAGTGGTTGAGAGTCCGCCTGCCGATGCAGGGGACGCGGGTTCGTGCCCCGGTCCGGGAAGATCCCACATGCCGTGGAGTGGCTGGGCCCGTGAGCCATGGCTGCTGAGGCTGCGCATCCGGAGCCTGTGCTCCGCAACGGGAGAGGCCACGGCAGTGAGAGGCCCACATACCGCAAAAAAAAAAAAAAAATGCTGTGGATAATTTCTGGCATTCTCCCCATGCTGTAAGTTAATTGTTTGACCTGATTCTGTTATTTTCTTCCCGTAGAGCTTCTATGGCAGTAAACAGCACCCAACTCTATAATCCTTATCATTACTACTGTGCCTACATTTTTCAAGCACCCCTTCCACCTATCATTCTATCCCAAAAAAGCATACCTGAGAATCTTAGTAAAGGTGATTCTACCTCATGGTGGTGCTTTTGACCATACCTCCTTAACATCAGCAGTAGAAATAGGGCCCTTGTTGTCATATGGTTGGAGAGGGATCCAACCTCAGAAACCCCTCCTGAGGTTCTGCTTCCTAGGACCACTTCTTTAATCCACCATTTTGGGCTGGGTTTCCCCCAGAAACAAATTCTGAGACAAAAATTTGAGTTCAAGTGGTTCAGAAAGATCTGAACGATCTCAGAAAGTCCCCTCAGGGAGTGAGGATTGAGGCAGGGAAAGGAAAAAAGCCAATTGAGGTTATGTTAATGGACAAGTTGCTGCTGTAGGCAACTCAGACTCAGTCCTCACAGGAATCTCAAGTTGCTTCCCCTCCAAAGGGCAAGGAACCTGGAGTGTTTATCCTCCAAATCCTCTCGATCATTGGATGATGGTTGTGCCTGGTAGCATTAACCGCCAGACACTTTGGCCTGCCCTATCTGGGGAGGCTGAAAGAAAACCCTTACATCAGGGTTCAGCAAACTGCAGCCTACAGGTAAACTCCAGTCCACCTCTTTTTTTTTTATATTAGAACACAGCCAAGTCCATTCATTTACATTTCATCTATGGTTGCCTTTACACTACAAGGGCAGAGTAGAGTAGTTGTGAGAAAAACTGCCCTGCAAAGCCAGAAACATCTATTATCTGGCCTTTAACAGGAAAATTTTTGTTGACTCCTATCCATTTGGGGTAGTTACTTACACTATTTCCCATTTTGCACTTTTGTAGAAAATCCTGCAAAAAATAATCTTATACGTACATCTTTGCACACTTTTGTGCATATTTTTCCAGTTCTTTTTTTTTTTTAAACAGCTTTCTTAGGGTATAATTGATATACAAAAAAACTGCCCATATTTAATGGACACAATCTGATTAATTTAGATATGTGCAGACACCCACGATACCATCACAAGAACCATGGTAATAAACATCTCTATCACCACCAAACATTTTCTTGTCCCTTTGTTTTGTTTTTTATTTGTGTGTGTATGTGTGGTAAGAACACAACGCAAGATCTAACTTCTTAAGAAATTTTTGCTTGCATGGTACCATATTGGTAACTATAGGCATGATGTCGTACAGCAGATCTCTAGAACTTATTCCTCTTGTGTAACAGTAACTCGATGCTCATTGAGCAACACCTCCCCTCCCCCAATCCCCATTTTATTTTCTGCTTCAATAAGTTTATTTAAAAATTTTTAAAATTGAAGTATAGTTGACTTACAATACTGTATTAGTTTCTGGTGTACAGCATAGTGATTCAGTTATATATATTCTTTCTCATATTCTTTTCCATTATGGTTTATTACAGGATATTGAATACAGTTCCCTGTGCTATACAGTAGGACCTTGTTGTTCATCTATTTTATATACAGTAGTTTGTATCTGCTAATCCCAAACTCCTAATTAATCCCTCCCCCACCCCCACATTGATTACTTTAGTTGTGTCATGTAAATGGAATATTTTATAGAATAGATACCTGTAAGTGGAAAGTTAGGTTCAAATATTATGCCTAATTTTAGATTTGGTAGTATGGCCAGATTAACCTCCAAAATTATGCATGTTTACATTCCCTGTGTAAAAGGATTCCTGTGGCATCATCAATACTGGGTTTAACTTTTGCTCACGGGGTAGAAATTTGGGTATTTGAGTTTGTGGTTCAGGAGAGAAAGCTGGGCTAAAGACAGAGATTTGAAAGCTGTCAGCATACAGATGGTAAATAAAGTAATAGGAGTATTTGAGACCATTCAGGAAAAAAATATGTAAATTGAGAAGTAAAATGTCCAGAGAACATATGTAGGAAGCATATGTTAGTTCCATGACCCTGTGCTCCTCTGTAGGATCCTGCCTTAGTTCCCTGTGAGTCCCAGTGTGATCAAAGCCCTGTGAGTCCCAGCATGACCTTTGGGCCAATTGAAGCATCCTGAGGATGAGGAGGAGTGGGCACCACACTCCTTGGGCCCCAGAGAAACTGAGGGTGGGGGTGGCACTGTGTCAGGAGTTGAAAGACACGACCACCTGCTTCCTTGATCAGGTGAAAACAAAGTCTGCATAGACTGCTCTGGATGTGGATATTCTAATCTCCCCACCTTCACCCTGCCCCCAGTATTTATTTACTCCCCTTGTATTAACAACCTTGCTTTTCCTTGCTGGGACTATAGCATCGATCCAGTTATGAGGTGGTCCTGCCAGACCTCGTGATTTCACTCCAGCCCCCTACAAACACTGCCTCTCTGTTCACCCCAGAAGCCCTCCTGGGGAGCTCTAAGGAGACCCTCACCCACGCCACAGCTCCTCCACCAATTCTGGCACGAGATGGACGCCTTGATTTGTCTGAGCTCCGGTACAACTTGCAGAAGGCTGTGATTTTGTAGAAGTTGAGACTATGAGGCAGCCATCGTTTACTGGATTAGAGCCTTGACATTCCTAATCACACCCAGCATCAGGCTTCAGGAACATGAAGAAACCCTGGTTACTAGCATTCAGTGGGCCTCTGGGTATTATTTCATATGCGGAATAATTAGCAATATGCCCAAGAAGCAACAAAGCCTTGAATGGTATTTAGTGAAAATTTTTCAGCCAAACCATTGCTTACTATTATAGGGGCTTATTAGCACCAAATTGTTTCGATAGGAAGTGGCATCAGCAATAAAAATAATGGCTGCAGCTTGCTGTACAATCCCAGAATCAGCAGAAAGGGCCTGGAATGTATGCACCTGTCTTACATCCCCCAGAAATTCGGGGGACCCTCTGGGATGTGTTGACAGCAGCAGGAACTGACTCAGGTGGCTCAGGGTAGAGAGCAGGTGGGGCTGTTTGCTGCAAAATCGCTCTCTCCTTTCTTAGTTATTCATGCATCTAAAAGGCTCCTTTGTACACCTTTGTCCTGCTCTCCTTTGGAACATGCTGGCATCTCCAATCACATTTATACACCAGAAAGGGCTGGAAGGGACTTTGGAGCAAAGTTCTGCATCATACAGATCAAAATAATCCGTGCTCAGAGATATTGTATAAGTTACACAAGGTCACACAGCAGGGCTGAGATGAGAATCTGAGTAGGCTAGGTGTGTCCTTTTTCTACACCCTTCATGCACCCTGGATCACATGTTATACTCTCCTTCACTACAACAGAGAACATATAGTCAGATGGGCACATCAGCTCTTTAGGCTGCAAATTACTTGAATGCTTTGTGATGGAATTTCAGTAGGTGAAGATATGCAGAACCAGAAACTTAGAAGTATACCGATTTCTTAGTGAACCTGGTTTATCCAGTCTGTCTTATGCAATCTGCATTTCATCCCCTGTGTTTGGGCTGTTAGGCAAATTTTTGTTTTCCAGCCCAGTCTAAGACTGAGGCCCCTCCCTCAGGTCTTTAACTTACAAGACTCACCTTGGGAACAATGAAAAAGTTATAATAAAAAGATTTATGTAAATGAAAAGATTAATAAGAGTAGGAAATGTAAAAAGAGATAAATATAAATCTTCCACATTTTAGTTTTTAAAATATCAGTGCAGAGAGAGAGAGAGAGAGAGAGAGAGAGGGAGAGAGAGAGAGGTTATCTTTCTCTCCTTATGAGGGCACTAATCCCACCATTAGGGCCCCACCTCCATGACCTCATCTAAACCTAATCATCTCCCAAAGGCTGCACATCCTAATACCCTCCCATTGGGGGTTAGGGCTTTAACATATGAATTTTGCAGAGACACAAACGTTTAGTCCATAGAGTCAGCATTGTCAAATAACGTTTTTAAAATGGCCCAACGTAAGCTTTTGTTAAATTCAAATAATATGGTATAGAAAAAAAAGGAAGTGGTCAGCCCTCTACTTTGATGGGTCACATTATGATTGGACTCAATGGCTCCCTCATTTACAAAACCTTTGCTGAAATAATATTTGTGGTGAGGAACAGCCGCCCCCCTCCCAATTAATTACCCAAGTAAACTTATGTGGGATGTAAAGAGTTTTAGGGGAAAAAAAACATCATTTTATTGAAAAGGAAAAATTTTGCATTAGAAAGTTAATGCTAAAGGAGATTCCAAATTTTATCCCAGACTAGCGATTTGTCTATGGAGGAGTAATAGTTTAACTCTGGAAGCTGCACCACGTTAAACCTCTGTTAGAGCAGACTCTGGGAAAAGTCATGCGGGAAGCTATCCATACAAAGCTACCTTTGACTTCAGATGCCATGTGTATCCATCCAGGCCCTAAACCTGGAGACAGCTCAAGGAAAACTTAGATCATCTCCCTGGACCTGACAGCCAGGTTTCAATCAAGCAGTAGTTTTCGAATATTGAGAGTTGCCAAGACACAGTTACTATCTTGAATCAATTCAAGTTGTATTTCTATTTATTTAGCCTCCACCTTAACTTTCTCAGTTTTGCATGTTTTAAGTAGCAATGGGAAGCATTTTCATGTTTCAACAGATTGATAATAAAGTTATCTTTATAGGAAAAAAGTTTTCCTTCTAAGAGAGAGTACAACTGACTGATAAGTCACCTAAGTGGGCACCATGAACCCCTGGTGGCAGCTACCACCATCATAGGTCTGATGCCAAACTCAGCAGACAGACCTAGGACACACCCATCAACTTCACCCCACTGTTTCTTCCAAAGGACATTCATTTTCTTCCAGGGTAAAAGAGCAACATTATGGGGAAATTATAAATTCTATCTCCACCAAACAATGCAATAGATAAAAAATTAAAATAAAAAACTTTCCCATCAGCAATAAAAGGAAACTCTAAGCCATAACCTTTGAAAAGTGCCAGTCAGAGAAATAAGATGGAAGATCCCAAGATTCTGCATAGCTTGGTGCATTATGACGGGATTGGAACACCCTCCACTCATGTCCTTTTTTCCAGAAATACTACCTGAGGTTGGGAGGGGGCAAAAGAAAGGACAAATGAAACAATCCTACAAAATTTACTCATTGCCCTCAATGTGGGGAGAGGCAGATTGAGAGCTATGCTGTCATTCCAGGGTGTAGGTGCATAAGGATGGAGGGACAAGACTCCCCACCAGAGACTGGAAAAAAACAGACAGAACAGTGGAATGATGCTAATCGCTGGGAGCTAATTATCCCCAACAATGAGCAAGAATTTATAAAAACAGAAGACAAATACATAAGAGAAAGTACACAAGCCAAGACCCTCTGAGAAAACTGGAGGATGTAAGGGAACAAAGGTACAAGCAGGGACAATAGAAGGACTAACTATAAACCCCCTAAAACCAGAAGGATGGCACCCACCCTCAAAACAAAGAAACCAGAGCTTATATAGGAAAACAGATAAAAGAGCAGACTTTTTAAAAAAATAAATTTATTTATTTATGGTTGCGTTGGGTGTTCGTTGCTGCATGCGGGCTTTCTCTAGCTGCGGCAAGCGGGGGCTACTCTTTGTTGCAGTGCGCGGGCTTCTCATTGTGGTGGCTTCTCTTGTTGCAGAGCACGGGCTCTAGGCACACAGGCTTCAGTAGTTGTGGCACGTGGGCTCAGTAGTTGTGGCGCACAGGCTTAGTTGCTCTGCGGCATGTGGGATCTTCCTGGACCAGGGCTCAAACCTGTGTCCCCTGCACTGGCAGACAGATTCTTAACCACTGCACCACCAAGGGAAGTCCCGAAAAAAGAGAAGACTTTAAGGAAAAAAAAAAGTAACAAGGTAGAATTAAGATCCTATAAATCTTTTATGTAAATAAAAGCTAATTGTATAAATTTACATATTAAAATAAAAAATATTTAGATTGTGGGGATCCAAAACCCTGACGTGATGCAAGAAACTTGTCTTAAAAATGTGAGTTTTCAATAAAGATCTAGAAGTGAAGGTGTAAGCTATTTCTACATGTGGGCAAAGAGCAGGGGTGGAGACTCTGAGACGCCAGGCGGCCAGGTGTGTTCCAGGAATAGCCTGGAGGCCACTGCTGCTGCTGAATTGGAGTAAATGAGGGGGAAAATCGTGGGGGATGACCTCAGAGAGGTGATGGAGAGTTAAATCATCATACATCATACATGCATAGTAAAGATTTGGGGTTTTATGATGACATGGCAAGCCCCTGGAGGCTTTTTGATGAAGAAATTCCACGCTATAATTGAATTTTGACAGCATCGTGTTGTCTGCTGCATTGAGAATAAGCTCTGAGTGATAAGGAAGAAACCATGAACTAAAAGGGGGGGAGTCTTGAAATAAACCATGATGGTGGCTTGGACAGGGATGGTAGCAGTGGGGGTGGTGAGAAGTAGTCAGATTCTAAATATATAGTGACATTAGCACCAACAGGATTTTCACAAGTGGAAGAGTTGGTCTTAGCTGATGAATAGATAGCTCATCCACAATAACTGGAGAAAAGGAGTCAAGAGCATAGGAACCCATAGGTATGTAGAAGTAATGTTGGGGAAAGCATATGAACATTCTATTGAGTGCTGCCCTTTTCTCAGTGAAACAGGAAACAAGATCACCAGCCAACAGTAAAATGAGGAAGGAGGTCTTAGAGGTTTGAGAAGAGAGGGAAATATTTGAAATAGTCATCTAAGGGAATGGAGAAAATGGATGGACTAGAAAAATATGGTTTCTCACCTGCTCACCCTATAGCAACCTGCTCACTTACAAGCTTCACCCATTACATACTCCCAGTTAGCCTTCCCATTCATGGAACAGACCCAGTGGAAAATTGTCCAATATAAATAGCAGCAATAGACAACTCTTTAGAAAAATTAACCCTGTCCCTCATTTACTAAACATATGATAAAAACAGCAGCACTGAAGAGAAAGACCAAAATGAACAAATAGAACAGTGAGTGTCAAAAACAAGCTAAGTTAAAAAAAAAGAAAACCTTAAAAAAAAAAAAAGCTCCAATTAGTAACCTCATAGCCCTTTGGGAAGATATTGTAACCATAAGACAACAAAAGCGTATCATAAAAAACAGTATTTTTAAAGATATGAAAGCTCTTGGAAAGTAAGCACCTGGTGGCTAAAATTAAAAATCCAATAAAGGGCTGGAAGAAACTATTAATAATATCTCCCAGACCACAGAGCAAAACATCAAAGACATGGAAAATCTGAGTGAGAGGTTAAGGAGAATGAGAATAAAGCGGATTCAAGAGACACACCTTCCAAGTGGAGCTCCAGAAAGAACCTACAGAGAAAAGGAAGGAGGGCAAGACAATGATATTGATACATAGAAGTAACAGCATTTCCAAGGCTATAAAGAGATGTGTTTGGGGATTCTAAGGGCCTTTCTAGTGCAGACTAGCCTAAATGAAGAAAGATCTGGGCTGTCACAAATCATGTAAAGTTCCAGAAAGAACCACACTGACACATCATGTTAATTTCCAGAAAGATCCATATCAACACAGGTGAAATTCCAGAAAAATGAAGGTAAAGGTGGAACTTTCCTGGTGGTCCAGTGGTTAAGACTCCACGCTCCCATTGCAGGGTGCCCAGGTTAGATCCCTGGTCAGGGAACTAGATCCTGCATGCCACAACTAAGACCTGGAGCAGCCAAATAAAAAAAATAAATAAATATTAAAAACAAAACAAAACAAAAAGGTAAAGAGACAATTCTCAAAGACTTCAAAGAAGAAAAAAAAGTCATAGATAGAGACCAAAACTAGCCAGTCAGCAGACTTCTTAATGGCAACACTGAATGTTAGAAGGCAGAGGTTTTGGGAGAAATTATTTTGAACCTAAATTCTATAATCAGTTATACTATCAGTCAAATGGAGCTGGAGAGGAAAAGGCCTTCTGAAATGTTCTGAAACTTAAAATTTACCTCCTATGGTCCCTTTCTGAGGAGGCTGAGTGTTTACTCCAGAAAAACTTGAGTAGAAGCCAAGAAAGAAGAAGATGTAAGTAACGAGAAATGGAGAAATGTAAATAAAAGAAATTCCAGTATGACAGCTGTGCAGCAGGCCAAAATTAAGCAGAAATATGCAAAAAAAATCCAAAAAGAATGTCTTCATGAAAGAAAATGGAAATGCATCAAGCAATAGAATGATTAAGTGGCTGGATGATTATAACAACATGGTAAAGAAAGTATGTATTTCTTTTGTCAGCAAGAGAAAAGAAAGTCAATTAGAGACTTTAGGAAAAGCAAACATATTAAAAAAATCATAATCCAGATAGGAAGTAAAATAAAATGAAGCATAGATTTAAGCTATTGACGAAGTATAAGAAAAGAGAATCCACTTGATCTGGGTGCTTGAAATAAGCCTATATTGAGTGCTGTAAGATTTGCGACATTGGGCCTGTGTATCTGTCAGGGTTCAACGAGAGAAACAAAACCAGTAAGATATATATATATATATATATATATATATATATATATTTTTTTTTTTTTTTTTTTTTTTTTTGCGGTACGTGGGCCTCTCACTGTTGTGGCCTCTCCCGTTGCGGAGCACAGGCTCCGGATGCGCAGGCTCAGCAGCCATGGCTCACGGGCCCAGCCGCTCTGCGGCATATGGGATCCTCCCGGACCGGGGCACGAACCCGTATCCCCTGCATCGGCAGGTGGACTCTCAACCACTGCGCCACCAGGGAGGCCCAGAGATATATATTAAGAGATTTTTTGCGAGCGATTGGGATATGCACATATGGTGGCTAGCTAGGCAAGTCCAAAATCCAAAGGGCAAGCCATCAGGCAGGGCAGCTGGGCCCCCGGGGTGTGAACTGAAGCTTCTGTCCACAGGTGGTATTTCTGCTTCAAGGAAGCTTCAGTTATGCTCTTAAGCTTTCAATTGATCTATTCAGACCCACCCAGATTATCTACACAACCTCTACTTAAAGTCAACTGATTATGGACTTTAATCACATCTACAAAATACCTTCACAGTAACACCTAGATTTGTGTTTGATTAAATAACTGGGGGCAGGCTGTAGCCTAACCAAGGTGACACGTCAGACTGTCATCATGTGTAAAGAAGGAATTATAATCCTAGACCGCTATCTGGCTCTGCAATAAACAAGACTTGCACAATCATAATACTGTTAACTACACTAGGTTGTTTTTCAGCTTCCAGAATGAGCTTTTTGACAAAAGATTGTTGACATTTTTGTAGGGCATAATTTAAGCATCATCAACATTGTCAATGCCAAGATATGGCTAGGGATACAAAAGGATATCATGGTGCTTGGAGAAAGGTGGTTATTGTAGAAATCACTGGGGTGTTGGGGTGGAGCTGCCAACAACCTAATCATTCAGTAGTTGAGGCCTGGTTAAATGAAGTGTGGAATATTCATATCATGAAATACTTTGGTATGCATAGGCTGAAAACATGATGTAGCTCTCTCTCACCTGGTATGAGAACTCCAAATTATACTATTAAGTGAAAAAGCAAAGTACAGATCAATGTATTTAGCCTGCTAAATGCACGTTTGTATATACTTTTTTCTAGACCATGCATATACTGAGTACACACTCACACATGCATACAGATGTATGTATGTATGTTTATACGTGTATGCATGTATATACATTGTTTAGAAAGATACCCAGGGAAGGGAACTTTTATTTTTAGTCTGACTCCTTTATGGAAAGGAATTGGGGTTTACGGAGGAAGAGAAACTTTTATTTTCCATTTTGGGTACTATTTGGATTTTTAAAAATAATGTACATGTAATACATCTATTATTATTTTAAGGTTACTAGTGTTATCTGAGTGATAGGATTAAGAATCACTTAAATTTTCTTCCTATTTTTCCAGGCTAAAAAAATACACACATAACCTAACAAATGTTACTTTATTTCTTTTTAATTTTTAAATTTTATTTGTTTATTTTTCATTGAAGTAGAGTTGATTTACAATGTTGTGTTAGTTTCAGCTGTACAGCAAAGTGACTCAGTTATACATATATATGTATATATCTATTCTTTTTCAAATTCTTTTCCCTTATAGGTTATGACAAGATACTGAGTATGGTTCCCTGTGCTATACAGTAAGTCCTTCTTGGTTATATATTTTATATGTAGTAGTGTGTATATGTTAGTCTCAAGCTCCTAATTTGTCCCTCCCCCTCTTTTCCCTTTGGTTTGTTTAGGTTTGTTTTCTATGTCTGTGAGTCTCTTTCTGTTTTGTAAATAAGTTCATTTGTATCATTGTTTTTAGATTCCATACATAAATGCTATCATATGATATTTGTCTTTCTATTTCTGGTTCATTTCACTTAGTTTGGTAATCTCTAGGTCCATCCATGTTGCTGCAAGTGGCATTATTTTGTTGTTTTTTTTATGGCTAATATTCCATTGTATATATATACATCATGTCTTGGCTATTGTAAATAGTGCTGCAGTGAAACAAATGTTACTTTAAAATGTTTACTGAACACTTACTATATGCTTGGCAGTACAAAACCTGGTCATGCAAAGGTAATTAAGAGCATCTTCCCTGAAGGAGTAGGAGACACATGTATTCAACCAGAATATTACAAAGTGTTGTGATGTAATGATAGAAATAAGCACAGGTATTATGGGAGCACTAAAGTACCAGACTATGAAAAGCCCCAAATAGGCACCTGGAGAGTGACAAGTGCTCTTGTCTCGGGGGGTCAGAGAGGATGTGAGTGTGCCATCTGGAGAGAGGGAAACAGGCAACTGGACTCTGAACTTCACTTTCTCATCTATGAAATAGTGACTAAACAGTTATCTCACAGATTTGCATCTAGATGAAATGAAATTGTATCTATAAAAAGCCTGGCACGTAGTGGCATTTAAATCTGAGTGCTTTTCTCCTTCCTCTGACTCAGACTAGAAGCTGAGAAATTGCACCAGGTAGAGGTTTCCATTTTTTTCTACATTAAAACACTAACAAAAACCCAGAGGTAAATGACTGGCTGGTTAGAGACAGAGGAAAGACGAGAGCACGGATCTCCTGACACCAGGAGATGACATGGTAGATGCTCCTACAAGCACAGAGGCATTTCATTATCTCCAGGTTTCCACGTGTTGTGACGGGACAGTAAGAGTTGGAGCGGAGAGTCGGTGGTTCCCAGAGCCCCAAAGCACAGGCTGTGTTAGGCGTCTTGAAGGTCAGCCTCCCTCTCTGCAATGAGGTGTCCACCTCTGTGACCCAAGAACCTTCGGGCTTTACTTATCTCTTCCACACCTCCTGTCCCCCTCAGCATCACTGTAGTTAGTCAATGACGAGCGGAAGCCTCTGATCTTCACTTCTGGAGGAGCTACTTCTGAATGTGTAGCATAATGTGTATTATCAGAACACGTGCATAAAACCAAGTGTGTTCAAATTGTGTATGTATCTTAGTGAGTTAAAATTTGATGGGATGGGGGCATTTGAGCAATACGGAGGGGGTCCTCAGATGCTCGGTTTGTAATAGAGATGAAGGTGAGAAGTCCACTTCTCCATGTTGTAGCACTAATCCACACAGAGCAGGTGAGGTGGGAGCTTCAGCAGCCAAACATATCTTAGGAGCTCTTAAATTCTTAAGGAATTCTGAGGGTAGGAGCTAATGAAATAATTAGCACCGCACTTCTGAAGGGCAGCCACAGACACATTGCACCTAGAAGCCAGCTGGGTATCTGCACGAGCTAAGTTGACAAAGGGGGTTCTTTAAACACTTCTTAGTAATCAGCTAAATTACAACTTACCCTCTAAAGTGGAGTTCCAAATGAATGCTGGTTAAGTGTTGTGGGGACTTCCCTGGTGGCGCAGTGGTTAAGAACCCGCCTGCCAATGCCAAGAACAAGGGTTCGAACCCTGGTCCGGGAAGATCCCACATGCCGCGGAGCAACTAAGCCTGTGCACCACAACTACTGAGCCTGCGCTCTAGAGCCCGTGAGCCACAACTACTGCGCCCACGTGCCACAACTACTGAAGCCCCCGCACCTAGAGCCCGTGCTCCACAACAAAAGAAGCCGCCGCAGTGAGAAGCCCGCACACCGCAACAAAGAGTAGCCCCCGCTCATGGCAGCTAGAGAAACCCTGCGCACAGCAACGAAGACCCAGTGCAACCCAAAGTAAATAAATAAAAAATAAATAAGTTATTTAAAAAAATAGTATTTAAAAAAAATGTTGTGATTTCCGGTTTGCTCTGTATAGAAGCCTAGAGTTAAATTTTTAGCTGTGCCCATTATTAAACCAAAAGACTGTCTTTTTTATTAAAAAGTGAGTGAAGATTTGTGGGGTATTTCTGCTCTCTACAATTCTTTAATCCTAAAGGAAATTTAACTCCTGGGCTGGGCTGCCACAGACTTTTATCTGGTAGAATACGTAAGGGATTAATTTACCATCACAGGGCTTCAGCTACACCTGTTATCTAAACAAGTACCCACTATATAAGTACATTAACAAGACAAAGAACAACTGAGCATTTTGCCTCTTACATTACATCTTCTCAGAGTTCCTTGGTCCAGGATCGTTGGAGCCCAGATTATTCCTGAAACAGCTAGTGGCAGGTCTTTTGTGATGAATGTTCCTTCTGTTGTAGACAAAATTTGCTATAAACAAGAGGTCAGCTTCTTAATGTACTTCAAGAGCCAGGGCCATAGGCACAATAGGATCAGGAAATATTTATCATCATTAATAGTACTACTGTATATATACATATATTCCCATATCCCCTCCCTCTTGAGCCTCCCAGAAACTAACACAACATCATAAAGCAATTATACTCCAATAAAGATTAAAAAAAATCGTACTACTGCTTACTGAGCACTCCTGTGTGCAAGGTACTTTTGTAATTATTATGCATGTAGTAGCTCATGGCATCCTCTTAACACATTGGAGTAAGTGCCACTATCGTTCTTATTTTGCAAATAAGGAAATTAAGGCTTATAAACAACTCCCCCAAACTACCAACATAAGTAGTTTGTTAACTATCTATTATTCCAAAACAAATTATCCCAAAGCTTAGAGGTGTAAAATAATAATAAACATGTATCATCTGACATAATTCCTAGGTCAGGAATTCACAAGTAGCTTAATGGGTACTTCTGGCTCAGGACCTCTTATGAGGTCACAGTCAAGATGTCAGTTGGGGCTACATCATCTGAAGGTCTGACTGAGGCTGGAGGATTTGTGTCCAAGATGGCGCAGTCATATGGATGGCAGGCTAGTGCTGGCTTTTGGAAGGAGGCCTCAGTTTTTCACTATGGGGTCTTCTTCAGGGGTTACTTTAATGTTTTACAACATTGCAGCTGATTTTCTCCAAAGTGAATAATCTAAGAGAGAGACAAGATGGGGAAGTCAGTGTCTTTATAATCTAGTCCCAGAAGTCACACACTGGCACTCCTATTATCTTCTGTTGGACACATAAACCTGTCATGTTTCAGTGGAGGGAACTCCTACACAAGGGCATGACTACAAGGAGGAGAGAATCACTGGGGGACATCTCAGAGACTGGCAGAATTCTGATTGGAGCCTGGGGTCTCCTCTCTGCAAAGCTGTACTGTTGACCACTCTATGATACTGCCTTCCTAAAAAAATTGTCCCTGATGTGTTCAAGACATTTGGATATTCTTGAAAGGGTAAACAATGATAAAATAAGGAAACTCTGTATTGAGTGTTTACTATGTCCCAAGCATTGTATGAAGTTATCTGCCTCATTTCCTCATCAAACCTAATGATGAGTCTCAGGATAGAAGTTCAAGGATTTGCCCAGAACCTCAGAAGTGAAATAAAAATTGTCTTTATGAACATGAAGTCTATGTGAGATCAATGACCAAGTATGAATGGGGTCACTTATGTGAGGGGAAGAAAGAAGCCACTGTAGCATGAGTCTGTGATTGAGAGGACTGACAGCAGAAACCAGAGTTGAAGTTGAAAATTAGGCTGGTGCAGGCAAAAGAATATCATCATTCAATTGGAACACCACTGAGCTAAACTGGAGGGTAAAAAACCTAAGAAACAGGTAATGTAAGAATTCTCAGGGCACCAATTATACACTGCAGTTAGTCAAAGGTTATATTGATCTCAGAATCTAGTTCTGTTCAGCTGAATGGACTTACTTTATTCAGAGACATCATTTTGTGTTCTTAAAGACAGGGCAACAAGAGATAAAGAAAACTTGGTTTCTGAACATCTTTCTATACTAGATATATCCATGTGAGTAAGTAGGAAATTCCTTAAAGCCAAATTATTTCCCACCTTAAATGAGATTTTTCCCCATTATTATCCATTGGTTTAACTAATGCACAACTTTACAAATCTAATCCATGAACTAGTCATAGAGTGTCAGTGGGCATTTGCTTAGAATTGTGCTAACTGGTAGGAGATATTTAGAAGTATTAAGGGATCATCCATGTCCTAGAGAAGCTTAGATTCTTTTGGAGAGAAAATACTTCTGTGGGCGACTCTACACAGTGACTGAGAGGTCAACTTTTTGAGTTATTTTATTTTTATTTTATCGGAGTATAGTTGATTTACAATGTTGTGTTCATTTCACGTGTACAGCAAAGTGATTCAGTTATACATATACATATATTCGTTCTTTTTTAGATTCTTTTCTCATATAGACCATTACAGAGTACTGGGTAGAGTTCCCTGTGCTATAGATTAGGTCCTTGTTGGTTATCTATCTTATATATAGTAGCGTGTGTGTTCATCCCAAGCTCCTGATTTATGCCTCCCCCCCCATTTCCCCTTTGATAACCGTAAGTTTGTTTTCGATATCTGTACATCTGTTTCTTTTGTAAATAAGTTCATTTCTATCTTTTTATAAAAATTATATTCCACATATGAGTGATATCATATGATATTTGTCTTTCCCTGACTTACTTCACTTAGTATGATAATCCCTAGGTCCATCCGTGTTGCTGCAAATGGCATTATTTTGTTCTTTTTCATGGCTGAGTAATATTCCATTGCATATATGTACCACATCTTTTTTATCCATTCCTCTGTCAAGGACATTCAGGTTGCTTCCATGTCTTAGCTATTGTAAATAGTGCTGCAATGAACATTGCATGTATGCTTTCAGATTATGGTTTTCTTCAGATATATGCCCAGGAGTGCGATTGCTGAATCACATGGTAGTTCTGTTTTTAGTTTTTTAAGGAATGTCCATACTGTTCTCCATAGTGGCTGTACCAATTTACATTCCCACCAACAGTGTAAGAGGGTTCCTTTTTCTCCACACTGAGAGGTCAACTGCTGTTCATAGACAGTAAGCTTAGAGGGAAGGCAGAGGGATGTTACCTGTGAAGACAAAGATAGTAGGGGAAGAATGGGTGGAGGAGGAGAGATCTGAGTCCTGCTTTGATGATGGTCAGGTTTTGGTTGGTCTCTCCATGTATTTTTTTGGGTTTCTGCAAAAGCAAAGCCTGAGATAAAGACTTGGGTGCATGCAGGTAATGCCATGAAACAAGAGTAAGGTTGAGTATAGTAAGAGTGAGATGGGGAAGGAGGAACCAGTAAAGGGTGCTCTACCGCTGTTAAGGAGCTCAGCTCCTTGGGGACCTGGGAAAAGCATACAGAATGCTTCCTAGACTTTTCTATCTGAAGGACAGGCGTCTGCGGCATCAATCCATGGGCTGCCATCCCTCATTGTTTGAGGGTTAACCCCAGAGGCATTAATCTCCCTGATCTTCCTGACTGTGCCAGGATGAGAGCTGAGTAGACGTCTGTGGCTTCAAAGAAATCCCTAAGTCACAAAAATTAAGAAATGTCATAGCATGCCCTTGAGATGGCAGCGAGCCTGGAGCTGCCTATCGCAGCTGTGGCTGAAATCAGAGGTGGGTGGAGGAGATGTGGTGGAAGGCACAAAAATCGTCTGCTACAATCAGGAAAGTCAAAGCCATTTTCCCATGTACCCTCCTTTTGATTGTCATCAGCCAGACATGTGTCACATCGCTGCCCCTAGCTGGAAGGGAACGTGAGGGGTGGGCAGTCTTGGTGGAGTGGTCTGTGAGTAAGGGTAGAATGGGAATGGATATCGGGCAAGCAATCAGCACAGCCTGCCCAGTGTCAAGTCTAGCAAAGTAGCCACTGTCTTCCCTTTCCCCATGTAGAGCTCCCCACTCCCCCTAAATATCCATGAGTCATGCAACATGGGGACAGTTATGTTGGGATCTACCAGCTAACTTCCCACCAGCAACTTGTCAACATTTCACTTTGGTGATTCCTATACCCTCGTGCCCCATGCAGTGTGTGGAAGGGGTAGCCGCCATATAATCCACCCTTTAAATAAATACTACCCACCCTCTTCCACAAATTTAGTTTCATGTGGTAATCCTTGAGAAGAACACAAGGAATGGGGTGGCCCATCATGTTGGCAAGCCATGGGCTAAGCTCTTGCCTTTCACTTTTGCTACTTGACCGCTTGACACGTGGCAATATTCCCAGGTCGAATTGCTCCAGGAAGATGAGAGTCTGTAAGAGTTTTCTTGGAACAAATGAAAACCAGAAGACAGACATGGCCTCCCTCCTGCCTTTCCGTTCTTTGCCTGGCTTTCCTCTGGGAAGGAATCCTCAAGACTCTCCCAACTTGATTTACTCCTTTCCAGAAACCTCCAACACAGGAAAAGGTTGTCAGTGGGAAATTCAGTTCTGTCTCTTACCATTTTCTCCTGTTCCTATCTCTGTGGGGAAACAATCGTGCTAAGGCTGTTACCAGCTGGTGGCCATGGAAACAGAATAATTGACATAAGAGTGTGAAAGTCATAAACTTAATGAAACTATAGTTTTTATTGCACTTCACCCTCATCTCTGATTAAATCAGATCTGCATAATGCGAAGATATTAAATTTCCATGATTCTCATTTTCTCTCCCCTGCCAATAGGAAGAAAGCTCTGTAGTGAGGGAACCCTGCCGGTGGGCTGGGAATATCATGGCTCTAGATTTTGCTGAAAAATGTTTTTTAATCATTGGTGCTGGCTGGCCCACAAAGCAAAGCCAACTTTTGAGAAGTGGTGGGATTCTGGCTCCAGGGAGACACAGCTGCTTTCCTCTGGCAGATGGAGACTTTGTGAAGGTTTGGAGGTACCAGACACCAGTGGGTCAGAGCATCAAGGAGACACATTGATTCAAGAACCAGGTCCAGAGCACTGCATCTGGGCCAGGACTGTGTGAGAGCCAGGTACTCGGAGAGGAATGAGATAGAGCGCTGCTTGCAACAAAAACCAACAAGAATGGGGACTGGGAATGGAATCCGTGCTGGCCAAACAGTAAACCACTGTGTGACTGCCTTTCAAGCACCGTTCTAGGTTCTCTGGAGATTTGAAGATTAATGATATTGATGATGATCCTATCAGAGCTTTCACTCCCACAAGTGCAATATGAAAGGTAATTTGACAAAAGGACAAAGTGCTCTAAAAATTTTCAGGAAGGAGTGCTTACTTCTAATAGGGGTCTTCAAGAAAACATCACAGAGGTATTGCCTTTAGCCAGCGCTTATATGTTAGATGTCCTGCAAAGTGCTTTACTGGCTGGAGACTTCATCCTCTTGGATTTTTTTTTTTTTTTTTTTTTTTTTTTTTGCGGTACACGGGCCTCTCACCGTTGTGGCCTCTCCCATTGCGGAGCACAGGCTCCGGACGCACAGGCTCAGCGGCCATGGCTCACGGGTCCAGCCGCTCCGCAGCATGTGGGATCTTCCCGGACCGGGACACGAACCCGTGTCCCCTGCATCGGCAGGCGGACTCTCAACTACTGCGCCACCAGGGAAGCCCCATCCTCTTGGATTTTAATTTATCCCAGAAGAAAACAGAAAAAAAAAAACCCAAAAAACAGAAATGAGAGTATAATAAGGCAGTGGTTCTCAACTGGACATGCTTTTGCCCCCCTCTCCTCCTCCCGGAGGTCATTTGACAATGTCTAGTGACAGTTTTGGTTGTCACCACTCTGGGAGGTGCTACTGGCACCTAGTGGGTAGAGGCCAGGGATGCCGCTAAACATCTGACAATGCACAAAACAGTCCCCCATAACAAAGAATTATGTGGCCCAAAACGTCAAGAGCTATGAGGTTGGGAAACCTTGGAATAAGGGGAAATGCAGTGCTATTAACATGCTACTGATGCCCTCAGACCAGGAGAGAGCCAGCTGGACAGATTCCTACACTACGTCCTGCCCCTGCAGGACAGATGAGGGATGGTGGGGAAGTGACAGGTGAGAAGGACCAACCCTCTGTGTCCAAGGTGTATCATCCATGAGGCTGGAGCAAGAGGGGAGCTGGACAGAGCCACACCTGGTTTTGCTTTCGAGTCTTGCTCATTTTCCTTCCTTGACTTTGCTTACGTGCCAAGGGCCCCTGGGACCCTCCTTGTGTCCACCCCTTTTCTCTCGTATTCCTCTTCCTCTCCTTGACAACTTTTTCCTATCCTCTGTTTTTCCATAGTTTAAGCAGCAGGTGGGTAAGAATGATGTGTTCAATGTCAGGGATAAAGAGGTGAGATGGGGGAACAGGTTCAATTTCAGGGCCCCATTCCTCTCATTTTAAGACTTTCTAGAAAAGAAGACCTGACATTCACTTGCTCAAGTGAAAAGAAAATGGCCACAAACAAACAAACAAACAAAACTGACTAGCTATGAAGTTGCTTTAAATTCTTGGGCTTGGATCCTTGATTTTAATTTTCAGTAAATATTCGAGGTAGTTGCCACCCGTTAATGGATGAAGAAACCATGCCTCAAAGATATTAAGGAAATCTTCCAAAGTGACACAGCCAGGAAATGATCGTCTTGGCATTCTGTGATATAAATCAGCCAAAGATGACCTCTGTCTATTGGTCGCTAGGTTATTTCTTCACTGTAGGCTGAGTTCCATTTGCTCAAAAGCCCACTGGCACCAAACTCAAATTTTTACACATCCAATTTTTTTTTCTGTGTAAATGAAATTTAATAATAAATGAGATGTGCTCCCAGATAAAGGAATTAATAACAGGCAGAGAAAGCGGAGGTTCAGATGATATAGGCGGGAAGGGGATTGTGGCCAACCTGGCATACTTGGAGACATGACCTGTGTTGAGAGGGGAAGACGGGCTCTGGGCAAGAGTAAAGCGAAGGCAACAGAGAAATAAGAAAGAAGACAGTGAATTGGATATGAGATTACGGGGTTGGTCTCAGGAGAGGCGATTCCAAGTACTGTTGGGGGCAGTGTACAAGAAGGCTTCTGTGTGTGGAGAGAAAAATGTGGCCCAAGAAGAAGGACCCCAGAGCCAAGCAGAGAAAGACTGCAAGATGGGAAACAGCATCCCTGTGAAAACTGCCCCACTGCGAGCTGCATAGGAAAGCAGGGGGCGGGCTCAGAGTCCGCTCCACCCCAGCATGCTAGGGAAGAACCAAGGCAGCCCAGTGGTAGTACTGACTGGGCACCAGACTCCAGTGGTGGCCATGCCATCCCCTAAAGACACTGACAACGTGTGCACCCTACAGGCAGCACAGCCAATTGTTTTAAACATAGCCCAAACAAGCAGATTTTTAGCCATTTAGAGCTTGCCTCTTTGCATACTCCAGGAAACCTCACCCCACGTCTGTTGGCAATTGACAAGATAAGCCCCCAGCCATGAAGACCCCACGCTGCCCTGGCCGTTCAGAACTCTCTGGCCCAGAGACTCCCCACTTTGCTGCTAAGTGACAGCCCTTAGATACAAGCCCCCTCTTTGATTGCCACCTACCCCGGAGTTCCTTGCCCTCCTCCCCTTCTGGATGGCAGCCCCTATCTCCTAAGCCTCTGAGCTCTTTCCCTAGGAAAAGTTTCCCCTTCCTGCAACTGCCCAGCACAGCTTGTTGTATGTTACTGCCCCTTGTGTGTTACCTCCCCTTGGTCTGCCCCAAATCCCTCAAACTCCCTATACATTCCAAGTCACCTTCAGGCTCTGAACCCAACGGTGTTTCCCTCTACCCCATAGCTTCCAACTTTTCAACAAATGTAATTATGCAAGAGGTATAGCTCTAAGCAGTATTCCCAGAGGAGGGCCTGGGGTTCATCTGAAACCTAATACATTTTGCTCAGTCCCCCCAAACCTGGGAAAAGCTAGTGTCACCTAGAGAGAGCAGAAAGTTCTTCTAGAGATGCTTAATAATAATCGCTATTACAATTTCCACATTCATCCTCTAAAGGGAACAGTTGATGATGATAATAATCATATTATTAATAACTTCCGTTTGTGGAGCATTCACTCTGTTCCAGGCGCTTACCGTCTCACCCATAACTCTGTGAGGTTAGTTGATGGAGCCAACATCTTCGACAGAACCATTCAGGGGCAAGCTCACGTTTTCCAGCTCTTGGGCTGTGGAGTTATTTGTGTAGCTGGTAGGGACCCCCTCTCCTCCTCAGTGTCCACGTACATCTTGTCAATTTACCGCCTTGCTTAAAGTTCCGTAGAAACCTAACCCAGGAGACTCACCCACCCAAAAGCCTGTGTGCCACTCCTGACTCGGGGTTCTGTCCCGGTTCACCAGCTGCCCAGTCGCTGAGCTACTTCTGTTCTTTCTGGGACCATCCCAGCCATTCTCCAGCCAAAAGGGATCCCTACACTGAAGGGAAACAATGCCTTTTAGCTGGTAGAGACCCAGGCACGAAAGCACGCCTGTGGATCCTGCAGTTACTGGGTACCCTAAGAAGAGTGCGGGAGAGCTGTTATTTCCCAAACTTCAGCTCTAATATATCTGTTACATCTTCCTAAAAAACATGAAGGTGGCAAGTCCAGAGGCCAGGCATACAACTTCAGTGACATGAGAGAAAATGTAGGTCTCAACCTGGGGATCAATTTCAAAGTGGGAGGTGTGGGGGATATGGACAAACTCCAGGTACCATTCATCAAAAGTCTGATCTCAGCCTCAGAATTAGGGTCGATAACATGTAGGGAGACAGGGCATGTGGCAGTGGAGGTCCAGGATGCTGTGGGGTTGTCTAGTTGCAGGACACAAAGAGCCAGTGGTGGGCATCTAGGGCCAATTACAAGAAACTCAGACCCTCCAAGTGGGTAACAGCCAGTGACTCCATCACAGGGAGAGAGATGGCCTGGAGGGATAAGCAGATGTAAGGTGGATGGGATTTAAAGAAATACTGATCAAGGAATTTCTCTGTTTGGTCTCTTTAAGGATAAGGTTGATTCCAGAATCTATGGAGTGGAAGAAAGTACTTTCACAGCAGATCACAGGGTAGAGGAGATTCTGGTTAGAAATTTAGAGATCTCTAAAAACACGGGCCAAACAGAATTTTCCATCATCTGCCTCAAGACGCTGTCCCTGGCCTCCCTGCCAAAGGTTGATCGCTACATCTTCCTCCCTGTTTGACCATGGGAGATGTAAAGAGAAAACTCCTCTGTGTTCTGTCTGCTCGCAGAAGACTCTCAATACCTCTGGTTACCAAAGGTGTGTAGGTTTTTCCCACACTGGGCAGTTCTCCAATCCTCTGCCACCAATTTAACTCAATTCAGAAGCTGTCTATCTGGAGTTAGCACAGACCTCACAGGCTCAGTCCCAAAAGACTGCTCTTACTTCAGACGCCTTCGCAAGTCGAGGTTGTCACCAACTGGCTATAAATCAGAGGTTCCCACAACCCTCTCCTAAAGCACCATCCTTTGCTAGAATGGCTCACAGATCTCAGGAAAACACTTTGCCTACTAGATTACTGGTTTATTTCAAAGGATATAAGTCAGGAACAGTCAGATGGAAGAGATGCAGAGAGCAAGGTGTGCGGGAAGGGGCGCGGAGATTCCACGCCCTCTCTGGGCTCGCCGTCCTCCCCAAATCTCCACGCCTTCATCAACCTGGAAGCTCTTCAAACCCCTCAGCTTGGATTTTTTTATGGAGGCTTCATTACACGGGGATGCTTGATTAAATCACTGGCTATTTGGTGACTGGAGTAAATCTCCAGCCTCTCTTCTCTCCCTGGAGGTCAAGATGGGGAAGGCACAGGAGGCTGAACATTCCAACCCTCTGATCACCTGGTTGGTTCCCCTGGCAACCAGCCCCATCCCTAGGGGCTTCCCCAAAAAGTCACCTCATTAACATAAACTCTGGTTTGGCTGAAAGGGGGCTTGTTATAAATAACAAAAGACACTTTTATGGCTCTTATCCCATAGGAAATTCCAAGGGTATTATTAGGAGCCCTGTGCCAGGAATTCTTTGGGTGAAGACTAAAATATATGTTTCTTATTATAAATCACAACATCACAGGAGGCTGAGTGTGGGAAGGGTCTTTCCAAGCTGCACCCAGTGTGCGCTCACCCATGTGTCAAATCCCCACATGCCCCACTCTTCCCTAACTCTGATGTCCTGCTCCTGTCTGGTCTGGAGCATACCTTGAGGTCTACCTGATTCCAGGTCCAGGCCCAGCTCACTCAGATCGATTTGACAGCTGCCCATAAGGACAGCATTCTCAATGCCAGTGTCTTCATTTCTCCAAGTGCCATTCACGTGGCCCTGTTTTCCGACATGAGCCTCTAGTATCAGGAATGATGGCCTCTGTAAAAGATGCCTCACAGCCTGTGATGGTAACTCATCACAGTGACACAAGGAGACACTTTGCTCGTGAAATACAGCAGAGCCCTTTGGAGAGAAATGATCTTCCTGAAGCATATTCGAGAAAGCCAACTTGACAGACGTTGCAATTCGCCTGGCCTCAGACACATCCTGAACCTGTCTCTTTCCGTGTTCTTGGGTTTGTTCCACGTGCCGCGTCTCACCAAGTACCTTCTGGCCTCCTCCATGTACGGCGAGGGCTTCTCCCCGGGGAGCCCCAGCACACACTCTCAGAGCCCCAGAAGGACTCCGGTGCGCGTTCAAGGTCTCATGACGTCTCCTGTGCAGAACTGAGCACAAGGGCAGATTGTACGTGGGAGGAAATGTTCTCTTGGTGTCTGCTCTAAATGTTGTTTCTGAGTTCCTCGTTCCAACAGAGGGAAATGAATGGGGATTGCCTGAACTACACTTGAGCTGAAACAAATGAGATAACTGGGATTATGGGGACTCTGCAGAAAGAGTTTTCCTTTTTCTCTTTTTATCCCTAACTAAGATCTATGAGTAAGTTAGTGGACAGTTTGCTGGCAGACCTTTTCCCACCCTTCCCTCTACTCTGCTTCTACTGGTCGGCCCCCACTATGGCCCCAGCTTCTGAGCTCTGGAAACATCTGTGGTCCCGCCCCTACAGTGGCGGTGACCTCCACTGTCACTAATCTTGACTTCCCACTCTTCTAACACCTGTGTAACCAATTCCCTGAATACAAGTCCTTCTGTTTTAAAGACCTCTAGTTCTTCCTCTTTTTTGGCTGGTCAAGTTCTTAAATAATAGCTAACACTTTTATGGCATTAGTGCATGCTTTACGTTATTAATTCATTTGATCCTCTTAACTTTCCTCATGAAGTGGGTACTGTCATTCTCCCCATTTTACAGATGTGGAGACTAAGGAATAGCCAGGTTCTATGGTAAATTAGTGGTGGAGCTGGGGCTCAAGATGGGTTCTGAAATCCATGCTCTAAAAACACAACATGCAACACACACACACACACACACACACTCACAAATTATCTTCAATCACAGGATTTTTGAGCAAGGGCACATTAGGGTAATGGTTCTCAAAGTGCAGCTCCCAGACCAGCAGCCTCACCATCACCTAGGAACTTGTTAGAAATGCAGATCTTAGGCTCCACCTCTGACCTACTGAGCCAGAAATGGAGAGAGGGAGAAACACTCTGTGTTTTAACACGCCCTGCAGATGATTTGGATGCTCGTAAAGTTTGAGAACCAGTGCTTTACAGCATGGTTCCATCCTTGGATGCTGAGGTCTTGGAACAGTTCCTGGGCCACTGTGATTCTCTTCCTGGAAACCAAACAGCAGTTGATTTGCCTCCCTCTCACCTCCCCTGCTTCCATCACTTCTTGTTCTACTTGGCATGGCTCCTTTAAGTGGCTACACATATCCTTTCATCCTGGACAAGATACTGTGGTAGGCAGGATCATGCGCCCTCAAAGATGTCCACATCCTCGCAGTGGTTAAGAATCCGCCTGCCAGTGCAGGTTCAAGCCCTGGTCTGGGAAGACCCCACATGCTGTGGAGCAGCTAAGCCCGTGCACCGCAACTACTGAGCTTGTGCTCTAGAGCCCGCGAGCCACAACTTCTGAAGCCAGTGCGCCTAGAGCCTGTGCTCCGCAACAAGAGAAGCCGCCGCAATGAAGAGTAGCCCCCACTTGCCACAACTAGAGAAAGCCCACGTGCAGCAATGAAGACCCAATGCAGCCAAAAATAAATAAATAAATAATTTTTTAAAAAAGAGAGAAATCTTAAAAAAAAAAAAAAAAGTTGTCCTTATCCTAGTTCTGGGGCCCTTTGAATATGTTATGTTCCAGGCCAGGGGGGCTTAAGATTGCTAATCAGATGACCTTAAAATAAAGAGATTATCCTGGATTATCAAGGTGGGTCCAGTGTAATTACAAGAGTCCTTAAAAGGAGAAGAGAGAGGCAGAAGAATCAGAACAAGAGAGATGGCTGATTTTGAAGATGGAGGAAAAGGATACAAGCCAAGGAATGCAAGCTGTGTCTAGAAGCTAGAAAAGGCATGAAAATGGATTGTCTCGTAAAGCTTCTAGAAGGAACTTAGTCCTGCTAACCCCTTGATTTTAGTCTATTGAAACCCATTTTGTACTTCTGACCTCCAGAACTATAAGGTAATAAATTGTGTTGATTTAAGCTCTGAGTTTGTGGTAAATTGTTATAGCAGCAGTGGAAAACTAATACACGCTCCATAAAAGACATTCTAGGGCGTATCTGACAGCTGTGGTCCTAACCACCCTTTTCAACTCATCTCTCACACCTCTTCCTTTCCCAGTCTTGTCCTAGCTTTTTGCACTTCCAAATCTGGGTCGATATTCCCCCCCTGTGCTTTGCCTAAATCCTGTCGCTGTGTCCTCTGGAACACCCACTCTAAGACCAGCTATCTCCCCTCTAACTTCAGTCTTCTCGTGAAACATTCCTTATCTGATGCTGGACACCCTCTGAAAGCCCTGGTGTCTCTGAAGGCCACTCTAGCAGGCGTTGAGTTTTCTTTCACAGCCTGAGGCCTTCAGGGTCAGGAAGTAATTTCAGTGTCCTCCTAATTCGCCATTGCCACCTGCAGACCATTTGCTCCTCTCCCTCCTACAAAAACTCTTTCTTGTTTCACGTTCATGCTACACAGCTCTCTTACTCTCTCTCGCTTCTCATTCCTGCCATCTATTAGCCAGTCACTGCCCATCACCCACTGAAGATGTCAGGTCTTACAGTCTTCCTGTCCCCTCTACTCCTGCCAACATTCTCGATGAGAGGAACATCTCTGGCGATGACCCAAACAGCACCCTGGCCTCTCAGTCCCTTGATTCATCACCTCCAAAGATATCTTCTAACTCTACATCATCTGCTGTCTTCTGTGGTCACACCTAGTCCCTCTCACCCCCCGTAACCGTATCTCCCTCAAAACTCAAACTTTGAGTTCAACCCTTTAATCAACATTTCTGGGTCTTTTACTCTGGTTTCCCCCAATGCTACAATCCTTTGATTTCATGGGGACTTTCAAACCTTATCCTCACTTTTCTAATCGCCCAGCTACAAAACCGTGGTTCATTAGTTTAATAATCACGTCTTTGCAAATATTCCCAGTCCCTTGACCTCTCCCCTCATCTCACTGTCTTGCTCACATGGTAAATTCCAGCCACGGTGGAACCCCACATTCCTGCCTTCTCCATGCCATCACGTGAGCATCTGAGCTTTGTGTAGAAAATCACAGATCCGGGTTAACTTCTTTGCTTTAAAAATCACAGCTGTTATCCCCATGGCAGCCCTCCATTCTGCCTAATGCATGTGTTACCTTTCACTGCTATATTCTCTTCTCCACACCCTGAGATGACTATTTCAATAGTTTCCTTTTTGCTCATACCTTCCCCACCCTCTCCTCTCCACTCTTGGTTGGTGATCTCCCTTACTTACTGAGAAAATGTAAGTCATCAGGCAAAAATGCTCTCAACTTCCCATCAGCAAATCTGTTAAGTGTTCATTTTTACCCACTAGCCCAAATTGCATCCTTCCACTGCTGTCCTGAGTGCCAGTCCCTTTTGCTCACCCAAGGAATTTACTACTTTGGCTTTCCTTTCTCTTTCCCTTATCATAGGTCTTTCTGGAAGGAAATCTATGGCTGTAAATGCTTATATTAGACACAAAGAAAGGTCTAAAATCAGTTGTCGAAGTGTCCACTTTCAGAAATTATATAAAGGCTTGGAAAATAAACTGAAAATAAGTAGAAAGAAAGGAATAATTGAGATAGCAGAAAACAATGAAATTGGAAAACAATCAACAAAGCCAAAAGTTAGTTCTTTTGATCAAAAGATTAGCAAAACTGATAAACCCCAAACAAGACTGATTAAGGAAAAAAGGGAATGAACACAATTGATCATACCAGAAACGAAAGTGGGATTACTATTACAGATTGTATAATTATCAAAAGGATTAAAAGGGGATGCTGTGAATAGCTTTATGTCAACAAAATTGACAGTGTAGATGAAATGGCCAGTTCCTTGAAAAACTCAAATTATCAAAATGGACACAAAACAGCCTTCTGATCTACCAAAAAAACCTAATCTGGTTATGAAAAACCTCAACGTGGAGAAAACTTCAATCCCAAGTGGTTTCACTACAGAATTTCGTCAAATATTTGAGGAAGAAATAAGACCAAGTTTACACAATCTATTTCAGAAAAGAGTGATGAACTAATATTAGAGGCAACAAAGAAGCAAAAGAAGTCAGACACAAAAAAAAATGTGGTTTTTATTATTTTATTTAGATGAAGTTCTAGAATAATTTAAACGAATTTATTGTGAAAAACTTCAAAACAGTGGTTTCCTCTGCTGGGGTAAGATTAACTAGAAGGGGATGCTAGGGGAATTTCTGGAATCATAGGAATGGCTTACATGGATGTCAAAATCATACATTATGCATTTCAACATACGTAAATTGAACGAATAAATGCTCAAGAAGAGCGGAGAATAGGTGGAGACAGGGATGAAACAGACTGGCAGAAGTCGGTTGTTGAAGTTGGGTGGTGGGTAAATGGGGTTTTTTTACCTTATTCTGTTTGTGTTGTGTATGTTTCAGATTTTCCATAATAGTTTAAAATGGAGTAATCATGAAGTTTGATTTTGTAAAGTGAGATATTATATTTGTATATCACACCATTTCAAATCTGCATACTTCAGATTTGCACAAAATAGAATACATTTTTAATTTCCTTCCAGTCTTCTTTGGAGAATTGTCCTGACCAGTACTGAATGTAAAACTTTGCACCCATCTTTCCTCCTCACCTCATACTGTAAGCATCTTTGCAGTGTTAGTCTTTTGTGATCATCACTTTTAACGGCTAACCCTCTGACTTCTTAATGCTGAAACTCAAATTTTATCTCATTATTTTACTTACATTGAATGTTAGTGCTACTCAGAATAATATAGCTTGAGTACATCCCTCAGGAATACACATTTAACTATTTATGTTCTGTATGCCCACCTTATAAAGAAAGATTGAAGGTAGCCTGAAATACAAGATAGAATACATTCAAAACAGAATACAAAAAGAAAGAGAAACAAAGTCAAAGATGGAGTTGAATCAAGGATATTTAAGGAAGGACAAATCAGACACCCTCCTTTGCTAAAGTAACTCTCAACAAAACATCCCCAGAACATCTAACTTTGAGCAATGGTGTTTAGCGTGTGTATTGGTTGGGGTGGGGTTATAAAAGACCAACAAAGTCTCTTAGAAGAAATAGTTATTTTGAACCATTAAAAAGTTAGGGAATATCTACACAATTGATAACTTTAGAATAGTTGAATAACTTGAGCTGTTGTTCAGAATAGCTTCTCATCTTAGAATGGCTGAGAGAGAGGCAAGAGACAGGAAGGGGTTCAGACTCCAGCTCTGCGGCTTTACAGCCGATTATCTTGAGAAAATGACTTCATCTGTCTGATTCCTCAGATCTTTGTAAAACTGAGGGCAAAAAACTGCCACCTTCTAGTATCGTTGTGAAGACTTATCACGGATTCAACAAATATTTATTCAGACACAGTCGGTGGTGGGTAGCATTCCTGTCCCATAAGAAGGGATGGCAATTAAGTTTCTGTCCTTCTGAAGCTTACCTTCTAGTGGGGTTGGAGACTTAGGACAAGGAAATGAGTGATGTCATTTCAGACAGTGACACTTCTGTTCAGGAAAAGAAAGCAAGTGATGGGGCTACAGTAAGAGGGATGTGTGCCCTTTCTATGTTGATCAGGGAATTCCTCTTGAAAAAGAGCCTATTCTTTTTTTTTTTTTTTGGCTGCGCTGGGTCTTCATTTCTCTGTGAGGGCTTTCTCTAGTTGCGGCAAGCGGGGGCCACTCTTCATCGCAGTGCGCGGGCCTCTCACTATCGCGGCCTCTCCTGTTGCGGAGCACAGGCTCCAGACGCGCAGGCTCAGTAGTTGTGGCTCATGGGCCTAGTTGCTCCGCGGCATGTGGGATCCTCCCAGACCAGGGCTCGAACCTGTGTCCCATGCACTGGCAGGCAGATTCTCAACCACTGCGCCACCAGGTAAGCCCCCTGGCAGGAGTTCTTTAGACCCAACCAAGTTGTCAATTACTTGCTGCGCAGTCTTAATTTGGATGTTTGGTGGTCATCTGGGTGGATCTTTTCAAGTCCAAAGAGATAGAGCAATAGGAGAATGAGAAAGACTGAGGGGGAAAAGCCTTGGCCTCAGTGCGCTTCTTCACGGCCAGAGAACTGGTCTCTGCCAGATCCTGCAGGCAACGTCAGCTGCCACTTAACGGGCTACTTGAATCTACATGGTTCAGGATAAGTCCCAGCCACCCTTCAGAGGGGAGCCATAGCCCAGTAGGCGGATTGAGATTATGGCCTTTGAGGCCCCGCATTGGGTGCCAGAAAAGATGTTGCAGGAAAGAGAGTGGGATGCGAGAGGATGGTCACATCCCAAGTCATGTCTGAGTCCCTGGGATGGCCGCCAAGTGTGGGTTCTTGGCTTTGTGCAGGCAAGAATTCAAGAGCAAGACATAGTAAAGTGAAAGAAGGTTTATTCAGGGAGATACACACTCCATAGACAGAGTGTGGGCCATCTTGGAAGGCAAGAGGCCAAGAGCCTATTCTTAAAGGGATCTGAAAGATGAAAAGAAAGGTAACAGGGAAGAACCATCTAAGCAAATGAAACATTAGCAGTGAGCCTCGTGTTCTGAGACACAGGGAGAACCCAGTGAGGCTGGATGGAGGGGGTTTCCACGGAAAGAGATGGGGCTGCAGAAGGAGACAGGGCCAGAGCTCCTGCCACCAGGGGAAATGGCCTGGACTTTGTTTCAGGAGTAAAGGGAGGCCATCAGAGAGGATTTCAGCAGTGGAGTTACGTGATCCGATTGATGTTTTTAAACCACTGTGTGGAGGATGGGTTGTAGAGGCCCGAGAGTGGAGGCAGGGAGGCCAGCGAGGAGGCTGTTACATAGGAGATGCTTAGCCCAGTGCCTGGCACATAACAAGCACTCACGAAATGTTAGTTAATTTTAATTGGAGTCTGTAGCCCTTCGTTTTTGAAAAAAGACATGAGCTAGAAGGGCCAATTATCTGACTAGAACATCCTCTACCTGCAAAAATCAGGTCTTCCCGTTCTCTGTCACAGAGATACGTCCCTGTAGCTCACCAAGCCTGGAGGCTCGGGGACGTGGCAGCTTGGTGAGGCTGCACGGTATTCCCCAGAACTCCTTTTCCCGGGTGTTTCTGAGGATGGGCTCACAGAGCCCACACAGGGCGGAGGAGGAATGGCAGCCACGTGGAGGCTCCCACCTGCTGTCCCTGCTCTGCCCTCTCGCCTCATCCGCGGGAGGCCACAGCCACAGCTGCTCCTCCCTCCCTGGCCCCTCCGGCAGCGTCTCCAGCTCCTGGGCCAAGGGTGGGTGCTCAGCCCCCTGATCTGGGTCCGGCTTCTGCAGACGCCCACCCCTCCCAGCTCAGAGGCCACAAGAACTGCTCTGGGTTTCTCTTCATCCTTGTGGGCCCAGCTCATGCTTGTATTTGACCAGATTCATACCATGCCTGTGGTGTGGGTATATCTATAGAGACAGGCAGACAGACAGACCACAGAGAGAGTTATGGAGTTATACAGAGAGAAAGCTATCTATCTTCTATATTCTGTCTGTCTATCTACCTATCATCTGTCTATACTAGCGTATTAGTGGTGGTGCTTCTCCAAACGATCCCTCATTGATCCACCAAGAGTGGTATCAGATCAAAGAGAAAAAATAATTTTTTAAAGACCCCCAAAATCCCCGAATTACACCTGAAAGTCTCCAGGTGTCCTTCAGAGGACCCTGTACAACCAGCAGAGCTCCAGGCATGAAACAGGCCTGTAATAAATATTCCCGAAAGCGGGGGGCCGTGGGAGAGGCGGGGTTCAGCTCTAATGCCCTTGGCAGGTTACAGTTCAGGTAGGGCTGAACTGTGGGATCTGACACCATCTCCAGGTAGACAGTGTCAGAACTGGGCTGAATTGCAGAACACAGAACAGGCGTTGGAGGACTGCTTGTTTAGGAACCCCGCCTCCCAGCACACACACTGGCACACACACCGAATCTTAAGTGGCCTTGAGGGTTGCCTCAGGCACTGTCACCAGGAATCCGATAAGTCACTTAAAACTTGCCTCATCCACAGTCTATTGGAAGGCTGCTGAGACCAAGGAAGAGAGATGTGGTCTTAATGGTTTGGGTAGTTATGCAAAATGTGGATCATCAGGCATTAGAAGGGAACCAAGGGTGTGACATAGGCCAAGCAGCATCTCTGCTTAACTCTACTAACCAAAGTGTGTTTTGAAGACAGACTTCTCTATGGCAGCTTCCTCAATATAAGATGTGCAGGTGGTTTCATCGTGCAAAGACGGGCAGCATGAAAAACAAATCAAAAAAATAAGGAGAGAGGGGGCTTCCCTGGTGGCACAGCAGTTGAGAATCCACCTGCCAATGCAGGGGACACGGGTTCAAGCCCTGGCCTGGGAAGATCCCACATGCCGTGGAGCAACTGGGCCCGTGAGCCACAGCTACTGAGCCTGCGCGTCTGGAGCCTGTGCTCCGCAACAAGAGAGGCCACGACAGTGAGAGGCCCGCGCACCGCGATGAAGAGTGGCCCCCGCTCGCTGCAACTAGAGAAAGCCCTCGCACAGAAACGAAGACTCAACACAGCCAAGAATAAATAAATAAATAAAATTTTAAAAAATAATAAAAAAATAAGGAGACAGGATTGTGTGGGATACTTACAGATACTTTCGAGTTTCTGTAAAGTTTTATTTTTAAAGCACCCAAAGTAAATGGCAAAATGTTAACATTTGTCAAATATCAGCAGTGAGTACATGGATGTATGTTATATTATTTTCTGCACTCTTCTCTGGGTTTGAAATATTCTATAATAAATGATTTTTTTAAAATCAAAAATCTAAAAAGTATGTGCCCCATGGAGTTAGTCTCGGCAGTTGAAATCGGCAGGATCAGGTAATGACCACAGATGGAAACGACCTCCTCCCTCCTATTCAGTTTTAAATATTTATTATGTCAGCTGTCAGAAAAATGAACTGTGGAACTTTTTTTGCAAAGAGTTGGTATAAATTGGCAAGCCTTATCTTTGTCAGCCTTGGGGGTTTACTTGGTTTGTATGATGTATTTTTTTCTTGTTTGGGTCTGTTCTGACTTAATTCTTTAAAAGTGGGATATAACTTATCTTTACATGTACATTCCCCTGCCAATGCACATTTGTTATGGCTGGATCTGTGATTTCATTTCATACATTTAAACATTATGGATTCCAGTTATTCCATGGAAGAACTGATTATTTGTTGGGAACTGATTGTTACATTAAGTAGCATGTCTGATGATACCTTCCCTGGTATCACTATGGAGTGATTTCTTCCCAATATGATAAATGTGTGCCTTTGTACAGCAGATATCTTAACAAATGCATAGGTCAAATATAGAATTTGAGATAGCCTTATTATTGACAAAAGAAAACAAACAACAAACAGCCTTGAGGAAGGACTGAGTCAAGCTTTTAGATCTGGTGAGGTCAGATTCTGCACTGCAGTTACTTGAGGCATGGGTCTAGAAGTAAGGTTAAGGGGGCTTTGTAAACTAGGAGTAGTTTTGGCTGCAAGTAACAGGATGCCTGGTTTACAGAGGCTGATGCCTAAAAACACTTGGTTATCTCACAGAGCACAGAGTCTGCAGGTGGGAAGCCCAGGACTGGCTTAGCTGCTCAACCATCCTGACAAGGCCCAGGCTCTTTCCATCTTTCTGTTCTGCCAACCCCAGTATGTGGCTTGTTGTTCTTATGGTTGAGAGATGGTTGATGTAGCTACAAGCAGCAAGACTGCTTTAAAGGAAGGAGGCAGAGGCTGGGAGAAATGGAGAAAGCCAGGGTGGGAGAAAAACAAACAAAACCTTTCCTCCAATGGTTCACTTCTTTTATCAACAAAGGAATAACTTTTACAAAACCTTCCAAGCAGACTTGATCCATGATTTGCCTGGGCTTGGTATATTACAACCCTAAGAAAATCAGGGCTGTTTTAGCAAAAACTAACTGTAGAGGAAGAGCTATTAAATTGATAATAAAGCTTAATGCCTTAAATTTTGTATATCCCAGGTCAATTTTGGACTGGGGAATGGTAATAGCGCTCTAGAGTTGTTTTGAAACCTATGGTGAATAAAGCAAACGGCTTTTTTTTCTTTTCCCCTAACAAAGCTATTTAAGGAACTCACAAAATAATAAACTTCAATTTTTGCAGACTTATTAACCTTTACTGGTTTTTTAAAACAGCAAATGAAGAGGCAAGGATTCCTCAGCTTAGAGTGACAAACTCACCCCAATTCACCCAGGACTTCGTCCGTGTTAGCACTGCCAGTCCATCATCCTGATAAACCCACCGGTCCTAAGCAAAAAGAATCTGAAGAAGTGATGAAAGGTATTTGATAAAGAAACGGAACCTTGAGAAGGTTTTGCAAAACCCGGAGGTTCTAGACATTGCATAATGCAATGAAAGCATATGAATGGGGGGCTTAAGCAATCATGGGGAGGCTCACAGTCAGAGAGTTAAAGGAACTAAAGGATGACTTGAAGTTATAAAAGCAAAGGCCAGGAGTGGGCAGTGGGAGGCCACCTTACAACATGCCTTCGAAAATTCACCATTTGATATGTGCTCAACAGAAATGGGTAAAAGACAGAGCCCCGTGATATGTTTCTGGAGACATTTTGACATTGCTCCTTGACCAGCAGTGCATTTGGTTGAGTTTATCAGCCCCCGAAATATAATCAAATCTATGCTACATCTTTTCCTGAGATAAGAGATATTTGATCTTTTAGTTCCTTGATTTTCCAGACCAGGGATTCTACTCAAAGGAAAAGGAGGTTTGTTTTGCCTAATTCTAAAGGGATCCTATTCTGATTCTCAATTATATTCCATTTCTTTAACCTCAGCTCACAAATAATTGTAATGTAAGGAATGAATTTCATGTAAATAATCCATTATGGGATTTTGTTGGGGAGCAGATGTCTATTTTAAAGATTTCAGTTTCTCCCATTTCCAAAAAAAAAAAAACCAGGTCAGTGTTTACACATTCTTGGCATTCTGTCACCTACCTCATCTGTCATAATTTTTCAGAGAAAGTATTGATTCCTCAGTAACATCTGCACATGCCTTTGATTTTGAGGCTGCAATTTCTAAGGTGCGTGTCCCTTGGATTCATTGAGTCTGATGAGGAGTCCTCTAGGTAGCTTTCTTCCTATTGGGGGCTTTAGCCATCTCATACTCATGGTTCGTCTAGCCTTCCTGATTTGAAGATAATTTCCCTAATGGATAAGAGAAAAGAACAAAATAGAGGTTGAATAGCCTTTTCCTCTGTCATCAGTTGATGTAACAGCACCCGTCCCCAAGTGGTCTGATTAAATGTAATTAAAGTAAACTCTGGATTCATTTGAATGACTTTCATATCTTGGGCTATATGTTTTCATTTTTCAGCTCTTTTTAAATATAGGCTTAGATTTGCCCCAGAAACTGAGGACAGAGAAAAATGAAAATGTGTTACTAAGGGAATAGAAGAAATAACTCATACATTTTAAGGAAATTGATTCTTTGTGGACGGATATTTATTGTGTATATATATAATCAAGCCAAACAAATGGGTTCAAGATGGGGAAATCAGTCAATCAGCAGAATGCTCCTCCCCCCACCCACCACCCCCCTGACATTCTGCATATTGGCGGGTTCAGGGACTGCTTGGCACACAGGACAAACTGTGCTTTTATCAGTTGGGTGTAGATTTACCACCTTGATTAGCCAATTCTCCTGAGAGACCTCAGGGGCAATAATAGATCAAGTAGCCAAAAAAGTTATCACTGGAGAAGGCACTTCAAGTTTTTCCTGCTTCCATATACTTCTCGCCAATGCCTTGAGTCTTTCTCAATTAACTTAATTCAACTAACAATGTAGAACATTACATGTTAATGAAGCCCTGTATTTGGTGTTATGAGTGAACAGTGTTGAAGATTACAGAACTCCTACCTTGAGATCCTTACATTCCTGGGCAAACTAGGACAGATTTGTGCACAGACAGCTTGAGATGTGGTAGAATGTGGGCAGATCCGTAAGGCAAGGATCTAGTGAAAGAAGCAATCAGTTAGCTTAGGGGATCAGGGAGGCTTTATGGGCAAGTATGAATTGAATAGACCTTGCCCTGGGTCACTTGGTAGAATTCTGACAGTGGAGGCAGTGCCCAGAAAGTCATTCCCAATAGGAGACCCAGTGTGACCCAAGGCGTAGAGGTAGGAAACTGCGGAGTGCGTCTGGGGACTCAGAGAAGTCTAGTGCATCGAGCAGGGTTTGCAGAGATTGCGGGTATGTGATCTCACTGTCGTCATCAGTGTCTTCCCACAAGTGTGGCTGCAGGTCAGCCACAGCAGCATCGCCTGAAGTTAGTTAGAAATGCAGAGTCTCAGGCCCTGCCCCAGACTTACTGAGTCAGAATCTGCATTTAAAAAGATCCCAGGTGGGGGGGCTTCCCTGGTGGCACAGTGGCTGAGAGTCCGCCTGCTGATGCAGAGGACACGGGTTCGTGCCCCGGTCCAGGAGGATCCCATATGCCGCGGAGCGGCTAGGCCCGTGAGCCATGGCTGCTGAGCCTGCGCATCCGGAGCCCGTGCTCCGCAACAGGAGAGGCCACAGCAGTGAGAGGCCCGCGTACCGCAAAAAAAAAAAAAAAAAAAAAAAAAAAAATCCCAGGTGATTTGCATGCGCACTGCAGTTTGAACAAGGTGATCTTTAGAGAGCATCTGTGTTGTCTTTAATTTGCTGTCCTTCGCCTCATGTGGAAGCCATACTGTCTATTTCCTTCTACCGGTAGCCACTTCTAAATCTTTTGAGAATCACTTAAAACCTGGATTTCCTGACATTTCAACTTGAATAATGCAACCGTTACTACTGGCTCCTTGTCAGAGAGGAATTTAGCCCCTTTTCTTTCTTTCGATCTCCTCCTGCCCACTGCCTCCTTCTTTTCTCACTCTTTTGTGCCTCCCAAGGCTACTCCCTAAAAAGCCTGCATACAACTCTCTGTCCCGGAGTCTCCATCCAGGAAACCCGATCTAAGACAAGAGCTAAATCTTCAGCAGAGGGAAGTTACTCTGCTTTAGGAAGGGCAATCGTGAGCCTCTGGGGAGAAATCGGGAGGAAGAAGCTACGCAGAAGAAAGAAGATGAATGAGAGGCAGAATGTGGGCACAATGGGATGCTACTGCTTTCTGTGACTCCCCGAAACTTTAGTTAAGTCTGTAAGAGTCATGGCATGTTAGGGCTGATGACATTTCTTGTGGAAACTGGTTAGGGTCTGATTTCTATACCCGTTAACACAAGCAAGACAGACACCTCGGTCAGTTGCTCAGGCAGGGCGTTCCCAGTTGGGATCTGAGTTCCATTTGGGGACACTTTTCTGAATAGCTCAGATTAGGGTGCAACCTCCCAGTTCATCTCAGACTAAATCTTCACCCTAGAAGAGACCAGAACTGCATCATCGCCATGGATGTTAAACTTTTCGACACGTGGTAGAGGAAAATAAAGATGTGGCTTGAGAGGGGACTGAGGAGTCCATCTCAGATTCAAAAGGGAAATTATGAAGACCACTCTGCGGCCAGTCCTTTTAGCCAAGAAACGATGCAAATCCGCCGAGGAATCGCCAAGTATGCATGTGTGTATTTTTAAGGGATTAGGACCAACCTTTATAGGTGGATGCCCAGAAGAAAGCACGTGGATCCCAACATGAGTTGGAGTGCTAACCCGTAGTTTCCACGCTGCCCAAGTTCAACAGGACGGGAAGCAGCACGGACTATGCGGGTGACAAGCATGATTCACTGCAGCTGTACTCGTCAGAGTCTCTGCAGGAAACCGAATTCACTGCAGATGGTTCAGATGAAGAGAAATACATGAAGAGACCACTCCCAGAGAGCTAGCCTGGGTTTGGGAGACAAAAAGGGATGAGGAGTTACCCAGACACCAGCAGCAGAGAGAAGCCATGGCCATCCCGGGGGCTGAAGCCAACATGGGGAGGAAGTTTGTTCACAGAGCCCATAGGAGTTGGAACAGTAGAGGAGGGACCACCTGGGGGGCTGCAGTCATGGAGGGAAGCCGAAGTTGAAGTGCCCGAGATGGGAGGATGAAGGAAAGACGTATCCTGACCTCCCTTTCCTGCAGTTTCCAACCTCTTGCCCAAATTTCCTATCAGTTGAACCCAATCAGAAACCATATGGAAAGAGAGCCTTGGGCGATATGGGCCACAGAGCAGAGCAGAGAAAGGTGGAGAAGAATCTGTTGGAGGTTGGTGGAGAAGAGTCGGCAGATGGAGAATAATCGCATAGGGCTGCTGTCTGGTATGAAGTTCTGCTCTTAAAAACAAAACAACGCAGTAGCCTCCAGCATGTGGGTTTGGGACAGATTATTCCAGCAGACACATGCTAGGAAAGATTGGTTGGCAGGAAATCACAGCTCAGACGGAGATCCATGCAAGGTCCCGGGTCTGGCCCTGGAGAAGAATGGGCTTGTGTGATGCTTCTGGAGGAGGTGCCGTGGTGGGCTTGCAGCCAGGCTTCTGATAGCACAGCGACCTGTCTGCATCTCACGTTTTGTCATCTCAGAGTTGGTCCACTGCTTTGCTTGGCCGGATGCTAAAGGATTCTCCTGGCATCCATCTATCCCTGGCTTACTGCCCTCATTGCTACGGTTGAGGACAAGGTTTACTGAGTAGGTTTGGAAAACACTTTCTGTCTCCTGCTGGAAAGCTCTTTTAATAGGTCATGGTCCTGAGGGGGCCACACAGGCCTGTCCATATCGTCAGAACCTAAGGAGAACCTATTCTCTGCTCATCTTATCTGCAGAGAGTAGACCTTAGTGCCCTGAGAAAGCTCTTAGAGTTTGCAGAGGTAACTAAACATCTAAAGCTATAATTCTCGTAAGCCAGAAAGAGAAAATACATATCATATATTAATGCATATATGTGGAATCTAGAAGAATGGTACAGATGATCTTATTTGCAAAGCAGAAATAGAGACACAGACATAGAGAACAAACATATGGACACCAAGGGGGAAAGGGGTGGTGGTGGGAGGAATGGTGAGATTGGGATTGACACCTATACACTACTGTGTATAAAGTAGATAACTAATGAGAACCTACAGTATAGCACAGGGAACTCTACTCAGTGGTCTGTGGTGACCTAACTGGGAAGGAAATCCAAAAAGGGGGGGATATATGTGTACCTATAGCCGATTCACGTTGCTGTACAGTAGAAACTAACACAACACTGTAAAGCAACCATACTCCGATAAAAATTGTTTAAAAAATCTTGAAACAAAGATGTAATTTCACTAGCTAACCAGTCAAAAAATAAATAAATAAAGCTGTAATTTCTCCATCTTCTGCATATCTCTCCAAGGGAGGACAATGTGCTACTCTTCGGAGGTTGGAATCCTTTCAAATGTCTTTCTGCACCTTTGAATTCCAGGATATGAAGTCATTTCTACCACTTTAATATATGTCTTTCTGTCCTCATTGCTACCTTTATGTCTCCCCTGAAACACCATGGCCTTGTCACTGGTTTTGATGTCTCTGGTGTGGCCCTCTATCTCCATGCTGCAACTGGAGGCATCTTCCCAAAATGCAAGTTTCATTAAAGCATGTCCTTGCTTAAAATCCTTCAACAGTTCGCCATTGAAGATTCTAGTAGATGCTTTACCGCCTGGCCACCGCCCACCCTCATTCTCATCTTTCCCCAACATCAGCTCTCCACCCAACACGCACATGCACACACACACACACACTACCATCCGCCACACACCATTCATTACTATGTTTCAATTCTACTGGACATCCCTCATTCTTCTCTAAGACGTCAATATATGGTCTCTTGAATTTTCTGACTCAGGGTATCAAGATGTAGAGACCCATTTCACTCCCCTGGGTTTCTTTTATAAACATCTTGGAAGAAAACTGCCTGAAATGTTTGCTACAAATGAAGTGTGTGATCTTCTCATTAGTTTCTTTCTTTCTTTTAATCATCCTAAAAGGAGTCTCATAAGTCACGCTTAGGATTTACTGGGGATGCATAATAATGAAGCCAGTCTCCTGATTTAGCAACACTCCTGGGATTTCTCCATCTCCCACTGCAGGGCACAGATGCTGTGCCTGAGAACAGATCAAGCTGGAGGCTTAGAAACCAGGGCTGTCCTGTTGATGACTTCAAGTGGGAAGAATGAGCAAAGCAATGTACTCAGGGAGATTTTTCAAGTATTAACAGAGAAAGGAGTTTAGAATGTCAGGACACTGGGCTTAGACTGACATTTTGTATGATTATTATTGAATATGTAACCAGAAAGTAAAAGCTCTGCATTAAAAAACAAAAAGAGGGAAACCTTTTATTAATACTGGTTCCTAGAGAAATTTACTTGGGAGCCTCAATTTTTTTCTTTCTTTATTTTTAAAATTTATTTATTTATTTATTTGGCTGTGCCACACGGCTTGCGGGATCTTAGTTCCCCAACCAGGGATTGAACCCGGGCTACGGCAGTGAAAGCGCCGATTCCTAACCACTGGACCACCAGGGAATTCCCTTTAGTTTTTTTTTTTTTTTTTTTTGCTGTACGCGGGCCTCTCACTGTTGTGGCCTCTCCCGTTGCGGAGCACAGGCTCCGGACGCACAGGCTCAGCGGCCATGGCTCACGGGCCCAGCCGCTCCGCGGCATATGGGATCCTCCCAGACCGGGGCACGAACCCGTATCCCCTGCATCGGCAGGCGGACTCTCAACCACTGCGCCACCAGGGAGGCCCTCCCTTTAGTTTTTAAAGAGATAATATAAAATCTTCAGGGACTAAGCACTATTCTAGGTGCTGGGGAATAGAGAAATAAACAGAAAAGACAATGTCTGTGCTGTCATGGGATAAGACTGGGAGAAAACAGACACATAATTATACAGTGTTGGGTCAGTTAATGTAAGAGCTGGGAGGGAAGATAAAGCAAAAGTAAAATGATAGTGTAGGATGGGACAGGGTGACTATTTATAAGGGCTAATCAGGAAAAGCCTCTTTGGGGAAATGAAGTGTGTTCAGAGACCAGATTGAAGTGATGGAGGGGGCTCTGCAAACATCAAGGGAAACAGCGTGCCAGGAAAGGGAACAGCAGGGGCCAAGGCCTTGATATGTTCAAGGAAGGACAAGGAGGCCAGTGTGGCCACACGCCATGAGCAGGAATGGTGAGAAACAAGACCAGACAAGCAGCCAGAGCTGAGATCCTGTAGGCCTTGAGGGCCATGGTAAGGATTTTGGATGCTACTGGGTCAAGGGAAGCCATTGGAGGATTGAGAGCAGGAGGAACGTGGTTGGTCAGTGTTTTCAGAGGATTGCACTGGCTTCTGTGTGGGGAGTTCTCCCCGTAGGGGGGAAGAGAGGAGAGGAGTAGCAGGGACACCAATAGGAGGATGTTACAGGTCTGTGTGGCATGTTAACATGGCATGCACTGAGATGCCAGTGGTGCAGAATGTGAGATGTGGTTGGATTCAGGATGTATTTGAAGTAGGTTAGAAGGATTCTCTGTTGAATGGGATGAGGGTCTGAGTGAAAGATAATCCAAGATCTGTGTCCTGAGCAAATGGGTAAATGATGTTGCCCTTTACTGCGGGGGTACCCAACAGAATTGGGGCAAAAATTAAGAATATGCTTTGGATATTTCAACTCTCAGCAGCTTATTAGGCATGAAAGTAGAAGTGTTGTTTGGGTAGCTGTATATTCAAATTTAGAATTTGGGGTGAAGATTGGGACTGGAGAGTTTGTCAAGTAAATTCAGGATGCGTTCATAATTAAAATTATGAGTTTTAATTTATTTTATTGAAGTATAGTTGCTGTACAATATTACATAAGTTCCAGGTGTACAATATAATGATTCACAACGTTTAAAGGTTATACTCCATTTATAGTTATTATAAAACATTGGCTATATTCCCCATGTGGTGCAATATATCCTCGTAGCTTATTTTATACCTAATAGTTTGTACCTCTTACTTCCCTACCCCTATGTTGCCCCTCCCCCCTTCCCTCTCCCCACTGGTAGCCACTAGTTTGTTCTCTATACATGTGAGTCTGCTTCTTTTATATTATATTCACTAGTTTGTTGTATTTCTTAGATTCCACATATAAGTGATACAGTATTTATGGGTTTTGATTTTTAAAATTCTTTAGGGTATAAGGATGGAGCATAGAGGAAGTCTAAAGTGCTAGGTCAGGGGGAGGAGGGGAATACATCCAAAGAGACTGAGAAGGATGGCCAGCAGGTAGTAAGAAATGTAGCCATTTGGACTCTCAAAGCCATGTGAAAAAGTGTTCTAAAAAGGAGGGAGTCAAAAATAATGTTTTTTAAATCAGGTCCATCAGGATGACTACTATTGAAAAAAGAATGGAAAATAACAAGGGTTGGTGAGGATGTGTTGGAACACTGCTGATGGGAATGTAAAATGATGTAGCTGTGATGGAAAACAATATAATGGTGCCTCAAAAACATAAAAATAGAATTACCAGGTGATCTAACAATTTCATTTCTGGGTATATACTCAAAAGAATTGAAAGCAGGGACTCAGATATTTGTACACCTATGTTCATAGCAGCATTATTCACAGTAACCTCAAATTGGAAGCCACCCAACAGATGAATAGATAAAGTATGTGCTATACATACAATGAAATATTATTCAGCCATAAAAAGGAAGGAAATTCTGACACATGCTACAACATGGATGAACCTTGAAGATATTATGCCAAGTGAAACAAGTCAATCGCAAATGGGCAGGCAGGAACCTTTTCAGGTGATGGAAATGTTCTACATCTGAATTAGGTTATGGTTGCACAGCTTTATAAATGTATTAAAAATTGGCGACTCACAAGGGGCATATTTTATGGAGTGCAAATTATACCTCAAAAAGCTGCTAAAATTGTTTTAAAGATTTTTTTTAGAAAGAGAGAGTACTGTGTACTAACTGCTGCTGAGAGACATGATGAGGAAACGGAGAAGAGGACAAGCAGGGCGTTAGTGCCTTGACAAGAAAGGTCCATCCATTAACTTTAACAAATTAGCCTCTCCTCTTCCTATTTATACAAATAACACATGTTCATATCAGACAACTTAGAAAGTACAAAGAGAAAGAAAAAGAACATCACCCATAATCCAAAGACAACCACCATTAACATTTTGGCCAGTGCAACTTTTGAAAACTTTTGTCATGTTCTGGCTGACATTATTTCCAAACTTTTATGGAAAAAGGGAATTTCCTGGAGGTGGCGCCAGGAATGTGCATTTTTAACAAGCCTCTCCAGGCAATTCCAATGCATATCAAGGTTTAAGGACAAGCAGCCTAAAAGAAGAACATGGCTACTCCAATGGAAATGCTCCCTTTACATAAAAAGGAAAGAAGAACTATCACAGATTGGTCACCAATTTAGAACATGTACCACATCCCGCAGGATGGAGAAAATAGTGAGGCAGAGGCTGATGAGATGCTCACGAACCCACTTCTTCCTTCTGTCAATAAGTTAAATGATAGTTCCCAGCCTTCCTGACAGTGGTCAGAGGACCCGCTACTGAGTTCTGGCCAGTGAAGTGTGGGCAGAAGGAATACTGGCCACGTCTGGGCTTGGCTCTGAATCTCCTGTGGGATCCTTCACTTTTATCCTCTTTGCTCTTCAGCCATCAGAGCACAGAACATCCAGATGGGTTCTTAGGGTTAAGAGATGATGGTATAATCACATGGGGGAGGATTTTGAGTAACTGGGCAGAGAGAAAACCCTGTTCGCAGAGAGCTCTAGCTTAGGAAAAGCAAGGGAAAGATGCTTCCAAAATGGGGAAACCACTGGAGATGTGCCTGGCCACACCCCTCTCTATCCTGCCAGTAGAGGCATCTGCCCCCTCCGGAAATGTACTGGCTCAAGAGACTTGCATAGTAAATCAAACTGGGAAAATTGTTATCAGGCAGACATGTCAGAGAAGGCAAGGACAACCATACAATACATTCAAAGGGATAAAGGAGGAAAACATTAAGAGAGACTATAACACCTCAAACAAAGTGAAGTTTGGGGGAAATACTCCTGGGAGAATTGTAGGAGGACTGTCTCTAGTACAGAAAGAGCTGGTGTTCACCTACTATGCACAGGTCTGGCTGGTTAATTACACCTAGTTTCTAGACTGATGGATATTCTATCATTCATGGTGCCAATGACACAATGAAAGTTGATAAATATTTTGCACATCCCTTCTGGACGGGGAGAGAGGGCATGCAGAAAGAAGGCAGGCTCTCTGGAAGACCTTTTCAAAGCTGGGAGCATTCCGAAGGCAGTGGAATAGCTGGAGGAGCCCCACGAGAGTCCTCAGACAGCATTAGAGGGCTTTATGATGGCTTGACAATAGAAAGCTACCTTTGCTCAGTAACGTGGGATTCCCAACCTTCTCAGTCCATGCGCTAGCCCCCTCCAAACTCATGGTGGAAGAATCCAATGTGCAGTTCCATGCTATCAAATGCATGCCAGGCAATCACCTATGAGGGGCAAAATATGAAGGACCTCTTGGCTTTCAAAATAGCACAGCCATTTAAGTCACCAGAGGAAGTCAAATGGCTTAATTCTGATTATTCTTTGGAATGCCTAGAAAGTACCCTATAGTGGCGTGCAAAAGACCAGGGAACGAGGACTCTTTGGGGAAAGCCCCAGTAGTCAAACTGCCTGCCAAGAATTGGCAGCAATAACTAAAAGACCAAAGTCATTAGTCTCTTTCTCTTTATTTCCAGATCATTTGCCAGTTTTCCCAACACCATTTGTTGAATAATCTACCCCTTATTTACTGATCTGAAATGCCAGCTTCATCATGAAACACATTCTCATATGGTCATGGATCCATCACTGAGGTTTGTATTTTGTTTCTTGTTATTCTCTGTGAAGTACAGAGTTTGAAACATATCATTTATTTATTTATTTATTTATTTATTTATTTATTTATTTATTTATTTATTGTATAGCACAGGGAACTATATTCAATACCTTCCATTAACCTATAATGGAAAAGAATCTGAAAAATTATAGATATATATGTATATGTATAACTGAATCACCCTGCCATACACCAGAAACTAACACAACATTGCAAATCAACCACACCTCAACAAAAAATAATTCATCAAGCTTAAGATTTTAAAATTGCACTGTGTGTAATTTATACCCCAATTTTTTAAAACACAGACTAATATATGTATACATACCATATGCACATTATATAAACACACATATATAATATATATGTATGCATTTTATATATATAATATATATGTCTGTAGGTATATATTTTATAAATATATGTATTATATATTACATACATGTTACCATTTCCAAATCTAATCAAGAAATTATTCTTTTGGCTACTTTTTTTTAAAGATATTTTTGATGTGGACCATTTTTAAAGTCTTTATTGAATTGTTACAATATTGCTTCTATTTTATGTTTTGGTTTTTTTTTTTTTTTGGCTGTGAGGCATGTGGGATCCTAGTTCCCCAACCAGGGATCGAACCCACACCCCCTGCATTGGAAGGTGAAGTCTTAAACACTGGACTGCCAGGGAAGTCCCTTGGCTACTTTTCTTTTACTCCTGGGAGTTTTGATTTTTTATTTTTTACCATCTTTATTGGAGTATAATTGCTTCACAATGGTGTGTTAGCCTCTGCCCTGCAACAAAGTGAATCAGCTATACACATACATACATCCCCATATCTCCTCCCTCTTGCGTCTCCCTCCCACCCTCCCTATCCCACCCCTCTAGGTCGTCACAAAGCACCAAGCTGATCTCCCTGTGCTATGCGGCTGCTTCCCACTAGCTATCTATTTTACATTTGGTAGTGTATATATGTCCATGCCACTCTCTCACTTCGCCCCAGCTTACCCTTCCCACTCCCCATGTCCTCAAGTCCATTCCCTACCTCTGCATCTTTATTCCTGTCCTGCCCCTAGGTTCTTCAGAACCTTTTTTTTTTTTTTTAGATTCCATATATATGTGTTAGCATACGGTATTTGTTTTTCTCTTTATGACTTACTTCACTCTGTATGACAGACTCTAGGTCTATCCACCTCACTACAAATAACTCAATTTCGTTTCTTTTTATGGCTGAGTAATATTCCATTGTATATATGTGCCACATCTTCTTTATCCATTCATCTGTCAATGGACACTTAGGTTGCTTCCGTGTCCTGGCTATTGTAAATAGTGTTGCAATGAACATTGTGGTACATGTCTCTTGTTGAATTATGGTTCTCTCAGGGTATATGCCCAGTAGTGGGATTGTTGGGTCATATGGTAGTTCTATTTTTAGTTTTTTAAGGAAGCTCCATACTGTTCTCCATAGTGGCTGTATCAATTTACATTCCCACCAACAGTGTAGGAGGGTTCCCTTTTCTCCACACCCTCTCTAGCATTTATTGTTTGTAGATTTTTTGATGATGGCCATTCTGATTGGTGTGAGGTGATACCTCATTGTAGTTTTGATTTGCATTTCTCTAATTATTAGTGATGTTGGGCATTCTTTCATGTGTTTGTTGGCAATCTGTATATCTTCTTTGGAGAAATCTCTGTTTAGGTCTTCAGCCCATTTTTGGATTGGGTTGTTTGTTTTTCTGATATTGAGTTGCATGAGCTGCTTGTAAATTTTGGAGGTTAATCCTTTGTCAGTTGCTTCACTTGCAAATATTTTCTCCCATTCTGAGGGTTGTCTTTTTGTCTTGTTTATGGTTTCCTTTGCTGTGCAAAAGCTTTTAAGTTTCATTAGGTGCCACTTGTTTATTTTTGTTTTTATTTCCATTTCTCTAGGAGGTGGGTCCAAAAGGATCTTGCTGTGATTTATGTCATAGAGTGTTCTGCCTATGTTTTCCTCTAAGAGTGTTATAGTGTCTAGCCTTACCTTTAGGTCTTTCATCCATTTTGAGTTTATTTTTGTGTATGGTGTTAGGGAGTGTTCTAGTTTCATTCTTTTACATGTAGCTGTCCAGTTTTCCCAGCACCACTTATTGAAGAGGCTGTCTTTTCTCCATTGTATATTCTTGCCTCCTTTATCAAAGATAAGGTGACCATATGTGCGTGGGTTTATCTCTGGGCTTTCTACCCTGTTCCATTGATCTATATTTCTGTTTTTGTGCCAGTACCATACTGTCTTGATTACTTTAGCTTTGTAGTATAGTCTGAAGTGTGGGAGCCTGATTCCTCCAGCTCCATTTTTCTTTCTCAAGATTGCTTTGGCTATTCGGGATCTTTTGTGAAACATATCTTTTAAATCAACTGAATTAATTATATTATTCAGATCTTCAACCTCCATATTTTTGCCTATTGATCTGTCGAAGATTTAAAGAAGTATAATAACTTCCTCACCACCATTCTAATTCTGTCAATTTCTCCATGAATAGCCAATATTTTGTTTTTATGTATTTTGATGCAACATTATTGCCCAGATAAAAGTTTGTTATCAGTGACACATTCTCTGTGAGTTGTAACTTTTGTCAAAACAAAATAAGGCTTCCAGTTTTAAAATCATAGAGAAAAGGTGGCTTGATTTTCATTTCTTTTCAAAATCATTACAAACAACAAGGAGAAACTGAAACCCAAATTCCATCTTTGATGAAAGCAGAAGACTTGTACAACCCCAAACAATATTGTTACATGAAAAGGGAGCATGAATGGATGACTTGTAAATGGCTTAGCAATGAGAGAAAGGTTTATCCCACTTATGGCAGAGGGGAAACTGGTGAGAAGCAGGAAGTATTGCCTGGCTGAGAGCTGGAAAACCTTCGGAATTAGAGATGGCAAATACCAAAGAAACCAGGGGTGAGGTAGTGTTGACAACCAGAGGGTTATTTGAAAGTCTTTACAAGAAGCAATTAGATCCAATGTCCCCTACCCTGCCTACCACTATCCTATATAGTCAGCAATTATCCCCAATATAAAGCAAGAGAAAAATACTTTTTCAAAAATTGCACCTGAGGGCCTTTAAACTCAGATACATTGACCATAGAGTAGGCCAGGTGAGATGGAGGTCCGAACATAGGGGAATAAGGTTTCAAAGCCTGTTCATAGAATGATGAGAACATTTCTTATCAGCCACAGAATGCTGGGAGGGAGGCTGGAGAAACCAAATCCTTCTACACACAGCCAAAGAAAAGACCTACCCACATTGACATTCGATTCCCAAAGGAGAAGCTAGGTGGCCACCTGTTTACCATACAGTGAAATCAATAACTTCCATGGATGTAGTTTTCGATTAGTTATTCAGCGCTTCACTCTTAAATATGAACAGCAGAGAATCATGAGACCTCCAAAGAAGGCTCCTGATACAAAAGAAAGGAATCAAAACAAAATTAGCAGAAGTGAAAATAATGCAGAGTTTTAAAGTTTAATTTCTTTAAACTTTAAAGAAACTGTAATTAGTATCCTCAGAAATAGTAAAATATTGTGCATCTATGAAACAAACCTGTTTATAAAGGGGACAGGGAGCAGTGATCAGCAAAGAGGAAGCAGCCTTTGGAAATTAAAAATGTGAAAACCATGATGAAAAGTTCAGTAGAGTTTGGAAAACAAAGTAGAAAATTCTTCAAGAAATTAGATTAAAATTATAAAGAAATAGACAAAAGGAAAGAATCCAATTCCTAATTTTGTCACAGTTTCTGAAAGCAAAAATCAAGAAAGTGTAGGGGAAGATATTATTAAAGGAACAATAAAACTAACCATCCCAGAACTGAAGAATAAACAGTTCCAGATTACTTCCTACCAGATGCTCAGCACAGTGGGTGATAAAATACATCAATACACACAATAGTGAAATTTCAGAATACTGAGATAAAGAGAAGAACCTAGGGCTTCCCTGGTGGCGCAGTGGTTGAGAGTCCGCCTGCCAATGCAGGGGACATAGGTTCGTGCCCCTGTCTGGGAAGATCCCACATGCCGTGGAGTGGCTGGGCCTGTGAGCCATGGCTGCTGAGCCTGCACGTCCGGAGCCTGTGCTCCACAACGGGAGAGGCCACAACAGTGAGAGGCCCGTGTACCGCAAAAAAAAAGAAAAAAAAAAAGAGAGAAGAACCTAAAAACATGAAAGGTGGGGTGGGAAACAGGGCACAAGCAAAAATCAGTAATTGGAATGGCACTGGACTTCAAAAGAGCAATGCAGCAAAGACTTTAAAAATTGGAGAGAAACGAATTCCAACCTAGAATTCTAGACTGGCAAGATTTGCAATTAAGTGTTAGGGTAGGAATGCAGAAGTCTAAAAAGTATATATATATAAACTAGCATATGTCTTTTTCTCTTTTTTTCCTTCCAGAAAGCAACTAAAGGGTATACTCCAACAAAATTAGATAGTAATTCAAGAAAATGAAAGACCGAAGACTCAGAAAAGTGGGGAAAGGGGATGGAGGGATGTCCCAGCTGACAGTGTGGCTTCAAACCTAGAGATGGAGCAGAAGAATGGAGGGCTCAAGTAGTGATGTCTCCTGAAAAAGGTTCGAAATGATAGATTATCTGATGGATTTAAGCACATGAAGATAATGTTGAGAGATATCTTACAGAGCTTTTGGTATTTATGGGAAAAGTTAGCCACAGGTTCAAGGGGAAAAAAAAACCTTAAGCAAATGAAAAATAATGAGGCAAGCTCTGACTCCAGGCAAAACAAAAAGATGTACAAGAAAGAAAATACTTACAATTCCTGGTTAAGCAGTTAGCACTATTTACATAGAGATAATAATAAAAACACCTGTGACACACACTGTTGGTTACCTTGCCAGTGTCTACACTCCTTTCTTCCTTGATTCCAAACTTCAATTTTGTTCAGGCAGCAATGTGCCTATCTAAAAATTCTTGCAATGTTAGATTACCTTGCAGTTGGAGGTGTGTGACACAGAGCCTGCTAATGAGACATGAGCTAAGTGTTCCTAGGGAACTTTTTCTTTTTCTTTCTCCTCTGGCTTCCTTTCTTCCTTCCTTTTTTTTCCTTCCCTGAAACATGGGTGCAATATTGGAGGTGTAGCAGCCGTCTTGTGACCATGAGGACAAAAACTATGAGCCTAAAACAGGAGAACAGAAAAATAAAAAAAGCCTGGGTCCCTAAGGACATCTTAAAACCACCACATCAGTTTTTGACTGCCTGAAAGCCATTGCTAGGTGTGTTTTCTGTTACTTGCAGCCAAGCACATTCCTAACTGATACAATAGTGGATACGGACAAACCTCCAAATTGTGATATAACTACAACAGAAGAATGAGAGCAGAGTAAAATGGATATAAAAAAATCCTTTGCTGGCAATATAAGAAGCTAATATCATTGATCAGCTGAGGTCTGTTTATGTCCATTAATTTTAACATGTTTCTTACATGTAAGAAACAGCCAAAAGAACTGAAAAATGTTGCCTTTAGAATGTTGGATGAGGATGAGGGATAAGGACCTGACATATTTGTTATGTCCTTTTAGAAGTAAAAAAAAACTTTAGGTTGTGCCCATGTTTAACTTTTTTTGATTAAAACATTAAATTAATTAAAAAGTAAAACAAAAAACTTTGTCTCATATAATATCTTTTACCTTCGATTTTTTTACTTTGTCTTCTATTAATATGGTAACTTCCATTTTCCATATTTTTCCTTTTTAATATTTCAGCCATGTCTTTTCCCATGCTTTTATCTTAGTCTGTTTGGATCATTTTATTTTAGGTGTGTAAATTGTAGACAGTACATACTCAGGTTTGGGGTTTTGACCCCATTGGTTTTGTCTTTTAATAGAAAAGCTTGATCCATTTGCTTTTATTGATACAACTCCTGTGTTTGATCTTTGTTCTGTCATCTTTTTCTATGCTTTCCACCTTTTTATGTTTTCTTTGCTTTCTGGCTTGACAAGTGGATTTAGCGTTTTGAAAGACGTATTTCGTTTTAAGCTCTACTGATTCTTATCTTTAAGGTTTTTCAAAAATGCGTTTCAAAAGGCATTTCTTAAGCTGTATTTCCTTAACAGTCTGAACCAGGACTGAAATGTTAATTCCTCCAATTATTATGTTTAAAAAAGTACATAGAACTTTCCTGCCTACTTTCTTTTCTGCTTTGCTTTTCTTCTTTTTCTTTTCTTCTCCCTCATGATCCACATTCACCTTCTTTTCACAACATATTTTTGAGAGTTTTACATTCTGTCAACTATTTCATACTTTTATTCATGTAACAAACCGTGTTCCATATATTGTACTAGATAATAAGCTTAGAGAACGGGACACAATTCTTGACCCCAGGCACTTGAAGGTGACTAGGAAAGCGATGGTAGTGCAAGGAAGTGGCATAGCAGAGGTCTGCCTGTGTTATGGGGGAGAAACTAGGAGAGGCATGAAACCTGGACTGGCTTCTCAGGGAAGACTTCCTGGTGGAGGAGGCACTTGAGCTGAATCTTAGAGCATGTTGATAACCTAGTCCAAGAGTGGGGAGAAATCTTTCTAGCAGAGGGAACAGCATACTTAAGGACAAGGAAGTAAGATGCCTTGGGTTGTGATAACTACAAACAGCTCAGTGTTGCATGAACATGGTGGCTGGTGAGAAAGGAAAAGGTCAGGGGGGTGCAGCGAGAGATCCACTCACTAGGTCATAGATGGCTTTGAATGTCCCTCTCAAGAAGAATGCTACTGAAGAATCCTAAGCAGGATGCAGTTGGGACTGGGGGAGGGTAGCAACAATGATGGAAGGTGGCAGGCCTTTTATGAGGACATTTATAATGAAGGTGATGAAAACAAAGAGAAAGTGATGGAACAGGAGAAATAAGTATCGTCAGCAGACCTCAAGCCTGTGACTTTGAAGAGACAGCAAGGAAGTTACCTCTCCACATGCTACTCCAAACTCTCTGGTCCAATTTTTCTCCAGCTCCAGACAATGCTCCATTGTAAACGGGATATGACTTTCCAGTTGATACCATGAAGAAATATCAGCTCACTGGTCACAATCCAGTGACCAGTCCAGTCCACTGGTCACAGTCCAGTGGTTTGAATGAGCTGTCTTTTGAGGAGTAGGAGACTTGGGCAGAAGATGGGAGAAGACGGAAGTCACTTCAAGCCCAGTTTAATGAGTCCAAAGAGGTTACAGAGAAACCAGGTAAGCCCCTTTCCCCTGCCTTAAATTCTCACCCATCCCTCGGGAAGTCTTTCATTGTTTAAACAGAGATAATTTAATAAGGTATGGCAATGTTAGGAGTTACAAGCAAAAACATGGTTTCTTAGTTCAGCTCTGGGTTTTGCAGGGTAGAGTGATGTGGCTGTGTAAGTAACGTGGTTATGAATAGATGAGAGAGGAAGTCTTTAATTTGGTAATCCTAATACACGTGCATAACACCTTTTGTTATTGTCCTACGGCCCTTCGGTATTTTGTTCTATCTTTTTCATTCTTTTTCCTCTTTGAACTTCAGTTTTTGAAGTTTCTTTTTTTTTTTTTTTTTTTTTTTCCGTACGCGGGCCTCTCACTGTTGTGGCCTCTCCCGTTGCGGAGCACAGGCTCCGGACGCGCAGGCTCAGCGGCCATGGCTCACGGGCCCAGCCGCTCCGCGGCATATGGGATCCTCCCAGACCGGGGCACGAACCCGTATCCCCTGCATCGGCAGGCGGACTTTCAACCACTGCGCCACCAGGGAGGCCCCAGTTTTTGAAGTTTCTATTGATGCCTTCAAGCTCATTGATTCTTTCCTTAGCTGAGTCCAGTTTATTGATGAGTCCATCAAAGGCATTCTTCATTCTTGTCATGGTGTTTTGATCTCTAGCCTTTCCTTTTGATTCTTTCTTGGAGTTTCCATCTCACTGCTTCCACTCCCCATCTGCCAATCTGTTCTTGCATGTTGTCTACTTTTTCCATTAGAGCCCTTGGAATACTAATCCTAGTCATTTTAAATTCCCAGTCTGCTAATTCCAACATCTCTGCCACATTTGAGTTTGGTTCTGATGTTTTCCCTGTCTCTTCAACCTGTGTCATTTTTTTTGTTTTGTTCTGTTTTTTGTCTTTTAGTATGCTTTGTCATTTTTTGTTTCAAGTTTGACGTGATAAACTAGATAAAAGGCACCCAGTACTGGTTCCTGCAGAGTTTTCTTCTCCTGATCTTCAGCTCCAATAAGGTGTGATTCTTTGTCTACCTGTCTGTCTCTTCCATTTGGGGGGAGGGGGGTAACAGTTTGCCCTATGATGTCAGTTTTCTGATTGATCTAAGAAGAGTTGTTGATTTTCAGTTTGTTCATATTTTCTCCTGTTGTGTGGGTGGGAGAATTGAAGTCCAAGTTCCTTATATGTTGGCCTGGAAACCCAAAGAAGTCCTTAATTTGAAATTCTATTCATCAGGAGTTGATAAAGAATACTAAGGAAGCAGGTTTTAGAATTTTAGAAGGCGAGGTTTTCGGCATGAGAGGAAAGAACAAGTCTTTTGCCTTCAAAGGAGGATGCTTAACTGTATCCGGTCTTTTTCTCAGAAACACAAAGAACTTTAGAAGACTCTCCCTCCCATTTTGCAGATAAGCCCACAGAGGCTCAGAGAGGTAAAGTGATTTTCTCGAGGTCACACAGCCAGTGACAGATCTGGGGCTTGAGTCCAGGTCTCCTGATAATAATTTCAGTGATCTTTCCGGGACCCGTAGGTCTCCCTGGTCTATGCTTCTGGGGGTCCTTTAACCTTCATCCACAGAGATGATGGTCACGCCAACAAGGAATCTGGAGGAGGTGGGTGTGTAGCCTCGTAGGAGGGTAGGAGAGGAGGAAATACTCGGATGATTCAGATCCAGAAAGAAACATCCTGAGTGTAGGAAGAGGTGTTTTGAAAAGGAAAAGGGACTCGGTGGCTATGGGAATGTGAGAGTCACCTTCCCTCTTGCTCCATGGAGCTCAGCAGCCCTCCCAAACCTGACAATTGTCTGCACACTGGTGCCCTCTAGTGGCCTGAAGAAAGAGATCATTTCCCCCCAATTTTTTTTTTTTTTTTTTTTTTTTTTTTTTGCTGTACGCGGGCCTCTCACTGTTGTGGCCTCTCCCGTTGCGGAGCACAGGCCCCGGACGCACAGGCTCAGCGGCCATGGCTCACGGGCCCAGCCGCTCCGCGGCATATGGGATCCTCCCAGACCGGGGCACGAACCCGTATCCCCTGCATCGGCAGGCGGACTCTCAACCACTGCGCCACCAGGGAGGCCCCATTTCCTCCAAATTTGACTACGCTGGAAACTTGAAGCTTGAGCCCCTGGCAGGGAAAGAAAAATGTCCCTCCTCCGTCCCTCACTTTGGTTCAGAGATTTGTATAAGCAGGTTTTTTTTTACTCTTTTACCCTTTAACTTCTTTTTGTTAAACAATCCAAAGACATTTAAAACATGTGTGAAGGAAAGCATTACCCCATCTGGAGAACCATATGCACCCAAGTGTGAGGATGGGGGAAAGGAAGCCATAGGAATACACACAAACACAGCCAGGATGTGCAGACACAAATACACATTCCTGGCATGTATGAAGGCTTTGTGGATCCTAAAAGTTATAAAATTTGGGAATCTCCCTTTGAAAATAAAAAGAATATAAAAGTACAAATACAAAATTAAGCACAGAGCTTTGGAAGAGTCCATTCATCAGCTTTATGGTGAATAATTCCCACACATACCCATCTGTCCGCGCGCACAGAGAGAAGAAATGAAGGTATAAAGCAGAGCTATTTTGAATTTTCACTATTGTCGCCAAAATCCTATATATGCTAAGAATGGTCCACCTCAGTGAAGTCACCTTGGAAGGCAGTACAATTATTCTTACGATGTTACCATTGTTCAAAAGGTGTCTGGAATTGTTCCTTTTAATTCAGATACTGCCTTCAGATACTGTGGCATATTCCTTGGGGTGTCGTTAATGATGACTTTTATCATTTAAGTGCAGATTCTGTGTGTGTGTGTGTGTGTGTGTGTGTGTGCAATAGCCAAATCCACACAGCTAAGTACTAAGAGAGGTACTCTAGCTGGCCGATGCTGGTTTTGGTCAAGAGTAAAGGGTCTTTTTAAAAGCTATGAAACTCTCTGCCCTTTCATTGCTTTTATACTATCCTGTGAAGACATCTCCCTGAAAAGGAGCTGCAAAATGATTTTAGCGAGGAAACAATCATTGGACTAGGTGTCTGTATGGGGTGGCCATGAGGCTGCCTCCCAGGCTTCCACCTATAGGAAGGTCAATTGACAGGGGCCCAGCTGCAGAGCCGGGGAAGCCACCTGTGCACACGAAGGCCAGGGCTCCTGCCAGCTCAGACCCGCATACAGCGGGGGCACGAAGGCAGACCCCTTCCTGGCGCAGACTCCTGGGATGGCCGACCTCAGCACAGAAACATCCCCAGACTTTGCAGATCCTTTTGCAGATGACATGGCAGCCTAGGACATTTCCGTCAAACCTTCTCTTTTTCTGTCCGTCACTCAAGGTCAAACTTCTGTGTCACAGTCTGATGGCTCTTCCAGCTTGCCTGGTCTGCTCCCTATTTTTTTCCCCCGCAGGCATTTTTCCTAAAAACCCTTGCACAGTTAATCCTATCTTGGTTTCTGCTCCTTGGAGGACCAGACCAGCTTTCCGCAGCGATGACTTTGAAGAGCAGCACCATCTGAGTTTTCTCTTATGTCTAAGTAACTGTAATAAAGAATCTGGCCCCATTCTTTGTAAACGTTTTTAATTGAAGTATAGTTGATTTACAATACTGTGTTAGTTGCAGGCGTACAGCAAAGTGATTCCGTTTTTGGTTTGTTTTTTTTTGGCCTCACAGTGCAGCTTGTGGGATCCTAGTTCCCCGACCAGGTATTAAAGCCAGGCCCCCAGCATTGGAAGCTCAGAGTCTTAACCACTGGACCACCAGGGAATTCCCCCAAAGTGCTTCATATGTGTGTGTGTGTGTGTATATATATATATATATATATATATATATATATATATATATAATTTTTCAGATTATTTTCTATTACAGTTTATTACAATATATTGAATATAGTTCCCTGTGCTATATAGTAGGTCCTTGTTGTTTATCTATTTTATATATAGTAGTGTGTATGTGTTAATCCCAAACTCCTAATTTATCCCTCCCCCCTTTTCTCTTTGGTAACCATAAGATTATTTTCTAGGTCTGTGAGTCTGTTTCTGTTTTGTAGATAAGTTCATTTGTATCATATTTTAGATTCCACATATAAGTGATATCATATGTTATTTGTCTTTCTCTGACTTAGTTCGCTTAGAATGATAATCTCTAGGTCCATCCATGTTGCTGCGAATGGCATTATTTCATTCTTTTTTTATGGCTGAGTAGTACTTCATTGTATATATATATACCACATCGTCTTTATCCATTCATCTGTCGATGGACATTTAGGTCACTTCCATGTCTTGGCTATTGTAAATAGTGCTGCTATGAACATAGGGGTGCATGTATCTTTTCGAATTAGAGTTTTTTCTGGATATATGCCCAGGAGTGGGGTTGCTGAATCATATGGCAACTCTGTTTTTAGTTTTTTGAAGAACCTCCATACTGTTCTCCATAGTGGCTGCCCCAATTTACATTCCCACCAACAGTGGAGGAGGGTTCCCTTTTCTCCACACCCTCTCCAGCATTTATTATTCATAGATTTTTGATGATGGCCATTCTGACTGGAGTGAGGTGATACCTCATTGTGGTTTTGATTTCATTTCTCTAATAATTAGTGATGTTGAGCATCTTTTCTCGTGCTTGTGGGCCCCGTTTTTTATGTTCAACGACTGACAATTTTTAAGCCCCACCCCTCCCTCTACCCCTTGTACCCCATCTCTGGGGAAACTGATAAGAAAGCCTCCTTGGCGCCAGCAGGAGAGTGAAATCCAGCTAGCCCCTGCCCCTGCCTGAGAACTCTCACCCTGGCCCCATTCCTTAACTGCCCTAAAAGCCCAGGCCTGGCGCCCTGCCTCCATCTCTGAAGTTCTTTGGGGTCTACTTAAGAGTACTGCTCTGCTCTCCCCAGAGACCTCAAATCCCTAAGTAATAAAACTTTTCATACCTCCTTGGTGAATGTGTGGCATCGTCCGTTCCGACATCCGAACCAAATTGTGGGAGGGGATACGCCTATCTTTGAAGGGCGGTCCTAACAGTAACACGGTGTTGTCAGTTGCCACCTATTGCAATTGGCTACTCAGGTCCACGGCTGAAGACAGCTGTTACGAGGTACCCCACCTTCTCACTTGCTAGGACCACCAGCTCTGTGGTCAGCCCCCCTCCTTCAGGGCATGTAGAAGGATGCCATTTAGTAAAGAGAGTACCACCCACCCACTCCTCACACACAGCGGCAACGTGAAAGGAGGCGAGAGGGAGAGGAGGTGGCATTTGGAAGGAGTGTCAGTTCGTGGAAAGGGACTCTAGCCTGTTCTCCACAGCGCTAAGACGGAGAGCAACCGGGAGAACCAAGGGGGTTCAGGAAAGTGCCTGAGCCTTCTCTCCCTCCACTGGGTTGGGGACTGCAGATCATCTTGGTCGAAAGGGGACAAGAAGATGCCTCCTGTCAGAGGTGTAGAGGGCAGAAGGGTCTGCCAGTAGGGAGCCAGTGACCCTCCTCATTTCACGTGGCAAACCTGTGTGTTTCCTGACAGGGCGTGAAGGAGAAAGCTCCAGACAGCTTGAAACCTGGTATGGCGGCCCCATAGACAAGATGGGATGGCTAGACAGTCTGGAGTGGCTACTGGGAGGAGGATGAGGGACACATCACAACTAGGAGTTGAATCCAGGGAAACGTGCAGGGGTCAGGGCTGCCTAGGGCTCCCTGAAACACCAACAGGTATCCTCCTGTGAAGTAACCAACATTCCTTTGGAAACTTGACACTCAGCCAGAACCAATGGCTTCTGGCTACTGAGTGTTAGAGAGGAAACAACAGCCAACAGAAAGAAGCAACTTTCCCACTGGACAGCCAGGAAGGAGATGCTCCACCCCTCTCCCTCCCCAGGGCCCCAACATCAGCTTGATAGCTACCACCCTCCCTGTTCTAAGCCGCTGTTGTTGAGTTTGGCCCCTGTAGTTGGGAGAAGAGCTGGGGGATGGTCGAAGAGGGCTTTGGAATGACCGTGAAATTAACAATTTCAAAAACAACACGGAGCCGGAGAAAGGAAACCAGACTGACAGAATAACCCAAAGGGACCAAAAAGTTATGAAATTCAACTATGATGTCATGAAGGGAATCTACTATCAAGTAGGGGAGGAAAAGGAGTTAACCCAAGTAGCAGCAGAAACTGGAAAAACAAATGGATTTTTGTGATTCTATTCCAGTGAGTTAATATCCTTCTCTAAATCAGCAGCATGTAATTTTTTAAAATACAAAATCAATCTTTAAAGGAAATAATTAAGCATCGCCTATAATCTGGTGCCTGCTAGGTTACACCCACAGTTCATTGCTTTCACATTTCTAAACAATGTTCATTTAAGCAATAGGTTATGTGCATTATTTTCAACCTCTGTGCTTATGCTCACGCTGTTCTTTCCACCTTGAATATCAGACCTCATGCTCCAACTCTCATCTCTCAGTGTAAAATCTTATGTTACTAGAAAAACAAAACCATCCTTTTTCTCTCCATTCAGAGTCTGGGAAAGAGAATGCTCTTGGCTGGCTAGGAATTTAATCTCGCTTTGTAATTAAGAACTAATTACAAAACCCCTGTTAGGTCTTAGTGTAGTCATGAGGACAGTTCTTAAGAAGCATAAAGCTGGAAAATGGGCCCACTTCTTATTTCCAGCAGGCTCTAGGGGGTCCTAGTTTGAAAGGGTGGGCGCGCATACACTGTTCAAAAGTAAATGATACGAGGTGTTCATTACACGTAGAGAGGAGGCTTTGAAAGCATTAGGGATGTAAGAAAAATACTTCTCTTCCACCTTCCGGGTTTAGAGTGTAATATCTCTGATAATTAATATTTATCCTCGGGAAAGGCAGATGTGCCGGTGGAGGCCGAATTGGAAAGAAACCCCACAGCTTTCCAATGAGTTATCAGTAGAATGAGGAGGATTGTCAGCGACTCACTACATACAGAGGCCGCTAGGGGAAGAGGAGTGGTCCCTGGTGGTCCCATGGTTACGACTTCTTGCTCCCAGTGAAGGGGAGCCGGCTTCAATCCCTGGTCAGTGGACTAGATCCCACATGCATGCCACAGCTAAAAAGATCCTGCGTGGGGCTTCCCTGATGGCACAGTGGTTGAGAGTCCGCCTGCCGATGCAGGGGACGCGGGTTCGTGCCCCGGTCCGGGAAGATCCCACATGCCGCGGAGTGGCTGGGCCCGTGAGCCATGGCCGCTGAGCCTGCGTGTCCAGAGCCTGTGCTCCTCAACGGGAGAGGCCACAGCAGTGAGAGGCCCACGTACCGCAAAAAAACAAAACAAAACAAAACAAAAAGATCCTGCGTGCCGCAGCTAAGACCCGGTGCAGCCAAATAAAATAAAATAAATATATTTTAAAAAATACTCATAGGAGGGAGAGTAGAAGAGGATTCACAACGAGGAACAGACCCCTCAATGGGAGAGCATGGCTAGGAGCTGGGGGAGCACAGGAGGGCATTCCCTGTGTGGGTTTAACTTGGTGAGCGTTTCTCCCTTGTACTAGGGTGAAAGTCATAGTAAGGTTTTAAATATCTGTGTTCCTCTATTATGTAAATGTCCTTTGGGTACTGCAATCCTACGTAACAGTTGATATATATACACACACATACACATATATATGAAAGTAGTATATACATATATATGCTTATACATATGTAAAATAGTGGTGTTACGAAGAACAAAGAAACAGGCTAATGGAGAGAAGCAGGGCCTGCCCAGTCCCCCTTGTGTGCGTGGCCAGGCCCAGGGAGAAGTGTCCTAGCTGGGAGATGCTTTCCAGCAGAATGTTCCAGGAACAGCGGCAGGGCTGGGATCCGTGGGCAGGAGAGGAGGCTGGGGAGGCCTGCAGCCGAAGCCCTCCCCCTCCCTCCGTGTACCAGACGAAGGTGCCCTTTCAAAGTGGGAAAAGGCTGACATGCTGGTTACTCTAGTCACTTCCCAAGGCTGTCTTTCAAATGCCGCATCCTTTACTGTGGCCTCCCTGAGCTCATCCAAGCTAGAAAGAACCCCTCACACCCCCGAAAGCTGAGAGCCCTTGATTTGGTGGCTCTTACCAGTATCTGCTTTCAGTGAGAGTCCTTTACATAGTAAGTCCTTGCCCAGATACCTTTGTTTGCCTTCACGTTCCCTGGTGCCCGCCCCCCTCCCTCACTGTTCTCCATCCGGCTTCCTGTTGGGCTGAGCTGTAAGCCCAGCTTATTCTCTGGCTTGTTCTCTGGCTTCTGTTGGCCCATGGGGGGCCCTTACCGTAGGTGGGAGGAGGGAGGTGGGGGTAATTGGTCCCCTAGTTCTTTCCCTTGGAGGTCACCTCAAGGTTAACTCTCTCAACTGAAGCTCGCTCCCTTCAAGGTGGCTGCCCTAGAAGACTCCATCCCCTTCCAGGTTCCAGTATCCACTCCACACCTTAGCTCTGTAGGTCCCACAGAGGATAACACCTTGACAGCTACTAGCCCAGGCCACCACACTCTCCCTTAGGCTCTCCCTATATTCGTTCCTTTGTAACTAGTTCTTCAACTTATCTTAATCGTTGCATACCAAATGTTTCCAGTTGAGACCCTGCCTGATAACTCCCTTACTAAATACATGGGGGGCATACCAATAGGTGTTTGCATTATGCTTATTTCTGAACCAAGGCTAAAACAGAGTCTTGAATATTATAGGTGCCCAGTAAACTTCTGTTCAGTACTATGCGTCTAGAACTGAGTTTCTCAACCTTGGCACTATTGACACTTTAGGACAAATAACTCTTTGTCAGGGGCAGGGGGCAGGGGGCTGCCCCGTGCACTGTAGGATACTTGACAGCATCCCTGGCCTCTGTGTACTAGATGCCAGGAGCACCCTAACCCCATTTTTGGCAACCAGAGATGTCTGTGGACAGTGCTAAATGCCCCTCCCACACGCACCAGGGAGCAAAATTGCTCCCTGTTGAGATTCACTGCCCTAGATGTTTGCTCCTTGTGTCATTTCAGCATTCATGTTACACAAACCAATGTCATTACTTCATAGCAACAGTTCATAATGTACATGTATGTGTATACACACATACATGAATGAATGCACACATTGGGACCCACAAACACAAAACACTTCAAAGTCACATAATCTGACATGTATAAACATACTTGCACACGTGAAAATGTATTTGGAAGGAATTCTCAAAGTTAGGATATCAAAGACATTTTTTCTTATTTTTAAAAACAAAATCTTTATTATCAAGTGAAAAAAAATCACCCACAATGTGGAGATAACATTAAATGAGATTTCTTTGACCTTTACAGAGACTCATGAGCTTAGATCTTCAAAAGATCATAGGCGTAAGCATAAATGTGGTGTGCTAAATGGTACATGAAATAGAAGATGATCAAAAGGAACAAGGCGCCTCCAGGTACAATACTGAGAACATGCGGGTCTAATGATCCTCCTCCCTCCCTGCCCACACCTAGATATTCATTGAAAGGACCACGGCTTGCAAGCCCAGAGACACAAATTATGAAGCCTTATTTTGCTGCTTGCAAGAGAAGTGTGTTAGGGGCCTCAAAACGCTTAAAGCTACAGTGTTGGTCTCTGTGTATGGTCTCAGGTTCCACTGACCTTCTTTCTGTTATAACCACTTGCTTCCTTTCCAGTTCTTTCTCTCTCCCAACAATGGATACTGTGTCAGTATCTCCATGTTGCACAAATCCAGGGGACACGAGAGGGATGGCTAACTTTATTACCTTTTATTGGAGGAAGGATACAGTAATAGGTGAAAGCCTTAATCATTTGGGACTTGCTTATTTCAGTGCACAATCAGTATTGTACAGTATATGACAATACAGTATAGTGGCAATATAGATTGAAAAAAATACTGATTTCCATTAACCTACATTTTATGCCATTGAATTTTTAGTCCATATATATATATATATATATTTTTTTTTTTTTTTTCCTTTTGGCCATACCACGTGGCTTGTGGGATCTTAGTTCCCTGGCCAAGGATTGAACCTGGGCCACTGCAATGAAAGTGCTGAGTCCTAACCACTGGACCACCAGGGAATTACCTAGTCCCCTCTTATTGAATGATTCCATTTATATTAAATATCCAGAATAGGCAAATCCATGCAGACAGAAAGCAGATTAGTGGTTACTAGGGACTGGGAGGAGAGGGGACTAGTAAGAAATTGTTTATTAAGTGCAGAGCTTTCTTTTGGGGTGATAAAAACATTCTGGAACTACATGATGATGAAGGTTGTGCAACACTGTGAATGTATTAAATATCACTAAAGGTAAATTTTATATTATGTGTATTTTACCACAAAACCCCAGAAAAACTAGTGGGATACATATATTTCAAGAAATTTGAAAAAAGTATAGGTTAAAAGCATATATGACATTTGCAGATAACATACTATACTTAGAGAATCCTAAAGATGCTACCAGAAAACTACTAGAGCTAATCAATGAATTTGGTAAAGTAGCAGGATACAAAATTAATGCACAGGGCTTCCCTGGTGGTGCAGTGGTTGAGAGTCCGCCTGCTGATGCAGGGGACACGGGTTCGTGCCCCGGGCCGGGAAGATCCCACAGGCCGCGGAGCAGCTGGGCCCGTGAGCCATGGCCGCTGAACCTACGCGTCCGGAGCCTGTGCTCCGCAACGGGAGAGGCCACAGCAGTGAGAGGCCCGCGTACCGCAAAAAAAAAAAAAGGGGGGGGGGCTTCCATCCAGAATATTTTTTTTAAAAAACTATTATAAGTCAAATAAAAGACAGACAGTCTAACAGAAAAATGGGCAAGAGACTTCAACATGCTCTTAAACGGGTACAAAAGAAGGTATCCAAATGGCCAATAAACACAAAATGCTCAGCCTCATTAGAAATCATAGAAATGTGACTTAGAACAGCAGTGCAAAGCCACTGCATACTTACGAGAACTGGGGCTGAAATTTGAAAGGCTGACTTTACCAAGTAGATGAGGACAGGGAGCAACTAGTTTCTACATTTATACGGAATATCAATTGGTACAACCACTTCTGAAACCTGGCATTTTCTGCTGAAGTTGAGGATTTGCATTCCCTGTAACTCAGCAATTCCATGTCTAACTATAGACTTAACAGGAGTGCATCAGGAATCATGTACAGGAATGTTTGCTGCACCACTATGTGTAATAGCCCCCAAACTGGAAACAACCCAATGTGCATCAACTGCAAAAATGGATAAACCACTTGCGGTATATCCATCTATTGAAATACCACCGAGCAATGAAAGGAAAACAAAGCACCAGCTGCAAGAATCTCTCAATGAAAACACATTTAAAGCTATATGACAACACACTGTTGAATAACAAAAGGCAGACACAACAACAAAAAATGCATATTGTATAATTCATTTATACAAAGTTTAAGAAGTGGCTAAAACTAAAATGTAGAGTTTAGATAGGCATATGTGATGTAAGATATATATATCTCATACACACACACACACACACACACACACACACACAGGATAACCGTAAACATCAGGAGAATGGTTCCCTTTCAGGAGGGAGGGGTTGGCGCCGCTTGGGCTTAGGCATGAATGGGGCTTCTAAGGTGCTAATGATGTGTTATTTTCTTACCTGGGTGTTGGGTCCATGGGTGTTTGGGTACCAGCTTTGTGATAAAATTTTGAGCTGTCTATCTTTTCTTTTTGCAAATTTTTCCTGTGTGCTATATATTTCATAGTTTAAAAAAGTTTTTAACACCTTCACTGCCTTGTCAAAGTCAGGGAAAAGAAACCAAATTTGTTGGGCCCCTATACGTATTAGGCTCTGTACCAGGCACCTGATGTGCTTTATCTTATTGAATTCTCATAAAGAGCCTACAACAGCAATATTATTCCTGTTTTGCAGCTTAAGAAACAGAGGTGCAGAGAGGTGACGAAATACCAGACACTCGGGTAGCTAGTTGTAGATCTGGAAAGCAATCTAAGCGTGTCTCACTCAGCCAGGTTACATCAGAGAGACTTTGTCTTGAAAGGACTGAGAGCAAATGACACTGAGACCAGCAGGTTCAGGGAAGAGTGTAGTGGGATTTAAGCCACGTCCTTTGGAGGGCTTCTCACTTCTTGTTAGCAATTCAGCAATCTGGCCAATGGATAAGAGACTGCTGTTCACAGACCTTTAGTCCACACCCTGCAGCCAGTGCTGCTGGCCTCCATCTCTATCCACACACTCCCTGGGGCTGCCCTTTGGTGACCTCAGTCTCCTTCAAGTCACCAGTGATGTTCTGTGACGGCTCAAGACTGTCTTTACTCTTTGGACCTCTGCCTTCTTATTAGTTTTGACCCCTTTGGGAACTTTTAGGCTATGGAACTAGGATGCAAGGTTGTTCAACGGTTAACCATTATCATAAAACTATATGACACCTTGTAGAAACATGCCTTTTTATTCTAACCTTTGACATCTGGGGTCTTGCTGACAGCAGAGAGATTGCCCCTCCCAGGGCTGGCCAATTCCTAGCGATAGCAAACAACTCAGCTGAGTGCACCTTTCATAGGCAAAGTCACCAATCCAGGGCCCATTCTCTCTAACCACCTCCTTTTTGGAGCTCTTACACTCCAGACCACCATCCACCTGCCCTAATCACCCCACTGGGGGGCCAGGTACCAGACAACTAGAACAGCCCCTATGCCCTAGAGTCCACGGAAATTATTCAAACCAGCCAATCCTTATACCCCACTAGGGGCTCAGGAAGCAAACTCAGAGTATCAGTGGGCTCAGACAAATATGAGATAACTTAACTGAATTGAATTTTGTTTTTTGTTAAGAAACAACTTTCAACTTCAGTAAAATGTAAAGATCTTATTGGCTTTATTCAGTGATTCATGAATCAGGCAGCATCCCATCTATCAAATAGGAAGGAGCTCTGAAGGGCTGCACAAAATGAGAGACTTCTATAGGCAGAGGGACGCAGGACAAGGAAGTTTCCAGCAAAGAGTGGATCGTATCAGGCAAGGTCACCTTCCTTTGGGGGAAGGCAGGGGTCCACCAGGCAGGTTACCTCACTAGTTCTGACCAGGTGATCCCAGACAGACTGGTTAAGATTACATTCCACGAGGAAGCTGAAACTGCAACTAGTTAGGTATTAAGTCTAGGTTTGGTGACATAGGCTTGGCACAAGAGACTTGATTTAGGGCCTGTGGTCTCTTTTTCACTAATGCTGAATGAGGCCAGAGCATGCGTCAGGGGTGTTGCACTCTGGGTACCCACAGGCGCACCTTGAAGAGGAGGGCAATGATGACTGGTTTGATGGTGATTGTGATGTAATGTCTTACATCTTCTCATTCAGCACCTATATTTGGAGCAAGGACTGAGTTTAGAAAACTTGAAGGCATATAGAGGGGGTTACAACTAAGAATCAAGCATTCTGGGTGTGGGGCAGGTGATATTTACACATCTTAGCGTAAACTGCTTGGAAAGTGCCTTCGAGGCAAGAAGACCTCCTTGGTGGGGAAGGATGTGACAGAAAGCGTACTATGGACCTGTCCAGGTGTCTGTTCCCTCGCCCTGCTCCGTGGTCCATGTCTAAGCCCAAAAAAAGAGATGGAAGGTGAAAATAGAGGCAGTTGCTCTTCTAGATTATTCCAGGCACACACAAGGCTGCTGGGAGGCTCAAATGACAAAGGAGAGCAGAGAGTTCGGTGGGCATGCTCCCCGCTTCTGTGCAGAAGCCCGCCCAGCTCTCATGCTGAGGGTCAATGCAGTGGAGCAGGGGCTCAGGGCGGATGTACTTGCCTTGAGGGCCCTGCAGCTCTGCTGAACCCATGGGCAGCCTGCTGTGTAGGGCAGCAGCACTCTGGAAATCCCTGGCAGCCTCAGCAGGCCCCTTGGTCATGATGTCAACAAGAAGCTCAGGGCGGAGGAACTTAAGAAGGCTGATCATGAGCACCCTGGGGGACCTGGGCACTAACGGTGGGGCTTTGGGGAGGTTACAGGAAGCAGGTGGAGAGCAGAAGCCAGCAACGTGGGGTATCTAGTTCTCACGAATGCAGCGTCATTTCTGATCCCTGGTTGGGACGTCGGGGGACATGTACCAAGTGTTGCTCGCTGGTGTTCCCCTAAAGCTGTTGCCAATAGTCCTACCACCGAGACCCCAAAGTGGGAAATCTCTCAAACCTAGAAACAGATGTAGACAATGGTCAGGCCAAACAAATGACAATTATTCATTCAATTTTTAACAATTAGATTGATTCGGGGAAGTCAATGTACACTTGTACATTGTACACAAGGTATAATGTACATTGAATTGATAACACGTACACCTCAGACCGTTCTGGCAAGTGTACATGTTATCAATTCAATTCAATTCAGTATAACGGAGTCATCTCTGAGCAAGGGATTTAGAGTCAGAGATACTTGCATCTCAATCCCACTGTGGCCAGCCCCAAGCTGTGGAATTGAAAAACAGTCACTTAGTCTGTAAGTCTGTCAGTTTACTCCTTCATAGACTAGAGATGGTAACAGCCACCTCAGTCAAGTCTGATACAACCCAAACAAAAGTATAAGCGTCTAAGCACAGCACTCAGCACAGTGACTGGGAAATGGTACATTCTCAGCCAATAATAGTAACTAGTGATAATAATAAAGTTAACAGAACAAAGGCAGTCTTAAGAGGGGAAATGGTGGATGTACAATGCTGGCTTCTGAAGGACAGCCTGGAGTCCAGCAGATCTCTCCAACCAGATCTCTTCCCCTTCTGAAGATGATCCTAGCATCTGAGAGCTGTGATGACAAAGCACATGCAGCCCAGCAGAATATGGCTGTTCCCATCAACAGCATAGAGACAAGAATAAGTATTGTAGTAAAAAAAAATCAGGGGTGGAAAGACAAAACTCTATCTATAAAATGATTTGGTTTAGGTCTCAAACTCTCATCCCCCCTTGATGGTAGAAAATGTAATCTTACTGATTTCAGGCAATTCATTCACTGCTGTTTAAAATTTAATCTCACTTACATAAATGCTCAGTTCATTTTAAGGTTATCCCTCATCCCTCCTCATCTTTCTGGACGTGAGGGTGATTTCACGGGAGGGGACGGAGGGGATGGAGAATGGGGCATGTACCCTCCTGGTGTGAGCAGATGCCCACGGTAGGGGTGGCTGAGGTGTAGCTGGCAATCCCTAGCCTTGGACATGTGCTCCTGACCCTCCAAAACTTATCGCTGTAGCCGCCGGGTTGTCATCACTCCTCCCCAAGCCTTGTTCTGCTGTGCAGACTTTTCTGCACCTAGGATGCTTTTACACTTCTGCCTTCTCTCCTATAACTTGGTTGCTCTTACTCCTTTTCGGGCAGGGTTTAGCTATTCTCCAAGCTCCTTTTTGTCATCTCTTGTTTATGAATAAAATTTGCCCTCTTTCTCCAGGCTTCACCTCTTGATCTTTTAACCAAGCTTTCTAGAATTCAAAACATCTTTTTTTTTTCTTTTCAAGCACCTGGTTCTTGAAATAAAGATGTATGATACTCAAGGTTATTATATCTGCTATAGATTAATTAGAAGTTCCAAAGCCCTGAATTTGACTCTTTTGTTCACTTTGTACATCGGTACCCTACGAACAGTATATATGGAAAACTTTTTCTTCAGTGTGAAGAGAAAGGTAGAGGGTAAGAGAAATCAAACTAAATCACACACATAAATATCAAAATATTACTCCATGCAGATAAAATTACTTCTGCTCATACCTTCTACCTATAGCCCAGAGGTAGCCAAGAAACTAGCCCCTTGGGCACCCCCATGTACTTTGTGGATGTTTCGCTCAAAAAGCCAGGGACCAGATGAAAGTCACAGAGTGTCTAAAGTGGAATCTGGATGTGCATGAGAGGAGGAGAGGTTATCTGCCAGGTAGGGAGGTTATCTGCCAGGCTTGCTTCTCAGCTAAGATGATGGGCTAGGAATGCCTGTGATGGGAAAACAGAAGCCTTTGTTACCCAGGTAGGGCAAGAAGATGTGGATAAAGGATTAGGAAATCTTCCAAAAGCTAGAGGCCACTCTGCTGCACTTGGCTAATGGTAGACCTGCTCCCTTCTACATCTGGCAAGAGGTTGGGGGATAGAGTCTGCCAGACTCAAAACAGATGATCAAGTGAGTGGTGGCCTTGGACTCGGAAAGTGTTTATTTGAACTTCTCTTCCCAACTTCCTTGTTGATCGTAAGAAACTCTGCTGCAGATATAGTGCCCCATGTTATTCGGGCAGAATCAAAATCAATAGGAAATTATTTTTTAAGCTTTATTATAAAGAATAATAAAAATTGCTCATGCAGTTATGGAGGCTAAGTCCAAAATCTGCAGAGCCGATGTCCCAGTTCAACTCTGAAGGCCATCAGGCTGCTGTAGGACCAGGAAGAGCAGACGACCCAGTTCAACGTATCAAGCAGGAGAATTCTCTCTCACTCAGGGAAGGGTCAGCTTTTTGTTCTATTTAGACATTCAACTGATTGGACGAGGCCCACCCACATTAGGGAGAGCAATCTGCTTTATTCAGTCTACTTATTTAAATGCTAATTTCATCCAAAAACACCCTCACGGAAACACCCAGAATAAATTCGACCAAATGTCTGGTCACCCTGTGACCCAGTCAAGTTGGCACATAAAATTAACCATTGCAGGTCCTTTCTCCCCAGTTATGTTGCCATGCCCAACACCAGCAGCTTCCTGCAATTCTCAGTGACCCCTAACTTACAGGCTCAAACCTTTTCTCTAAGTCAGGGGAATCGCTGTGTGCAGAGCCATTGTGCCATTTGAGCCTCTGTCAACTTTGCCCACCCTAAGTAGCACCCCACTCTCCACAACCCCAAACTTCTCTCCATCCCTCTTCCATCACAAAGTCTTCAGGAAACCAGTACACAAAAGTGTCGAGTTCAAGTGGAAAAGTCCTTGGGAAGGAGAATCTCTGGGGCTCTGTGGTAGAGCCACAGTTTGAAGACAGAGGTCCTGACTTCAAGTCCAGTGTCCTTTCCGTTTTGTCCACCTATAGCTCCCAAGATTGAAATCTAGCCCATTGCCTCAGCCCCAAGAGCAACAAAGACAAAAGCCATCAGCTGGACCCTCTACTGGAGGCCCTGCAGCAGTTGTGCTCACAGCCTTATAACAAGGAATTGGCAGCTATGCTGGGAGCAATTACCAGAGCTTGGTAACATCAGCTCAGATAAAATTAGATTTGACCTGAGAGATTGTTCTAAACACCAACTCAACTGCCTTTGATGTTCTGACTCCCATCAAATTGCACATAGTTCTCTCTTCCTGGCTTTAAAGTCAGTCTCTTCATCAGAGATATGAAAAAGATCTGTTTTTTGTGAAAATCTTTAAAGCTCTTTCCCTGGAGGTGTTGTAACAGGCTGGTAGATGTGGCATCTGCCAGTTGTATCAAATACCCCAGCACTGGAGGCGGGGATATTAGCTGACTTATCCCAGAGACAGAGAATGTTGAAAAGGACAGTCGTTGCCCCTTAGAGATGGAGAGACGGAGAAGTCACGTGACCTGCCCAAGGTCAAAATACCAGAGCCAAAACCTCAGCCTAGATCTCCAGTGCTCTGGTTTCCTCCTCTTTTATGCTTTCCTAATGAATTCTTATACCTGGGGCAAGGTTTGACAGAGTGATTTCAAAGTTGGGGGGAGAGAGCAATTACTAATTGGCACAGTCAGAATTTGAACTCTAAAGCTTTGATTTCAGAATCTGTTGCCTTTTCTTACTACAATAAATAAAGGAAGCATGCAAGGAAGAAAGGCAGGTTAGGAGGAGGGCAGGGAGGCAGAGAGGCAGGAGGGAAAAGGGAGAGAAATTCCCTGAGAACAGGGACACGTCTGTCATGTTTACTGCTTTTGCCCCAGCAGCATCTCCGGGTTGGACAGTTGATAGGTGCTCGGTAAATATTTGGGGAAGAAGGTGAGAGGAAGGAAGGAAGACAAGGAAGTAAATAGGCTACTACCTGACATCACTCGTGCTCTGAGGCCTTGGGTTTTATGATTTTACTTCTTTGGGCTAAGATTGTTTTCCTTTAACTTCTATTTTGAGTGTTTGGTTTATTGGGTTTTGTTTTCATTTTGCGTTTTTGTCTTGTCTTGTGTTGTCCACGTTAAAGAGATTAGGGTGGGGCTTCCCTGGTGGCGCAGTGGTTGGGAGTCTGCCTACCGATGCAGGGGACGTGGGTTCGTGCCCCGGTCCGGGAGGATCCCACATGCTGCGGAGCAGCTGGGCCTGTGGGCCGTGGCTGCTGAGCCTGCACGTCCGGAGCCTGTGCTCCGCAACGGGAGAGGCCACGGCAGTGAGAGGCCCACGTGCCGCAAAAAAAAAAAAAAAGAGAGATTAGGGTGTCAGAAGTCTACCTTCTGGATAAGTGGAGCATGGTGGTTTTCACTGAGCAATTTTTGTTAAGTAATTTCCCAAGCTCACACAATAAGAGCGAGGGTTAGAACTGAGGAAAACAGGTATGGCCTCTATCAAAGTACACGGAGTCCCATTACAAGCCTCCTCCCTTCTGCGTCCTCTCATTCTTCCTGTTGTTTTCAGGGTCTCTCTTTGCTCCAGGTGAAATCTACCTGAGCTATAGATTGTTCCTTTTGCGTCCAGATTTTCAATTAGCAAATCCGACTAAAGGACCCAAGCTTATATCATTCATCCTCTCAGTCATCCAAAGAATATTTATTTGGGCCACGCACTTTGATAGGTGATTCTGAAGTGAATGGGACTCAATCCCTGACCTCAGGCACTCAGAATGAATATAGGAGACAAACATGTACACAACGAATAGTGCCAGGGAGGAACTGATTTTTCTCGTGGGTATGGGACTTTATAGAAAACATGACATTAGAACAGAGTTTGAAAGATGAATAGGATTTCAGTACATTCTCTTTCGAAAATATGGTGCCAGGTGAGGAGAAATCACTCCAGGCAGAGGTTAAAGCCTAATTAATTAGAATAAAATCCAAAGTTCTCAATGTGGCCTATGAATCATCACGATCTGGTGCCTGCCTCCTTGCCGGATTCCATCTTTCATCACTTCTACCCTTTCTCAGTATTTGCCAGACACACAAGCCTTCCTTTAGTAACGAGAATCCTTTAAGCTTGTTTGTTTCCATCACAGGACGTTTGTACTTCCTGTTCCCACTGATCAAATTATTCCGCACCGTCTTCATGTGGCTGCCTCCTGGGGAACATTTAAGTCTCAACTCCGATGCTTCATAGCAGAGGGATCCTGTTAGAATCCCCATTTCACAAATCAGGACCCATTCTGTAATGGTTAGGTAACTGACCCAGGTCACCCAACTAACAAGTGAAGTTGCTAGGAATTGAACCTCAGCAGTCATAGCCTAGAGACCCAGCTTGTATCCACGGCTCCATGCTGCCCCTCTCACCATCCAAACTGATCTTAGTCATACACGGACATGTTTCATTCTCCTTGCTCTAGAATATATGGTCCATGAGAGCAGGGGCCCCGTCTGTCTTGGTCACCACCATATCTTCAGCATCTGGCATATAGGATACACTCAGAAAATATATTCTGAATGATTCAATGATCAAGAGCTTGGGGAAGAGAGAGAGTGCATAAAGGAAGAAGCTTCGAGGTACACTACTCCTAGATAAGGAAGTAGTAAGGAGGCTTATTTAACTGTGACCTCTGAGAACTAAGTCCCTGTTTTTATCCTTTCACTCAAAGTAATGACAGACTTGTTTGAAATATAGAACAGGTAGGAGCAGGTGCAGTGGCTAGATGGTAAGGAATTGGGGGAAATTGGGGGAAATTAAAGGCTTTAAGGGGTGGGGAATCCTTGCAGTATACCCCAAACTGCAACACATAAATGACTGCCTCCTTCTAACCAAGGAAGACAGTGGCTATCACTTCATGGAAATCCTTTCCATAGAGTGGGGACCACTGTATAGCAGGAAAATAACTTTCTAAAAGTAAAGGTAGGTAAAAAGTGTCAAACTTCAAAGTCAGAGTTCTTAATCACTTAACTATGTGCTGTGTTTCATTTTCTCCACATATGCCCTAATCTGGGAGTTGAAGGCACATATCACTACCAATCACTACCTGCTGTGTTTGGGGAGAATTTATAAAGTTTGGTTTCTTCATTTAAAAAAGTAATTATGTTTCTTAACATGGAAACCTCAGTACCCGAAACCAAAGATACAGAGACATCTGTTGCTTCTAGCCTGGCCAGAGTTGATTTAGGAACTAAGTATCAGAACATAATCAGTAATGATCATGTGGCCCATTGATTCGATAGGCAGAGCGCCATTAAATTTCAAACATATGCTATTAAGCCCGACAAAAATATATTCTATCAAGGGTCATCTAAATACACAATTCCTTGGATTGGACGATTCAAGGGATATGAAGAAGTCCAAGAAGATGTGATGAGTGTTTTATTCCTGGGAAGAGTAGGGATGAATCTTAGATTGGTCCAAATTCAGCCCCACTTTAACTAAGAATATAGGGTTTGGCTTCTAAACCACCATCATTCCTTTATTTGTCTAAACCACCATCATCTTCATCTTAAAGAGCTTCCAAGAGTCCTGGGTCATTCTAAGAGGACTGTCCACATAGCAAAGTGGAGGAAGACTGTACAGCAGGCAATGTTCTGGCAGCTGTCTGTGGAAATTACTCACAGAATGGCAAAGAGATGGAAACTGTCACAGCTCCATGACACACGGGTGTTTGGTTCTCACAGGAATGGGAAGGGAAGATCTTCAGGTGGTGACTCAGCTCTCACATGCCACTCTGGTACTGGGGACAGATGGGGCTCCCTCAGGCATAGGATGGACAGTCCCTTCTGAGTGGCTCAGCTCCTATCTGTTTGGTCCAGACCATGGTATCTTTTTCTAGTCTGGGACTGGGAAACCTGTTTTGCGTATTCTTCTAAGTCTATTGATCTTTTTTTTTTAATATACATTTATTTATTTATTTTTATTTTTGGCTGTGTTGGGTCTTCATTGCTGCGCACGGGCTTTCTCTAGTTGCGGCGAGTGGGGGCTACTCTTTGTTGCGGCGCATGGGCTTCTCATTGCGGTGGCTTCTCTTGTTGCAGACCACGGGCTCAGTAGTTGTGGCGCACGGGCTTAGTTGCTCTGCGGCATGTGGGATCTTCCCAGACCAGGGCTCGAACCCATGTCCCCTGCGTTGGCAGGTGGATTCTTAACCACTGCGCCACCAGGGAAGCCCCAAGTCTATTGGTCTTACACCCTGAGTCCTGGCTTTAGAAATCCAAAAGTCAAAACTCTGTTTCCATTGTCTGTTTCTGTTTTGACCACCCCCCCTTTAAGATAAGAGTACCCCAGTTGCCTGGGCTGGAAGGAAATGCTTCTATGTGTGTCTGCAATGGTCATCTTAATATGTCCCTCTATGGGATACAAGTGTCCCCAGTCACAGGCACAGATTTCCAACCACAGGCTCCCCACAGGACAGTGTCTTTTAAGCTTAAAGCATGGAAAGGCAGAGAATGTGTGTTCTGGCTGGCCGACCGAATCTCAAAGGAGCAGAGAGAAGGGACTGAGCTAAGCATGCTAGGGGTCTTCTTCCAAACTCACCAACCAGACAGTTATTCCTCTTCCTCTCACAATGAAGGCCTACAGGGTGGAGAAGTGCTATAAGCATTCCTCCAGTCGGGGAGGGGATAATTTCCCCAGCGGCCAAAATTTTTGTTTTTAGTTTTGTCAATTTTATTCATTATGAGGGAAATGTGAGTTGAAGCCACCCTGAGATACTACCACACACCCACCAGAATTGCTCCCATAAAAAAGACAAAACATACCAAGGCTCGGTGAAGATGGGGAGCAACTGGAACTCTCATACACGGCTGGTGGGAATGCAATGCACCACTTTGGAAAATTCTTTGCCATATCTTGTAAAGATGAATATGTGCATAGTCTATGATCCAGTAATTCCACTCCTGTGCATACATATTTTCATCAAAAGACATGTAGCAGAATGCTTATAGCAGCACTTTTCATAATTGAAAAGTCACCAAATGCCCAACATCAATAGAATGGATAAATAGTAGTACATTCAAAAGACACAGACGTAGAGAATGGACTTGAGGACATGGGGAGAGGGAAGCTGGGACGAAGTGAGAGAGTGGCATGGACATATATACACTACCAAATGTAAATTAGATAGCTAGTGGGAAGTAGCCACATAGCACGGGGAGATCAGCTCGGTGCTGTGTGACCACCTGGGGGGGATAGGGAGGGTGGGAGGGAGACGCAAGAGGGAGGAGATATGGGGATATATGTATATGTATAGCTGATTCACTTTGTTATAAAGCAGAAACTAACACAACACTGTAAAGCAGTTATACTCTAATAAAGATGTTTAAAAAGAAATAGTAGTACCTTCATACAATGGAATACTATACAGTGATGAGAATGAGCAAATTACCACTATGTGCACAATAGAGACGAGATGCATCTCACAAACTTAATGTTGAGTGAAAGCCAAATCTCTCTCTCTCTCTCTCTCTCTCTCTCTCTCTATATATATATATATATATATATATATATATATATAAAATTTTATTTATATGAAAGTCAAAAACAGGCAAAACTTGTTAATGGTGTTAGCAGTCAGGAAAGTGAGACTTCTGGGGGTGCTGGTGATATTCTATTTCCTGATTTGAGTGCTGGTTACATTGCTGTGTGAAGTTTGTGAAATTGATTGATCTCTATCGTTGTGTGCTTTTCTGAATATTTTTTATGCTTTAATTGCAAGTTCACACAGACACCTCCCTACGTAGAAACATGGGCACGTATGCAAGCTTCATTCTCCCTGCCTCTCAAAAAATTAAATGACTCTGTGTGGCAGCCCTGAACAATCGCTCTAGCTTCCTCACTGAAATGCCTATGAAGATAGCAAAAAAGCTGTCCAAGTTTGGCAGTCAACCCTACTGACACCACTGGAGAAAACTTCCCTGTGCCTCGGGGCTTCTTGTAAGGGATTGCGAGTAGTCTAGGCTGACCACCTGTGTGATGCCATGGCTGAGTCTGTCTACTTGAAAATAGTAGAAATGCCTTTCTTCCATCTTCAGTATCTTTACTCTGGGTTAGAAACTCAAGTTCTGCATCTAAGGGAACACTGAGTTCTCATCCTTGCCCCAGTGTGTGTGTGTGTGTGTGTGTGTGTGTGTTTGCACGCACGCGTGTGCATGTGCGTAGGGGGCTAGGGTCTGTCCCTTCCCCCCACTGCTAATCCTGTTACAGTATAAAAGGGGCTTGAAAGTGTTTCCTTACTCAATCTAGTTCCTGAATTAGGAATTCGAGTCTTTACGTTCAGGTGGATTCTGAATCCTGTGGGGAAAAATTTTCTCTACAGAGCTTTCTTTAGGAAGTACTCTCATTCTTGGAGATGTATTTTTCCAGAAAGGATGTTTTCTCTTTTGCCATATTTTCCACCTCACAATTCTTGACAAGTTTGTGGATCATTTACAGTGGTATCTGGTATTGTTTTGTCATGCCATTTGTTCATTAAATTATTTACTCATTTAGCACATCACACCAGAACTACTAAATCAAAAATCTCTACTTTTCACTACCAAAAAACAAATTATCCATAAAGCAATATGCTGATATTTTCATTGTCCAGGAACTTGAGTGGAAATTTTATGTTTATTTAAACTTAATATTGAGGTTGACATCTGTAGTTTCTACATGTAAATAAACAACAGGAAACAGTGCAAAAGAAAGTGGGAAAAGAGTAAGAATAGCAATTACAGAATAAGTGAAAATGACCATAAACGTAAGATACACTGCCTTACCAGTCATGAAATCAATGCAAATTAAAATAACACTAAGATTCTTCAGTGATCCTATTTTCAAATATTAAAAATATTTTAAAATATTCATTATTGTGCAAACAGGCAATCTCATACATTGTTGGTGAGAGAGGGGCTGGAACTCTCCCTCTGAAGGCAATATATTTTCAGATTACAAATGTACATTTTATCAACATTTAAAAATTGTGAGCCTTTTGACCTTATGGTTTCTACACAGGTACTTAAGCAAGTGTGAAAAGACACAGGTAAAACCTTGCAGGTTTGTTGGTAACAGAAATATGGGAAGAAACCTAAATATGAATCAATTGGAACCTTTGTAAAATAAATAATAGTGTTGCCATATCATGGTGCTAAATACAAAAAGAAGATTGGAGAAGTGAATATATACTATAATCCAATTTTATAAAAAATTAGTAAAGAAACATACACATATGTTTATGCTTAGGAAAAATTCCAGGAGAATAGATGGAAAACTTTTATCAGTGGTCATTTTGGGGAGGGTGTATAGCAAGGGACTTCACTTTTCTACTTTATATATTTTTGTTGTTTGAATTGTTATAATATGATTATAAACCTGTTATGATCAAGAAAGACAATATTTTTAATACTATAGGATATTCACCCAATGCTAACAATGTTATGTGTAAGTGATGGACATTCAGATTGTTTTAAAATTTTCTTCATTGTATTTTTGTACTTTCCAAAATTGTCTACAGTGAGTATCTACTTTTCATATCAGAAAACAGGGGGCATTTCAAATAATAAATCTATACAATTTAAACTATAGCATATGATCAAGATCATGTTGAACATATGGGCAGCATAAAGCTTCAAAGGACATACACTTGAAAGTTAATGGTAATTAAATGGGTGGTAGGACTATAGCAGATTTTTTCCTTCCTTCTGCTCGTTTGCAAAATCAACAGCTGTGTGACGTGAAGATCAATAGTTGGAATGACAGTAAGTTTATCATTATTGTAATTGTTGTGCTCATTAGTATCTGAGTTCTCTCTCCCCTGGTTTCCCACATGCTTGTTATTTCCACACAGCAATGTTAATTATGGTGATGTAACACTAGAATGAATGGCTAGAAGTGGATGCAGTGACACTATGGAGACACAAGCTAATAGAACAGAAAGGGGTCTTTAGACTTCACTCCATGCTGCCTCCTACCTTAAGACAAGTAGATTTCTGAACCACTCCACACATGGAGCTGTCAGTGCTTTTCCTAAAGATAGCCAAGGAGACGCATCATCAAGACACTGACATTCCAACAAATAATTACAAATCATTCAATCCTACAACTGGCCAAGAAACCCACGACGTTGTGGTTTTCTTCTCTTTTGTAAACAGAACTGATCAATGGTTGTGGGTCCATACTTTCTAGAACAAAATCCAAAATTTCTAAGTTTCTTTTGGAAGGAAATACCCAAAGAGAGGAGGAGTAGTTGATCAAGGGCCCCAGCCCTGAGGCCCCTCATTTTCAAGTATCTTTCATTCAAATTCCCCTAGTCACCACCCTTCCCATGCTGGTCCCCAAGAAAACACTGATTCTTTTTTAGTGGTCTGAGCAGAGACATAAGTCTTTATTTTTATCTCTTGCATATAATAGAATTTTCAAAAGCTCTTTCAAAATACTACTGTAGCCAAATAGGCTATGAAATGGACAAAGGCCAGAAGGATACACCAAAATGTTAACAGTGGTTACATCTAAGAAGTTGGACTATATGTTATTATTTTGACTAATTATTTTTTCTGGGTATTTAAAACAAGACATAAACATTTTCACTGTGCAGTGAAGCTTTCACTATGTGTACACAGGTCTTTCTTCATCTCAAGAAGAGTTTCTTCTACTGTATCTTTGGTTATTGCTTCTAGTTAAATTGTACTGTTTTCTACTTCAAGAATAATAATTATCTGTATGCTGATTTTACACCCTCCTTTCTCATTATTATCTCGCTAATTGGAATTTTCCCCCAATTTCCTCTCCATTCTTTTTTTTTTTTTTTTTTTTGTGGTACACGGGCCTCTCACTGTTGTGGCCTCTCCCGTTGTGGAGCACAGGCTCCGGACGTGCAGGCTCAGCAGCCATGGCTCACGGGCCCAGCCACTCCGCGGCATGTGGGATCTTCCCAGACTGGGGCACGAACCCATGTCCCCTGCATTGGCAGGCAGACTCTCAACCACTGCGCCACCAGGGAAGCCCTCCTCTCCATTCTTGAGGAACTTCTCCATTGATCTCTATGTCACTTATATGATTTTCTGCAGGATCAGTTTACTTTTTTCTGACTGCTGTTAAAATATTACCTTCATTGCCATATTTGTCTATCTCCTTTTTTGTCTTATCCTGCTCTCTTTTCATTTAGTCCATTCTCTCCGTAAGGATATCTTAATTACGTGTCAGAGAAATCATGACTTCTTATACTCTATTGAAAATGCCTAATTATTTCTTAATAATTTGTCCTTGATTCTGAAATACATCATTTTAAGGTATAGGTTCTTATTTGTCTTTGGTTCGACATTCTCTTCTTCAGCAGTATTTTTCACAAATAGGGACTTAAGTGTCCCTTGATGTGGCATCCTGTCCCCCTGGGGGGTGGCCAAATCCCCTGCTCAGACCGATGGCCACAGCATGAGTTAACACGTGCAGCCACTAATCCAACCCTCGTTTGGATTAAATGAGGCAGTGGCGAGCAGAATCTGGTGGTTTGATGTTGAAAGAGAGAACAAGGAGGACTCTGACCCTGGGAGATGAGAGGGGTCCAGACAGTGAGATAGAAGTGCATTTTAAGCAAACTTTATCTTCTTTCCAGATTAGCCGCTGGGCCAGCCTTGGCCATTTCCCTTCCTTTAGGGTCTCAGTGTCTCCCATAAAGGGGTGACAAGGAAGAGTTTTGTGAGCTGTGAATAAGGGTGATGAGCAAAAAGAGGCTTCTGTGATCAAATATATTATGAAAAAAGGATTAAATAAAGATTAAGAGGTTTATTTACTGTGTCAGTACTCAGACACTCAAATAGGCTGGGTGTATGGCAAATTTCCAGGAAGTGGCTCTGGTAGGCTGCATTTCCCAGACATCATTGACAGTGGTAACCATTTGATGGAGTCTCTTATTGGACAAACATTTCCTGGAAGACACTTTTAGAAACAATGTTCTAACTTTTGTACGATTCGCATTCTCACTCACTCCGGCCTTTCTCTGTCTGTACAGATAAGGTAAGGGGGTCAGAAGGGCAAGCTAGTTACAATACATCAACTCCATCAGGCTCCCTAGAAAAACCTGGAAGAGTCTGAGGGGTGGGTGAGGCAGGGCCACCTGTGCATGGCAGACATGATGTGGAGTGTGAGCACTTCCTGTCCCCCATGGCAACGGATGAGGATGGAGGGAAGGAACACATCCAATTACAAAAAGTCAATGGCAAGGGCTTCCCTGGTGGCGCAGTGGTTGAGAGTCTGCCTGCTGATGCAGGGGACACTGGTTCGTGCCCCGGTCCCAGAAGATCCCACATGCCGCGGAGTGGCTGGGACCGTGAGCCATGGCCGCTGAGCCTGCGCGTCCGGAGCCTGTGCTCCGCAACAGGAGAGGCCACAGCAGTGAGGGGCCCGCGTACCGCAAAAAAAAGAAAAAAAAAAAAAGTCAATGCCAAGAACTCAGTCATAAGCAAGGCCCTGAGTTCTTCTTCCTTTTCACAGGAATCTGGCAGTGCAGCCTAGAAGCAAAATGTATTACTGTTATGTCTGAGAAAGTGTATAGCATCCATTCTCTTGATCTAACATGGTCACAGTTTCATATAAAATTCAGAGTATTAGACTAGAAAAGAATAAGGATCTCTTGGACTCCAACACCCTTGACTTACAAATGGATAACCTGTGGGCCTGGGAGGTGAAGAAGCTTGTCACAGGGCACCCAAAACAGCATCTCAGAGTCTGTACCCTGATCTCCAGTGCCTTTTGCACTAAACTATGATGCCTTGTATATAACTTGAAAAAAATACGAGTGTAAAATTGAAGACCAAATAGTTAAATGAGGACACTTTTTTTTTTTTTTTTTTTTTGCAGTATGCGGGCCTCTCACTGTTGTGGCCTCTCCCCTTGCGGAGCACAGGCTCCGGACGCACAGGCTCAGTGGCCATGGCTCACGGGCCCAGCCACTCCACGGCATGTGGGATCCTCCCGGACCAGGGCACCCGTGTCCCCTGCATCGGCAGGCGGACTCTCAACCACTGCACCACCAGGGAAGCCCGAGGGCACTTTCTAAAGCATTTTTTTCCTCATTCTAAAACAATTGCAAAATGTAAGGTTTTCTCATCTTCCCATTTTGACAGATGAAAAATAAATTATTATTACTTCATTCATTCACTCATTTGCCTGTCCAATCATTCAGAAAGTGTTCACTGAGCACCTACTATATACCAGGCACTGTACCAGGGACTTGGAGTATAATGGTGAAAATATTTGACATCATCCCAACTTACATTTTGATGAGGGAGACAGACATTATCAAAAAAAAAGTCACATAAATAAGTATTATTGGGTTGATTCTGATAAATTGTGCAAGTATTAGACCCATGGAGACACAGAAAGCTGAAGAGTAATAATGACTACAATAAACAAAATTAACACTGAACCCAAAAGACAAAGAATCAAGAGACCTAAAAATAGGAATATTTTTATGACCAAGGAATCCCATTTGCTGGAGAGGCAGAAACAGAAATGTAAATACCAACATTGTAATCCTCCTGTCTTTGAAAAGGGCTTTGGGGTAGACCCAACCCATATTGATGGTTCCAGACTAATTTCCTTTTTGGTAAACCCAAGTGAATCTCTCACCATCTTTAGCAGCACAGCTTTGCTGGGGAAGCAACAAATAGGCATTTATAATGGTGATACAGAGTTGAATGACGCCCCTGAGCTGGTGGGCACTGCTACAGGAATCTCAGGAAGTGTTACCTGACAGTCCATCTAAGGCTTGCAGTAAATACGCCTTAGTGGGCTGTGTGTGTGGAGGAGAATCAGAGCAAGAGGGCAGAAGCAGTTGCCAGGCAGGGCTGGGGTGGAGGTCATGTCCCACCTAGGGAAGGTCTTTCTTTCTCCTCCACCTCTGTGTACTTGCAGATCTGCTGGAGGGCATTTTCAGGATTTCACCAGGTTGTGGAACAAGGAACCAACTGGGGCTTTGGAGGGAGACCATGCAGCCTTCCTCCCACTGGTTCCTCTGCTTTACCCTGGGTCACGTTGCTCAAGCCCTGCATCCTTGCAGAACACCAGTGCCCTTCCTTTTTAAAAGCCCTCACTTGAAAATTAAATGAGATTACAAGTTTTAAGCCTGGCAGATAGTAGGGGTTCAACAAATATAGTCCCTCCCTCCACGCTTTCCCCGCTTTCTACTTTGTCACTAAATGCGGGACCCTAATTTATCTAGGTCTCAGTTTCATCATCTGTGAAATAATAGGGCACTAGGTGATTGCTGGGCTTCCTTTTCATTCAAGCATTTTAGGAGTTTCTCATTGTACACCATACAGAGAAGGAACGGCAGAGGCTGGGACTTCTGTGACCCTGGTCTGTAGGGGTGAATTCCCAGGATGCTCCCCAGCATCAACCATGACCTAGGCAAAGACAGGAAAAATAAATGACTAGGAAAGGGCCACCCTTGCAGTGTGCTTGCCTGCAAACAATTCACACGCAGTTGGAGGCCCTAGGCTGGAAACCAGCGTTTCATCAGCAGCTTCATTTGCAGCGAAAACTTGCTATTTGCAATAATGTCAGTGGCTGACGGCTGGGATTCAGTGGCTCCTGGCCTGAGCCATCACTGAGCAACCAATTGTCACTTTGCAAGTCAGAATGACCCCTCCAGGGCTCCGTGCCAGAGAGGAAGGGAGGTGTGGGTCCCTGTTGGGACATGTTTGGGCACGGAGCCCATAGGGGCCTCCGATGGCTGTTTCTGGCCTGCAGTTCTTGCCCCTTACAAGCCCTTCTCACTACAAACACATAGCTTTTCTTGTTCTGGGAGCTCTCATGGGCTTACCCATCTTTCTTAGAGTCAGAAAGAGAAGGGAGGAAGGCAGGCAATGAGAAAAAAGGAAAACAGGAAGATGCAGCTGTTTGAAGCAGCAAATGGAATATCGGATGGCCCCAGGACTGCTGGGTATTCTGCTTGGATCTGTCACAAGCCAGCCGCCTGGCCACAGCTGTCGCCTCCTGTCTCTGGATGCAGTTTGCTCAGGTGTAAAGGCTCGAGGTTTGACGAGGTGGTCTTGGTTCGACTTCCCGTTGTCCCTAATGTTCTGTGACTCAATTATTCTAAACAGGGAAGGGTGGAGAAAAGGAGGAAACGGAAGAAGAGAAGGAGAAGGTGGAAAGCAGGTGGGTGAGGCTTCTTCAAAAAGAAGAGAGGAAGACGAGGAAGGCTGCCACAGTAAAGAGGAAAACAACACAGATTTGCCGACAGAGCTGTAAGTAATCTCTGCAGTAATCACGATGACAATTATTAGCATAAACAGCCGAAGTCCTAATTAATTTCCTAAAGGGCAGCATCCTGCAGGTGACTCAGGGATGCTCTCCCCACCGACGCCCCCCCCCTCAAAAAAAAACCAACCCATGAGGATCCCTCCTTCCTGAGTCCATAGTTCTGGGAGCCAAAGGGGAGGACGAGGGAAACATTTGGGCTCTGAGTCTGGCCAACTGGTGTTGAGTCACCCAGGACAGCCCAAGAACACCCGGCCAAGGTTGTTCTGCAGAGACAGGGTCCTGACACGCACGTGCTCTGAGCCTGCACCAGCAGCAACAGGATCCCAGTCACCCTGTACTGTCGAGGGCTTCCCACCTACTTCCTAAAGACGGGGCCCATAGGCCAAAGGCTTCTTATCCACAGAAGGACCGCTTGTGACTTTCCTGGCTACCTGGATCTGTTCTCATTCTCCCTGGCTTTGCTTTACTTCTGCTAACAGCCATCATCAGCTCAGCCCTGCTTCTTCTGGCCCCTAGCGTGTGGCAGGTCCCTGATCCTGTATCCCCCTCCCTCCACTTGTCTCAGAACTGACCTGGCTCCTTTCCTTCCCTAGCTCTGATCTTCAGAGCTCTTTGGATCTACCTCTGAGTCTCCTAACAACCTGTGTCAGGAAATGCTTGTACACAGCCCCGCGCTCTTACCAAACTGCAAGGAATCCACTCTAAATCTTAAAGGCTTCACTGCTGTATCCAGGTTATGTTTACAAGATTAAGACTGGTGGGAGGTGGGCAGCAAGTAATCAATTCAAAGATACTTTCTGGAAAGAACTCGGATTCAAACCTTTTCAGGGAATTAACAGTACTTAAAAAAATTTTATGTGAGGCAAGCCATTATAATTTCTCACAAAAGGCCTGCAAGTGATTTGGGATTGGTTTGTAACCTGTGACAGAAAAACCCAAATTCAGAATAAGATAATCCTAAGAACTGTAATCAATGAGGTCATATTGGTTTGTGGTATCTTGACTCTGTCCAAAGGACGGGGGTGCATATGAATCAGAGAACAATGAGCAAGAAAAACCAGTATTAACCCAAAAGCTAAGGTGAGAATTGGGGTAGCTATCTGAAAAAACTGGCAACTGGAGGGGTTTTTAAAGCACTCACAGCGATTACAGAAAGCACAAGTACACCCCAAGAAAGTCTGTGATATTGGAAAGGGATTTACTGTAAATTCCTAATTTAGGACTAGGAGGGTTTCCTTAGGCAGGAATTGAGCACAGTTGCGTTAGTAAGAGCATAACATTTGGTTTAGGTTTTTACATTCTGCAATATTTCATCAAAGCTATTTTAAAATTTACATGTCAATATAGTCATTTTTTATCTCAATATATCTATTGTTATATTAAAATCTTGTTTTTATGGATATAGGAGCCCCGGCATTTCAGCTTCTTGTATCTCTATATTTTCTATTCTTGGAGAGAGCACAACAGTGAACTGGCTTGTGCATTTACATCCAGCTGTCGAGAGGCTTTCGACAGGCCCTAAGTAGAGTTGTTAGGCAGTGGGGCTGTGGATCTTAGCATCAGAAACGCCCGAAATGCTTGTTAAAAATATGCATTCCCAGGATGCCCAAAAGGTTTTCCAGTCTTGGACTGAGATGCACAAATCTCTTGGAGTAAGACCCAAGAATCAGGCTTTGAATTGGCATCTGTGGCAAACTCTATTTTCCCAAAATAACTGTGACACAATATCTCTCATCTCATATTCTCCTCTGTAATATAATCTTGCCTCCATGCCTTCAAGAGGTGGGGTCTGTGTCCCCTCCCTCCTTCAATCTGGACGGGCTTATGGCTGCTTTGCAGTGCGAGTACAGTGAAGTCAACATTGTGTGACTTTATACTGGGACATAAAGGGCGATGCAGTTTCTAGCTTGTTCTCTGGAGCACTCGCATTTGGCGTCCTAGGCTGCCTTCTAAGTCCAGCTAAGCTAAGGCAGCCCTGGTGTGTGGAAGCCAAGTCACCTGGAGAGGCCCATGCAGGTGTCCTGGTGGCAACAGTGCTCTGCAAGTCATCCCAGCCCAGACATTTGAGTGAAGGAGCCTCCAGATGATTCTGCCCTAGAAGACAGACATCCCAGATTTTGCACTACCCGGAGGGCAAATGAGAATACTTGAGTTGTAATTGACATTAGAGTTGGCTTTAATGTCACGACTGATGTTTGTCTATTTATTCATCCGTTCAATGAAACATGTATCGATTGTCCGCTATTGCCAGATTGTTCTAAAATCTGGAGACACAGCAAAGTCCAAGAAACATCCCCCAGTGTCAAGGACCATACATTCTAAGGATGGCAGAGCACAGTATGGCTGGGTGGGAGGAATAGACAAAAACAAATAAATACATTAACACGATAACTTAAGGTAATGTTAAATGTTGTGAACACAGTAAAGCAAAGGAGTGTGATGGGGGCAGGCACTATTTTATATTGCATGATCAACCCCTCCCAGGAGTTGTAGTTTGAATTGAGACTTGTATTTGTTTCCTGGAGCTGCCATGACAAAGTACCACAGACTGGGTGTGAGGGTTAAATAACAGAAATGTATCGTCTCACAGTTCTGGGGGCCAGAAGTCCAAGATCAAGAAGTTGGCAGAGTTGTTTCCCTCTGAGGGCCGTGGAGGAGAATCTGGTCCACGCCCCTCTCCTAGCTTCTGGTGGTTTGCTGGCCAGCTTTGCCATTCTTTGGTTTGAAGAGGTGTCACCCCGACCTCTGCCTTCATCTTCACATGGCATTCTCCCTGTGTGCACATCTATCTCCCAATTTCCCCTTTTTATAAGGACACCAGTCACATTGCATTAGGGGCCCACCCTAACCCAGTATGGCCTCATCCTAAGTTAATTAACTGCATCTGCAGTGACTCTGTTTCCCAATAAGGTCACATTCTGATGCAGTAGGTGTCAGGACTTCAACTTATGAATTTTGGGAGAACACAATCCAGCCTTTAACAGTACCTGAAGGATGAGGATCCTGCTCTGTAATAATGTGGAGCTGAGCATGCCAAGTAGAGGGCAAAGCAGAAGCAGAAACACGTTTGATGTTCAAAAGTCAGACCAGTAGTCAAAGCTGGAACACAGAGAGGAAGGGGGTTCGGCTTCATCATCACTGTGAACATTCCTTTAAACATTGCATCATGGGTGCCGTCACCGGAAGTCTGAGCTGCCCAGTGATCATATGCAATCCTCAGGGGTCCTGTCAGTTCTACTTTGGACACATGGCTCAGAACCCAGCCCTCCTCTCCATCCCCACCAGCAGGCTTTGGTGAGGCATTTATTTCTCTCTTCTACTATTTCAGTTGCTGGTTCATTGATGTTCCTGCCTTTAGATTCTCCACCTTCCCATCCATCCTTTGGAATACCAACAGAATCATTTTCTAAAACAGAAATCCAATCTCACTCATTCTAAAAAAAAAAATCCTCCACTGCCTCTCCATTATTCACCAAAATAAAGTACAAAATCACCAGCGTGGTGCCGGAAGTCATACAAATCCAGCTTAGCTCCAGCCGAGTTTCCAGCCTTTCTGTCAACTGGACTCACTTCCCATTTCCCAGACTCCCTGTGTTAGGACTCTATTTTTGTTCATGCTTTCCCACTCTTCCCAGTTTTTTAATTAAAAAAAATTTTTTTTGCCATGCTGCCTGGCTTGCAGGATCTTAGTTCCCCAACCAGGGATGGAACCTGTGCCCTTGGCAGTGAAAGCATGGAGTCCTAACCACTGGACCGCCAGGGAATTCCCATCCCACTTTTTCTTGATGAATACCTTATCTTTTAGGAACAGTTTGGTACTCATCTCCACTGGGGGGAAAAAAAAAAAAAAAGCTACTCTTCTCCGTTCTTTCCTGAAAGCCTCCCCACCCTCCTTTGCCTGTGGTGGAATTAATTGCTTCTTTATCTTTGTTCCTATGGCAGCTTGCTTATCATGTATCACCTTGGCTTGTATGTACTTGTTTGAATACCAGTCATTTGCTTCCCTAGCTGAAACCATGAATTCTTTGTCAGTGACAGTGCCTAGGATGGTACGTTTTCAATGAATGTTCGCCAGACCAAATTTAGTGGAATACTAGTAATGAAATGAGTGCTGGCCTTCAGATTAGGTCACCACTGTTGACCTGAAACAAAGAGACAGCCAGATAGTTCTCTAGCAAAGATGGGTTTATTCAGGGTCAGCAGAAAATTGCAGTTCAGGGTCTGCAACCATGGCAAGCCGCCTGTAAGGACCCGTACAGCAAGGAGAGGAGAACGCTTTTATAGAAGGGAAAGGAAGTTGGGAGGGTGATAGTAAACAAAGAGTTTTTCAAGGCTTGTCATTGTCTGAGTCCTGGCCAGGAAAGAAGACGAGTCTTTCTTCTTCCTGTTTGGTTCTGCTGTCCTCACAGGGCTTGAGAGCGCCCCCTTCTGGTCTCCCAACTCTATTTAATTGAAGTTTCTGCTCATTAATTTTTAAAAAATATTTATTTATTTGGCTGCGCCGGGTCTTAGTTGCTGCATGCGGGATCTTCATCGCCACGTGCAGACTCTTTTAGTTGTGGCATGCACGTGGGATCTAGTTCCCTGACCAGGGATCGAACCCAGGCCCCCTGCTTTGGGAGCATGGAGTCTGAACCACTGGACCACCAGGGAAGTCTCTGATCATTAATTTTTTACACAACTGTTTTGGTCATTGACATCTGTGGACCAGTTTCAGAGCTAATATTATTATCCCTGTCAATGTTTGTATCAATATAACTTAGTAGATTTGACATCTAGGCATGAATTCAAGTCCATTAAGATTAGGTACCATCCTACCTAGAGACTGTCATACTGAGTGAAGTAAGTCAGACGGAGAAAGAAATATCGTATGATATCACTTGTATGCAGAATCTAAAAAGAAATGATACAAATGAACGTATTTACAGAACAGAAACCGACTCACAGACTTAGAGAATGAATTTATGGTTACCGGCAGGGAAGGGTGGAGGAAAGGGATAGTTAGGGAGTTTGGGATTGACATGTACACACTGCTATATTTAAAAAGGATAACCAACAAGGACCTACTGTAGAGCACAGGAAACTCTGCTCAGTGATGTGTGGCAGCCTGGATGGGAGGGGAGTCTGGGGGAGAATGGATACATGTATATGTATGGCTGAGTCGCTTTGCTGTGCACCTGAAACTATCACAACATTGTTAATTGGCTATACTCCAATACGAAATAAAGAGTTAAAAAAAAAAAGATTAGGTGCCATCTTAACCTCTTGGGCCTCAGGTTCTTTATCTGTAAAAGGAGACATTTGAACCAAATAAACTATAAACCTTTTGCTTGCTAAAGATGTAGCATTAGCCCCATCTTTCCTGCTGGAGTCAGAATTTACGTAATAATTATATCACCATCACTGTTGACATCGATCTTGTTCTCCTTTTGTTGAGTTTTGGGGACACTAAGGCATGGGTCCTGCTTCACAGTGCTCCCATTTTGTTGTTTTTGTGGGGGCGGGGGGCTGGCAATAGCTCTTTTTTAATTTTATTTATTTATTTATTTATTTATTTATTTACTTTTCTCTGTGTTGGGTCTTCATTGCTGCACATGGGCTTTCTCTAGTTGCGGTGAGTGCAGGCTACTCTTCATTGTGATGCATGGGCTTCTCTTGTTGCGCAGCACAGGCTCTAGTCATGTGGGCGTCAGTAGTTGTGGCTCACGGGCTCTAGAGCACAGGCTTAGTAGTTGTGACAAACGGGCTTAGTTGCTCCACGGCACGTGGGATCTTCCCGGACCAAGGCTCGAACCCGTGTCCCCTGCGTTGGCAGGCGGATTCTTAACCACTGAGCCACCAGGGATGTCCCGGCAATCACTCGTTTGAAACTGACATTGTCTTTAGCATTTTTTAGGATTGTGTGTTAGGAGAAGGGAACGATTAAGGGTATAGCTTTGCACATTTTTTGTTTTCCTGTTTTTTGTTTTTACTTATAAGCTCCTGGGTCATGGTAAATTACAAAAGCTTTTCTGAAAATTTACCACACAGGAAGCTGTGCTGAACTTCTCCTGTGGCCTCCTAGACCCTCTCCCATTAATTCCTCTAATTCTCATTAGCATGTTTCTACCGCAGGCTCGGAAGCAGAGAGAAATTCTTGTGCAGCTAATTTAACACCTGCAGGTTTTGAGGGCTGGTGGAGAAACTACATCAATAAAATAATCACTCACTTTCTCAGAGGTTTTAAATTTGAACCCTTTAAAGGTTAGACTTCTGTTTTGATTTCTATTTATGTTTTTCCATCAAGTCGTATGTTAATTAATGCTCTTGTCTTTTCAAGCCTCTCATGTAAAGCATTAGCCTCTTATGTAAAGAGAGGCTAAAACAAAATCTGAATGAAACCATTTTCAGTGTATGAATGGCCATAGTCAAGAAAGTATTCCGACATTTCAGAGGCGGGTGTGGCTTTTCTCTTCTGCATCACCACAGCCTGCTTTAGAAATCCCTGGCAAAACCAGTGGGTAGCTGCGAGGTGGGACTGGCAGGTGGGACCCAGCCTGGGAGCCCGTTGATGTCCTGTGGTTTGGAGATTCATCCGGCAAAGCTGGAAGCTCTCATGCACTGAAGTGTGTGAGCGGGAGGTGTAGCAAAAAGGGATGGGCAGGAAAATGGTCAGAGTCTTGAAGTTGTGTCTGTGTAGGAGGTGCGGGGTGGGGGGGCGTTACTTCTTCTCATGGAGGCAGGGAGCTTATTCCCTCCCTACTCGAAAAAACAAAAAAAACCATTGAGAGGCTGGGAAGAGGGCTCCAAAAGCATCACTAGGAGAGACCGCCAGTCCCAGAAGGAAGGAGAGACAGGCGTGCTACTCCCGGGCTGGATGCCACCCTCGGAGCAGGGCACCATGAGATGATTCTTGGGAGAAGGTGACCATGTCCCTGGGAGTGATGTGAGCTCAGTGACAGACACCCCCTTCTATGGACATTTCTAAAGGCAGGAAGCTTGCGGGAGAAGCCGTCAGCAGACAGGCAGTGGGGACTGTGGTCTAGTGTGCCTACCAGAGGATGGAGGGGCTGCACCCCGGAACTCCAGGGACCTCCAAAAACGAGAAGAGGCACTTAGCCATCCCAGGGCATCACACAGAGGACTGCCTAAGTTAGCAGAGTAGGCAAATCCTGAAGACTGCTCAGAGCTCAACCAGGCAAGCGCAGCAATACCCATCAGTAAGGCAGGAGATAGATGGGCCCCAGGCTGAGCAGCAGTTCGTCCCCTGCGGGCAGATACTGCAAAATAGCAGGACGGAGGAGAAGCCGAGCCCTGTCCAGATAAGAGATAAAAGACCACATATTCCTCATTCTCGAAGTCAAGGAGACCTTCCCGAGTACACATGTGCAGAAAGGTTCCTTGGAGGTCAAAAAGGGAGGGGGCACCACCCCATAGTAAGTGATGTCAACTTACCCATAGGCCTCTTCTCTAGAATCCATCTTGGCTAAGAGATGCACCTGCACACATGGGAAGACCCTGAGATATCCTAAATATGGACTCAAAACCAGGCAAAGCAAGATGACTGGCCAAAGGAAATCCGGAAAAAATGAGCCATAAAAGTTATTCAAACCACCACAAGGGTGCAACTCTCTCTCTCTCCCTGAGTCTGCCCGTGTGTCTATCCACACGTACTCTTTTTCCTCCTAATAAACACTTTACTTGTATACTATTTTCCATCTTTGTGGGAATTCATTTCTGCAAAGCCGTACAGGCCAGGGCCTTGTCACTGGCCATTGGTCTAGTGGCTAGGATTCAGTGCCCTCACTGCTGCGGCCTGACTTCAGTCTCTGGGAACTGAAATCCTGCTTCAAGCCGCTGCAGGCCGAGGCCATCCGAGATCATCAGGAGAGAGGCTGAGGGCGTGGACCACTGGCAGGTACAAAGGGAAACAAGGAAGAGGTGGGTGACTACAGAGGCTGGGATGAAGTTGTGCGCTCTCCCAAGAAAACCTCACCTGCATCTACACAGATGCCAGCACATTTCTGGAGACCCAGAAACACCAGATAGAATGAGGTGGATTCACAGTTAGGTAAAGTCAACTCCAGTGTCCCTCTCCTTCTTCTCTGTCTTCCTAGAGGAATGAAGCCCGGAAACGTGGTGGGGAGAAGAGAACCCAGTAGGAGACCATGGCCCTACCCTGCACTGCAAGACAAGAGTGAAAGAGTAGACCCCTTCCCACTAACCACGATGAGGACTCAAAGCTGGTTATGAATTTAAAATAGGAGATTTGAGTAAAGCCTTAAACCAGATGGAATTTTGATAACGCAAAGCAACCAGAAAGTGACACAATTGGCCCACGTTGTGGCTGAGGAAAAGGGCAGAGTGTGGTTGGAGCACAAATGGGAAAAATAAAGCTGATTGCTATTCAGAACTCACCAATGTCCTACTGCTAAGCAAGCTGTCTTTTTCGGGAGGTCATAATGAGGAATAATCGCGATAATTATTAAACACATATGTACTTAGCAGAATAAACTCCCGAAAAATTTCTCTTAGCCTAACGTCTCTTCTCCGAAGTTTCACACATGGTAACTGTTTAAAAAAAAAAAAGTACCCTGCCCTCTACCGGTAAGCATGGTCTCCCTTGAAAAGTCAGCACTCCCCCCACACTCCTGACCCACCCATCCACGTGAGCCCTGGGAAGTGAGTGGAATCATTCTTTTCAGGCCGAATTTCTAGGGAGGAGCAGCCCTGCCCTGCGGGAAATCCAGAGACTGTCACTGTCTTAGTCTGTTTGGGCTGCTAAACAAAAATACCATCGACTGGGTGGCTTGAACAACAAATGTTTTTTCTCACAGTTCTGGAGACAAAGAAATCTAAGATCAGGGTGCTGGCAGATTCGGTGTCTGGTGAGAGCCGGCTTCCTGGTTTATGGATGGCTGTCTTCTCACTGTGTCCTCACTAGTGAAGAAGTGGGAGAGAGCTCTCTGAGGTCTCCTTTTTTTTAATAATAATTTTTTAAATCAAAATATAGTTGATTCATAATGTTGTGTTGGTTTCAAGTACATACCAAAGTGATTCATTCATATATATATATATATATATATATATATATATATATATATATTCTTTTTCAGATCCTTTTCCCTTATAGCTTATCACAAAATACTGAGTATAGTTTACTGTGCTATACAGTAGGTCCTTGTTGGTGGAGTCTCCTTTTTAAGGATGCAGATCCCATCATGGGTGTCCACCTTCCTGACTTCATTACCTCCCAAAGGCCCCACATTTTAATTCCATCATGTTGGGGGTTAGGACTTCAATACGTGTATTTCAGGGGGGAAACTCAAACATTCACTACATCCCAGTTACCTTTTATCTGGTTTCATTTCTTTCTTTCCTTTGTGACTTGCCCATTCATGATATTTGCCCATTTTTCTATTTCTATTCCATTTTTAAAATTGTCTTAAAAAGCACTTTCCATACTAAGAATATTAGTTCTTTGTTATATGTGGTGCAAATATTTTTCTGGTTTGCTACGTATATTTCAAACTTATTTTTGTTGTTTTAAACTTTTAAAAGTTTGGGTAATCATATTTATCCATCTTTTCTGTATAATTTCCAAGCACTCCAGTCCAAAATACTGTCTGTTAATGTCTTTCTTGCTTCCTTTACTTCTGAATGATGCTCAGCTGCATCTACAATGTATGTTTCATGCTGGCCTTCCTCCCATAGTTGCTCTGCATTTTATAGGAGGACTTTGGTAAGCCATCTCTTCACATATTAGAAATACAAGTGATACACTTGCTGCATCCTTGTTTGGCCATAAACATCTTCTTTTCTAATCTCTGCATTTTATTGATAGCTTAGCTGGGTATAGAATTCCAGATCCAAAATAGTTTCTTCTTAGAAATTTGAATATATTGCTCCTCTAACATAACTCAGTGTTGCTGCTCAGAAGTGCATATTAATATGCTCATCTTTCCCCGGGCGTGACCTCTCTTTTCTCTCTGAAAGGACATTCACTTAATGCTTTGAGTTAGCAAATTTCAGCATGATACATCTATATGTGAGTTATTTTCTCATTTATTCTTCTCCATACTCAGGAGATGCTCCGTATTAAGAGTCACGTCTACTCTCAGTTCAGGGAGTTTTATTTTTTTCTTTAATGTCTGTAATTATGTTTTATCTTCTTATGCTTCTGTTCTCTCCTTCTAAGAAATCTACTAGATTGCTGTCAGGCCTCCTAGATTTGACATTTGTGTTTCCTAACTTTTCCCATATATTTTATTTATCTTTTTGCTCCCAGTTCTGAGAGATTCCTTTGATTTTACTTCCCAGATCAAAAACCCAATCTTAATCTTTGTCCAATTTATTATTCAACCTATCTAGTGAAATGTTTACTTTTGCAGTAATATCTTCATTTTGAAACATTCTTTCTTATTCTCTGATTGGTACCTTTGCAAAAGAGACTGCTCTTAATTTGTGGTTACAGTATCTGCCCAAACCTGTAGGCAGAAATCAGAATGTTTTTAAATAGTTCTCATCTTTTTCCTGAATTATCTCTTTTTTCCCTCCTCTGGGATTATTTAGTTTGTGTTTAATGATCCTTCTCTTTCTCTTTCATGCTTCTGAGTTTTTTAAATACCTTGCAATCTTTGTTTGCAAGAGCTTTTTTTTGTTTCTTTTTAATGACAGGCTACTTTGATATGTTCAGACAATTGGTGTGCCTTTCCTCAGCAGTTGTATATGTCTCTTTCATAACAGGCCTTTTTCTTAAATAGAAGGACCAAATGTGAGGTTTCAGTCAGCAAGCATAATTACAGGCAGGCTCTCTTTTCATGTTTGGGGACCAGGAATACGAAAGCAGTGTAGGGACCCCCATAACTGTCAGTGCAAAGCCCTCTGAGCATGGAGCCTTTGAGTGCTTCAATTTTGCTGTTTCTCTGGCAGTCTCCAACACCCTTGCCAGGAGCTCTTCTAGGGCAGGATGGATGTAAGTCATTTGTTCACTTCTCCCCCTGAAAGGTGCAGTTTGATCCCCACTTTCCTTGAGTCTGTAGGGATCTATGATGACGTTGGTCCATAGAATATTAACTGAAGGGACATAATCAGTTCTGGGCCTGGGCCAGCTGTCACTTCCTGTTTCTTAGAGCATGAGCTCTGGGGAAAGTCAGATGTGGCATGTAAGAAGTCCAACTCCCAGAGGACGACCATGCTGTGAGGAAGCCAGTGCTAGCCACGTGGAGAGGTTGTTTGGAGAGACAGACACTGGGCCAGGCCCCAGATACCCAAGCCACTTGGATGGCTTGTGCCAGGCATGAGACACGAATGAGGAAACCTTCAGATGACTCCATCTCCCTGCTCACCCACGAGAGACAGACCATCGAGCTGAGCCCAGTCAACCCACAAGAAGATGAGAGATGATAATACATAATGATTTTTAACTATTAAATTTCAGAGTGGTTTGTTACAAAGCAATGATAATAGGTCACCCATTTCTTGTAGTAACAGATCAACTACTTTCTCTAGAAAGCAGTTTCCAGGCTTTGGCCTGAATATAAAAGCCATGGCTGCCAGCAACTCTGTTGAAGAGAAAAGGACCTACTGCCATAGGCTTTAAAATGTAATTCTTCAATAAAAACCTTGAAGATGACTTCTGGCCCATGCTTGCACTTGGGGATGCTAACGTGGGCCTTCTCTGGGCTCCTCTGAGAAGACCGATGTTTAACTCTGGTGCCTTGGGCTGTGGTTTCTTCTCATTTTTCTCTGTGAATCAGGTAAAGACTATATTGTATCCTCCAGACAGTCCCCAAAATTTAAGAGTTACTGATGGTATCTGTTTCTTTTCCCCCGCTCTGTTATAGGGTGTGTGTGTGTGTGTGTGTGTGTGTGTGTGTGTGTAATTTCAATGTAAACTTGACAGAATATGGAAGTAGCAACACATGCTTAGGCTTCCATCTTGAAACAGAAACCTAGTAAATTTCTAAAGAGAGGGCCTCCCTGGTGGCGCAGTGGTTGAGAGTCCGCCTGCCGATGCAGGGGATACGGGTTCGTGCCCCGGTCTGGGAGGATCCCATATGCCGCGGAGCGGCTGGGCCCGTGAGCCATGGCCGCTGAGCCTGTGCGTCCAGAGCCTGTGCTCCGCAACGGGAGAGGCCACAACAGTGAGAGGCCCGCGTACAGCAAAAAAAAAAAAAATTTCTAAAGAGAACTCAGTGATAAGAGCTCATGTATTTTAGATAGTTTAGCAGTATTGGGCAAGTGAAGAAAGCACCATCTGCTAATATCCCATAAAAATAATTAGGTGGGGGAAATTCATGCAAAAACACAGTTAAATGAATATTCCCAAAAGAGAGTACTATGATTCCCCATGTTGTCACAGGCTGGCCTCGCCTCTCACACATGCACTGAAGCAGCATAAAGGGCAGCATCAGACAACAGGGGAAAAAATGGCACAGGATTCTGTGGCCTGAAAACCATGGAGGTAAATATTCAATATTTCTGTGAATTTGAAGAATTTATATTTTATGTTGTCCTCTTTGGTGGAGGAAGGGAGAACAGCAGAAAATAACTGACTTCTTGCTTGACCAGGTGGAGGAGAGGAGATGTATCTTTCCAAGTGGAGGGACATCAGGCAAGTTTACTATGGGTTGTATGCTGGGTTCAAAGGCCGCCGTGAGGCGCGGGTAAATGTACTAGGGAACTGCCTGGGATGACTTCTGTGTGAAGCCAGAAGACTTCTATTACCTCTGGTTGCTTGTCAAGCTCGGCAGAAGTTTCTTCAGAGATGCAAGTAACTCCTATTTGAGGTTTTAGGGTCTTCATTGGCTTCATTTTTAATGCACGAATCCTGTGGTCTCTAAAGTCTGAGGGGCTGCTTTGGAGAGAAGGGGATGGGGACCTGGGAGAAAAATTCCTGAGGATAAAAATGGAGAATGAAAGAATTGAACAGTTCTGACCAGCCACCCTGAAATAGACAGGTTTCCTGGGAGGGTTACAAGTGGGATACCTCTTAAATCTGTTATAATTTGAGTATCTGTTGGTCCGTTTATTTATAGACATGATTATTTAGGTGGTGAAGCAGGGGTGGAAGGCCACAGGCTGGGCCCTCACCTGTTCTCTCATCCAGACCATTCAGCTCTGGCCCAAACCTCAGATATTCCATGCAGCCTTACAGTTTACCACACTCAACTTCCTTGGAAGGCCAGGGACTATTATCATCATCATCATCATCATTATTATCATTATTGTTTTTTTGGTTTTTTTTGTGGTACGCGGGCCTCTCACCGCTGTGGCCTCTCCCGTTGCGGAGCACAGGCTCCAGACGCGCAGGCTCAGTGGCCATGGCTCACGGGCCCAGCCACTGCACGGCATGTGGGATCTTCCCGGACCAGGGCACGAACCCGTGTCGGCAGGCGGACTCTCAACCACTGCGCCACCAGGGAAGCCCTATTGTTATTTTTATTAGTATTTGGACAAGCTTCTTGGAATTTTGCTCCCAAAGCAACTCATCCAAATATTCCTTCCAACTCATGTGCAGTTGAGTTGTAAATACGGTATTCTCCACTTATTGTCAGTGACATTTTAGTGACAGTCTTAGACTGATGTTCCATACAGACGTTGCATTGACCTGCCTCTTAATCTGGCTATGTTCTAGTCTGACTTTCAGGGCAGAATCACAAGAAATGAGTCAGTAAAAGCTTAAGAAGGATCAGACATAGCTCCACCTAAAAATCAATAGAGCTCAGGAGATACCAATGTTAAAAACTTTTAAGGCTCTTTCTGTCTAGATAAGCTTACCACGATTTCTCCCCAACCCGCTGTCTGGTTCCTATAGCAGTTATTTTCAATCTTTAATGGGCCTAAGAGTCACCTCGGGAATTGGCTAAAAAAATCAGATCACTAGAAATTCTGCTTTGTTGGCTTTGGAGTGAGGTTCAGAAATACCATTTCCAATAAGAACCCCACCCTAGTAAATTTTGATTCAGGTGGAGCATTGACTTCGCACTAAGAAATAACAGGTACAAATTACATAAAGTAAACCTTACTTGACCTGAAAAGCTGGGTGTATTTATTTAAGATGAGGAGGGGACTTTTAAAAAGGGGTATTATGCAGCTTCATCCTTTTCTGTAATTCAGTGCAGAGAGAAGAACCCCAAAGAAAGGAGTGTATGGCAGTTATCAAAAAAGAAAAAATAAATATAGGCAAATCAATCAATCACTGGCAGTTACAGATTATAAAACACGGAGTGATCTGGGGACGATTGGGTATGCCTTAAAATAATCCTTGGGGAAATGCTCCTGTAAGAGGTACCTGAGAACGATGAGGAGAGAAGGCTTACATCAGGGAGAAGAGGACTCATAGGTCCCTCAATTCAGCCGAGGGAATAAATGAGCCCCCAAATGGATCACCTCCTTAGGAGAAACATCACAGAAAATGAAAATGGGAAAGGATCAGGCTAAAATTTGTTATGTCACGCAGGATTTATCTCTATTTCCAAGTCTGATCAATTGGTAGTGGCTCCCTGGAGCACTTTGTCAAGAGAGATTGCGAAGCCATTTCTAGGCTTAGAGGGGATGCGCGTGACTGATTAGTTATGTCTGCCATGGGCGAAGGAGGAGGAGGAGGAGGAGGGAGAGAATCAGACGCATCCTTGCAATTTCTGCTTAGTCAGTGATTATGAAGTTATACAAGTTCCACCAAGTAGTAAGACTTGGTCATTCCTGCTAAGTATCATCTCTTTCCTGCTATTTCCAACTGGGAAAGGGTTTTCCATGTGAACAATAACTTAAACTCATTGTGATATCATGTTTATACTGCTAAAGATGGTTGCTATGCCAGAACATCTCAAATACTTCCCTGGTGGAAATCCAGACCTGCTGTCCTTGTGCATTCTGCATCACAGACTTTCTTAGCTGGGCCTTCCATGCTCCTTGCTTTGCCCAATTTTACAAGAGAGAAGGAAGGCAGTAAGCAGCTGTGCCTCTTTCCTGTTCCACTCAAGGCCTCAACTGCCAGGCCTTTCCATTCCTGCTGCAGCGATCTCAAGATTTCCAACACAAAACAATGAGCTGTACTTCATAAAACGTCTGGTGGGCCTGCCTTCAAAGAGCAAACTCTATATAAGTACCAAATTAAAAGACAAAAGAAGATTGGTGTGCTTATATGTAATTGAGAGGCTCATTGCCAATCAGCCATGTCTGTTCATTCAAGTGAGTGCCTGTCAACACTTTGTTGGCCTCATTTGACTTACTGCATGTATTTGAAAGAAATAAACTGCACTACAGAATACTTTTAAAGAAATTCAGATTTTTCTCCAGTTTAGATTTCCCTTTCTTTACTTTAGTAAATTTTTTTTTTGGTAGCTTCCTTGTCTTCCTCGCCCCCCACCCCATACTTCTTTCTTTCTAACAGCTCCCAATTTTGGTTGGGGATGCATGTTGGTCTAGGGAAGCTGATTTTACCCCAGTTATTGAGAGAAAGCATATGACTGACCAATCAGAACATTTGTTCTGCCTGACCACAGTGATTGGCTCAATGTTGGGCATGTGACTGTAGCCATCCAATTAGAGTGATACCTAGGAGTTTTGCTGGGAATAAAGACGGCATCTCTTTTATTTGTTGGAACTATGTAGCTCTTGAAAGTGATCCTAGAATGAAGAAGAGAGCCAGCCTTAGGAGAAGACAACTCTGAAGAGAACATTGTGAAAAACAAAAAAAGCCCTTGGTGACATTATTCAGCTGCTCTACCTGTGGATTTTTCAGGCAAATGAATCAGTATATCTTCTCTATTGTTAAAGCCAGTATTAATTAGCGTTTTTCTTCTCTGGTCCTCGTAATGCTAGCTGATACACCCAGTCAATCTGAATCAGGAGAATCCATTTCATCGGCACTCTCTTTGTTTTTTATGAGTCAACTTTTCCTTTTCTAATTTTTTTTGTGACCGAGATTTGGGAAGCTGGGTAATAAACAGCTGATAATGATTGGGATGAAAATCTCAGTCATGTTCCAAGGGCTGCTTTGGAAAAGAATATGCATCTTCTGAATAAATACCATTTACATGATGCTAACAGGAAGGGAACGAGAAATAGGCTGGTTTTGTTGTAGAGGAAAATGCCTGTGTACTATAGGGAGGAATTAATTATGCAAAATAGTGAAATATGTGTAGACAAATGCTAATTTGTCAACCTGTAAACTGAGCTTCCTAAATCTCAGTTTGCAATAAATTGAGTCATTTTCAAATATATTAGGCAAATGAGCTGAAACCCTAGTATGATATATGTATTTAATCCTGATGCCCATGCACGTACTACTTTCCATGGGATACGAACCGTCTGACCTCCGGGGCCAGATTTTATTACATCTTCTGTAAATACATCAGTGAATATTTCAGTTTCTTGCTTCTGCCACAGTAACAGCATAGCTGCTCAGAGACTAAAACGGGATAATGAAACTGAATCACAGATTTACACATGTGAGGGGGATGCAGAGAAGAGTCTATCCAGCTAGCTTTCCAGGCAGCCCTGGAAGTGGGCACAGTGACCTTTGATCTAATACGCCTTTAGGAATTTCCCTTGCAGATCAGAGCAGAAAATATAGCAAGCTCCCTGAAGACAGTTCAAGAAGGAGTAACTAGAGACAAACTACTCCTGGGCAGATAGCTTCAGAGTCTCGTACAAAAGTGAAAGATGCAGGAGAGGAATGGCTAGAGACTACGACAGGAAGCTGTTGGTTTGGAATTGCCTTTGATCATCTCAGTATGCAGTTAGTCATGTCTGGATGTCATGGTCTAGACCCAGACGCTGGGCGAGGGTTGGGACTCTAACACTTCTTGCTTCCAGCCTCAGGAGAGCTACAGAGCCCCCCGTGGAACTGGGTTAGCCCTGCAGGAAGGACAAAGCAGCCCTGGAAGTTTGAGTGCTCCTTTGGAGCCTTCCCTGGTTGTTTAGACACTCCAGTGGTAAAGGAGAAATTAACAGATGTCTCAGAAATACCATTGGAGGACATTATGGAGAGGACGTGATCGCTGGTGAACCTGCAAGCTGGACCCTGGCAATCAGAGGTTCCTCGCCCCTCCCATCCCTGAAATGTACGTTCTGACCACCGTTCCCACAGCGGGAGCCATTTTCAAGGACTCAGCCTTGAGAGAGTCATGTGGTGCCAAGACCATCTGGACGGCGTACATGACTGAACCCAGTTAAGACCTCTACATAAACGTTTAAGATTCTGGCAGGCAGGTGCAGAGGTCTACTTGTCCCAGACAAGCCTTGTATGTAAGTTTCCTTGCTTATTCAACCTGCCATTAACCAGTGTGGAGCAGTCTGCCTCTTTCTTGGGTCTCTCCTTGCCCTCTGTGTACGGGTGTAGTTTGGGATTTCAGCAGGGGGAACTGAGATTGTGAACCAACAAATGTACTTGATGAAGTCATCTCGGGTAGGAGTAATTTCAGTGTTAAAAAAGAAACAGGAGGAAAAAAATAAAGCAAGGGCTCTTAACTCCTCTCTGTTCCCTTGCCGACATGGTTCTGGGAACAGGTCTGGTGAGAGAAGTCACTGGACACTAGGTGTCCTAATTGCATTACTTTAGGTGAAAAGACCTTTTTCCTCTTTCAGATGCAGCTCCGCCTGATGCCACAGTCACCAACTCACCCCCTACCACCCCCCCACACACACACCCTGCCGCCAACAGTCTCCAGTCCTCCCCTTCCTGTGCAGACAGTACGGGTGCAGTGCCCAACACCTAGGAAAGCCATGCAGGGGCAGGAAGAAACTTACAGGGGGTGTGAAGGCCCCTTGGACCTCGAAAAACTCTGGTCATATTTAGAAAAGGATATCTTTCAGAGCTTCTCTTTTCCAAAAATATATTTTATTTTTGAATAAGCAATTAATGCGCATGGTTTAACCTCCAAGTTATGAAATGATGCACAAAGAAAAAAAAAGTCTCCCTTCCACCCCTGATCCTCAGCAAAAACCTTCCCTTTCCAGAGGCAACCCAATGTTATTGGTCTTTTCTGTAGTCTTACTGTAGAATTTTAAGCATTTACCATCAGTGACAAGCATATATGTAGTCCCATTGTTATAGAAATGGCAACATAGGTGTACATACTCTTCTGCATTGCTTTTCTCATTTCCTGTTCATGAAGATAATTTCATATCAGTATATAAAGCACTTCCTTATACTTTTTCATGGCTGAATACTATTCCACTCTATGAATGTACTATAATTTCTTTAACAACTTGCCAACAAATTGGCATGTAGGTTGCTTCCATTATTTTGCTGTTCAAACAAAAATGCTGTATCAGTGGAATAATGCAGTATGTAACCTTTTGAGATTGGCTTTTTTATATTCAGTGTAATTCCCTTGAGATTCATCCAGCTTGTTGCATATCAATAATTAGCTCCTTTTTATTGGTGACCAGTAGTTCATGATATGGATATACCATCACTTAAATATTTATCATTGAAGGACATTTGGTTTTTTTAATTTGGGGGCTATTATGAGTAAGTTACTATGAACATTCATGTACAGGTGTTTATGTGAACATAGGTTCTCATTTCTCTGGGATAAATGCCTAAGAGTGCATTTCTGGGTCATTTGTAATTGTATGTTTACTTTTTAAAGAAACCGCCAAACTTTTCCAGAGTGGCTGTACCATTTTACATTCCAACCAGCAGTGGATGAGTGACCCAGTTTCTCTGCATCTTCATCAGCATTCGGTGTGGTTACTATTCTTAATTTTAACTATTCTGATATGAATATAGTGGTATCTCACGGTGGTTTTAATTTGTGTTTCCCTAATGGCTAATGACGCACATCTTTTAATGTGTTCATTTGCCTTCTGTAGATCCTCTTCAGTGAAACACCTGTTCATGTATTTTGCCCATTTTCAAATTGGATTTTTTGCTTTTTGCTGTTGAGTTTTGAGTTTCTCTGTATATTCTAGATACCACTCCTTTGTCAGACATGTGCTTTGCACATATTTTCTTCCAGTCTTTAGCTTGTCATTTTATTTTCTTAAGAGTGGCTTTCACAGAGCAGAAGTTAATTTTTATGAGATCCAACTGATCAGTTGTTTTTTTTTTAATTTAGAAAAAAAATCAAGAAATGTGACATGTATACTACCCCAATGTGATGGTTGAAAAGTGCACATTCTTAACACATTCTATAGGAAAGTGTCAATAGAAATTGAGAACTGTAAGTGCCAGGACTGGAATTTTCTTCCCATTTTACAGATTAAGGACACTGTACCTTGCCTTCACTTTTAGTTCAAAGACCTCTTCATGACCCCACAGTGAACGAATTTCTGTGTGTATTTAGGCAGCATGATATAATCGGTCACATAATTATTCTGGTTGTTTTTACCATTTAGAAGACATGTGAAACCTTACCAATTCCCCAAGCCAATGGCATCTTTCCTTCCTTTGAACTCACTTCCAACCTGCTTTTTAAGAAAATAGCACCTAACATTTTCCCATTAAAATTATTTATGATGTGACGTGATAAGTAAATATGGACTCCAAAGGCACCCCAGCTGACCTAACCCAGCCTCAGCAACTGTGGATACAGGAACGTTTCAAGATACACAAATTGAGCACATGGAATTTTTAAAAGATGAAAGCCCTTACAGAAATATTAACATATAATGGCATTTGATTATATATCGAGAGAAAGGCCTTTCTTGAAGAGAGAATATTATATGGAATCAGGATGGTCTTGGATCATTCAAGGTCACTAGAGCCCCCAGCCTGAGGTCTGAGCCTGTCTCTTGTTCTACAGGAAAAGTGGGTGCCTGCAATCCAAGCCGGCAGTGCTCGTTTTGTTTCCAGACTGGCCTCTGTTGGTTCTTGCTTTGGCAAAAAGCTGAGCCTTTGGTGCACCTTCTTCTCCATGCCCGAGGTCTGGGAAGGCTCTGGAGGAAACCACCTCTAAGAGTGGAGCTCTCCCCATCATGCCCTGTGATTATCAACTTAGCTCAGGCAGAAGCATCCTGCCTACTTGGCAGATCCTGAAAGGATGGCTGGGAGGGTACAGTGCCCCTGGTGAGCCATCTCAGGCCTGTTTCCATTGCACTATCACGGAAGCTCTGCGGGAGCCTTGTTAGGAAGCAGAGATGTGCAACCTGTCCTGGTCCTGCAATGCCACCAGGAGATTTTGAGTGCCCGGACTGCTGGCAGAGCTGTCCTACAGAGTGGGGTCGCCCAGACCAAGAACCCTCAGTCTGGGGAGAGGCCACCAAAGACTGAGCTGTCCAAAATGCCTGTCCCAGGGAAGGCGTTAGGAGAGGTTGCTGGGGAAACACCAGGGGAAAGAGCCAGAGGTCTCTGTGCCTCTTATTCCAGGAAGAGGACATCTCTGAGGACAGAAGTGGACGTGCCCAGCCCACCCCGCAAGGCTGCCATGATTTGTGGCCCAGGAAACACAACAGAAGGTCAGCAACCACCCCTCCCCACTTTTGTGATAAAGGGAAGGATCCATGACTTGGATGCACTCCCATTTGCCCCAAGGAACCCACAGCACGTTCCTGGCATGATCCCATCTCCGGAAGCCCTGCAGGTGTTTGATGCTGATGCCTGTGGCTGAAACTTGGGGTCTTTTCTTTCCTGGCCGGGCTGGAACCCAGGCCCATCACCACTGCCTTGGCCTCCTCTCCACTCCTGCTGATGCTGCATTCCTCCCTGTGTCTTTGCTGCATCCTCCACCTGGCCTGGCCCCTGGCCGAGCCTGTCCAGCTTCACCGTCTGCCATGTGGGCACCTCACCCTCCTCCCAGCAGGCCTCGTGTCTCCGGAGACAGTGTCCAAACCCCAGGGGGTCAAGGGCACTTCAGGGAAGCAAGCCAGCCCTGCTGGCAGCCCAACCAGTGCCTCCACCTTCCTAGCTGGGCAGCGATGCCTTGTGTTGCCTTAATTCTGTGTATTATAGAGAGACGGTCTAGAAGGGGAAATCAAGCTGCTTGTTTAATAGTCTCTGTCCCCATCCTGTTTCCTCTTTTCTCTCTGCTTCAAGTCCCCATAATCATTCATGTTTTTCTTTAAAGAGTGAGTTTTTCTTTAACTTCTTTCCTACCTGCCCAGACTTCCTTTACTTAAAGCTCTCGGAGCTGGCTGGCTGTGTTAAGTGAGAACTAGGGAATTTAGAACATCAGTCCTTTCTCAGAAGTGCCCCTTTCTCAACCCTGCTGTTTACTTCGCCCAGCTCTCTATTTTGAAGCTCAGAAGCTTTCTCTTTGCCTCGCTCCCCCAACAGTCCCTGTGCCTTTCCTCCCCATGGGACCAGCCCCCTGTCTTCCCCAGGTGGGTTAATGCCTTGAGTCTATCAGGGAGCAGGTCATGGACACAGAGGAACAAAAGAGAAAAGCACATTAATATTTAAAAATCTTGTCCCTATTACATGAGAAAAGCACCAACACACACACCTCCCTGTTCTCTGTCCTGCTGAGCCCTCTGGGGCTTTTAGAGATCAGGACGAAAAAACCTCGAATAGGGTTGCCAAGGAAAACCTCAGGTCCTTTAATTGGGACAAGGAGGGGGGTGTCTATGCTCCTGGGGATGTTGTGTTTCTCAATCTAGGTTCTACTAATAAAAAGTATAAAAGGGTGTCCACGGCTGGAAGGCAGACTGCTCCCCTGGGACCATGCAGACTCGTGCCTGTAACCATGGTCTGCTCTAAGACTATGGCTTTGCCTGCAGGGCCCCGCTTCTCCCGTCCCCCCTGGGCCTGAGGACCATGGTCATCCTTCTCCACATCTCCCTCACCTGGGATCCTTCCTCCAGTTTTGCACTCCCCACCGCCTCCTGCTTCTCTTGGTGATGGCTGTCCCTTGCTCATTTCCCTGGTCCAGCCTGGATTAATCAGTGAGGACATCTGCGTGCTTTCCCCAGGCCCAGCCTTTCTCTTCCATTCTGATTATTCCATTTTGACAAGAGCCATCTTGGCCCATCCACATTCCAAGCATTGCCTGGAATTTTATCACCAGCCCAGGCTAAGTGACAGGTGGAAAAGAATGGGAGGAGAGGGGGATCCACGCGGCAGTCAGTGATTGTCAGCCGTACTGTTTTGAATAAGACTGTCCTGAATTTCAGTACCTTTTTAAAAACATACCTGTTCTCTGGGAAAATAGGCAACAAACCCCAAACAGCGTTTGCCTTCGTATTTGGGAAGGAGGAGGTATAGGTGGGTTTGGGGAGGAGGTGGTATGCTTGTTACAGACCTTTAGCTTCATCTGTAATATTTTAGTTTTTCTTAAAGAATGTATTCACACATTATTTGGGAAATTTAAAGATAACAAATAATAAATTTGGTAATTAAAAAACTTTTATTGAAGTATAGTTGATTTACCATATCTTGTTAGTTTCAGTTGTATAGCACAGTGATTCAATTATATATATATATATATTTTTTTTTTTCCTTTTCAGATTCTTTTCCCTTATAGGTTATTACAAAATATTCAGTATAATTCCCTGTGCTATACAGTAGGTCCCTTGTTGGTTATCTATTGTATATATAGTGGTGTTTATATGTTAATCCCAACCTCCTAATTTATCCCTCCCCCACCCCATTTCCCCTTTGGTAACCATAAATTTGTTTTCCATTTGTCTCATTTTTTTAGATTCCACATATAAGTGACATCATACGATATTTGTCTTTCTCTGTCTGACTTACTTCACTTAGTATGGTAATCTCTAGGTCCATCCATGTTGCTGCAAATGGCATTATTTCATTCTTTTTATGGCTGAGTAGTATTCCATTGTATATATGTACCAGATTTTTTTTTTTTTTTTTTTTTTGTGGTACGCGGGCCTCTCACTGCTGTGGCCTCTCCCGCTGTGGAGCACAAGCTCTGGATGTGCAGCCTCAGCAGCCATGGCTCACGGGCCCAGCCGCTCCGCGGCATGTGGGATCTTCTCGGACCAGGGCACAAACCCATGTCCCCTGCATCGGCAGGCGGACTCTCAACCACTGCGCCACTAGGGAAGCCCCCAGATCTTCTTTATCCATTCATCTGTTGATGGACATTTAAGTTGCTTCCATGTCTTGGCTATTGTGAATAGCACTGCAATGAATATTGGGATGCATGTATCTTTTCAAATTACGGTTTTCTCCAGATATATGCCCAGGAGAAATTTAAAGATAAAAAACAATAAGCTTAGTAATTTTTTGGAAAAATAAAAAATCGATAACAGGCACAGAGTCTATGTGTATAACATAATATGTGAATGTTGGTGTATATATTAAAGATAATGCACTGTCTGATGTGATCTCTTCACAGGCTAATCTTGTTTGCACTGGACCGGGACCATATCCTGAATCCCTTTGCATCTCTAGCATGAACCATGGACACTGGGGTGCATTGGCCCTGAAGAACGGTTTGTTGAGCCACAGGTAAAGGAAATCATCAGCTTTCTTAGGGGTGGTGATCTGAAGAGTGGGAGCAAGGAAGGAACGACTGGGCTGAAGTGAAGACAGAGGACCTGGCTCTCGCTGTGATCCCTGTTTTTCCTGGACGTGAATGGCAAGGTGTTTGGGTGCTAATTTCTTGCCCCCTGTGCTCCCCGTAAGCTGGTCCCGTGTGTGACTGCAGGGAACACCTTGGCAAAGAGCCTTCTTCAAAGTGTCTCAGCATGATGGAGAGCGGGCATCGCTGCCAGTCGCGGAGGACATGTGTTTCCGGAACCACCGAGTTCCAACCAGTAGCCTCGCCGAGTTCTGGCAATCTGCATGTGAATTGTGCCCTACTCCAAAATGTACCCAGATTGGGGGTGGGGGGCGGTCACCCCCTCCTTTGAAACTGCTGTTCCTCTCCATTTGCTGCTGCAGATGCTAACACAATTCTTGTTGCATTAACTTGGCTGGGAGAGTGAGGAAATGGCAGCAGCGTTAATTAAAAATAATACGCCACCCAGGAGATAGCTTGAGCTCACTCCTTCTCTTAGTATTCCTCTCGATTCCTTTCCTTCCAGCTTGCGGCTGACGCGCTATAGGTGCCAGGGAGGGGAACCCGTGATGTTCAGTAGAAAGATGACAGAAGAGTGAGAGATTTTAGAGAGAGGGGCTCCAAATGTGATGAAAATCTTCAATCTTAGAGGGATCTGTAAGGCAGATTTTTGAAGGCAGTAAAGAGAATAGCAAAAAAATCGGGGGGGGGGGCTTCCCTGGTGGCGCAATGGTTGAGAGTCCGCCTGCCGATGCAGGGGACACGGGTTCGTGCCCCAGTCCAGGAAGATCCCACATGCCGCGGAGCGGCTAGGCCCATAAGCCATGGCCACTGAGCCTGCGCCTCCAGAGCCTGTGCTCCGCAACGGGAGAGGCCACAACAGTGAGAGGCCTGTGTACCTCAAAAACAAAACAAAAAACAAAACAAAACCAAAAAAATCAGGGGGAAAGAATTGGATTCCTGAAGTTAGGGGGACAAGGGAAGGATTGGCAGAAAGTGGTATAAGTGGATACTTTTAAAAAATAATAAAGAGAAGAAATACCATTCTACAAGAAAAAGGACCAGGTCTCTTTGGAGAAACGGCTGAGTCAATGGTTGGGGCAGGAAATGTATAACTTTGTAAGAAGTTCTTATAGTGCTGAAAAGTAAAGCAGTGTTCAAAAACAAACAACCTAAAACCCCAGTGGCGGTGTGTCTGTCAAATGGACACAAGAACCAACTGAAAGAGCTCGTGACGGGCAAAGCTGGGGCAACTTGAACAAGAAAATGAATGATATAGTGTCGGATTATAGCCCAAAGTATAAGTATCCATGAGTCCATACTGATGTAAATAAATGACTGAATATATACATAAGTGGAGGAAGAAAAGACAAATCTCTTGTGCAGAAGAATTCCAAATAATTGAGGTTTGTGCACCCACTTCATGGGGGTGGAGAGTCAATCTCCACTCCTTACATGTGACCTGTGCTTAGTGACTTCCTTCCAAAGAGTACGGTATGCATAACTTTATAGTGGAGAAATCTGACAAACACTGCCTCAGCAGTGGATATCGAGGTCAACGTCATTATGGTTAAATCACATTAATAGCTTGTATCCTTGATATGATGAGAATGATACTTCACCTCGGTGACCTTCCTGCCCCAAACCCGTAACTCCAGTCTACCCATGAGAAATATCATCAGAGAAACCCAAGTGGAAGGACATTCTATGGAACACCTGACCCATACTCCTCCAATCTGTCAAAGTCATCAAAAACAAGAAATGTCTGAGAACGTGTCACAGACCAGAGGGGCCTAAGGAGACGTGATGGCTAAATGTAACATGATATCCTGGATGGGGTCCTGGAACAGAAAAAAGGACATGAGGGAAAAACTAAAGATATCTCAATAGAGGTTGGACCTTTGTTAACCATAAAGTATTAGTATCGCTGCTTGGAACCATCAGCGTCCACTACAACGTGAAAGTGGGTCCAGACCGAAAAGAAAAACCCTTACAATTGCCATCCCAGCCCAAAAGCTTCACAATCACCTTCACAGCCATGCTTACGTTGTAAAAAATGATGGCTGTTGCAAGCTGTGGTTTTTAAATTTAATGCTGTTCTAAATGCCTGTAATTCCAGGTCGTCTCCTTTGGAAGTGAAAGCAGTATTCTCAGCATTCCAGGTTATTTGTTCTAGGCTTGTTGACAGAGCAGGATGACTGAGCCGTAGAAGGAAAGAAGCACATTTGGGGAAGGATCCATGGAGTTGACATACGCGTTATTCACAATTAAACAATCCTCACAAACCCATGTGTCCCCCTGCTGCACCCTACAAAGTGTGTTATTTCTTTTCCTGACTAACATTTTCCTCTTAATGCTGAGTTAATAAAGTTATTTTCATTTCATTATGCCTGGCTTTCAGGGTACTTTCTAATAAATTCAGTCTTTATCAGTTAGAAGCCTCCTTCTGTTTCACGTTTTGTCTCCTGCATGGCCTTTTGTTTCCTAATCAAAATCCCAACTTCTAAATGAAGCGAGGAAAGGATTTTGTTGTCTCAAACCCCATTCGGTGCGTGAGCAAATCAGAAGCGAGCTGGGGCTGCCACCTCTTTATTTGTTCACCAATTGAAAGGTGTTACTCTCTTGGTAATAAAGTGTCACCTTGTCCCTCCAGGTCCTCACTGTGGCCTCTTTCAATCTCGCTCCTTGTTTAATTTGCCAGCTGGCATCACTGTGGTCTCAGATTCCAAAATTGTCCAGGGCTCCACTTAGGTCAAAGCCCTTCTCTGTTGGAGGGAAAACGTTGAACCCTTCCATCCTTTACTCCTAGCTGGCTGTCTCTGGAGCTGATCACACAGTCAACTGCCACACACAGCTAATTTCAGAAACTTCTTAAAAGAGTTGTTCTTCAAGGGCAGCTGTCCGCACAAGGGCTGCGTCCTCAGGCATGTTTATACACCAAAAGGGAGAGTAGGGTCCAGAAAGAAAGAGTGTAGCAAGAATATATAATCACATTAGTTCAAATACCCAGATAATTGATTGAAGAAACTGGATAACTGCCACGATGCTTCTGTTCCCCATGCAACCATGCACAAAGCTAGTGAGGAATTCGGGAAGACTGAAATATCATTAGAGGACAGGGGCGTGCTTTGAAAACAGCACGTTCCTTGCTGCCAGAACTGGTTTGGTTTGACTTTTGATCCAGCCCTTATGTTTTTGCATAACTGAGAGATTTGGCAGCATGAGAAAAATGAACGCTTTTATTGAACTTCTGAGTTTCCGATACTTCACCATTCGTGGTCTCATTTGATCCCGTGTTGTATGAAAGGCCAGAATTACCTTCTCTATTTTACAGCAAAAGAAACTGTGCCCCAAGAGGTCACATACTAGTCACCAAACTAGTAAAAAGTAACCCAAGGACTGGAATTTAGGTCTTCTGGACTCAGTTCTCAGAGTTTTCGTCCTTTCGTAATGTTTTCATTTTTTCTTCTGGGGTCTGAATTCATTTGATTGTCTGATGAAATGTCTCCTAAAAATAGCATGCATGCACACACACACACACACAATTTTGCTATAATTTCAAGAGGTTCCCCATCACCCCCAGGTTGAGAACCACTGTCCTACACTGTGCAATCTCTATAAAGGTGATAGAGTAAAAAACCAGGAAATTCTGAGATAGGACAATAAGCAATTTGAAGATGAGAATCAAGACCAAATTCCCAAGTTCTTTGCCAAATATTCTTTCTTCTCCTGGAATATATTATCTCTCAGAGGGACTGGCATATCCTGAAATTAAATGTGTTAAAAATTACCTTGGGGGGTTATATGCAGAAATGGGAACATATTGATGGAAAATAAAAACCTGAGAAGATATTGAACTGAAAGAATGAGAAGCAGGGTAAAATGAAAAGGAATAAAAATAATGGCCAATTAGATATTTTCAATCATGAACATTGTGCAACCAACACGTTGTGCATATTTATGAAATCCATTGCTGGGAGAGGGGCTGTGATGGAAGTGATGCAGGAAATTTGAGTGTGGTTACCTAAACGGGCTCATGGAGGCCAAGTGGGCACAGACTGTGGTCACCCTTGGCCTGGTGGGATTTATCCCACGCATCACTTTCATCTCTAGCTATTTCCCCCTGCAAGCCCCGGCGAGCCCATTCTTCGGAGTCGATACCTGCTCATGCTGAAAGCTTGTAAGCCACTCCTTGGCTAGGGCACCCATCACTGTGATTAGACCCAGTGGCAATGTCTTGCCCTTCCTGTCGGCTCTCATGCACGTCCTTCTTCCTAACTGCTAGATGGACCCTGACTCATCACGCTTCCTGCTCTGAGGTCTTCCAGGTCTGCTGGGTTTAATTCACTGCCCTGCCTTGACCTCCTTCTCTGGTGTAACCTCTCTGGACTGAATGGCCGGTTCTAAATGAACCCTCTGCTTCACTCCTCCCATGTGATTTCACTGAGCCTGTGGCCGTTCTGAAAGGCCTGAACACAACTCCAATGTTGTCTGTCTCAGGATAACCCTGGCCCCGGTTTCTCTCTTTTGATCTGTAGTGTCTACAACCCAGGAGCTATCTCTATCACCACACCAGTGCCACCATGACCTTGTCCTTCAGCACCTGGTGACTCCTCAGACAGAAAGATTTGGAAGGGGTTCATCTCCACTCCCCAGGCTTGGGCTTCTAGGAGATAGAGTTGGGGCTGGGGGCTGGGATATGAGGGTAAAATTGAACAGGCACCATCAGGTGCTGAGCCAGGACTTGAAAAATAAGTTGGAAAATCAGATCCTCAAGCCAAGGTCAAGAAATAGTTCTCAGGCTCTCTGGCCAACTATCTCCAGAAATTCCTTCGCCAGGCATCTTCAGGCCAGCCCTCCCTCCTTTAATTGCTTCCTGGCTCCTGCAGGACCTATCTGCACACTGGTTATGTCTGCAGATGGGGTTATTCAATGTCTTGATCAAGACTGAGCATGTCAGAATGGACCTCTGTCCACAGAAGTCATTCCAGGATCAAATTAGTAATTTTGAAAATTGATGGGAGTTAACAACAAAATTGGTCCTTTCAGCCCAGTTACCTCAGTTATTTTAATGATGGCATCCGTCTATTCAGTGATTCACCCTTAGCTTGGCACTCACCCAACAGATGGTCCATCCAGATAGCATCTACATTCTGAAACAGAATCAAGAATTGCTGTTTATTCATTTGTCTGTATTAATGACCAATTTGTGCCCAGTCAATTGGATTAGATCAGTGGGTTAGATCCAATTAGTTAATTCAAGTTTTTTTTCCCTTTAAAGGAAAAAGCTACACCAACAATTTTTAGTCGGTTGTTTTAAATCACATGTACCTATTCTACTGAAGGCACTACTGCCTAGGGCAGGTTTAACTTCCTGGAAGTCGGAAACAGAATTCAAGGTAACCCATGTGACACAGTAGACACAAAAGGCATGATCTAAAGGTAGGACGCAGAAGTACGAAAAACAGTTTGTACTGACACAGAACACAGGTTGATACGAACCCTATGCCATCTATGTCTAATGTGCTCGTAACAGGCTTCCTAGTTTTACAGGGAAATATATTTTTGTATGTTAATCCCTGGTGGTTTGGAATAAAATATCAATAAATTACAACCGAAGAGAAAATGGAATAGCAGTGCACAGAATCTGCACACGAATATCTGAGAGAGGCTGTATGATGATTATCTTTGGCATTCGTTTGGCAAACTCTTCATTATCACTTTTCTCGGGAAGCGCTAACCCCGGTGTGCATTTCTTCTAGCTGTAAATCAGTGACGTCTTTCAGTAAAAAGCACATAATGACCAGTGACGGTGGTGTCCCTCACACTCTCACCCCCTTCCTTTCATAAATGTTTCCGTTTGGGGCAATAAAGCTGTATAATTGGAACAGAATTCTAAAACCACATCTACATAAAGTAACAGAACTATGCTTGAACCACTATGACTCGCCTCTCACTGAGCTGTTAGGCAAATAGGATTTTTTTCTCGTACTAATTCCAGCTATAGTTAATCTCTGCTGGCTATTTGGAGCTTTGTGTGTGGAAGGGCTTTCTGAGGCTATGCCTGGTCTCAGCAGGAAAGGGTTCGTTAATTGATTAGTGATGTCTGCTCTGGGCACAGGAGGAGGGCGTCATAGCAGAGAACACTGTTACAGCCTGTCCTACCATAAGGAGTGACTGGATGCAATGCTATGTCGATAAATCACATTCCATAGATCCAGCTAAATGTGCCCTTTGAAAATGGTTCGGTACAAGTTTACCCAGGAAACACACAACTAAAATGAGCTACTCTGTGACTCAATACATGCTTGGGGATACAGAAGAGCTTTACCTACATTAAAAGGGGGGAAAGCCCCAAACTCTCAATCATTTAGTGTTGTAATGTGACCTTATTCTTAAGACAGTCACGGGGCTTCCGTGGTGGCGCAGTGGTTGAGAGTCCGCCTGCCGATGCAGGGGACACGGGTTCGTGCCCCGGTCTGGGAAGATCCCACATGCTGCGGAGCGGCTGGGCCCGTGAGCCATGGCCACTGGGCCTGTGCATCTGGAGCCTGTGCTCCGCAACGGGAGAGGCCACAACAGTGAAAGGCCCACGTACCACAAAAAAAAAGAGAGTCACAATAGCTAGACCAATTCTAACAGTAGGGTTCTACGTCTTGGGCTTAAAAGTATAAAAGTGCATGCATATTCACCTGTCTTTGCTAATAATGTCACAACAAACGTGGAGTAAACCACATTTGATAGCCCTAGATGATCACAGTAGGAAAGGAGCCCCTTAAGGAGAGCTTCTCAAGAAGCTGTTAAGATGTTGAGCTCACATGTGGCCCACACATTAGACTCTTCAATTGTGTTTCCACCATGTCTCCGAGGTGCTTTGAATCTGCTAAGGCATCCTCCTGGTAGTGTAGCTCACGACCTAACTAAAAGAGTCTGTGTCCTAGGGAACTGCTGGACACTCAGCTCGGGGGGAAAACATTTCTGAAGTCTTCTCAAACCTTTTTATTTTTGCCTCTCAATCTCTGGTGTCCTAGCTCCAGCTGCCATGACAAGATACCGAAAACTGGGCGGCTGAAACAATAGGAATGTATTTCTCCCCTTTCGGGAGAGTGGAGATCCAAATCAAGGTGCCAGCAGAGTTGGTGTCTGGTGAGGGCTCTCTCCTTGGGTTGCAGACAGCTGCCTTCCTGCTGAGTGCTCACACGGCATGGGGATGGTATTAGAGCTTCAACATATGAATTCTGGGGGGACACATTTAGTCGATCACATCTGGTATGTGGTAGAGGGAAGGCACTTCTATGAGGCCCTATGTAGGATTCCAGATTTCAAGTCAGAAAGCATAATTTATTTGTTTGTGTTTTGGACTAGCACATAGTGGGTGCTCGTTAAATATTTATTGAAGGACTAATTGGTAGAATAAATGATAAAGAATGAATAAGTGGGCTTCCCTTGTGGCACGTGGTTGAGGGTCTGCCTGCCGATGCAGGGGACACGGGTTCGTGCCCCGGTCCGGGAGGATCCCACATGCCGCGGAGCGGCTGGGCCCGTGAGCCATGGCCGCTGAGCCTGCGCGTCCGGAGCCTGTGCTCCGCAGCGGGAGAGGCCACGGCAGTGAGAGGCCTGCGTACCGCAAAAAAAAAAGAATGAATAAGTGAATGCAGAAGTGAGTTAACCTTGGGCCAGGCTAGCCACAGGGATAATTTGAGGTCATTTTTGCCCTCATCTGTCTGGCTAACCAGAGGTCTGCTTAGAAGAAAGTGTCTAGAGGATATGAATTCTTGCAAATTCTGAAATGCCACAATTCTAGAGTTCTAATTATACGGGATGCAAACTTCCTTAACTCCATCTCTAGGTGGGGAATGCCAGGAGAAGGCAGTCCCTTTCCTGTGCTGCCTATTTGGAATCTCTTTTCTTTCACTCGAGCAATTGCCTTCAGTCTTGAAAAGGGTATAAAAAAGAGTACTCATTTCCAGTGTGACCTAAACTGCAACTCTCCAATAAAAGATGGCAAACATGACCTCTCTTCCTTTCTTCTTCATCTGCACACATGTTTTCATCATGTTTTGTACAGAGCACATCACCCTTCCATGCAATAGGTGTATGGGTTGAATTGTGCCTCCCCTCTCCCACCCCCCAAATTCATATGCTAAAGTCCTCACCCCCAGGGCCTCAGAATGTGACCTTATTTGGAGACAGAGGTAATAAGATTAAAATGAAGTGATTAGAGTGGGCCCTAATCCAATATGACTCGTGTCCTTATAAAAAGAGGGGAACGTGGAGACCAACATGCATAAAAGTAGAACGTCATGTGTACATAATGACAGCCATCTACAAGCCAAGGAGAGACACTTAGAAAAGATCCTGTACTCAGAAGGAATCAACCCTGCCAACACCTTCATTTCAGACTTCCAGCTTCCAGAATTGCGAGACAATCATTTTCTATTCTGCAAGCCACCTGGTTTGTGGAACTTTGTGATGGCAGCCCTAGCAAATTCATACAGCAGCTCATGAAAAATAGCTTCGGACATCTAGTGGCTGGAAGTTGCACCTAATACATTTCTTTTTAGCGTCTATGCTGTGATCTGTGGATGGACTTAGCTGTCTTTTGTGTTATAGTAAACCATCACAATACTTCATGTTTCAAACACCTACAACAACATCAGTCTGTCACTTCTCATGATTCTGTGGGTTGCCTGGGGCTGAGATGGATGATTCCTCTTCTGGCCTCACTTGGGTCCCATCCTTTGCTGCGTTCTGCTGGGAGCTCAATTGGGAATCAAATGCCAAAGGTGGCATCTTGTCTCCCAGGGTCTTTCTCCATGTCGTGGTGGTCTCACTCCTCATCACTGAGTATAACAGGCAGCCCACGCCTCTTACATGGCAGCTCGATCTCAAGAATGCAAAGGAAGATGGCGCCAGGTCTCTTAATGGCTAGACTCAGACTGGCTGAGCATCATTTCTGCCACATGCCATCAGGCAAAGCAAATCAAAAGGCTGGCCTAGCCTCAAAGGGAAGACAAACAGACACCACCTCTTGTGAAAAGGTGTGGTCATCATTTGTCTACCATAGCTAGGTGGAAACCCTAAGTCAGAATGGAGACAGAAAATACACGCTATATCCATAGGATGCCTTTGGCTGCACGTAAGAAAAGCTCTGGATTCAAAGAGGCTTTGACATAAGAAACTTAATTATCTTACATTATTGGAAGATCGGAGTTGTGAAAGCCTAGGGCAAAGTTCCCTGAATGGCTTCATGATGTTCCTCTGTCATCCTCAGTGTATCAGTCAGGATGGGTTAAGATACGCTGCAATAGTAGACCCAATTCCAGTGGCTTTAAGAAGAGTGTAGTTTTACTCAGGCTACATGTCCATGGTGGGGCCTCCTCACTGACATCACTTCCAGGCTGACAAAGCCACTCCCACCTGGAGCATCGCTGGTCACCATGCCAGGAGAAAACGAGAGCTCTACCATGTCTTAAAGGGGCAACTGGATGCTCTGGTTCAGAAATGACATGCACCATTTTTGCTCAGGATTTTTGACCAGTAGTACTAAGTCACTCTCCCCTCCTGCTCACTAATGGGCCAGGAATTGCAATTCCACAGTCTGCCTGGAAGGGCAGAGATATTTCTTGTGCAGCACTGATGACTATCAAACTGAATATCAATTTCGACTAATGACTGGTTTCTGTCCCCCCTGCCCCACCCTCTCAGCCCCCCATGGTCATAACCTCCACGGAAACAACACTTTAAAAAGTAGAGCAAGGAAAATTTCCCCAGCATCTCCCAACAGTTCCCGCACTTAGCATTGGCCAGAGCTGGATCACATATCCATTCTTAACTAACCTGGCAAGGGCAATGGGATTATTATGATTGGCTCAGCCCAACTGGGATCCGTCTTCTAGAGCCAGGGATTGGGTCACTGTCTCCTGAGCCTACGAACGCTCTGAAGTTGGTATGGGTGTTGAAAAAGATGATTCTTCTCTGGCACTTTTTAATAAGTCACATCCACAACAGAAAGATGCTTCCATACTGTCAACAATTCAGGTACTGAATTGAGAAGGAGAAAGTGGGGGAATGAATGTTGGTGGGCAACCAGCCTGGTCAACTACAAAGGGCAAAGTGTCAATAAGATGTATAGGGTTTTGCATTCAATAAGAGTTGGACTAGATAATCCCTAACATCCTCTTCAATTCTGAGATCTGCTATTTTCTGAGTTTGTGGATGCTACCATCTATGAGCACAGAGGTTCAGAACATATTTGTGAGGGTGGTCTGAGGAACCAAAGCAATTTCCCTTACTCAGTGCCACTGATCAAATCCTGTTAGAGTCCCACGCGAAGAAGGCATGTTTCTACCCATTGCTAGGAAGCTCCCAATTTTGGAATAATGATGGCGAGGTGAAAGCTCAGGGAAGAGAAAAGGAAGGGATTGGCTTTAAAATGGCACATAGTCTGAAGGTAAAAAATATGTACTTATGATTCCCAAATGTATATGTGTATGTTATGATATATACTTTTATCTGCTCTCCTGAGCTTAACGCTTGAGCTGAATTGCACCACTTAGATCTCTAAAAGGGATTTCAACATGACCATCACGAATGCTGTCCCGAACCTGCCCTTTGACCACCAACCACCAGAAACCTACTCCACACCTTCATCTTCTTTTACCTGGATGATCAGAGAGGCTTCCATATCTCTCTTCTCCCATCCAGTGTTCCTTACTCCAGCTGACTTAGAGATCCAGTGAACATGTAAATCTGACTGACTTCCCTTTGAGTAAAAGCCACCAATAGTTCTCCATCAACTGCAGAATAAATCCAAGTTCTCTGGCAGGGGATACAGCCCTCTTCTGCCAGCTTTATTTGGAAGACGCCCTCCAAGTTTATGCTCCGCTGCTGTCTCCCCAGCTCACATACCCCCCTGCCTCCTGTCTTCTGGGTTTTGTTAGTGATGCTCCCTCTGCTGGGAGTGTCCTTCCCCTCTTGTTTGCTGTATTAACTTCAAGATTCTGCTCCTTATCTCGTTGAGAAAACTGCCTCTGATCCCACCTTTCCCTTCCCGGGCTAGGTTGGGTGCCTGTCATCTAGGTGCCCCCCAGAGCACTCTGTGCCCACCTTTGTCATGGGACATAACCACGGATAAGTTCGTCATTTGTTGTCTGTCTCCCCAGTGGTTTACAAGCTCCCCTTCCTTGAGGAAAGGGACTGTCTTATTTAGCTTTTTGCTGGGTGGAGAGTAGGCACTAACTAAAATAAATGCGTGTTGAACAGAATCATGAAGAAGAGGGTGGCAGCTGAGTAGAGAGAATTGGGGGAGTGGGAGCGGGTGCAGGGGAAGAGGCAGGAAATGGAGAGACAGAAGCGAGTGGGGAGCTGCCAGGGGAGTTTGTGGACCTCCCGTCGGAGGATCGAGATCTCCCTCCGGGGCCTTGGAATCTGGGTTTCAGCTCCAATTGATCCATTCCGGATTCTGAGAAGAGGCGTTCTGCCTCTCCTGCATGGGGGATCCTTGATTTGGGTCACACGTGAGACTGAATGGACAGCTTTGGGGACAATCTCTACTGCCCACACACCGATGAACTGTCCCCTGCCTTCAACCTAAGTACCTGAGCACTTGCTCAAAGGGCCAGGACTGTTGGCAGAATTTTGGACGTCGCTTTTTGTTCTCATTTTCTTGCCCCCAACTCCACCCCCTCAGGTCAAAGATGAGGATTGTAACTCCCCCTTGGGTGGCCTCTTGGCTTTAAAAGTTAGACTCAGGCCTCCTTTCCCAGGCCCAAGCAGTAAGCACGCAGTAACGCCCCCTTTCCTCCTCCCCACCCCGCCCCCGCCCCCATCAGCTAAAGCGGAGGAATTTCACAGCTGAGGCTCAGAGGCCAGGAGAGCTTACCTAACTCTTCTCGAACGCTCTGGGGAAAGTCCCCGGAAAGAGGAAATGAGGTGCTCTCCCGCGCTGGGGCTGCCTGTGTGCTGGGTGCGCAGCAGAGTGCCCAAGGGGAGGAGCGCGTAGGCCCTGCTCGCTGGTAGCCCAGTAACTTCAGAGGAGCCACTTGACCCCTGGTCTCAGTTTAGGAACCTGTAGCAATGGGCCTGACCGCTTCCCTCCGCTGCGAGCGTCGCCACTAGGGAGAGGCAAAGGCTCGCAGACACCCCAACTCCCGTTCGGGCCGCGCACGCACGGACTGGGGTGGGGCGGGAGCGGCCGCGAGGGCTAGACCGGGCCCGCGCAGGGGAGCCTGGCCCCGCCAAGGGCCGTCCCCTGGGTCCCTGTTGGCCGCGTTGAGGAACCGGTGTCCTGGGCTTTGGTGACGCGGAGCTGCGGGCGCCGCGAGCGGGGAGCGGCGAAGAGGAGCCCCCGCCTCCCCCGGGCGCCCGGGCGGGGAGACGTGGGCGGCGGTGAGCGACGCCCCCCTCCGCTCGCCTCCCCTCCCCCGCCGCCCCCGCCGGCCCCGGTCGGCCCCTCCCCGCGCGGCGCTCCCGCGTGTGCGGGTGTCTCCCTCGCTCCTCTCACACATTCTCCGGCACTCGTGCAGGCGGCTCCCGGCTTGGCCGCTCGCTCCGGTCGCCGCGCCGCCGCCTCTGCAGTCGCAGCCGGGCATGGTGAGTGAGTGAGGTCGGGCGCCGCGCGCTCCCCAGCTTGCCGCCCGACCCCAGGCGCCGCCCGCTCCGTCCCGGGGAGCCGGCGGCGGCGGCGCGGGCGCGCCGCGGGGCTGGCGGCCGGGGAGCGGGCGGCCCGTGCGCCCGGGGCCTCGGGGCCGCGGGGCCCCGTCTCGGGAGCGGGCTCCGCGCCCCTCCCGGCCCCAGCCTCGCTCCTCGAGGGCTGCGCGCTCCCTCCCCTCCCGCCTCCCGGTCGCCCCACCCCGTGACCAGCTCCCCGTCTTGTCCCGCAGGACCCGCCCGGACGGGACCACGCCGCAGCCGCCGCTGGGAGCCGCGCTTCGGGTCCCGCCTAAGCCAAGCCGCGTGCGGGGCCGCCGCCGCCGCCGGCGGGGGATGGGGCTGCCCGGGAGGCGCGCCGAGCCCGCGGGGGGAGCGCGGAGCCGGCGCGCAGCCTGAGTCCCGGCCGCCCGCGCCGGGCTGGTCCGTGCGCACCGCGCGCCGCCGCCGCCGCCGCCCGCGCCCCGATGGCGCCATCGCCCCGGCGCCGCTGACCGCCCCGCGCCGCCAGCCCGGCCCGCGCGGCCCCCTCAGAGGCCGGCCGGCACGGGGAGCGGCCTGCCGCGGAAGCTTCCCCGCGCCCTCCCGCCCGGCCCCGCCATGGCGCTGCGGCGCCTCCTGCTGCTGCTGCTGCCGCTGCTCTCGCTCCAGCCCCTGGACCTGCTGCCCGGCGCCTCGGGCGCCCGCGCCCGCGCCGCCAACCGGACCCTGAGCGCCGGCGCCGCGGCCGTCGGGGGCCGGCGGCCCGGGGGCGCCCTGGCCCGGGGCGGCCGCGAGCTGAACGGCACCGTCCGGGCGCCCGGTGGCCCGGAGGCGGGGAGCCGGCGGGGGCAGCCCGCGGCGGCGGTGGCGGCGGCGGCCAGCGCGCCCGTCACCTACGAGACGTGCTGGGGCTACTACGACGTGAGCGGCCAGTACGACAAGGAGTTCGAGTGCAACAACAGCGAGAGCGGCTACCTGTACTGCTGCGGCACCTGCTACTACCGCTTCTGCTGCAAGAAGCGCCACGAGAAGCTGGACCAGCGCCAGTGCACCAACTACCAGAGTCCGGTGTGGGTGCAGACGCCCAGCACCAAGGTGGTGTCGCCGGGGCCCGAGAACAAGTACGACCCGGAGAAGGACAAGACCAACTTCACCGTCTACATCACCTGCGGGGTGATCGCCTTCGTCATCGTGGCCGGCGTCTTCGCCAAGGTCTCGTACGACAAGGCCCACCGCCCTCCTCGGGAGATGAACATCCACAGGTGAGCGCGGCCTCCCGGGGCCTGCCCCCAGACTCCCGGCAGCCTCATCCCTCTTTCCAGGCTTCCCTGTCCTCCTGGCTCTTGGCACCCGCCTTCCCCGGGTCTCTCTGTCTCTGTCTCTCTCTCGAGTCTTTTAAGTCAACTGAGCACCCTTTGCCTCTTTGACAGGCAATAAATCGGAGCCTTCTGTGCCCTCTTCTCCATTTCTTCAGAACCGGGAACGCATGCTCTGGTTGGTAGGGGGATTTACAGGGCAAAGTTAGGGAGTGGTGGAGTCCGTGAGTTTGAGTCTAAGAATTGTACACATTCCGTAACCCTGGGTAGGGGTCCAGGGTGCAGTTTTCAAGGCAGGTGGGTGCCTCGGTGCTGGCTCTTACTGCATACGGTTTTCTGAGTCAAACCAGAGCGTCATCTTGGATGTAGGAGATTGAACGATGTTGGAACCTTACTGAAAAGAGTGAGAACTGGGTGTTCCCGTGTGTTGGAGATGCGGGTGATACGGAAAAGAAGCCTCCTGGGGTGAGAAGGAATGCAGATCTAACCATTCCATCTTGACCAAGGGCATATGGTGTCTATTCATTGCATCCTGCCGAGTGGGATGCTTTGCTTTCCCGCTGAGACTGGAGGACTTGTTCTTTTAAACCCTGTGGGCAGAACTCTGTGAGTTAACACTTCTTGCTGTGTTCAAGCCGGTGGGCATCTTTCACTGTTTCCATAGGGAGGCAGTGGGGGCTGCCTCCCACCGAAACTTACGCCAAGAGCTTGAAATATGGTTGTGCAAGGTTCCACCCTGACTGCGTCCCTCCCACCCCGCCCTCTAGCTCCCCGAGCGCCCCTCGGGATCGGGAAACCAGCCTCTCTTTACAACTCTGTTCATGATGCCCCCAGGGGGGTGCAAACTCAGCTCTGCTTCCAGTCCCCTAGTGCTGATGAATGGCTGGACGTGGTTCAACAGTCTTTCAAGGAACAAACCCTGCCCCGGGACATGCCTCCATCCCTGGCACATGGTGTGGGCACTGCCCTAGTAATCGGGACCACCCCACACCGCCCAGACCAGTTTCTCTGAGTTTGCCCGGCAGTCCCGCACCCAGAGCCGTACAGCTTTAGCTCATCTCCGCACTCTGTCTGTTATCCTTTGGGCCTGAAAACCTTCCCCCGCTGCTGCGGACATTAGTCACCTGTACCTTGATGAAGAGAGAGAAAGGCAGATAGAAATTTCTGGGCGTGATTTCTTTCCCCCGTGGATACTGTGAGTGTTGAGAAAAGATGATACTCTCTGGCAGATTTTGAGTCAAATCCACAAAGTGTGGGTACTTTCATGTTGACAAACTCGGGTGTTGGAATTGGGTGCTTCTGAGAGGAGACGGGTTTATCAGCCTCACTCGTTAACCCTGAAGTGCCACTGCCTTCATCCCGCCCCCCATCTTATCTCTCAGGGAGTAAGTCTGTGGCTGGTTGGTCCTGGAAAATGACGGAGGAATCGTGGCACGTGGTCTGTGGTCAGTGCTGGCTCTTAAAAGCAGAGGGTCGGTGGGATGGAGAGAGCAAAAGCAGGACAAGACGCCCCCTCCTTTGGGTTTTGTCTGGCAAAGACTTCTCTCTCTTGGCTCCGCTTCCTGAAGCAGACGTGCCTGGTGCTTACGCCTCTGCCTCTGGTCCCCTCGGTTGTTCACCTTCCCCTTCTTCTGTGCTTCTGGCCTCTCGTCACACTTCCCATCCTGGCCGGGACCTCCTGTCAGTGGATTCCCACGAAGCTCTCTTTGGGTTTCTCTCTCCCCCGAGCCGTTCTTCTCTGCACCCCTGGGGAGACCTGCCCCCTGCCCTGCCTTCCACCTCCTACTGAATTTATTCATCATCACCTGGGAGGATGCTGATGGCCTTTGGATGCTGGCGTTGGCCTGAGTTCTATGGGCTTTGACCTTGGAGATGTCACTGTCCCCCCACCACGCTGACTCCCCAACCCACTCCAAACTAGGGCGACTAGTGTGTGTTTAGGTGTGCGGCTCAGTGGTGATGCCGTGGGGGCAGTTTCTCGCCGAGGTTGGGAAACAGAGGTAGCCATGGGAAGGGCGAGGCATTTCAGCCCTCAGACCATTATGTAAATGTGGGCTGTTTCTCCCTCAAATTCACCTCCTGATTTTATTCAGTTCACAGCACCTCTTCCAGAAGCTGCAGTCTCGCCTGTTCAGTGCTTGGGAAGCCATCATGTTGATGCTTGTTAGGTAGGGGACGGAGCCTGTCTTCGTGTTTGGGAGTGGCGTGGGAGAGAGGATAGAGCACGAGCGATCCATCTAGGACACTCCCTGAATGACCTTGGGCAGGTCAGGGGACCATTTTTCCATTCTGGATAACTCAGGCACAACAGCATTCCACCCCAACCTCTCCCTTCCCAGGCGTGTCGGGGTGAGTGTGCACGTTTGCAGGAGCAGCCCCCCGACCCCCGGGCGTGCATGAGTGGTACCACCACGCTCCCACTTTGCTCACGCCTCAGAGGTCGTTGCTTGCTGTTTCAGGGAGTTTGGGCTGCAGATTGCCTTGTTGGGGACCTGGGGTCGGGAAAAGGAGAGAACGATGGAGAAAGAGATAAATATTCACACCACGATGGGTCCTCCCTGGGGAAAGTGAAGGAGAAGGAATGTATACTCCTCAGAGGTCCACAGAAGAGGTGGGATACGCGCTCGGTTCCGTACTCCTTGAAATAGTTCAGCAACGGCATTTCCTTTCTGGAAAGGCAAAGATTATTTTACTGATTGCAGCGTGTGAGCCTCTGCGAAGATGGTGGCTGGGCAGACGGGCTGAGCGGGAGGGGTGTTTGTGGGGGTGTTAGAAGGGTGAAAAGGAAGACGCTGCCTTAGGACGAGCCATCTGCCTTCTCTGCCCCCTTAGGGCGGGCCTTCTCTTCCCTCTCCAGCCCCCGCAGGGAGGAAGATTTAGTCTTTTCCAGAAGTGATTAGACCTTGCCATCTGTGTGAGAAGTCCCCCCCCCACCTCCCCACCGTGTCTGGGGGGCAGCCATCGCCTCTCACACCAGAGCACGTGAGCACAGACTCTCAGCTGGACCTCAGGGAGGGGAAGGAGGTGGCCGCAGGGACCAGAGGCGCAGCCGAGTTCTGGATCTGGAGAGCCCTGAACGTCGGGTGCCCAGTTTTCCCACCCAGAACCCCGTTTCCCACCAGGATCTTGGCCCCACCTAGCCCTTCTTTCCACCTGCCCGGGCTGAGGCTCAAGCTGCCGGCCCGCAGGCGTCCGCCCATCTCAGTGTTTCACGAGTGGCTTCTGCGATGCTTCCCTGGGGCTGTCTCTTCAGTGAGGGGCTGCCATGGCCTCCAAGGGCAGGGGCTGTGCCCAGGACACGGCCTCAGAGGTGGGCTCCCTGTTGGCATTGGGTTTCAAACCAGCCGTCCCACATTCCAACCCGTTCCCTCCTCCTCACCCTTGTGTTCATTCATTAGAGTCTTGGAGATGAGAATCATTCTGAGGGAGGAACTATGTGGCTTTTTAAAAAGATGGCTAATTAACAGATAGGTCAGGAAGCTACTAGGATGCCGTAGGTGCAAACTGGTGAGGCCAGAGGTGCCGGGGGTCCTCCCACTGCCTGCACAGGGATGAAGGATGGAGGAATTTAAGGTGGGGATTGATGTGGAGAAGAAAAAAACCTGGATGACCGATGTTGTAAGGGAAAAGGAAGTATATTAGGAGGTGACCCTGGTAGCCATCAAAAGGGACCTTCATCTTCGGGTTCCTCTGCTTATTTCTAGAATCATCAAGGGAACACTGTGTCCTACCTTTTCTTCCTCCAGAAATTAATTACAAACCCAAAGAGCTCTGTTTTGTCCTCACATAATTGCAGTAGCGGGACCGCTCTGCCGGCTGATTTAGTGAGTTCTCTTGCTGGGTTCCTGAGCAATGAATTGTCAAATCACGCCAAACACTCCAGTTTTTGAAGCACGGTGGGCTCACTATAATGAATTGATCTAAACTGAGAGTCAACTTGGTTTTTTTTTTTTTTTTTTAACTTCAAAGATAGCAGTTGTTGGGAAAGAAAAAGAAAGCATCTTGCCTTGGACTGAAGGTCTTAGCCTTGCATGTTTTCCATTTTCTTTGAGTAAAAAAAAAAAAAAAATGCACGAAGGGAAAGCAGTGAAATTGTGGAAGAATTTAAGAAGGCTTATGGAGGGAGGGGTTCGGGGAAGGATACCGGGAAGACAGAAAGAAACAAAAATAGTAAAGGGAGGAGGGTAATCAGGTGAGAGAGGTGGGTGGCATTGCCCAGCTCCGTGCTTGGTTTCCTCCTGACCCCTGCAGCTATGTGCATATGTATTCATTCAACAGATGAGCCCTGCCCACCTGTTGTGGGCAAGGAACATTTCAAATTATAAAATGTAAGCCTGTCGAGTGTATGTTACCTTTGACCCACGAGGCAAAGCAGAGTTCATTCTCCATTGAGCAGGTCAGCCATGCAAATAGCCCTGACCTTGGACAGTCCTCCCTGGAACGTTGCTTGCTGTCTTCCTGGCCTCTGCCACCTTAACCCAGCCCCAGAAGGCATGCACCACATCGGTCCCTTTTCCCTGCCCACAACCCTGTCCCACGCCCAGAGCACATTCATTCGGAGGAACCTGCTGCTGAGTTACTAAGACTTGACCCACAGTTCTCTCGGGTGCCAAAACACAGGAGGAGAAAAAGTCCAGCGCACTGTTTCCAACCTGTTTTAATGAGAGATCAAGTGAGCGTGCAGTCGATTTCAGATCAGTTGTGCAGGAAGTAGTGATTAAGGGCTGAAAAAGTGAGCAGACCGAGAGAGGTGACCCCAGACAGACATGCCCTGGGATCCAGAAAAGGGAACTTCGCAGAAAGAAGCTTCATCCTCCCAGCTCCCCTGCCGGATTTTCCAGGGCCTGCCAGGATGGCCCTGAGGTCTTCACTCTGTGGCTCCTTGCCGTAGTCAGCCAGAGTCCCCGCTGCGTGTTAGAAGTAGCACCCAGCCCCTGGCTGCTGGGTGTCACCACTAGCCTTCTCTGCCACCCCCGCCCCCACCAAAGTCCTGCACAGTCTATGTTTGACATTAGGGTGAATTCAAGTGCATTTTGTCTTACAATTCTCAGTACATCCCTTGACAGCATATATCCCGTAGATACACAGTACTGTGGTTTGAACTTCCTTGTGTCTAGACCAGATCAGATTGGTGGCAGGGGAGGGAGCTCTGACGGACTGTATGAGGGCCTAGGTTAAGTTCATTTTAAAAATACTGTCTGCTGTGATTTTTTTCCCCTCTTTTCTCTACTTTAGGAAACTCCTATCTGTTATTTTTCCCTGAGTCACATTTATGACCCCCCCACTTCCAGCATCTTCATTCTTGGATGTTGCAGACAGGGAAGACAGCTTGGCGGGAGGGTTTACCAGCAACCCTTCAGAGGGTCTCAGACCCTTGGCCTTGAGCAGGCTTATTTTACACCCATTCAGGACAGATTGCTAACCTCGTCTTTTTTTTTTTTAATCTCTAGAAGTAAAACCAAAATGTTCTGAAAAGGCAGAGTAGTGCTTTCTATTATTTAGTCATCCATTACAGAACCATAGAATTTTTATTGTGGGCAAGTCGTTTAACTTAACTCTCTAATTTTGTAAGCCAAGCAGCTGAAGCCGAGGGAGGCCAGATGACAATGCCAGGGGTCCTCAGGGAGGGGGGTGAGTGATCTTGAACTATAGAAGCCAGGGTGCGGGTATCCTGGGCCACAGCCTCGTTTTCTTGCCCAGTGGAAATCTATTCTGTTTTACTTTACGTACAAATAACTTTCAGATATTTAGAGATGTGAGTGACAGCCTTCTCCCTTCTCTTGCTTCCCTATATTTTTTCAGCCCTTTCTCATTCAATGTTTCCATCCACTAAAACGATTTCCGTTCATCTTCCCCGGTCCTTGGCAGTTTCTCCGAATTCCTTTGTAAAGGGCAATACCTTGATCTAAGTTTATTATTATTATCCTTTAATAAGATTTGAGTAATGCAGCCCATTTGAAGATGGAAAATATAGCACAGGCCAAAGAGTTGTGAACCAGAGCAGTGGGTCACTGGATAAAACTATGGGCAGAAACCTGTAATGAAAAATACGGGCTGTGAATGCTTCCTCTCTGTCCCAGAGATGGGTGGGGATGCTGAAACCGACCAGGTGCGACCTGGTCCAACCGACCAGAGACCAGAGCCACCCCAGGCATCCCGTGGTCCTGAGAGGGAGTGATTTCAGCTTTGTCCTCCAGGCTGGCTCCCTGTGTATAAGACAGCTCTGTGACCCGCTGACGTACATTAACTGGTGCCCATCCTGCCCTTTCTCAGCTCTGGGCTGAGAGACCGCAGGGCCAGGGTGAATACAAGGTGAGGGCTTCAGAGAAGCTTTGGGGAGGATGGCTAATGAAGCTGGACGTTTGGGTCCCATCATGAGAAATTAACGTCTGTGGCATGCAGTTCGGGGCTTTTGCCTGCATTGTGCCCGAGTCCTCCTTGGAAAGAACCAGGACATACCTATCCTAATGTGTCATCCTTCTAAGCAGTCACTTTGGGAGGCCACACGCTGATTCTTCTCTGGGAAATATTGCCACGGCTCCTCTCTTGGAAGTGCTTTCAGAGCCCATGCATGCTGTTTTGACTTTTCATGATGGTAGCATATTTTTATCCTCCTAGGGTAGATGTGATTCTTGTAAGCAGCGATGTCATGGGGCTGAGGCTGATGGATGAAACAGGTGCTTGGCTGGTTATTGATCAGAAATGAAGGGGGCCTCCAGTAAGGAGACCTGCTGGCCCAGGGGCCATGTCAGCTGCCTCCAAAGGCAGGTGCCCCGAGGAGGCGTCCCGGTACTGAATGGCAGCCCGGCATCAGAGCCCCGTGCTCGTGAGGACCACTAGGAAGGAGCCCCTCCCCTCACTGAAGGATAATTACCGACCTTAAGAAAATCAGCTTCATGCTCTCTCAATGCGTCTGGGCAGACAGCGGAGGAGCTGGGAGAGAGGGGAAGAGAATGGGGTTCAATATGCAGAAAATGGCTCAAATAACTGCCCAGAAAGGGTTAAAAAATGGTCCCACATTTCTGCATGAGAAATGCAACTTGGGTTCTCAATTTGATTCTGAGGGTAAAGGGACCCGATTTCTTTGGGATGCGTGTGGCCAGGCTTGGGGTCAGAGCCGGGTGCCGGCTGTGCCCTGCCCTCCCTCCTCTCCACCTGAATGCCAGCCCCTCTGCGGTTTGGCATCCAGACGAGGTCACCACTTGGGCCAGAGAGCCATCGACGAGGCAGAAGCGTTTACAAGCACAGGAAGATGGGATTTCCGGTGGGCGTCGCCACTAGCGTCCTAACGTGCGTTTCCTGCGCCTCCCCAGACCCCCCAAAAGTGTGTTCATTCCACGAGGTTGATCACAGAAATGGAGCGAGGATGGGGCAGGCCGAGTTTAAGGGCTGGTGACAAGGGGCCACCAGGTGCAGCAGTCGTGGCCAATTCTTATTCCACTTCGGTGCGGGGGAAGCAGCGGCTGTGCTGCTGTAGCTGGGGCGGGATGGCGGCTTCTCACTGAGAGGTGGTGGGTGGCGAGGGGCTGGGGCAGAGGCTCTGACCCTGCCCGCCCCCGAACAGGCACTCTCGAGCACCCTGCTCTGCAGCTGGGCACCCCCCTCCTCGGCTCAGGCGTCAGGAAGGGGGGAACTCTGTCTCCCAGGAGCTTACAGGACACCGTCACCCGTCACTCCAGGAAGCTGGTGTTGAGGACCTGAGATCTCAGTCGGATGAGGACTCGAGGTCACATAGGTGAAGCAGGGCGGGGAACAGGAAACCCTCAGAAGAGCCCCCCTTCTCCGGGGCTCCCTCTGTACCCGGTACCCTGCGTTACCCCACTGCATCCTTCCACCACCCTGGGTCTGGTGGCCATTTCACAGATGACGAAATCAACTCAGAGGCTTAGTAACTTGCCCAGGGTCACACAGCTGGTCCATGGTTGGTCCCTATCTTCTTTGGGGGCCAACAAGGCAGTTGGCTCTCACCTTTCTGAATGTAAACGGGTCAGTGATACTCAGACTACTTGAGAAAGCCAAGACCCACACGCTCGTGCCCTGGGACGAGTTATCGCTGTAAGGGACTGGAGAGTGAGTGACCTACAGACCAGGGTACCTCAGTGCCGGGCTGGTGGCCTCACTGGCATTGCACGCAGGGCACGAAGGCGCCCGGGGCAGTGAAAGGGCTCCTCTTCAAGAATGGATTACGTTGGTGGAGGACTGTGAAGACAATACAAATACGTAAAGAGTAAAAACAAATGAACAAAACCACATGGGTTTTAATTGGGAAAAAAAACCTTAAAACAGCTCCCCGCCCCCGGCAAACCTTTACAGTATTGCAAGGACCCCAGGGCAATTCTGCAGGAGTCCTGGCTCCTGAGAGTAATGGGGCACTAGAGCAAAGAAGTGATTTGGGGGCGAGAGGATGGACCTCGGGCCATTGCCAGTTTTAATGATGGAGAGACGGATGGCTCACAACAGCCCCATCTATCACAGCTCCCCTCCCTGCCCCACGTATAACCTCGAGCACAGTGCGTGCAGGACCCAGACTTCCGGCCCGCTCACCCCTGCCTCTCTGCCCCACTTCTGCTCTTTGCCGTCTGGTCTTCATTCTCCGCGGCCCGCTTCCTCATCCCTCAGTCTTTCCCCGCGTTCCTCTGCTTCTCGGGCCCTGAAGCCCTCCGTCTTGAAAAGCCTGTGAAAGGGAAGGAGCCCTGGGTTTTGCCCTCCAGCTCCAGCTGTTGCGGCTGGTGGTGGCGGTCACGTGTGGTCACGGCCACGGTGGTGGTCCCTGGCGGGGCTCACACCCCGGGGTCTGCAGCTCCAGTGCAGGGGTCCCTGACCATCGGGTCGAGGTGGGGGTGGGAACGTGGAGGTCCTGAGCATTGTTTGCAGCCCCACCCTTGGTCCTCCTTGTCCAGAGCCGCTGTCCCCATCTTGGGACCTGTGGAGGCTCTGGGTGGCTGCGAGCTTGGCCCTGTCCCCTAGTGTTTGGGAGAGATGTCGCTGCTTTCTGAAGGCTTCACAGACACTCTCGTTCTTCCTCGCTGTTTTGGCCTGTGGTCTCGTGTACTGTTCCCATTAGCTCCGGCATTAAAGTCTCATTACTTAGGACATCTGTCCTCTGGACAGAGTCGCAGTTCCCTTAGCCAAATGTCCTCTTCTGGGAAGGATGCTTCACACCCAAACAGGCAACTCTTCCCTCTTCCTTCCATCCTGCTGCTCCAGCGAGGAGGGATTTGAACCCTGAGAATGCGTGCTGGAGCGAGGGGGCGCAGGGGTGTGTCCAGAGTCCATCCATCCCCCCGCTGCTGAGGTCCTGGGATGCAGACGCCTGCCATCACCCAGGGGCACAGAGGGGGCTGAACCCCATAATAGCAAAGAAGTTGTTGCCAGGAGAGCTTTTCGCTTCCAGCCCTCGGATCGGCCTCGGATCCTACCAGTAGGGACTCTGGCCTCAGTCACCCCGATGTCTGGGCAGCTGAGGGTGGGCTCGTGTTAACCCACCTCCTGAAATGACCAGGCAGGAGGCCCAGCCCAAGTGCTGAGGCTGCTCCAGAACTCTGGGAAGAATCTGGTTTCCAGCCTCCCTCTTGGACCCCCTCTGACTTTTTCCTGCATCCTGAGAAATTTGCCTGAGCTTTCCCAGGAATGCCATCCCGGTGGCTCCGAAGGCTCTTCGTGCTATGAGAAATCACGCAGCTTTTCTGTTCTCGGGTCCTCAGCAGCCAGCTTCTTCCCCACTCTGAGCATTTGCGAAGAGAACCTGGCCTTTAGCGGAGGATCTGTGGCTTCTCTCTCTCTCTCTCTTCAGTCACATCATTAAAATGTTTCTTTTTGTTCCTTTCGGTGGATTTGTCCACTGCTGCTGCTTTCTCCATCTGTCCTTCTTTTGATTCCTCTTCTGTTGAGTTTTTTCGTTTCCCGGCTTCCTCCCTTTCTCCTTCTTGAACTTGTCCTGCTGTAACTTCATTAAACTGCATCAGTTCAGACTCTGCTAATTCAAAATTTATCCAAATTGGACCTCAGCAAAGTTGCTTTCCTTTTCTCTCTCTGATAAAAAGCTGTGATGAACAGATTAATAGCTCAGACAAGACTGCAGAGATTGTGCAGGGTGCATCCGCCAGGCAGAAAGACAGACTGTTTTCAAGCAGGCTCTTCTGTAGACAATTGGCATGCTAATTACAAATCATTCTTATCTGTTCAATAAAGTAGCTCTCCAAAGATCAATGTTGTTTTTCAGCCTAGTCTGTAATCCTGCAGTGGCCCAGGAAGCAGTAAAAATGTATTTCCTTTAAAGCATTTTATAATTTCCTTGTCTGTTTTATTGACTGGGATTAGCCTGCCCCCATTTCTGCTGAATTGGTGATGCTTGCCTGTAGGCTGCTTTGAATTCCCTCTCGAATTCCCTCTGGGGGCTCCCGCTTATTTCCCCTCTTCTTGTTTCTTGTTTATTTTTTGTATTTCCCTGAATTTCTAGAATCCAGAAACTCTCTCGCTTTTGGCTTTGAGAATTCTGTGATGGATGATGCCACCACCCAGGGCGCCCCTCATTCCATCTTGCCAGGGTGACCAGATGGGCACAAGAGGTTAGGGTCCTGAAGGCAGACTTAGGACGGCTGGCCCTGTCTCTGGGGGATAAGAGGACAGAGATCTCTGTCTTTCCTCCCTCCATTCTTTCCCTATTGCCTGTTCCTGCATCGCTGTCCCAACACCACTGTAGGACAAGGTAGGATGTGCTTAGATGCACCCTTATGGAAGAGGACATGGACCTCCCTTCCTTTGCCTGTTTTTGTGGCTCTCAAGGGACCCCTAGCAAAGCCCCCTTGCCCTCACTCTTGGAGGTCGTCATCCATCTTTCCCTGCCTTAGAGCACTTCCTGAGATAGGAGGCAGGCTAATGGCAACTTCTGTCACTTCCTGTGCCCATGACCTTGGGTGAGTCCCTCGGCCCCCTCTGGCCTGTTGGCCCTGCTGTGGGTTGGGGGCTATCAAGTTGTGGAGGTGTGTTCACCTCCGGCCCATTCTGATCTCCGCACACCTGGGAAATTCAGGAACACAGAGTCTGTCCTTTCAGATGCAACAGCCCTGGGGTGCAGAAGAAAATACATTTTCCTCCAACATTACGTTCACATAAGAATGCTGTCTTCACGTGGCCTCACGGGAATGCTTGTCTTTAGCATCTTAAACTTATAGACTCTCTTGGGTGAAAGGGGCTGATGAGGTGCTTTCATGCCTCTCCCGCTGGGGCTCCCCCTCCCCCTGGAGGTGGTCCATTCTATTGTTAGGACGCAATTCCAGTTAATTCTCATGGGAAGCCAATATTGACTTCCCTGGCATGAGGTCTGCCCGCCTGGGCAACCCCACCCTTGTGTACCCCACCCTTTCAATAGTGGCATTGATGGGAAGGTACTTGAACTTGGAAATGACGATGTTTATAATTTTTTTTTATAGAAGGAAGAAAAAAATGGAAAGAAAAGAAAGAAAAAGGGAGGTAGGAAGAAGGAAGAAAAAAAATAACTGAGTCTTTTGCAGAAAATGTTGCCCCAGCCCATTTGACCCATTTGCTCTTTTAATAGCCCAACAGGATCCTGATGTGTTTTGCCCATGATGTGAATCCCTTTGGTTTTTTATCTCGAAGTTTCTTTGCCTGGTTGCGGGAGCACGATTTGTGGTGGCCTCACAGGAAAGAACAAATAGACACTCTCTTTGCACTTGGCTTGCAGAGTCCAAGTTCAGGGTTTAGCAAAAGCTGGTGTGTGACCTTAGGCCTGAGGGGAAAGTATGGGATGTAGGGGGTCCCTTCCAGGATGACCCGTAGCCACAGCCGTGCCATGTGGCTCCCTCGCCACACCAGGAGTTTTGCCATCTGGCATTGTTGAGTCAGCCCACCAAGACTCCCCTCTTGCACCTGTACACATGGACTTTTGTTGTGGTTCTGTTGGCTGAGCCTCTAGACACGGGGAGGCTGTATTTGGATTGATTTATTAATCGCATGTTTAGTGCTTACGAGGTGCCAGGTTCTGCTCTAAGTGCTCGACAAACATGAACTCAATCCTCACAGTAACCCTAAGAGGTGACCATTGTTTTTGGCCTTATTAGTTTGGCCTTAGTTTTTTCAGCAAGGACACAGAACCACAGGGCACTTAAGTAGCTGCCTAACGATCACCAGTATCCTAAGTGGCTGGAATTCTGACTCAGGTACTCTGGCTCCAGAATCCCTGTGTTTAGCCAGTGGGCAATACTGCCTTCATTTTGCGTCTCCTATAGATTTACGTCTCCTATAGATTTACGTCTGTGTTTATAGCAAATCAGGAAAATGACACCAAGGCTATCAACAGTAAGAGCAGCAGTAGGTGCATTTATGAACTCATCCGTCACCTGGCTGCCCAAGTGACCCTGCTAACAAGTCTTGGTGGCAGTTTTGTTCTCCCAGGTCCAAACGGTAACTGGCCTTGATGCGTCCAGATCTTTGATTCATGCTCAGACAGTCCACATATTTCTGAAAAAGTCTAGGCTTGGTGTAGATGCGACCGAATTTCCCAGGCCTGGGTAAATTTTCACATGATTCATGAGAGGCAAGGAATGGCGTGTGTGGAGGAGATGCCGTTAGGGATGAATTGGGGTCCCAGGGGATGCACATCGACCCTGTACCTAGCTGCGGCTCGTCATTGAGGGACAGCTCCAGGTCAGGCGCTCATTGGGATGCAGTGACTTGCCTTGCCTGGAAAACAAAGCAGGCGGGCTGAGCTTTCCCTTGCTAAGTTCGGCTGTGCTTATTGGCCATGATGAATTCCGATTGTGCCGGGGACAACTCAGACCTGCAGAACGGCTGGGTGCAGATGCACAAACATTGTTATCACAACAAAGGAGATTCTCCCCATCTATTCGGAGCCTCTGTGTATGTGGAGAGTGGTCTTGTGCACACACAAAGCCGGCAGCTGTGTTTTTCAAGTGGACTGTGAGAGAACCAGAAAAAAGGAGAACTAAATTAAGCCATTCTCCTCGGTCCGTGTTTATTAAAAATATATTCACTTCAGTTGTCCGGAGTGCGTGTTTCAGAGAATAAAAGCACCCGACTGCCCAGTAGATAAGGATGAGGCTGAGGGTAAAGAGGATTCTAGCTGTCCCCAGAGCGGCAGAGTCGAGTAAAAGCTCAGTCATCTGGGACTCACATAACCAGAAGAGTAGAATGTCTACACTCTACTTCTGGGAGAAGGACCACAGAAGTAGCTATCAGAATCTTCCGTGGTTCATTCTCCAGTTTTTATAGGATTCCATTTCCTAGATTGTCTATATTTTATTGAGTTTTCTCTGTGAAGAGAACTAAAGATTAGGTTGGTGGCCCTCTCATGGAAGAACTTTGCTTTTTTTTTTTTTAAGTAATTATATTCAGTATATGCTACTTATTTAGGCAGGAACGCTTTTAGAAAATTCTTCAAAGACAAGAGTGTTCTCATTAGTCCTTAAGAATAAAAACATTAACCAGAATAGTTTATTCATGGAATAGTTCATCTGTTCGGCCTTTTATCATACCCATCCAACAGCATAAATTTGTTCCTACTGCTCCCGAAAAGAGAAAGGTCCTGACTAGGGGGTCTTAACTATGCAGCTTGCCTTGCTCTTGGCACGGAAAAACTTACTGAACACCAGCCGAACTGATTTCCTCCCTTCTGTGGCATTTTGTGGCTCCCAGATCCAGAGACATGGCCGAGGCAGGAGGCTGGTTTCCATTTGTTCCACTTCAGTGAGCAGAGATAGTCATGGTGTCTTCATGGACAGCATGTTAATTGAGCTCAAAAAGACTTATCAGTAAACTAGGGTTCCTAGCTTCCCCACTTAATTTGGGGGGAACCTAAGTTTTACCCCCTGCTCCGTGAGTGAAGATTGGGACAAAACTATTCCACGTTTTTATCTGGCACTCTTTTGCCACATTTGTTTTCAAACTTGGAAGCTCCATGAAGTCCAGGGACTGCTGAATGGAGGGTAAGAACTTGGTAGAGTAAGGCTCTGGCTCTTATTCTGGCCTCATGCAGAGCAGGAGTCTAATGAAGTATATTGGTGTTCTACTCAGAATTTCATTTGATGGAAGGTTGCCTGCTAAGACAATGTAAAAACTTTTATTACTGTTGATGGTCATGACTCAGTAAGGTGAATAGAAATGGGCAGTTGGGTGACCACTGAGTTCTGTCTGGGTAGATTTTTCTACTAAAGATTGAACATGCTCTATATCTCCTGTTCAGAGACCACTGCAGGAACACAGTAGGTGAAAAAATAAATGTGATTAAGTGGTGGAGGATTGGAAGGAAAGATGGATGGATGGATGGATGGATGGATGGATGGATGGATGGATGGGGTGTTGGATAGATGGATGGATTAATGGATGGATGGATGGATGGATGGGGTGTTGGATAGATGGATGGATTAATGGATGGATGGATGGATGGATGGGGTGTTGGATAGATGGATGGATTAATGGATGGATGGATGGATGGATGGATGGATGGATGGATGGATGGGGTGTTGGATAGATGGATGGATTAATGGATGGATGGATGGATGGATGGATGGATGGATGGGGTGTTGGATAGATGGATGGATTAATGGATGGATGGATGGATGGACAAATAGGTGAATAGAAAATTCAGTGGTATGAAGTCAGCCTCTGTAGTGTAACAGAGGCTACTTATGTTTGAAATCTGGATTTACTGCTTACCAGCTCTGTGACCTCAGACAAGATATCTAACCTCTCAAAGTCTTAGTTTTCTCATCATCAAAATATGGCTACTGATAGCACCTACTGAGGATTATATAAGATAATGCATAAAAGAGTTGAGTACTCCATCTGGCACATAGTAATGGCTCAATAAATTATGGCCCTTAATTTCCCAAGCTGGCAAGACCATGAAGCAAAGTTAAACCGAGGTTTTGTTTATTTTTCTCATGTTAAGGGAATCATTTGCCATTTTAAGAAAGATTTCGTGTCTTGAATACAGGTGGCAACACATCAAAATGTTGTCCAGGCTTGGTCCCTACAGGAATTGCAATAACTCAATGCTTAGGGAAATTCAAACACACTTTCATTCCTTGGGACCACTGACAACATTAACCAAGGTGTTAAGCGAATAAATAATTGGTCTTGACCTGAACCACTCATTGACTAATTGTTTCTCCACGCCCTAATGTTAACTGGCATTTGCTAAATTAGCAGACCCAGCTGGAGAGACTGGGAGGACTCATTCAAGCTGACAATCCCTAGGAAAGTGAGATGTATATAAAAGGCAGTCCCATTGAGCAGAAGGACATCAGGACTCCAGCCGGAAGCCCTGGGTTGAAATTTTGGTTCCGTCACGTTCTCATCCTAGAATTAGTCTGAGCCTCAGTTTCGTGTTTAAAATTGGGGTAACCGTAGCTGCAAAGGTCCCAGGTTTAGTACGGCCGCCACGCCGGACAAGGCAGGTAAAACCCTTAGGACCTGTTCAGTGCTATCCATATGTAAGATGGGATCTCAGTTTTGCAGATGGTTAATATACAAGCAACGAGTCCTGAAGAACGCAAAAATTTCCTGGCTTGAGTGATCAGAATGACTGTTTTCCCTGTTCAGATTTGCTGCCCAATTAATTAACTCTCCCCTGCTCGCCACACACCCACAAAAGCCAAGGAATCCATGTGCAGCGAACCAAGGCAATTAGGTAGATAATTCAGGCAAAAAACATTCCTTTGTTTCCTATATCCAGATATTGCAGCAAAGTGGCTCTGGGGGAGGGGGAGATTGGGGGATTGGGATGAGCAGGACAAAGAACCAGATTCTTCAAGTTCTTAAATTAGACCTCTGTAGTGGGCACGGGACGGGGGGAGGGGCGGCGTGGGGCTACCCTTGGCTGGGAACCAGCCTCACTCCTCACTGGCCCGTCTCTGTCTCTCACCCCCAGATGCTCTTTCCCTGGGAAGGTCCCTCTCCGATCCCATCTCCCTATCTCTCACCTTCTGAATCTCATTCTTTCTCTGAGTTTCTCTGTGTCCCATTTTCCCTCTGGCTCTGCCTGCCTGTCTGTCTGTGACCCTCTGATTCTGTCTCCCCCCGACTCTGTCCCATTGTCTGTATCTCTCTCTACTCGGTCATCTCTGCATCTCTCCCTCGGCCTCTCTCTGGCTCTGAGTCTCTGACTCCCTTCCCATTTGTTTGGCTCCCTTTCTGTCCATCTCTTCCCTCCCTTTGTTTCCTTTCCCTCTCCTTCTGTCTCCACCTCTGTCCCTCTGTCGCTCCCTTTCTCTCGGTTTGTCACTGTCTGTCCCTCTCTCTCCCCCCACTTCCAACCCCAAAGGGGTCTCTGTCCCTTTCTTTGACCCCGAGAGCTGCAGCCACTGTCTCACAAAACCTGCTTCCCGCTTCCTCAATGGCCAATTTTCTTTCCTACGGTGAGAAAGTAGCTCAGGCCTTAACCCATTTCCTCCGGCGTCTCCAAATTAATTAGGTGAGATTGGGATCGCACATTTCAGAATTAGAATAATACCTATCCAGCACCCTGGAGAGAAGGGGATGGAAGGTGGAGAGGAATGGGAGCGAGGAGGGAGGTCACCGAGCCGAAGAGCTGAGGGAAGGGTGTGTGAGCTGAAAGAGGGGGACCCAGCACCATCTGGGAACGAGGCCCACCTTTCTGGCTGCCAGAGGGCACTGGGAAAAGGGGGCTCTTGGAGGATGGTGCTCAGGAGGCCAGGATCACATCCCTGGCTACTGTCCTCCTCGCTGGTACCACACAGGGCAGGGTCCCTGCCCCCAGCTAGCCTGAATCTTCAGCACATCCGTCCCCTTTGGCTGTGCAGCCCAGCTCAGCCCTGCCAACAGGGCACTTGGAGAGGGTACCACGCAAGTCATTACCTTTAGGAGGAGACAGCTTGGCTGTAACCCAGTTAAAACTCATTCACCAGCAGCAAGCCAGAGGCACGCAGAGATGCTCTGGGGAGCCTGATGGTCTCCAAAGAGGTGTCTTCCCTTTTACGTCTCATCTCTCAGGGCCTGCATCCTGCAGGGCTTCTCAGGAGATGGGCACTGAGAGTCCCCTTCCCCCAGGTGCCCCCATCCTGGGAGTGCTGATCTCAGCTTGAAAATCTCTTCTCTGCTGGGTCCTCCTTGGCCAATAAGCCTGGAGCGAATCTGCTGCGAGTTTGCCATTTACACCGTCCATATGGACAAAAGGGATGAAAGCCCTACAAGGATGGGACAAGGATGATCTTCACTCCTTTCTCTCTTTGTTTTTTTTTTTTCTTTTAAATAAATTTTTATTGATTTACAATGCTGTGTTAGTTTCTTCTGTACAGCACAGTGGGTCAGCTATACGTATACATATATCCCCTCTCCTCCTTCCCACTTAGGTCACCACACAGCAGAGAGTTCCCTGTGCTCTACAGAGGTTCTCATTAGTTATCTAATTTTACGCATAGCATCAGTAGTGTATATGTGTCAATCCCGGTCTCCCAGTTCCTCCCACCACCACTTCCCGCTTGGTATCCATACGTTTGATCTCCACGTCTGTGTCTCTATTTCTGCTCTGCAAATAAGATCATCTATACCATTTTTCTAGATTCCACATACATGTGTTAATATATGATGTTTATTTTTCTCTTTCTGACTGACTTCACTGTGTATGACAGTCTCTAGGTCCATCCACCTCACTACAAATGATCCATTTTCGTTCCTTTTCTATGGCTGAGTAATATTCCATTGTATATATGTACCACACCTTCTTTATCCATTCCTCTGTTGATGGACATTTAGGTTGCTTCCATGTCCTGGCTATTGTAAATAGTCCTGCGATGAACATTGGGGTGCATGTGTGTTTCTGAATTATATTTTTCTCTGGATATATGCTCGGGAGTGGGACTGCTGGATCATATGGTAGTTCTATTTTTAGTTTTTTAAGGAACCTCCATAGTGGCTGCACCAATTTACATTCCCACCAACAGTGCAAGAGGGTTCCCTTTTCTCCACACCCTCTCCAGCATTTATTGTTTGTGGATTTTTTGATCATGGCCATTCTGACCAGTGTGAGGTCATACCTCATTGTAGTTTTGAATTGCATTTCTCTAATAATTAGTGATGTTGAGCATCTTTTCACGTGTTTATTGGCCATCCTTTCTCTCTTTGAATAATGGCTGAGCAATGTGCCAAGACCCGGGGAAACACTGATGGCCCCGACACCCAAGATCCCCTGACTTCAAATGTTCATCTCAGTGTCTCCAGCCCTAGTTGTCCCAGAGCCCAGCCTAGTGTCCGACCTTGGTACACATCTCTGGAACTAGATTGCTCTGAGCATTAATCAAAGACCCACTTCACGTAGTGCTAGGTAGATGCAGATCTGAGTGTCTCAACCTCGCCACTGTCGGCATTTTGGGTGGGATAATTCTTTGCTGTAGGGGGCTGTCCTGTGCATTGTAGGATGTTTAGCAGCACCCCTGGCCTCTACCCACCTGTTGCCAATAGCAATTCCCTCCCCAGTTGTGTGACAACCAAAAATGTCTCCAGCCATTGCCAGCTGTCCCCTGAGGGGCAAAATCATTGTCGTTGATGTAGGTTTAGTACTGACCTTCCAAAAGCGTGGTCTTAACCACATGACACCGTTTTCTTTCATAGATACCTGAGAGGTCTTTGTAAGAACGTGAGAGGCAAGAAAAAGAATGTAAGCTTTCTTTTTGTAATAGCAGCTTTGTCAGGCTGTGATTCACCTACCATAAAATTCATCCTTAAATTTTAAATTGTCCAATTCAGTGATGTTTATACATTTAGAGTTGTCCACCTATCACTGCTAGCTGATTTTAGAACATTTTCATCTTCCCCAAGAGAAAACCGGTACCTATTAGCAATCATTCTTCATTTGCCCCTCCCCCAGCCCCTGGTAACCACCAATCTACTTTCTGTTGCTGTGGATCTGCCTAATCTGGATATTTTATATACATAGAATCATAACATGTGGTCTTTCATGACTGGATTCTTTTACTTAGCATATTTTCAAGGTCCATTCATGTTGTAGCACATATCAGAACATCATTGCTTTTTCAAGACTAAATAATAATAACATTGTGTGAATACGCTACATGTTGTTTATCCATTCTTCAGTTGATGGACATTTGGGTTATTTCCACCTTTTGACTGTTGTTAATAATGCTGCTATGGAGAATTCCCTGGCAGTCCGGTGGTTAGGACTCAGCGCTTTCACTGCTCGGGCTCCAGGTTCAATCCCTGGTTGGCGACCTAGGATCCTGCAAGCCATGCAGTATGGGCAAAAAATAAAATAAAAAATAGAAATAAAACATTTCATTGATGTATTATAATAAATAAATAAAATATGCAGAAACCAACTTGAATGGGCCTCTGTTAAAAAAAAGATAATGCTGCTGTGAACTTTCATATACAAGTTTTGTGTAGGCGTATGTTTTCATTTCTGTCGGGCATATACCTAGGAGTATTTTAATTGCTAGGCCATACAGTAACTCTGTTTAATATTTTGAGGAACTGCCAGACTGTTTACCAAAGGGTCTGCACCGTTTCACATTCCCACCAGTAGTTTATAAAAGCTCCAGTTTCTCCACGTCCTTGCCAACATTTGGTGTTTTCTTTTTGGTTATAGCTATCCTGGTGGGTGTAAAGGGTTATCTCATTGTGTTTTCGATTTGTATTTTCCTGATGACTAGTGATGTTGAGCTACTTTTCATGTATACCTTTTCTGGAGAAATGTCTGATTATATCTTGTCCATTTTAAAATTGGGTTGTTTGTTTTTTATTGTTGAATTTTAAGAGTTCTTTATATATTCTGGATGCAAATCTCTTAGCAGAAATATGACTTGCAAATATTTTCTCCCATTCTGTGGGTGTCTTTCATTTTCTTCATGCTGCTCTGATGCAGCAATGTTTTTAGTTTTGATGACGCCTACTTTACCTGTTTTTTTCTTTCATTCCTTGTGCTTTTGGTGTCATATCTAAGAAACCATTGCCAAATCCGAGGTCACAAAGATTTACTTCTCAATTTTCTTCTAAGAGCGTATAGTTTTAGCTCTAAATATTTAGGTCTGTGATCCATTTTGAGAATCCAACTTTATTCTTTTGCATGTGGATATCCATTTGTTGAAGAAACTTCTTTCCTCATGATCATGACACCCTTGTTAAAAATCAGTTGAACGTAGACTTATGGGTTTATTTCTGGACTCTTCAATTTGATTCCATTGGTCTGTATTTCTGTTACAACTTTTAAAAAAATTTTTATTTATTTTTATTTTTGGCTGCGTTGGGTTTTTGTTGTGGTGCACGGGCTTCTCACTGCGGTGGATTCTCTTGTTGCAGAGCATGGGCTCTGGGCGCGTGGGCTTCAGTAGTTGTGGCTTGCGTGCTCTAGAGCGCAGGCTCAGTAGTTGTGGCGCACGGGCTTCATTGTTCCGCAGCATGTGGGATCTTCCCGAACCAGGGCTCAAACCTGTGTACCCTGTGTCAGCAGGTGGATTCTTAACCACTGTGCCACCAGGGAAGCCCTCTGTTATAACTTTTAAGTCACTGTTTCCTTACCATAGAAAGATGGTAGGAAAGTGCCTTTGATAAACAGAAGGGTGAGGGAATCAAGGTAACATGCGTGGATGTGTGGTTAAAAAATATATAAAATATTGATCACATTTTGGAATTAAAAGGAATCTTAGAGGTCATGTTAGTTTAAACCCTTTGTTTTGCTGATGGGGGATAAAAAGATTAAATTTCGACTTCAGAGGTTAACAAATCTGCCCAAAGATTTACGACTCATCAGTGGCAGAGCTGGGATTAGAACCCAAATCTCTTGATTCGATAGGGCAATGTTTTTTCTTATTCCAGGCCCCAGGTCTGCCTGGACTTCCTTTACCAAACTAGTGAGGTTCTGTCTTCCCCTCCCTCACCTCTTGGTCCACAGAAGTGAATGGGCTGGTGGCGTGTGTCTGCTTTTTCCCTTAGAGCCTGAGAAAAAAGAAAGCCAGTGCCAGGAAAGCATTTGGAAAATCTGAAATTGCTATATAAATGCCACTAAATGATAAGATTACCAGCTTGATGCTCCTCTCCCAGGAAGGTTCAGCATGTCAGAGGCGGCATAATGAAAGGAAACTATCCACTCCCAGACACGTTTTAAACTGCTGCGGTCAGTTGTCACTTTTCGACGGAGGCAGGGTGCGGGGAGCTGGAATTCCAGTGGAGTGAAGCCTCAGAGTGGGCTGGGTGTAGCCAGGTCTCAGGCCTGGGGCATGGTGCCTCGCCCACCCCTCAGGGACCCAGGTAGATGGAAGAGTTCCTCCTGGCTCGTGCACGCAGAATCGGGCGCCTGGCCCTGCAATGACAGTGTCTGATGGTGGTCCCTTGTGGCTCCTTAGAACCTACCTGCATGTCTGTTTCCCACTGACAGTGGTATCACCTATCCCACCCACAGAGGGAATCCTGTTCCAAACCAGGTCAGGGAGCGATTTCCCCTAAATGCTGAGCCCCTAGAGGGCAGGAATTGTGTTCTCTTTACCTCTGTCTCTGCTGTGACTAATGCATGCTGAGTCCTCAGTAAACATATGTTTGGCTGTTGAAGAGAGGCGTTGGGTGAATAGAAGCTGCTCTCGGGGTACCTGGGTCCCTTGCAGAGGGCATGGACCTCTCCAGCTACAGCAGCATCTCTGTGCATCTCTCTTTCCTCCAGCGTTTGTGATTGCTTCTTCCTCTAAGCTTCAGCTGCATTCACTGTCTGCACCGTCCGTGTGTTCTGATATTTATCGTTTTATCTGTATGTCCTGTCTTTGCAGCTAAATCACACCTTTCTTTGACAAGGGGAGCTCTGTTTTGTACTTATTTGGGTCACCCGTGTAGAGTACATGCTCCTCGGTGTGTGTCTTTCCATGGGGAAGTTGGTCCCCCTGATATTAGTCACCTGCCACTGAACTTGAGGCCAGTGGTGGCCGCCCTTCACTGAAGTGGCATTCCATGGGCCAATTGCTGTCGTATCTGCCTGGCATACGGGCTTATTTGGGGAGCCAGCGTTTTGAAAGGGCTCAGAGTTGATTGGTGTGAAATGAATGAAAGAAGGAAACCTTAATCACAGCCTTTTAGTGCCTGTACCCCCAGGCATGGCAGCCTCTCCCCTGTATCCCCACTGAGACCAGCACCAGATGATGCTGTGACTGTAACTGAATACTGGGTCTCCGTCCATCAAAGGGCCGATGAAAGTAGCCCAGCTTCCTTTGTGGTTGCACTCACCAGCTTGGTGGATCTCACTGTGTGGTCTCCTCCTCTTTCAGGGCTCTGGCCGACATCTTAAGACAACAGGGACCAATCCCCATAGCACACTGTGAAAGAGAAACTATCTCGGCTATCGATAGCTCTCCCAAAGAGAACACGCCGGTCAGATCATCCTCGAAAAACCACTACACTCCCGTGCGCACGGCCAAGCAGACTCCAGGTAAGTGAGAGCTGATCACCTTGCATCTTTGCTGAGGCTGGTGAGAAGTTTCGGTGGTGTTTCTGCTTCAGCTGGGCAGGAGCCGGTCCTGGAGCCCTGGGCAGGTGGCTTGTGGAAGAGCCTGGGGATTGTTCCCTTGCAGAGAGAGTGGCGTGGGAGACTGCCGCCAGGGAGTGTCCAGGCTGGAGCAGAGCTGTTGGTTTAGGGCGTCTGTGATTCAGTGAATGTCCGCGTGATCCTCTTCCCTGAAAGGACCTTGCGGTAGCCTTGGTGGTGGAGTATGGTCACCCTCTTGCTCACATGGTGGGAAGGTAGATATGTGACAAGAAGTGGCTGCACTCAGACGTAGAGACAGATGAACTGTCAGAATCTCAAAGGGACTTCCTGAGAGTAAGGATTATGTTCGAAGGGCACTTCCTGAGAGTAAGGATTATGTCTGTTGTCGGGTTACCCTTTTCTGTGCTCTGTGGATTCTCTGGATATATGATGAGTTGCCATGTGTTAGTAATATACCTTTTGCTCTTTTATTTGGTCTTTACTGTAACCCATATGGAACAATAAACAAAGCAAGGAAATAATGATAAATAATATAACTTCAGATTTATTGGGATCTTTTGCTGTGCCAGGGGTTATGCTGAACATTTTACGTGTATTGTCTTACTTATTTTTCACAGCAATCTTAGAAGTGCTTGTATTATCTTCTTTTTATATGTGGAACAGAAAGGCTCAGTAATTTTCCCAAGCACATACGGTTGGTAAGAAAGCAAGCTGGCAGTCAAACTGAGGCATGTAGGTAACAACGGTCAGGTCTAGAAACCCTAGTGTCCTAATCCAGTTTGGGACATGAATCCAAAGTATCTGGGTGGATGGTCTCCTTATAAGTGCAGGTGGGGAGCTCATCTCTTACTGTGAGCATTACCAGTCTACTACTGACCCCAGTCTCAGACACAGCTTCTGCTTTGATACTTGGATTTGAAATCTTCACATCTGTCACCCTATAGCTTTTCAAAGGATGGGCAATATGGTCTGAACTAAACCTGCAATAAAGATATGCAGCCACTAGGTGGCAATAGATGTGTCCCAAATTCAAACTAGCAGATGTGCTGTTGAAACCAAATTGGTCTTCCATTCATTCTTTAATTTTCTTAAATTTATTAAATCAGAAATCACATACTTGCCTTTAAGGTAATAAGAGTTAAGTCATTTGAGACTCTGATAAAAGTTAAGGACATTCGCCTCCCCCAAATATATACATATGAATATATATATCCATCCAACATTTTGCATAGGATTTAAGGGGATTCATAGACCCTTCTGAAGTTAAAAATCCCTGATTTAAAAGTAGGGATGAGAGATCCACCTTTTCAAAAAGTCTAAGATGCATTTTTAGCCTGAATATCATAGATGTTTAAAATGTAAGCAATAGAAGAAGTGGGCAAAAACCCTGAGACAAGTAGTTGTCTCCTTTGCTGCATAGTAGAATCACCTGGGGAAGCTCTTAAAAATGCTGATGATGCTGGTGCCTGGGCCTCACAAATTAACCAGAATTTCTAGGGATGCTGCTGGCAGCAGTATTTTAAAAAATCACTTGAAAGTGATTCTAACATGCAAGACAGAATAAAGAACCACTCGTCCAGATGGATTCCTTTATTTTATGAAGGAAGACACTGAAAGGTTGTGCCAGTAGTTCTCAAACTTGGCTGCACATTGGAATCACCTGGGGAGCTTTAAAAATTAAGGGTACCTGGGCCCCACCCCCAGAGATCATAGTTTAATTGATGTGGGGGCGTGGCCTGAGCAGGAGGTGATTTTAATACGGAGCAGAGTTTGGGAATCACTGGGCTGTGGAAATTGCAGAAAGGTGCCATTCTAGCTAATGTTTTGAAGTCAGGCTTCTCCAGAACGTTGTCTGTGATTCTGGAACTTCAGGTCACTCTGGTACCCAAAGTACCCCTGGGAGTTTACCTTCATCCCTCTCTCTTCCAATTTTCTCTGTCTCATTCACAAACCAGCTAGTTCCCAGCCACTGAGTCCAGACTGATTAAGTGGATGGTCTAGATTTGCCCTTAAATGCCTTTCACAGGGAGGGAAGATTTGTCTTCTTCTGGTTCCTATATACATCCTCTCCTCTGTTAATCTGAGAAGAGAAGCTTAAAGTTAAATGATTCACTCCTGTGTTTTGAGAAATCCCTCCTATGTATTTCTCAAATTGGAACTCTTTACTTGGCTTTTAGAGATGGGAATTGTTCCCTGGCCCAGAAAGCATTCTCAGTGGTGATGCTTACATTTAAAAGCAATTTCATAACTATCTGCAACATCTACAGCTTGTAATGGACACAGCTGCTTTTCCGAATAGCTGATCCTTTGCCACAGAAGACTGCATTTTGAGCAGAAGTCTAAACAGAACTTTGTACAGGTGTTCAAAGTGGAGATTTACTGTGATTTTGCCACTGGTCAAATCCACAGATCACCGATCATAGGAGGATGGTGGCAAGAGTCTTGTAGAGGGATCTTGAGGACAGAAATCCCAGGAGGCATCATAGCATATGAGTAGTTTTGCTACTCAAAATACTGTCCAAGGACCAGCCACATCATTGTGAGAAATGCAGAATCTCAGGCTCCATCTCACCCAATGAAGGAGAACCTGCATTTTCATGAGATCACATAGCGAGTAAAATTTGAAAAACCTTGGAAAAACATGGGCTCTGACATATGCCTCTCAGTTTGTTTTCTGACCCGGTCACATGCTATGTATGTGACCTGGACAAGTTTCTTCGTCTTTCTAAGTTTCCTCATCTGCCCTTGAGACTAAAAGTACCTGCTGTGTGGAGTTGTTTAATAAGTTAAGCCAAGGAGAGCACTTAAAATAGGTCCTTAATGTAACAAACCTCAATTTTAGCCGTGGCCGGGCTATGGAGTTTTGCCCAACTCACGGCAAACAAATCAAATTAATGAGAGAAATAAAGGCATTGGTATCCTTAGACCAGGCAGGGTCCATGAGGTCGTGTCTGGGATGAAAGCGCCTGGCCCCAAGCCTTCTGTGCTTGACCCCTGCCTGTGGCACATCCTCTGAGGATAAAAGGGCTTGTAGGGCTTTATGGGGTTCTTGCAAGCCAAAAGCATACCAAACCGAAACCAAACAAACAAACAAAAATTTATATTTTTTGTTTGGTTTAGGTAATGGACTGAGGGTCCTGTCTTAATAAGAACAATGGTACCGTGAGTATGGGGTACCCACTGTGTGCTGGGTAGTCTGTTAGGTACTTTATTTACAACACACAGTGGATCCTGTAGCATTTCTTAGGTATAGGATCTCCTATTTCCACATTAGCAGAAAATTCCTCTTTCCTTCTATAAGAGCCCTTTACCCTAACCTAACTCTTCCAGAAATCCCTTTCCAACTTTAAAAGGAGCTTCAATACTGGACATTTACTTTGGACCCAGAAAATCAGCAAAGCCCATTTCCATCTCCCACCCCGCAAATCTGGCTGCCTCTAGACCCCCACTCCTCGAAGTGTGGTCCATGGACCAGTAGTGACTGCATGCCATGAGAGCTGGTTAGAAATGCAGACTCTTGGGCCCTTCCCCAGACCTACTGATTCAGAATCTGCATTTTAACAAGGTCTTTAGGTGATCTGTACACACATTAAAGTTGAAGAAGGTCCCTTTAGCACAGAGAGCCTCAGCCCTGACTGCACATTGGAACGAAGTAGGATATTCTGAAAGTACTAATGCCTGGCCCTTGTCCCAAAGATTCTGATTTAATTGGTCTGGGGTAGAACCTAGGCATTAGCATTTTTCAAAAACTTCCCACACAGTTCCATTGTTCAGCAAACTGAGAACCAGAGCTAGAGGGAGATTATCAAATAAGGCAAACATCCTCGAGGACTGTGGAGTTTGAGCTCACATCAAGACCCACAAGGTAGAGCTTGGCCGGTCCTTCTTACTGGGCTGCAGGGTTAAGTCCTCTCCATGGCAGGTGGGCAGGATGGAGCAGAAGGCCTGGGCTCATCTGAGAGACGGATGGGGGTCAGCCTGCAACCACGAATGGGGACACCTGGGCAAGAGCAGGCACAAGCAGACATATGGTTGGCCCTCCATCCACTGATTCAGCCAACCTGGATCCTTTACTATGTTTACCATCCGCAGTTGGTTGAATCCTCGGATGTATATGCAGATACAGAGGGCTAACTGTAAGACTTGTGCATCTGTGGAATTTGGTATCCGTGGCAGTTCCTAGAGCCAATCCGGTGGATACCAAGTGCTGACCATCAGAATTGATTAGCAGGCCAAGCGGAGCCAGGCATCAGGAAACGTATCACGTCGGCAGTTGCAGGTCCCCTGAGCCCAGGATCTCAGAGGCTCGCGGTGGGCTTCATAGATGCGGAGGAGTGGGGACCTCACGTGACTGGCCTGACTCACTCTAAAGAGCCTGTCTTGGGGCAGCTAGGGGGAGAGTGGTGTACCCATCCCTTGCTGTAGCAGTGACTTCGTGTATTAGGTTTCCAGAGTCTTGATATCCAACTCCCCATGATCAAGAATGGCGTCTGCTGGAGGAAGTAAGTACTTACGCCCCAGCTACACAACACTGTGAGTTGTGTACCTGGGTGGTCAGTCACCTGCCTGCTGCCGCGTGTGTTAACAGCAGACCAAGGGAGCCGAGGGGCGTGACTCCAAGCTTCGCGGAGACCAAGAATGAAGGCTGGACAGTTGACAGAGGGGCTCTCAGTCACAGCGCTGCGTGGCCCGGCCCCTCGCTGCTCTGTTGAGCTCAGCTCTTATTACCTTCCGCCTTTCTCTCTGGGATCCAGACGCCAGACCCTCCTCACGCCACGCGTGTTCTTGCCTCGGGGTATTTCCCCCTCTGTCTTGTAGCCAGAAGCTTTCCAGCACCAGATATTTGTGCTGTGGAAGTTGATGCTCAGGTGGTACCACCTTTCCTAACCTCCTCATCTGCTCCTGTCCCCTGCTTTATTTTCTTCCGAGCCCCTGTGCCATCTAACATCATATATTGGTAAGTTCACTGGTTTATTGTCTCTGTCCCTACCAGAATGTAAGCTCCGTGTAGGCAAGGGTTTTGTCTTTCTATTCGCTGTGGCATCTCAGATCCAAGAACATTGCCTGGAAGATCATCGTAATTGCTCAGTGACTATTTGCAGGGAATGACAAGATGGTCCTTCGCTTGGATGGATGTAGGAGCCAGCCTGCAGGTGTTAGTTACCTACCTGAGTGCTGCAGAGCTCTCCTCAGGTTGTGTGCCTCTCTGCAAAATTAGCAAGGGGTTGGTCACGTTGACAGCCTAGTGGGCTGGTCATCCAGTGGAGAGCTGAGCTGGGAGGCCCTGGTTTCCAGTGCCCAGGCTTCTCCCCAAGCCCCACGGCTTCTCTCCTCCCATCTGGGGCCAACCCAGGACGTTAAGACTCAGTGTGGCCAGAGGCTGGGAGCTTTGCTTCCCTGGCTGGGCTCAAGAGAGGCTGACACCCGGGGGCCCTGGCCATTCTGTTCCCTCTGCCAAGAAAGACTTCTTTACAGAGGTCTTAGAAGCGCAGGTAGCTCTGAGTTCATCTTCCCAGGAACAGGTTTAAGGCTGCAGGTAAAGCCCAACAGCCTGGACCATGCACCTGAACTCTGGGAAACTTCTGGTCAACCTCAGCCCCTCATGGGCAATGGGACTTTTCTTTGCTCAGTCATCCCCAGGGGAACAGGACTGTCTTGTTCTAGAAGAGGCTGAGCTGATTGCCCCATGAGACTTCAGAGCTCTAAGGGGATGGTGAGATCAGCTGACCAAACCTGCCCTTGGCGTCAGAGGAAGCTGAGGCACACGGATGTCACCCAGGTGGGAGGTGGTCAGGCCAGGCCTCCAGTGTTGGAGATGAAATGTGGTGTGTGCAGCTCGACAGACCTGGGTGTGACTCTTGGCTCTGGGAAGTGGGAATGACTAGCACCTGCCTCACAGGGCCATTGAAAGAGTTGGATGGAATGGCCCCCGTGTTTTAAGTGCTCGGCCCCGGCTCGGCTCAGAGCCCGGGCTTGGTAGCCGTCTTCATCTCCGTCATCACCATGACCATCCTCTCTGTCCTCAGCTGCCTCTTCTCCATCTCTCTTGGCCATCCTTTGTCACTGCTGAATTTTCTCTTGGTAGTAATTTCTTCCCAAAACTGTACCTGTTGTTTGGATGCTGTCCCTGTGGACTGCTATTGGCCTTTTCCAAGTGGAGTCTCCTTATTCTCTGCCCAGATGTTACATCACCTCCCTTCCCTCTACCCCATGCCCTGTTCCTGCAGCCGTTGGTCCCAGCAGATCTCTGCCTGGGGATGATGTAGGGTGGATGGAAGGCTGACCACAGCAACCATGTGGGGCAGTCGCTGCTACTGTCGCCTCCTTGCAGGGTCCAGAAAACCCAGGAAGTTCACTGAGTCAAGGCTGGTAGGAGAGAAGAGCTATCACTAATGCCTGATAGCAGAGTAACACTGATTGGTGCTTATAATATAGTTAATATGAAGTACCATTGTATGTGTGTTTCCGACATCGTATGTGTGTTTCCGACATCGTATGTGTGTTTCCGACATCGTATGTGTGTTTCCGACATCGTATGTGTGTTACCGACATCGTATGTGTGTTACCGACATCGTATGTGTGTTTCCGACATCGTATGTGTGTTTCCGACATTGCATCGTTGAATCAGCACAGCTCTGTGAAGTGCTATTGTTGTTACTCCCATTTTACAGATGGGAAGATTGAGGACGGGGGATAGGAGAACTTGCCCAAGGCCACATCCGTAGTTATTGGTAGGGGGAGGATTAGAACCCAAGCCTGGGCTTCAGGCTGTATGCTGTGGGGCCTCTTCTGTTACTGGATTCATCTGTGGCTTCAGCCAAGAATGAAAGGCAATTTAGTTGGTGGATAAAAGCAGAGACTGTGGAACCAGACTGTCTGGTTTGAAGCCAGACTCTGCCTTTATTTGCCCATCTGTAAAATGGGGTTAATAATTGTGTTTCCCTCCTAGGGCTGCTGTGGGGATTAAGTGGGTGTTAATGTAAAGTGATCAGGCAGCATTTGACAGAAGAAAACACTGTTTTAAGACTGCACTCTCTCCTCTGTTGGGCACCGCGCCACATGTGGCTGTTGAGTGCTTGAAATGTGTCTCAGAGCCTCACAAGATTTCAGAGTTGGTGTGAAAAAAAGAATGTAAAATAGCTCCATAATTTTTTATATTGATTACATTTGAAATGATAATGTTTTGGATTTGTCAGGTTAAATAGAATCTATTAAATTAATTTCATCTGTTTCTTTTCAGTTTTTTAACGTGACGACTAAGGAGTGTGAAATTACCTGTGTGGGTCACAGCTGTGCTTTGCATCCCGTTGACTTGGGTCAGGGCTGGTTTAACTGTTAAGGGTGTGGAGCATCTACTTGAGTTCAAGTTTCAGTCTTGAGCAAAAATCATCGCCGTTTGGGGAGCTTACATTGTAACGGAGGAGACATAAAGTAAACAAGTACTTAACTCCAGAGGGTGCGAAATGCTCAGGACACAAGCGGGCAGCTGATGTGTCAGAGGAAGGCTGGGAGAGGAAGGCACTTTTTAAAACAAGTTTTATTTGATTGAAGTACAGTTGATTTCCAGTGCTGTGATGACTTCTGCTGTCCAGCAAAGTGCTTCAGTTATACACATATGTACATTCTTTTTCATCTTCTTTTCCATTATGGTTTATCCCAGGATATGGAATCAAGTTCCCTGTGCTCTACAGTAAGACCTTGTGGTTTATCCATCCTATATATGATAGTTTGCATCTGCTAACGCCAACCTCCCACTCCATCCCTCCGCCACCCCCTGCCCTGGGCACTTTTGATAGTCTGGTCCTAGGAGGGGGCATTTGAGCTGGTACCCAGCTGATGAGGAGGAGCCAGCCTTGGAGGGAGCTGGAGGAAGAACATTCTAGGCAGAGGGAGCAGCACGTGCAAAGGCCCTGAGGCATGAGCAAACCTGGCCTGTTCAAGGAACAGAAAGCAGACACAGGTAGAGTGGCAGGTGTGTGACGAGAACAGAGGGGTAGACACAGGCCAGTCACGCAGGGTTTTGGAGGCCAGGGTAGACTGTGGATGTTGTTTAACTATGCTGATCTGATGTCTGGTTTAATAAGACAACCTTGGTTGCCGAGTAGTGGACGTGGGCTCTGTTGAGAAGCAGGATAGATAACCAGTTAGCATTTCTAATAGCGAGATGGGTTAATGAGAGAACTTTCTCTAACTTCTTCTTCCACAAGAAGACACCCTCCTGGTAAAGAAGGCAAGATGCAGCAGCAGTAGCCTGTGAGTTTCAGAATCAGACAAGCCAAGGCCCAAATCCCACCTGAGCCTGGACAAGCTGATAGACCTTAGTCCAGGGCTCTTCAGCAGGGCTTGGCGAACTTTTTCTGAAAAGGGCCAGACTGTAAATGTTTTAGACTCTGCAGCCGTAAGATCTCCGTTGCAGCTACTCGATTGTGCCACAGTGATACGTAAAAGAGTGGGCACCGCTGTGTTCCCATAAAACACTGTTTACAGTAACAGACGGTGGGCCGGATTGGGCCCGTGGCTGTAGTGTGTCGACCCCAGTTCTTAATTTCTCTCTGAAAGCCACAGGCACCTGCCGGGGGACCTCTGCTTCCATGTGACATGTCAGTAGGGACACATCCCTCACCAGGATGCCGTGGGGGAGTCAATGGCCCTAAAGAGGGTTGATGAATTACCAAGTCCTGGCAGAGACCAGGGTCCTCAGCTTGACCTTCTTGGTGGTTTTATCTGCCACCCAGGTGATGATGTAGAAAGCGTGCTTTCTGTATTACAAGTGATGCATTGCTAGGAGGGGTGGCCAGCACCCCCATAATGACAGACTCAGGGTTCTAAATGTCTCCCTGGGTGTGGACACCCCCAGGTTACGTCTGCTTATGGCATCTCCTCCTTGCACTGTGTCTCAGATCCCGTTTACTTCTGGTCCTCAAGACGACCTGCTCCCTTGATCCACGACCCCCCTGCCCCCCATCTCTACCAGCTCAGTTCCTCTAGGTGTCAGTGTGCTCCCCCCACCTTAACGCAGGCGGGGAGCCCTCTTTCCGTTTCACACCCTCCCGCCTGCTGCTTCTCTCCTTGACAGCTGAGCTTTGCAAAACAGTTGTCTACACCCGCTGCCTCTGCTTCCACTTCTCCTGCCCACGCCTCGGCCCCAGCACTCCGGCTTCCATCCCCTTCCCCTCAGCTCGGTGGGCGGCCCTGAGGGTCCGGGGAGCAGGCTCTGCTGGGCTCTGCTGCTAGGATGGGCCTCCCACCGCCCTTCCACCAAAGCCAAAGCTCTGGCCACCCAGACCCACTCGGTTCCTAGGGGGCGAGTTCTCTCTGCTTCCCAGGCTACACACGACGCTCTGCTCTTCGCTCTGTCTGCAACATTCTTGATGTCCACTCTCAGCCTCCCTGTGCCTCCTTCTCTCCCAGGTCTTGGCTTCCCTTTCACGGCCCCTGACTCCTGGCTGGGTCAGCACCCCCGCTCCGGCGCCCGTCACTGCAGTCGGGGGAGTGGGTGCAGGGCGTCGTTTGGGCCTCTGTGCTCTGCGGTCCCCCTAGGAGACGTCCACTGTCAGCCCAGCTCAGGACCTGGCACACGCAAGCTGTGAATCACACATTAGAAATCTTGTGTTTGGGTCAGAAGAACCAATGTGTCCCACGTGGGGAACAGCAGGTCATGTGAGAGAGTCATGTGGGTGTAGTTGACCCTCTGTTTGGTCTGAACAAACAGAGCAAATCAGTCGGTAGCTCTGGAAACGGCAGTTTTCCAATTGCATTGAAAAAAAACCTCGGATCTGGATCCAGGGAGGTGACCGGCTTGTGTTCTTAGTGTGTTCTACTGTAGGCACCCATGCCCTGTGCACCCCAGGGGAGGATTGCGGCTGCCAGGAAGCCGGAGAGCCCTGGTCTTTAAAGATATTCACAACGGACATTGCTTTTTAAAGAACTTTCCACGCGGTGACTTATTTAAATCTTGTAGTTACCCGAGCAGGCAGCCTATGATCAGGCCCACTTTGCGGATGGGGAGACTGCGGATCAGGGGCTTCAGAAGCCTGTGCAGAGTCACACAACCAGGAGGGGCTGGTCTGGGCTCTGAAGGCAGGCAGTCTGACCCCAGAGCCCATGCCCTGAGGTCCAACTGACTGGAGGTGCAGACAGGGCCCCGGGAGCCACTGCAGCTCCGTGGAGCCTGTCCCTTGGCCGTGGGTCCACGCCTGGCCCTGGCTGCCTGGTGCGTGGACTTGGGCTGGCAGGGAGGGTGCCGGAGGAGGCCATGTTTGCTCAGCCCCGGGGCAGATGTTCTCACAACGCCAGCCCCTCAGCTCCAGGACAGACCACCTTTTGCCACAAACGGGGCACTCGCCCCAGGAGGCTTTAAGCAGGGGGGTGGGGAGAGCCATTGGGCATTTTCAGCCGGGGGCTGGGGGCGCTGGCCTAGCAACTTAAGGTTTTCCCTTTCTGAGAATGTACTGGGAAGAGTAGCTGGCATTTGAGGGCTGACCCTGTGGGTCCTCCCACGCCCCAGCAGACGGGGGCTACAGGGCTGGGAACAGTGAGGCAGCCGGTACCTGGGGCCCAGCTTGTCAGCGGCGGATGTGGATCTGACCCAGGCGGCCTGGTCCTGAGCTCACTTGGTTAGTGGCTACACTGACTCGTCTTCCTCTTTGAATGCTGTGACCCCCGGGGTCAGAGCCCAGATGCAGCCAAATCACCATTCCATCTTCAGTGCCAGGCTGGTCATGAGCGGAAGGTTTCCTTCCTACTTCACAGTTTAAAGCCATTTAGAAAGTGAGTCCCGAGCTGTGTTCCAGTCCTGGGTGGGATGCTGGGTGATGGCTCTTCCCAGCACAGGGTTGCCTTGAGAAGGGGTGTGCCCCGAAGCAGAGCCTGCAGGAGTCCGAGGAACTGCCCTTGCCCTGGCCAGCCAGCTGTGCCCGACACATCCTTTGGGCCCCCAGGGCCTGGTCCTGCCTGGGAGCTGCACGAGCTCGGGCAGCCTGGCCGGGGAGGCAGTCTGCATGGGGGCCAGATGGAGCCCGATCTCACCATATGGCCGGGGAGCGGGCAGGGCCTCTGGCGGAGCTGGCCCTCTAATTACTCACCACGCCCAGGAAGCAGGAGGATTTAGAATACGTTCTGGCGGTTATCAAAGTGCAGGGGGGAAGGAAGGCCGGGGCACTGCGGACAGGGTTAGAATTCACAGTGACCTCGGTGAGTGGGCAAAACCGAGGACCGACAGAGCACAGTGTGGCGGGGACAAGAGCAAGAGGGCACTGGGCAGGCAGGACCAGTGACCGAAGGACCGGAGGGAGTGGGTGCACAGCCGGGCACTGGGGTTGCAAAGGGTGAGAGCTCCCAGGGCAAGGGGAACCAAGCCTCTATCCAAGTGGGCATTAGGGGTCTTTTTCCCCAGGGATCCCCAAGTCCATCCCACACAGTAAAGGATATTTAGGACCAATGATGGAAGAGGAGGTGGCATCCAGCCACCCATCCCTAGATGTGAAGCACCCACTATGTACTGAGCCAGGAGATGGATAAGACACAGCCTGCCTTGGGAGCTTAAATTCGGGAGCAGAAAGACCAGCCTATACAGTAAAAAGATAACCAGCCGTACAGATGCCTCACCAGAACTAGCCATGTGTTCAGAAGGTTCGCAGGCCTGGTTAGGGCAAGTGCCTTGAAGGATGGTAGGATTAAACGGGATGGCGGAGGGTGCCGCTGGCTGGTGACCTGGGAGCCGCAAGAGCCTGGAAGGCAGGGAGGCTTAAGGGTGACCGATTCCTTTGGAGTTGTTGGTTGTGGCTTTTCTGTAAACAGGCAGGGGTGATTAAAGAACTGGGGAAAAGGCCAGAAGGAACTGGAACTCTGTGTCCTGTTGGAGAAGGCTGCTCCGAGCAGGAGACTTTTCTTCTTCCTTCTCTAAACATAATGGCTGTGTCCCTGGGAGGGGCAGGGGTTATGTGGGAAGGGGCGGCAGTGCCTGCTGGGGAGGTGCCATATGGCTTATTTGGGATGATGATGGGGGTTAGGGGTGGGACGAGGTTGCACCCTGCAAGGGGGCTTGCAGAGGGGGCTTGTGAGGGTCTAAGGTGAGAGGTGCACAGAGGCGGAGGGACGAGGAACACAGCCCCTGGCAGCAACTTGGGAGGAAGGAAAGGGGGAGGTCAGGGTGGGACTCAAGGTACACTGATCCCTTCGTTCATACAAAAACAATTTTGGTCCTTTACTGGGTGTCAGGCACCGGGGATGTGAGAGGGAACAAAGCCAGGTCCCTAGTCTCAGCACTTACATTCAGATGGAGGAGACAGAAAAGAAACTTATAAACGCACAACACAAAATCAGATAATGGTAAGCGCTTTGAGAGAAATAGGGCAGGAAGGGAGTAGCCAGTGATGGGGATTGGGGGGAAGAAGCCTGATTTGAAGAAGAGACCCCATTACTGGTCAAATTACTGAAGCAGGGACCTGAATGACAGAGAACAAGCCACGTGTGACCATATGCTGGGTGGAGGTGAGCGCTGCCAGGTGTGTTTGGGGAACGGAAAGACCAGAGTGGCTGGAGCGGAGAGAACCAGGGTGGAGATACAGTAGCGGAGGAGGTCAGAGAGGTGGGGCTTCGCTGGTCATGTGAGGGTCTTGGGTTTCAGTCTGGGTGTGATATGGAGTGTTGTAGGGCTTGCAGCAGAGGAGCGATGTGACTTGACCTGTGTTTTACATAAGCACTCTGGTCCTCACTATGGTTCAGCATAGATACTGGACAGGCAAAGGCGGAGGGAACGAGATGCTGGGAGGAGGTGGAAGCTATTGCACCATCCAGGAGATGGGAAAGAGATGGAGGCTTGGACCAGGATGCAGGACCTAAGAAAGACTCAGCTTCAGGGCTTATTTATTTATTCGTAACATCTTATACTGAATAATTTTAAACTGGTGGAATATTTTCAAGTGATTGAGTGACGCAGTGGACACGTGTGTGCCCTTCACCCATGGTTAACATTTGCTCCTCCCTCTTCCTCCTCATCACCACCATCATCACCATCACCGTCATTATCACCATCACCATCATCAGCATCAGTGTCATCAGAACTGAACCACATGAGAGTAAGTTGCAGATACGATACCATGATTCTACACTCCCACTACTCTAATCGTGTATCTTCTAAGTTCAAGGATGTTCTCCTACATCACCATGAAACAATGACTAGATTTATGAAATTCATCTTTGTTGCAATACTAATATCTAATGAAGAGTGCAGGATATATTTGAAAGTAGAAGTGACAGCATTTGCTAATTGATTATATGGAGGGTATGAGGGCAAGACAGGAGTCCCAGATGACTTCAGAGATTTTGGCCAGAGCAAATGGTTGATGAGAATGGCTAGGCCAGTGCAAGGACCTGGAATGAATAGCTGAGAACTCTTAGCCAAAGGAAAATGAGGAAGGGTCTGAGTGTTGGCAGATGAGCTGAGCTGGGCTGGGCTGTCCAGTGGCTGTTGCCACAGCAGTTATAAGGGAAGTCATAGAATCTGGCTTGCTTTCTCTACACACACACACCCCATAGGGTACATATACATATACATGCATGTACAGACTTTCTTCTCCCAGGGATCTAGACCTGAATTTAGCCATGGATTTATCTCACCGTAACTAAGCAGAGTCAGTAATGACCCATTAGACTCTAAGTGCGTCAGGGACAGGAACATGTCTGCTTTGCTTACTGTATTCATGGTGCACATATCTTGGCCCTTAGTAGTCATTCAATAACTATATCTTGAATAAATGAATGACAGAATGAATGCTCTTACCTCATACATCAGACAGGAGGCAGCCATTGTAAGTATATATCGGCAAATGACAGAATACCTAAAATAACAGTTGCTGATACAAAAGAGAAGGTTCTCTTTCTCCTGTAAAAGAAGTCAGTCCAGGCATGGTCTGACTCTATAGTATAAGGGAGCTTCTTATATCTGGTTGCTCTGGCTTCCTAAGCACGTGGCTTCCATGTCGTAGCCCAAGACGGCTGCTTCAGCTTCTGCCATCATGCCTGCATTCCAGGCATCAGGAGGAAGTAAAGGCCAAGAAGATTATTCTGCATTTCTTTAAGAATACTTGTTTGAAGTTGTCATACCATTCCCACTTATATCACGTTAGCCAGTGTAGTCTTTATTTTGGGTGACCACGTGACCAGTTAAAATATGGGAATTCTTTTACTAGAGAAGAATGGCTCGTGGGGGACCATTAGCGATCAGTGTCATTGCGTGGTCTGGAAAGCGGCTGGGGCTGTGTGATACCTTCGACCACAAACCCTCCGTATAAAAAGCCATTCTGAGTGGTGAATCACTGTGGCTGCCATCCATACTTTACATAGTAACATCAATTAGTTGCATCCATAAGTGGACTGTAAATGCACAGGACAGGTGAGGCCACTGGGGCACCCCTGTAGAAGTGTCTCAAAGTGCTGAAGGAGTTGTGTTTCCCTACTTTGGATTCTGGTAGGGAGGGCACAGAACTTTACCCCGGTAGCAAAGCCAACACATTTTGGGAAACCTCTGTGGAGAGTCTCTGACTCTGTGTCCCCGGCTGTGTGAGCTCCCTGCAGTCCGAAGCACTGTCCTATTCACCTTTGGGTCCCCGCACCTTCACTGCCGGGGACTCTGGGTTCTCCTGCACCTTGCATCCTATCCTGTGCCTGCTGAATGAAGAGACAGCAATCAGTTGAGGTGATTCAGGAGTTTTACAAGATGCAACAAAGCCAGTTTTTCCTAAATAGAACATTTGTGGAGACTTTGCCAGAACTCTCTAGAGAGTACATCGATGTGGCCATTGCCTCAGCCCAACCACCTACCCCTGCAAGGAGGCAGGAACAGTGTCTTCTGGATGAAGAGCCCTGAGTAGGAGAGGGAGACAGCCGGCAGCGGGGCCAAAGCTCACACTTACACCTCCCTTGCTTCTCAATTCTGATCTGCATTCAAGCTTTGTATTTCCCTGTGTGTGTGTTTAGCTTAGGGATTTATCACTGCAGCTTAGATCTGTGATGAAATAGATAAGCCTGCACTTTAATAAATATGGCCTTTCTTTCCCCGTAAGGATTAGATTAAAGGAGACGGGGCCTCAGAGGAGGCTGGGCAGGGCAGGCAGGTGGAGCTGGGGGGCCGGGGCAGTGAAGAAGACACTGCTGGCCAAGTGGCTTCAGGATGGGGGATGCTGGGGCACAGTTTGGGGTCGTTTTACAGGGGGGTGGTAGGGCATCCCCGTGGCAGGGGAGCAGCCCTGTGTCTTCCATGGAAAGAAGCTAAAGCAGCAAAGTCTGAGGCTTGCGGTGGGAATCCTTCCTTGAGTGAGCAGTTTGGGTCCCCAACTTGTCTCCTCCTTCTGGTGCAGCTGCAAAGGCATGTCCTGTAACCCTGTGGAAAGGACATGTGTGTGAGGTCAGGGGCAGCAGGACTCCACCCGGCCACGGTCTCGGCTCCAGGGCAACCTGAGAAGCACCTCTGTAGTGGGAAGGGTGGGTGAGCTGTGCGACCTTGAACAAAGATGTTGCTTAACTTCTCTGGACCTTTATTTTATTTGCTTTTCTCTCCATGAGAATATCTACTGGTACGATCCTTGTGGAGACAAGAGGCAATGAATATAAGGCCACTTGCACAGTCCAGGCACATGGTTGGTGAGCAATAAATCGTGAGCACTGGTATTATTTATTGTGGATCAGTGTCGCATAATACTCTTAGGCTTTTTCTTCCATGGCTTTCAGGACAGGCGACTCTGTGGTTTCCTTTGGGCCCTGTGAACCCACTTTCCTAAGAGGCAGCAGGATAGGAATCCTTTGAAGTCATTAATATGCTTATTGTCACCTGCAGATGACAGGATTGAAGTTCAGAAAGGCTGACTGACTTGCTCAAGGTCACACAGCTTGGATGTGACCCTGCAGTGCCAGGAGTGGTTCCAAGAGCTCGTAAAGACAGGCTTCCCCAGCCCTCCTGGGCGAGCATCGTTTCCAGCCGTCGTAGTAGTTTTCATTCATAGCCCTAAGGTCATGAGACCAAGAACAGCAGAGAACCGAGAGAAAGAGACAGGGCTAGGGCAGTGGCCTGTATTTTCAGCTTTCATGAGCAGGCTCACGCTCTCAGGGCTGCTGGGCAAACACCTGGCTCCTTAGATTTTCCTGTAAAGGAAGCTCACGGTGACCTTCAGAGCCGTGAAGGTTTGGCTGAGTCTGGCCCGTAGCCTCCGGACTGTGGGCTCACGTGAGTCAGAAGGGCTGGGTGAGCACACTGAGCCTTGTTCTCTAAGAAGGAGCGAGATGTTCTCCTATATAAACATTCTTAAATAGGAGCCACTGAAGAAACTGGCCTTGGTAGCATTTCTCTTTATGTTGTTGCTGCATGAAGGTTTGCTCAAGCACCTTGCAGCTCTTTTTTTTTTGAAACTTCCTCTGGGATATATGATTGCTATGATGGAAATGTATTCCAAATATATTGAGATTCATTAATCTACTTATTCGTATTATTAATTGAGTCCTGACTCAAGTCCAGGCATTGTGGATCAAATGATGGGGTTCTACGCCCGGGGAGAATTTACAGTCTGAGTAAATAAGATGTGTATGTACCAGAGAAGAGTTACATAGCAGTACGAGAGTGAAAAATCTGCACAAAACTATGATTAAAGAAATGTTCACTTACCGTCCTTAGGAATAAGGTGCTGCCCTTAGGTCTGTGGAGCGGGAGATTGAAATACAGCATATGAAACAGTGTGAGTCAAGGAGTACGTGTGAGTCGGGTATGGGTGTTCATAGAAACAGGAGCAGGCTACAAGTTCATTCGTTCTGTTAGGCTTTGGTGCATACCTACTGCATACCAGGCACTTGTACCAAAGACTGAAATGGTCTAAGGAGGCAGCATGAAGGCGTTGGATATTGAATATGTCCTTGAAAGGTAGATAAGGCTTGGATGGTCAGAAGTCTGGGGAGGGATTGGCCACAGTAGGAATGGGGTGGATTAAGAAAAACCATCAGGGTGAAAAGTGTGGGCTTCATGGGACAGTGATTAGGCCTGCCATGCTCATGGTGGGGTGGGGGAATGAATAGTAAGAGAGCAGGTTAGAGAAGGGTGTTGGAAACAGAATGTGGAGACCTTGAATGCCAGGATTTGTTCAAGGGGAATGCCTGAAGGGAACACCATACTGATAGTGGTGTCTGCATTCACATTTATACTCACATTCTAAAACAACTCACCATTTCAATTTTTGATTATTTGTGCCTATTATAAAATACAATTGATTTTTATATAATGACCTTGTATCCTGCAGGCTTGCAAATTCCCCTGGTAGTTTTATTAGCTTTTTCATAGAGTCTTTTAGTATTTTCTACATAGGCAATTATATGATCTGCAATAAAGGTAGTTTTACTTCTTCCTTTTTTACTGCATGCATTTTATTTCTTTTCTTGCCTTATTGCACTGGCTAGGACCTCCTTCACAGTTTTGAATCAAAGTGGTGAAACTTTGTTCCTGGTCATAAGGAGAAAACACTCAGCCTTCTTCAATGTGATGTGCATGCTGCATTTTTCAGAGATGCCCTTTATCAAGTTGAGAAAGTTTCCTTTTGTTGCTAGTTTGTGGGGAGAGGTTTTATCAGGAATGGAAACTGGATTGTCTTTATTTCTTTATCTTTTTCTGTATCTGTTGAAAAGATCATACAGCTTTTCTCTTTAGTCTGTTAATATGGTGAATTAAATTGATGGTTTTTCAGATGTTCAAAAAACCTTGCATTCCCGGCATAAATCCTACTTGGTCATGATTTCTTATCATTTTTATATATTATTGGATTTGATTTGCTAAAATTTGGTTAAGAACCTTTTGTGTCATTTTTCATGAAAGATATTGATCTGTAGTTTTATTTTCTTGTCATTTTGGTTTGGTATCAGTGTTAATTCTCATCTCATAGAATGTATTAAGAAGTTTTCCCTCCTTGAATTTTGTGGAAGAATTTTTGTAGAATTCACTTGTGAGGTCATCTGAGCCTGGAGTTTTATTTATTTTTTACAGGAAGACTTTAAAAGTTCAATTTCTTTAATAGATATAGGGCGATTATTTCTTTTTGAAACAACCAAGCATGACTAAAAAATGCTTTAAAACTTTGCTGAAGTCTCTGATCCCAGGACATCCTCAAAGTATAACTCATAAAAAGCCAAGGTGACCGGCCAGCTGTCTTGGCATGGTGTTATATTCGAAGAAGCAACAGTCAATACCCAAACATAATTAAAAAGCAATTTGAATCTTTACCTGGTATTTTGGAAGGAAAAAAACAAAGGGATCTATGAAACGTTTGTGGTGTACAACAAATTTTAGAAATTAAAATAATTTTAAAAATTTAAAAACTTTTTTTCATCTTCCTCACTCTCAATGCCTTATGTATTGTCAGAAGCTGCTTCCCCAAACACTCTCCTTTCTCACAAAACTCCCCCAAACTCAGCCCACTGGCCTCTGCAGGTCTCCCCCGTCATGACTGTAAATCAACTTACGCTGTCTCGTTCTTTGGCATTCTCGGCTCATTGAGGTAGAAAGTAGAAGGGAGGAAGGGACAAGAGGGCAAATGGTTTGCACTAAACATATTCTTGTTTATTTCCTATCACACCGCATATTCACCATGGTAACCTAAAGACATAAATGGATGGGCATCTCCCCAGCCACCCCCCAAGCTGAGGCGACACCTGACAAGCCCCAGGTGCAAGGAGATGACACCTCACTCAGACTCCCCGAGTCTGCAAACTGGAGTTTAGGTGGCGGCATTCTCTCTGATTTCCCCCAAAGCCACATTCCACATTCAGGTTTGTAGATTGGAGAGCTCAACACAGCTTTTCATTAAAAAGCAGTCCTGCTGTTTGTATATGATTTGTTCCAGGACAGTTTAATTGATCTAGTGGAGTGCAAAAATCATTGAACTTGAAGCAGAAGATCCTGGGTGTTTTTCACAACCAAATCTTCAGATTTTTCATCTGATAAAACTTTCTACTTCTCAGGGGTATTGAACTCTGTAAGGTGTCCACACAAAAATATTAACCGTTATGGGACTTCCCTGGTGGTCCAGTGATTAAGACTTCACGTTTCCAATACAGGGAGCATGGGTTCCATCCGTGGTAAGGGAACTAAGATCCCACATGCCGTAAAAAAAAAAAAATTAACTGTCACTTACTGTCCTTTTACACAATATATGTAATAAAAATTCATTGCATTCAGGTAGCACTCTACAAAAGCAAATATATATGTATGTATATATAGTTTTATGTATACATATATCAGTTCATCATCCCTTGCGTCTTTTGAGGAAGAAATAATTCTTTTCATTTAACAGGTGATTCTGTCCAGAGATTCAGAAGGTTTATTAATTAATGTGTCCATCATCACACAGCCTATAGGTATTAAAACCCAAACTTGAACTCAGGTCCTCTGATTCAAGGTCTGTTTTTCTTTCTTCTTCTCCATTCTGCCCCGATTACAGCTTAGCCACTCGTTTGTCTACTACAGAATTAAAATTAAGTAGGTCTGAAGCCTCATGCTGGATAAACTCAGGCACGTGCTTTTTTTTTTCTGTTCTTTGGAATCTGAATTAAGGAAAACAAGCTAGTCACTTTCAAATGGTGTCAGCAGGTACTGCACAAAGCACATAACCCTAGCACCATGCTTGAAGAACTCAAACTATTCATTACATGCAAAAATACCATGTTAATAATGCAGGTACTCAACACCTATACTCTGTTGGAATAGGGGAGGGGCATATAACGGCAGTAGGGTGCAGTTTTGGATCTTAATAGTATAAAACTCTAGTGGCTAATAAGGAATTTCCAATTTTGTCCTTCACTGTGGGAGGACTTATCTCATGTTTCTATTGCTCTTAGGGAAGGATAGTGGAAAATAATCTATGGAATTCTTTAGCCTGAGCTTTATGTGAGGTTTGCACTTTAGGCTTGATGGGTTTTTTGGCGGGCAATTGTTCCCCACTTCTTTGTTAGTTCTCCTAAGCTTTCCTCACTCAGAAATTCTTGTACTTCTGCACAGAAAATCTTCCATTAGAAAACTGTGACTCCCATATCATCACCTCAAAACAACACACACACACACACACACACACACCCTTACCTAGTGTAAAGAGTGGGAGAAGTGATTTGTATTGTTTGGGATTATGTTCAACTTCAAGTAACAGAAAACTGATCAACTGTGGCTGAAACAAATAAAGGCTGATTTTCTTTCTTAGTCAGAAGTCCAAAGGTAAGCCATTTCTGGAGTTGGTTCAGCTGCTCAGCAGTGCCTCCTGAGAACCAGACTTTTCTCGTATTTTCCTTTCCACCTTTTCTCTTCACTTTGTGCTTATGACCTCGTGACTGCAGGATGGCTGCCATAGCTCCAGGCTTTATATTTACATTCCAGGAACGGGAAAGGGCAATGCCAATGATCTTTATTTAGCTGGACATATTGCTGCCCTAAATAATGTGTGTTTTGTTACAAGGAAGAAGAGAGACAAATTGACTCTTGAGTGGATAACTCCCAGTGTTTGCCCTGTCTTTTGGGTATGCTTTCTTCCTTCTTCTTACAGGCTCAGAAAGGACTTCCTCATTGAGGAGTGGCTTCTGGTTCTGTGCTCACTTTAACAAATCTCTCTATAATAAAATAATTGACATCCCTTGGAATTCATTCTGTTTTTTTTAATGACTTCATTAATGCAGTATTATACTTCTATAGCGCTTCACATTTTCACCACCATGGTCCCATTTAAACTCGACAATGGTCATGAGATAGAATATCACCTCCATCCTTCAAGAGAGGAAACTGAGACCTCAGAAGTTTAGTGATATGTTCAGCCCTGGTCCTCCTCATCTGGGGCTCCATCCCACTCCTCCACCCCTGTTTCTCCTAACCGGAGTTGGCGTGGCTCTGAGCAGATGCTACCCCAGGAAGACCCTTCTGGCCCGATGGCTTACCACTCAGCTCAGGACACCGAACTTGGTGCCGTTTTGCAAACACATGTGGCATTTTCACGACATAAAATTAGCAAGGAAAAATATCCTGGAAGGTACTCCCCAAGTTTCAGGTTTCACTGATACACACACACTCACATACCTACAGGCACCTTAGCAGTAAATCTTCACAGATGAGGCGCTGCGGTCGGTGCATCTGCTCATTACAGTTTGATCTGAGGAGCTTCAGACGCGTTGCTGGAAGTCTGCGCTGGGATGAGGTTTGCACATGCCGTTTGGTGTGTCAGACAGATGGGGCTAGACTCCTCATCCTGAGGCTGGGAGGCACAGCGTGATGTTTGCATGAGTTGCTGTCGTTTCCTCCCTTCTCTTCAGCCTTGCAAGTGACGCTTTGGGGGGATAAGGATGTGGTGCTTTACGTGCCCCACCACCCTCTATCTGTGCCCTGAGAAGAGCAGTTCTTCCATTGCAGTTGGGAAAGCGTGTATCCTAAGGAGAGAGGGAGATCATTTCTTTGTTTGAAATAATGATGCCTTTTAAAAAATAAATCCAACTGGCAGCTCAGGGGCCTTTCATTGGGGAACTAATTCAGTTTGATAAATACATATTTAATGAGAGCTTATCAGAGCAATGCGCCGATGGGCCAGGAAGCTCCCTTTCCTTTGCGGGGTGCGTGCAGTCCATGTGCCCAGGCTTGCGTGGGTCTATCTTTACTATTAAAAAAAATTGTGGCCAAGATGGAGATGAGGGTGGCTGGGAAGTGGCCCTTTGGCACTTTGTGGAAGCTAGCGGCTGCAATGACAACAGTCAGAGTGAGAGGGCGGGTGGTACACCGTGACCGTGTATCTCTTTGTCAGGTTGAGGTGAGGTCCCAGCTGGGAGATGCATCCTTGAACTTGAGCTGTGCCACACACGGCCTCAGCGGGAACAAATGTGCCTCAAACAAGGGAGGTTCAGGTCCCTGGTGGTCACCTCCCACCACGCCCCTCACCACCTGCCCACCCCACAGACCAGGCCTTGTCACTGACAAGGGGACAAGGGCACACGTGTGCATCCTTTTCTACTGAAGATTCAGGAGCAGGTACGAAAGGTCACACATGCCTGCGTCCTGAGCTTACACAAATCTGTGCCTTTGTTTTTGCTGTTCTCTGTTCTAGGAAGTCCCTTCTCCCACTTACCCACCTGTGGAATCCTTGTCATCCCCTAAGCCTTACTTGAAATGTCACTTCCTCTGGTAAGCCCTCTAGGATACACCTCCTCCCTTTATCCACATCCAGATTATCCCCTCCCACTCCTCGATAGCTTTTGGCTTGTACCTCTAGTTAGCACTCCCATCATCCTGCCCTTTATCAGAGTCTCAAAATCATGTGTCTGGATGTTGCTAGAATGTATGCAAGGAAAATCATATCTGTCAGTGGGAAAGAAATATCACTGGTGAGGCTGAGAAGGATTTTCCTCCATGAAAGTGAGGACTAACATCAGTTTCTCTTCAAAGGAACCAGAATCCAGTCTAGGAACAGGCTCTTTCATTAGGTGAAATGTCCATTCAAATCCCGTAGGACCTCAGGACATTATGTCCAGAATTTTATAATTCGTTTACTTAAATGACATGAATTGGGAACCTCTCAGATGTAGAACACGGCACCTACGTTGGAAGCAGGATTCGAGAGAAAGAATTTCAAAGTGTTTATTGGAATGATGGAAAAGAAGAGATGATATCCTGAATGCCTAGTGTAAATATTTTCGCTTACGTTTATGGACATGAGAAAGGAATCATCTCAGCTACGAGACATGACTATCCTGTTCTCTTGGTGGATATGGCTTCTGTTGCATTTTTCCCCTTTTCTTTTACTTTAATAGTTTCTATTACTTGAGTAAAACATTTTCATTACAGAAAAATGTGAAAATGCAGTGAATAAAAGGAAAAATAATGTTACTCATAGTCAGTGGTTTACATTTTGGTCTTTATTTGCATATATATCTGAATTTTAAAAATGAAACTCAACAGAGTGTTTTAAAACCTGTTCTTTTTACTTCACCATATATCATAAACATCTTTACATATTAATAAGTACACATGTAGAGCATCTTTTTTAACAGCTTTTCTTTTGCTGTGGAAAATTTCAAACATATGTAAATGTATAGTCATCCCTCATACCCACTGGTGATTGGTTCTAGGACCTGTACAGAGACCAAAATCCGAGGATGCTCAAGTCCCTTTTAGAAAATAGTGTACTACTTACATATAACCTATGCACATCCTCTTGTTCACTTCATTTTTTTAAAAGTATTTTTATTTATTTATTTATTTTATTTTTGGCTGCGGCGGGTCTTCATTGTTGTATGCGGGTTTTCTCTAGTTGCGGCAAGCGGGGGCTACTCTTCGTTGGCAGTGCGCGGGCTTCTCACTGTGGTGGCTCCTCTTGTTGTGGAGCATGGGCTCTAGGCGCACAGGCTTCAGTGGTTGTGGCACGTGGGCTCAGTAGTTGTGGCTTGCAGGCTCTAGAGCACAGACTCAGTAGTTGTGGCGCACGGGCTTAGTTGCTCCGCGGCATGTGGGATCTTGCCGGACCAGGGCTTGAACCTGTGTCCCTTGCATTGGCAGGTGGATTCTTAACCACTGTGCCACCAGGCAAGTCCCCTCTTGTACACTTTAAATCATCTCTACATTACTTATAACACCTAATAAAATGTAAATGCTACATAAATAGTCGCCTGTACATGGCAAATTCCAGTTTTGCTTTCTGGAACTTTCTGGAAATTAAAAAAAAATTCTTTCAATCCACGGTTGATTGAATCAACAGATGCCGAACCTGCAGATACAGACGCCTGACTGTACAGAGAGCAGTATATACCCCCATGTACTGTCACCCAGCTCTAAAAATTGTCAACTCACTGCCAGTCCCATTCATCCATGGCTTCTCCACTACCCACCACCCAACACACGCACACACACACACACGAAACCACTGTTATTCAGATTATTATGAAGCAAATTCCAGGTATAACATTATTTCATCTGTGAATATTTAAGACTGTCTCTAGAAGAAAAGGACTCTGAAAAAACACGCACATCCGCAATACCATTACCGCACTTAAAGAAATTAACAGGACTTCCTTAATATCACCAAACACCCAGCCAGTTATGAAATCTCCTTTTGTAGCTGCATAGGTCCTTTTCATAGAGCTGCAGCATCATTTATCCACCTAGTACCCTGGTGTTGACCTTAGAAGATAGGACTCTTGTTTTTCACTATTACAAATAATGCTGCAGTGAATAACTTTGACAACAATTTTTCTGTAACTTTCTAATTATTTTCTTAGGATAAATTGCTAAAAGTGGCATTGCTGAGTCAAAGGCTGTATAGATTTTTAAAGACTTTTATTCTAAAATGCCAAATTTCCTCCTAGTTCATAATACTCATTTACACAATCCATGAGGAGTACAGGAAACTGTCTAATTATTCTTGCAGTTTTATATTTATTCTTCTGTATAAATGTTAGAATTATTTTGTCAAAATATAAATACAATAGAGCTAGTTTCTATTTTTGACTGCATTTTTATAATAAACTTTTAAAGATTAATTTGTATTATAATACCAAGAATTCCTGTCCAAGAACAAGCATTTTATGTCCTTCAGGAAACATTAAGTTATATTCATCTGCATTCCCCACACTTCTTTTAAAAGACTACGTATTTTATATAATTTTCCATAATTGTGAATAGGATTACTTTTTTTTTTTTTTTTGACTGTGTTGGGTCTTCGTTGCTATGAACAGGCTTTCTCTAGTTGTGGCGAGCGGGGGCTACTCTTCATTGCGGTGTGCGGGCTTCTCATTGCCGTGTCTTCTCTTGTTACGGAGCACGGGCTCTAGGTGCACGGGCTTCAGTAGTTGTGGCACGCGGGTCAGTAGTTGTGGCTCGTGGGCTCTAGAGCACAGGCTCAGTAGTTGTGGCATGTGGGCTTAGTTGCTCCGCAGCATGTGGGATCTTCCCGGACCAGGGCTTGAACCCGTGTCCCCTGCATTGGCAGGCAGAGTCTTAACCACTGCACCACCAGGGAAGTCCTGGATTACTTTTTCTTCTCTCCTTCTCTTCTCTCTTTTTCTCCCTGACCCTCCCCAACTAATTATTGCTGGTAGAAATTACAGAATAAATACCATACATTTATTCTGTAATTGTCAACCTTACTGAAATTTCTTATTAGTTTCAGTGAGGTTTTTTCCCCAGTTGATTTTCTTGGATTCTCTAGATCTATATTCATATCATCTGTTTTTTTGACTCTTTCTTTTAAATATTCTTACCTTTTATTTCTATTTCTTGTGTAATTGCACTGGCTAGCACAAATAAGACTAAATGATGACAAAGATAGCTGGCATCAGTGTTTCACTTCTAACTTGAGTGGAAATGGCTCTGCTCATGGTTAATTTCTGCTTGATGGTGGCTATTGGTTTGTAATTGAGCTCAACTGAAGATTTTTAAAAAATATTGTAAAACATTTAACATAGAACATTTCAAGTAGTAAACATATAACAAGTGTTTTTGTTATTATTATATTTTTACCATGAAAAGAGGTACATCTTAATTTCCTTTCATTGAGATTTTAAAATTAAGAATGTTGAATTTTACCTATTGCCTTTTGGGGGCATTTATTTAAATAATTACTTATATTTTTCTCTAATTTATTAATATGATGATATATTGTTGATATATTCTTCGTTCTTAGCATATAAAACCAATTTAGTCAAAAGTATGTTATCCATTTAAAATAATGCTGGATTCTAGTTTCCTTTTTTTATATTTTTTAGTTTATTTTTATTTTTTATTGAAGTATAGTTGATTTACAATGTTTCAGATGTACAGCAAAGTGATTCAGTTATTTATATAAAATATATATACACACATATATATATTCTTTTTCTTCTTTTTCATTATAGGTTATTATAAGATAGTGAATGTAGTTCCCTGTGCTATACAGTAGGTCCTTGTTGTTTATGGATTCTGGTTTCTAATACTTTATTTAGAGTATATGCATCTAATTTCATGAGTTAAACTGTCATTATTTTTCAGAGGTATCTTTGTTCAGGTTTGAGATCAAGATTATACTAGCTTTGAATTGGGACCTTTTCTTTCCATCCTTCCTCCCCCCCGCCATACATTCTGTTCTGGGAAAGTTTGAAGGAACTTACCTGTGAAATTACCCTGGGCAAGAACCTTAAAAAAATATACACACACATATACTTGCATTTAATAAATACAAATTTTAATTAAATCTATATATATTTTAAACAATATTTTTATTTTCTTTCATGATTATTGCAACTCTTAGTTTTCCTACTTGTTCTGAATTACTATTGGCAATTTGTACTTTCAAAGAAAATCATTCTGATTTTGTTAAGTTTATTGGCATAGAGCTGCAGACAGCCTTTTATTAGTTAAAAATAGCTCTTCTGGATAAGCAGTTGTATACCTTTTCTCTTTTATATCACCGGACACTTGTGCCCTCGCTTCTGACTGGGGTTGCCGGAGATTTAATTAGTTGTTTCATGGAAGAAGTTATTGCACATATTAGAGGTGACTTCCTAGTCCTTTAAATTTTTTTGTTTCCCCTTAAATCTAAGAGAACTTAAAGCTGTAAGTTCTTCTGTAAGGGTAGATTCTTTTATAAGTGAATCCCCAAAGTTTTTATATGTAATATTTTTCCTACTGGTATGTTCTAAATATCTGTGGTTACTGTTTTGAATTATACTTTTACTCAAAGATTACTTTTACCAATGAGTTAATCTTTAAGACTTTAAAGATTAAGAATTTGAAAAGACTTTATTTCTTAAATTTCAATTTGTTTGCCTTTTTGTTTGTTCATATTTTGTTAATATTTAATTTTATTGCATTTTAGATAGAATGTATGACCAATATTATTCCCAATTTTGAAAATTTTCAACTTTTTTTGTGTGTGGTGTATGATGTGATCAATTTTCATGACTATTATGTGGGCATTTAAAAGAATATCTGTTTACAGTGCAGAATTAATATATAATTAACATCTATTAATCATGTTATTAAAATCTATTCTTACTTATTTCTAGTCACTTGATCAAAGTTGGTAGAGATATGTTAACTTCTTCTACTGTGATTGTGTTTTATTTCTTCTTGTATTATGTGAAATTTCTGGTTTTAATAGGTTAGGACAATTAAATATTGGCAATTTCCTATAGTTTAACCTATACTTATGATATTTTAAATATATACATATTTAAAAATATATATTTTATGTTGGATACATAAGGGTTCATTGGACTTATGTATTGACAGCGGGTTATACCCTATCTTATCTCTGACGCTCTTTGCCTTGAATGCCACCCTCTATAACATTGCTGTTGCCAGCCCTGACTCCTTGCTTGTTTGCATTTTCCTTATGTCTTTGCTCATCCCTTTTAATCTTTTCATATGATTTTATTTTAGGTACATCTCTCTTACGCAGTTTATCTTAAGATTTTGTTTCGTGTCTCTGTGTGAGAAGCTTTTTGTTATAACAGAGGTGTTAAGCCTATGTGCATTCATTTGATAACCAGTATACTTAGTTTTTGTATTTTTAAATTTCATTTGTTTGCTTTCCATTTTTAAGAATCCATCCTCACTGTTCCTCTTCAATTCTTTTCCTATTTTTGCCTCTTTTATTCTCCAGTGCTTTGGAAGATATCCAGCTTATTTTTATTCTCCTGGTGCCTCCCCCTCACTTCCTCCCTTCCTCTTCCTTCTTCAGCTTTATTTAGAATAAATGAGAGTGTGAAGTCATGTATTCATTCATCCAGTAGACATTTATTAAGGGACTTCCGTGTGCTGTGTGCTGTAGTAGGCAATGCAAGTCAGTGGTGACCAGAGCCCTGCTCTTACAGAGTTACAGTTTAATGAGGAGAGAGAATAAATATGCAAACAGGGAAGTGATCAGAGTGATACCTGTGCACATAATTAGAGTAAAATTATGTGGTAGAAAGTTACTAGTAGCTTCTTAGGCTGGATGCGCAGGGAACGCCTCCATATGAGTTTGCTAGGACTGCCATAACAAAATGGCACAGACCAGGTAGTTTAAACAACAGAAATTAATTTTCTCACAGTTCTTGCGGCTGGAAGTCCAAGATCAAGGTGTCAGCTGGGTTGGTTTCCTCTGAGGCTTTTCTCCTTGGCTTACAGATGGTCATTTTCTCCCTGTGCCTTCACCTGGCCTCCCCTCTGTCTTCACCTGGCCTTCCCTCTGTGTGCATGCTTGTCTGATGTCTATAAATTTCCTCTTATAAGGATACCAGTCGTATTGGATGAGGGCCCACCCTTAGGACCTCATTTTAACTTGTCTTTAATGACCCTGTCTCCCAATACAGTCACATTCTTAGGTACAGGGTGTTAGGGTTTCAACATATGAATTTATTGGGGGGGGGGACAAAATTCAGCCCATAACAGCCCGTCTCAGGAGATAGCATTTACACTGAGATCATTTCGGATGTGCTCTATTTGAAACATTCCAATGGAGCTGTCCTGTATGCAGTATGGTCAGTGCCTGTGGTGCTCAGAGCAGCCTGTGTTGAAATATAAGCGTGAGTTATCTGCATCTGTGGAGTAATGGGAGTGATGGGGTAGAGTCTTCTAGGAAGAGAATGTTGAGCCAGTACAGAAGAGGGCTGACAGCTAAGCACTGAGGCACTCAACACTTCAAGGCTGGTTAGAAAGAAAGCATCGTGGACAGAATCACGTAAAGGAGGCAGAAAGAAAAGCCAGAGAGTTTGGTCTTCTGGAGGTTAGAGAGGAGAGTGTCTCTGCCCTGTCCAGAGCCATGGAAAAGTCAAGTAAGATGAGAACAGAAAGACACCCATTGGCCTATAACTTGGAAGTCACGGGCATCTTCGGAAAGAGTAATCTCAGTGAGACTGTAGAGACTCAAGCCAAGTTGGGTTGATTGGCTGGACGTGGTGGATGAGGGGAAGTGGAAACTATATAGATGATAGATAGTTCAAGAAGCTTTCCTTGGAAGGAGATTGAAGACATGGTGTTGGAGGGGATGCCGAGTCAAGAATGAGTCTTCTCTTGAGGCGGAGACAAGATGGCAGAGTAATAGGACCTTGAGCTCACCTCCTCTCATGAGCACACCAAAATCACAACTAACTGCTGAGCAACCACTGATAAAAAAGACTGGAAGAATGAGTCTTGTGCAGATGGAAGATACCAGAGCATGTACGGATGGCAGCATGCTCCATCCATCAGAAAATGGGAGATTGAAGGTGGAGAAAGGACCAATAGATGAGTGAAATCCAGGAGAAGTTGAGAGTATTAATTAGAGTATGTCAGACTTTGAATGATAGTAGCTTAAATAAGATAGAATGTTTGATCCTTTCAAATACCCCAAAATAAGCTCTCAGGCTAGAGTGATGGTTCTGTTGCACAGATTGTTCAAGGAGCCAGCTCCTTTTTTTTTTTTTTTTTGTGGTACACGGGCCTCTCACTGTTGTGGCCTCTCCCGTTGTGGAGCACAGGCTCCGGACGCGCAGGCTCTGCAGCCATGGCTCACGGGCCCAGCCGCTCTGCGGCATGTGGGATCTTCCCGGACCGGGGCACGAACCCGTGTCCCCTGCATCAGCAGGCGGACTCTCAACCACTGTGCACCAGGGAAGCCCCAGGAGCCAGCTCCTTGACTCTCTTGTTCTGCCATCTTTGTTCTCAGGATCCAGATTAACTCATCACTCCATCGACATTCCAAGCATCAGGATGGAAACAGGGATGGTAAAGGAGCCAGTTGCAGCCCAGAGGTTGCCCACATCATTTGCCCTCATGTCACATTAGCCAGAACTTGGTCACAAGTCCCTGCCTAGTTACAAAGGAAACTGGGAAGTATAGTATTTTTTCTTGGTATCCAAGTAGTCAGCTGAAACTTTAAGTTTCTCTTACTGTAGAAGATGGAAGGGGCAGCTATCAGGGGTCTGCCTCTGTCAAAGACTAGATTACCCAGCAGTCTCGGTTACAGTCAAATAGAAATAGAATCCCCAGGTAAAGTGGTGGGATCGGCCTTCAGCAAAAGAATGTCCAATTCCTTTGTGTCAGCAGGAAGAGAGAGAAAGTGGATGGTGATGCTGGAGGGTTTGTGAATCTGGTGGCTAGAGGACAAGAAAGTTCCAACCTTTTTTATTTTTCTTAAAAAAATTTTTTAATTGAAGGAGAGTTGACTTACAATGTTGTGTTAGTTTCAGGTGTACAGCAAAGTGATTCAATTATACATATATATGTGTATATGTATATACTTTTTCAGATGTTTTTCCATTATGGGTTATTACAAGAAATTGAATATAGTTCCCTGGGCTATACAGTAGGTCCTTGTTGTTTATTTTATATATAATAATGTATATATGTTCATCCCAAACTCCTAATTTATCCCTCCCCCCACCTTTCCCCTTTTGTAACCATAGGTGTGTTTTCTTTGTCTGTGAATCTGTTTCTGTTTTGTAAACAAGTTCATTTGTATCATTTTTTTAAGATTCCACATATAAGTGATATCATATGGTATTTGTCTTTTTCTTTCTGATTTACTTCACTTAGTATGATAATCTCTAGGTCCCTCCATGTTGCTGCAGATGGCATTACTTTATTCTTTTTTATGGCTGAGTAGTATTCCATTGTATATATATATACCACATCTTCTTCAACCATTCATATGTTAATGGACATTTAGGCTGCTTCCACGTCTTGGCTATTGTAAATAGTGCCGCAGTGAACATTGCGGTGCGTCTGTCCTTTTGAGAAGTTCCCATCTTTTTTTTTTTATATATAACAAATTTAATCAGTTATACATATACATATGTTCCCATATCCCCTCCCTTTTGCATCTCCCTCCCACCCTCCCTATCCCACCCCTCCAGGTGGTCACAAAGCACCGAGCTGATCTCCCTGTGCTATGCGGCTGCTTCCCACTAGCTATCTACCTTACGTTTGGTAGTGTATATATGTCCATGCCGCTCTTTCGCTTTGTCACAGCTTACCCTTCCCCCTCCCCATATCCTCAAGTCCATTCTCTAGTAGGTCTGTGTCTTTATTCCTGTCTTACCCCTATGTTCTTCATGACATTTTTTTTCTTAAATTCCATATATATGTGTCAGCATACAGTATTTGTCTTTCTCTTTCTGACTTACTTCACTCTGTATGACAGACTCTAGGTCCATCCACCTCATTACAAATAGCTCAATTTCGTTTCTTTTTATGGCTGAGTAATGTTCCATTGTATATATGTGTCACATCTTCTTTATCCATTCATCCGATGATGGACACTTAGGTTGTTTCCATCTCCGGGCTATTGTAAATAGGGCTGCTATGAGAGAAGTTCCCATCTTTTGAGGGGAGGTCATCAGCTGAGAGGTTGAAGTGCTGGAGAGTTTTGAAAGGAGGATAATAATTTGTGCATTTGTGAAGGCCTTACTCTGGGCCAGCCTCTGCCCTAACATCTCTATGTGTATTAATTGACATAGCCTTTGGAAGAAGAGGTGAGAAGCTGAAGCCCAGAGAGCTTTGGTTACTTGACTGGGATCCCAGCTGGGATGGGGTAGAGCAGGGACTTGACCCCAGCACCTACGTTCTCAGCCCCATGCACACCGCCTCTAGCCTGGAACCAGAGGGGTGGTACAGTCTACTCCGGGAGTGGAAAACTCACCAAGAGGGGTTGCTTGACAAGGCTGCGTGTCCCCTGGAGCTCCGTGCCCATGAGTTTAAAGTGAAACCAGTAAACCCAACTGCACAGGTGTCTCAGGAGAAGGTCAGCTGTGGGGGACAGGTATGGAGAAGGAGATAGATTTGGTCAGAATTAGAGTGGTCCAGGTGAGTGTGATGAAAGGAGATGCAGCAAGAGGCCCGAGACTATTTGAAATGCAGATTTTATCCTGATGGATTATGAAATCCAGGCTGGGGTAGCAGGCAGAGATTCATGCCGGGAAGTGGGTGATGGCTGGGGAGAAAGTGGTAGGGTTCGTCCCAGTGAAGTGGGGAGACTGGAGCAGATAACTTGCCAGGAGGTGGTGCAGTGGGGTGTTTGAACGGTGAAGTTTGGGGTGCCGATTCTGGCTTTGAGTTAGGAGCCTAGGGGTGGGTGGATGGCTGGGGGAAGGCTCAGTGAGAACTGATAACACTGACAAATGGCTCCCAGTGGGCAAACCATGTGCCAAGTTCACTGCTGGCAGGCAGCTCAGGGGGACGGAGCCCATTGCTGGGTTGGAGGGGGAGGAGGGAGCCTAGCTGCTTCTAAGGCGACTGTTCGAGGGCAGTTGACACGCTGTAGATCTGTCTGAGGATGGTGGAAAATCAGACAGCTGCTAAATGTGCTTCAGTCCTGGACCCTGTCTCCTCCTATGACCTAGAAGGGTTGAATCTTCTCTGGCCTCATGTCCCCTCTTGTAAATAAGAGAGCTACTCAGTTAAGACCAACCAGGAATGACCTCGTTGTGTTGTTGGGACCTTTCATACCTCATGTTCCTTGACTTTAATGTTCTCCTCTATAAAATAAAGCAGTTGGATGAGAATAATCATAGCTGATGTTTACTGAGAATTGCTGAGTGCCAGATGCTCTTCTAAGCACTTTACATATATTACATTGCATTTAATTGTCCCAACAGCTCCGTCTGAGGTGGGTACCATAATTATTCCCATTTTTCTGAAGAGGGGTCTGAGACATGGAGAATAAGTAACATGCTGTATCAGTTTCCTGTTGCTGCTATAACAAATTACAACAGACTCGGTGGCTTTAAACAACTTGAATTTATTCTCTTACAATTCTGGAGGCCAGGAAGCCAAAGTAAGTTTCATTGGTTAAAGTCAGAATGTTGGCAGAGCTGGTTCTTTCCGGAGGCTCTAGGGGGAGAATCCATTTCCTTGCCCTTTCCAGCTTCTAGAGGCTGCCTGCCTTCCTTGGCTTGTGGCCTCTTCCTCCCTCTTCCAAGTGCATCACTCCAGTTTCTGCTTCTGCCATCCCATTGACTTCTCTCTCTCTCACTCTGAGGACATTGTGATCACATTGGACCACCCATGTAGCCCAGAATAATCTCCTCAACTCAAGATCCTTAACTTGATCCCACCTGCAAAGTTCCTTTTGCCTCTAAGGTGACATATTCACAGGGTTAGGGATTAGGATGTGGCCATCTTTGGGGCTATTATTCTATCGCACAAGCCCAAGGCATGGGATTCTAACCAGAGTGGTCCTGGCCGTGGGCACCATCCTGTTGCAGAGCCAGGAAGGGCCAACACGTGGCACATGAACCACCACTCCTACGATAACAGCATCAGCAGTTAACTTCAGCTTTCTCTCCCTCAGAATCCAAATGCATCCTCAGAATCCTTCTCAACACTGTTTTCCAGGCAGCCCATGAATTGATCTGAATTTTCAAGCATGGTGAAACCTTTATGCCATTCTCAGCTTTGATCTCATCTGGATCTGACATCCTAGACTTCTGTGGTTCTAGTGGCAGTTAGAGAGTTCCTTGTAGCAAGACTGTGAGCCCTTCTTGGGAGAGAATTCCTTTTTCTGCAAGTTCAAAGGCCATCTGTTGTTAACTCACCAACTGTGGGTGTGAACGTCAACTTCTGAAGAGAAGATGATTGTAGGAAAAGCAGTCTTCTTATCCTGAGTCCCTGACCTGCTGGCCAAGAATCACAGCTCTCCCTGAAATGTTTGTTGGTAATTTCAGAGTTTGGGCCACGGGGGAGGGAGGAGGAGGCCACGGAGAGAACCGGGCTCCACCCTCCCAGGCCATCTGCCCCTCCTTCGAGAACATACTGTAATTGCTGAGCCCTGCCTGAGGAAGAAAGAGAAAATCACAACACGTTCATCCAGAAGAGGAAACAAACAGCCTTTGGTATCAGGCGGGGGAAACGTTTTTAAAGGGTATTTGCAAGGCCTGAAGCCAAAGGAAGTCCCCAGCAGAGCCTCCTGGAGTCCATCCTCAGCCTCAGCTCGGGCCTTCCTGTTTCTGGGTATCAGAGCCCCCATGCCGGTGACAGGTTCTCTTCCTAAGAGCCCCACATCAGACCCGAAAATGCATGGGATGGGGGGACCCTCCCTAGGGCTCTTGTTCTTCTGCAGCCTGTAACGTCTGGTGGGTGCTGGGGTCGGGCTGTAAACATTGGTTTCTGAAATGGATGCTGCACGGTCCATCCCTGGGATGCACTGTAAGCACCAGGAGGACCGTTAAGCACATCCTCCGCAGAGCATCAGATTCCTCAGGTGGATAGAAAATTCCATCTCAGAAAGAGGGGATGCTACATTGACCTTTATTTGTCTTTCCAATTTTCCACTTCTTTGGGAGCCCCCAGGCTTTGCCACGGCCTACTGTGCTGATCCAAACAATTGCAGCACTTGGGAGTCAGCATCTCCTTAATTCACTCCTTTGCAGGGGTACTGGCCAGAGGACTGCAGTGGCGGCTTGCTACCGTCAGGTCACACCAGGCGTGAATTATCCTTTCTCCTCTTAAGAGCATACTTAGTCTGCTCTCACTGGGGTTCCCCTCCTTCCTGCCTCCCTCCAGTCAGGGGTGGCTTCCAGAAAAGTCCCCTGTGTCTTCATGGGCCTGGGGGCCTCCTAGTGAGGGACATCTAACCTTCACGACCCCCTTGAAGGTTGCTGCAGTCTAGATGCATCCTTGTGGGTCCCCAGGTCAGGGTTACGCATGTAGAAAGGATGGCAATGCAGGTGTGGCATTTTGGAGGAAAGATGTCCCACAGGGAAGGCTGTGAGCTGTAGGGGGTCCCCGCCCTTTGCATGCACCCGGCTTTGGGGGCCTAGAGCGGAACCTGAGGAGAATTTCTGGTTGGAGTTTTCTGGAAGAATTCCCATTTTTTTGTCAGGCTCAGTTTCCTGCCAGCAAAATTTAAGAAGTTGCAGAGAGTGAAACAGATCACAGAACACCGTGCTGGGAGATACTTCCCAAGCTCATCCAGTATAAACCCCTAATTTTACAGATGAGGAATTTGCCCAGAGGCCAACAGCCAGCAAGTGGCAGACCCGTGGCCGGAATCCACATCCCAGGATGCCCAGATCTTTGCTCTGTTCACTTTTCCACATGGGCACCTATGCATCTGCCTCTGTATACAGAAGTGCCTGGAACAGGCAAGCGTTTCCTTGCCAGGCATGTGCTTTTGAAAGGAGAGAGAGAGAGCGCGAGAAGGAGAGAAGCAGATGCTGAGGTGCTAGCCTGAGGGGGTTGATGGTCTCCAGAACATCTGGACTCTGGTCCGAGCCCTGTTTGGCTTCCAACATTCATGGCAACGCTCGAGTCCTAGAGCAGGTCCTAGAGAATACATGCCTGGCTCGTAACCCGGCTGTTATATAGATAGAAGGCAGCCCCCAGAGGTCAGAGCTCTCAGCAGCAGCAGCAGTACCTGGGGGCTGGAGGTTGCCATAGAAACAGTGGGGGGAGGGGAGAAGCAGAGATTGATCCAGGGAGAGGTTTGACCTTAGAGGTTTCTTGATGGAAACTGGAACTTTCCAGAAGCTCTGCTGGAGTTTAGTTGAAGGCTGGAGACTCTGTCATTTTTCAGCAAGGTGGGCTCCAGCATGGGTCTGGGGGCCTCCAGGGAAAGGACATCTGGCTGAGGTGGTGAGCCAGTCCCCATCCCAGTACAGCACTGTGATCTGCCTACATACTTGTGTGATTGTGTGTGTGTGTGATTGTGTGTGTTGTGTGGGTGTGTATAATCGTGTGTGTAATTGTGTGTGCACATAGTTATGTGTGCGGTTATATGTGCGTGTGAGTGTGTTACTGTGTGTGACGATGTATGATTGTGTGTGTGTGTGTGTCTGAGTGTGCTGTCATCTTATCCCAACAGGAGGTAGTCAGAAAACTCCATCTGAGGGAGCCCCAGGGGGCCATACCCAGAGGCCGTGCCTGGAGATATCACCTCTGGGACTCAGAGGACAAAGGTCGTCATGGTCAAATCCATGTTCACCTTCCATCTCCTCGAGAAGACCCTCCTCTCCCCTCAAACACCTGCAGAGCTGAAGGGTGGATACAGAGCTCATGGGTGGGCCTCCCCTCAGAGGAGCGTGCTGGGTCGGGCCCCGGAGACTCGGGGACAGAAGTGGGGACGGGAAGAAGTGTTAGGGTGACAAGCTCTCCCATCTGTCTGTTGCATTCAGTCGGGTTTCCAGGAGAGGGAAGTGGACGCAGAGGCAGAGGGCAGGAAGCTGCACAAGCCTCCAGCAGGCCTGGGAAGGGCTCCCTGTAAGCAACCGGATGAATGAATCCTCGGACCTTCTTGTTTCTAGAAAGGAGATTGGGAAGCATTCAGGAATCAGATGCCTCCTTGGGGATGGAACCCTCCCCTGGCAACCCCCCAGGTAGTTTGCTTTTTCCTGGGGGGCATGGGGTCCTGAGAGGGCAGCAGAAACCTGACTGGTGACGGACCCCTTCCTTCTCTCTGGGTTTCGGCCTCATGGGGATTTGCCCAGCTTGCCCTGCAGACGTGGCCCTGTCCCCAGGGTAGGGCCTCAGGAGATGGAAGTGCCCAGAGCTGGATGAAAGCTATGGGGGGAGGGCAGAGGGGAGGCAGGTGACATCAGGGAAACCAGAAGGAGATGTGAGCTCAGTGAGGACAGAGAGGAGGATCTGGTGAAAAAGCTGCATGGCCTCCGAGGTCTTGGGTTCGAGACCAACTTTTCCTCATACGGATTAGATCCTGACATCTGCAGTCAGAGGAAGGGCTGTTAGCCCCCCTCAGGCTCCCACCTTGGGGTTTGGTGAGGTGGATACGACAGATGCACAGGGATCCCTGTCACTGGGATGCTATGGGGGAAGCCGGCAGCAGAAGCAAGGGGCTTGCACGTGCTGGGATGGATGAGGTCGGCATCTTGAACTGACTGGAGAGGAAGTGAGTAGGGGATGCTGGAGGGCGGGAGATGGGGGTGTCAGAGGAGGAGAGTAAGACCTGAAGCCGGCACACAGCTCCCACAGTGAGCCCTGCCCTTCAGGGCTGCGCTGCAGTGACGATGTGGGGGAGGAGGCCAGTGACCTGTGGTGCAAAGGAGAGAAGAACCCACGATGACTCTGGGAACCTGCCAGGGACACTCAGGGCTGAGTTCAGGGGAACTTGGGTCCTGGGACCTGCTGCCCCTGTTCCTGGCTGGGGTCGGGGTGAGGGCAGTACCAAGCTGGTGTCACAGCCTTTGGCCACTAGCAAGAGACTCATCCTTCCTGCTTGGCTGCAGGGTGACCAGGTGGTTAAAGACCAAAGGGAACCGGGTAGCATTGCCAGACAGGAGCATTCTCAGACCACATGTTTCCACGGACAGCTTTGCTGTTCAGATTTTACGTGGTTCAAAGAGACGTCACCTTGGCCAGCAGTGATGGGGTTTTCGAGGGGTTTCCATGTACATCACGTCTCATCCCTGGTTAAGCAAAGCACTTGCTGGGGGTGTGCCCTTGGGCAAGTTCTTGAGTATCTTCTGTGCCTCAGTTTTCTCCTATGGAAAACAGGACTCCCAAGATCCCCCTCACTGGGGGTGTATGGTTTGCATTGCGTAAGCAAGTGTTTATCAAGCACTTAGCACTCAGCTGGCATTCAGTAAAACTAGGTATTTTAAGAATCTCTGTACAATCCTATTAACCATGAATTCATATAAGTACCACGTGCTAATTGGTGGTGCCACTGGAGCTCCTGGAAATCCAGGTGAGGAAACCAAGATTTCAGGGAGTGTAAATAAATTTCCAAGATCAGTAGGCAATGCACAGGAAGAGGAAGAACAAAGCTAAATAAACCCCAACCAAAAAGCAGTTGTGGTGGGGAGCCCTTGGCATGGGGACAGGTTGCAAGGTCTAGGTCACCTCACAGACTTAGGCACAGCAAGCTGGGATTGGCTGGTGAGCCCCCTTGGGATGACACGCTCAACTGCTTTACCAGACCCCCAAAGCATCCAAAAATGGAAGTTTCTTCCTCTCTTCTGTAACAGTCCGAGTGTGGGCTCGGTAGAGGCTCTGCCATTCCCTCAGCCACAGAGCATCTTCTCTGTGGTCGAAGCCAGGTCACAGCCCTCTGTGCTCTGGTCCTCAGGGAATGAGCAAGTGGAGAAGGCAGGTCCACCATATTTCAGGCTTCAGACCAGAAGTGGCACATGGTCGTCTTGTCACCTTCCTTAGGTGAGATCATGGGCAAGTGGCCACACCTAACGGCAAGGGAGGCTGGGGAATGGCATGCACCCCTGCAGGGTGGGCCTGCAGGTCTTCCCCCATGGAAGATGGGGAGAATAGATTGTGATGGACAGCCAGCAGTCTCCATCACGTAGGACATTTGCAAAGCGTCTGTGCCCTCATGAAATTTACGTTGACTTGAGTTGAATAAATATGCAGATTCTCAGTATAACCTCACATAATGGTACATACTCTGAAGAAAGAAAGATAATGTGGGTGAGGGGTATGGACTGGCCAGAATTGTTACTTAGATAGGGTTAGAGGACCCCTAGAAACCTAGTCCATCCCCTCCTTCAACAGATGAGAATATTTAAGATAAAATAACTATAAAATTTTTTATTATCAATGAGCAAATAAAAGGAGTGTCCTTGAAAAAGGGCACTTTTTTTTTCTGGTGCCTTCAGGTAATCCACAGAGTTTGATGTCTGACAGCCATTAATCTTAATCTTGACAGCACCTTGGGGTGGGGGAAGAACATGCTCAGGGTCCTAAAGTTTTACCATGGGACCTGGCGGGGTTAAAGCAACTCTCAGAAAGCCTGGTCCAACCTCTGGTTTACAGAGGAGAAACCTAAAGTCCAGAGGGAGGAATTGTCTGCCCTGAATTTCACCCAGCGTTGTGGCTTTTCCCCAGTTCCTGTGCAAGAGGATGGATGGCCACGTAGAGGGCAGACATGCTGGGTGGAAAAGGCACAGCTAGAGGGGCGGATCTGCCGGAATTCCGTCAGCGCGACCCCTCCACTCCCAAGCACAGAGACTCCTGCTATGCCCAGCACTTTCTCCCATCTCATAGATGCACCCAATGCAGCAATATGTGCACCCAAGGCAACAAAATGACACTTCCCGAAAATGGCAGAAGCAGGCTTTTCTCCTTTCCACACCCAAGGGCACCGTGGGTGCTCTCTCCCTTTCCCTCGTACCTAAGGCCAAATATCTTAGGCTTCCCAAGTCTAATTTCCAGGGTGTTTCGTTAAATAACTCACTAAACACCCCAGACACTGTGTGCGCCCGTGTTTGCTAAGCCCCCTCATTTCACAAGCTGATCCGAAAAGCAATCAAGTTTGTCCAGCGTGATTTGTTCTTTAATAAAGAAACTCTGCGATCTCACAGCTAATCTTTGCCCAGGGCTCAGGCTGCAGCCAGTACTGGAGTTCTGTTTGGTAAGTATCCACTGGGGAGCCTCTCCCCGCCTGGTGGCTGCATCGCAGGCAACAGCTGTAAAGAGAATGTTCGTTATGGAAAGAGGAGACAACTTTTCAGAGTGGGACCGGATGGCACCACGACCAATGAGTATTTAGGATACCTGTGTCATACTTTCACTGGATATTAAACTTGCAGAGATTGGTCGCTGCCGGTGAAGCCAAGTCATCCACGTGGGCATCCTTAAAGCAAGCATTTGATTGCAGAGACTGTGCATTTCTGGCTTTCATCCTTTAGGGTGAATAAGATGCTAGTTGGATCCAGTTGCACGTTGCTTTCTGCAGTGATGTGAGTTGAGTCATTGTATTGTTTCTCACCCTGACCCTGTGTCTGTGCTGCCTGGTTCCCATTTATAAGTGGTCTCTCTGCTGTGTTTCTTCTTTGAAGGCAGGAGGACACCTGTGTGCCCAGGTGGGGTCATTCCCTAGTGTCCCTCATCTTTGGCTTTTGTTGTGGTTCTCCCTCTATGATGCCTTGATGTCATAACTTCTGATGCTAGACTTTTACCCCCTTGTGAGTGATCACTGGCTTCTGTTAAGTGGCCGTGCTCTAAAGCATCATCAGTAATTTACAGAGTGGTTTGTCAGTAACTTTCATCAGGGGTATGGATGCTCCCCACGCAAGCATTTGCTCGGTCCTGGATTTGCGTGATGACTCCCTGAATTCACTTTACAAACAGTGCTTCTTTTTCTTCAGTGATTCTTCCCATGCAGAGAGATTCCTGTGGTTTGTCTTGGTTTTGGATTTCCTTTCCCCATTTCCAAATCTAGAACAGAAATGTCAGGGAAAGGGATTCATTCATTGGTTCACTCAGACATATCGAGCCACTGTCTTCATCTGCATGGCCAAAGCTGGGATCTGGCGTCAGTGGTCCAGCGTATAGGAAGGAGATAGTAAGGGGGAAGAGGCTGGTCCACCGTCTTTCAGGCTTTGGACCGGAAGAGGAACATGGTGGTCTTCTCACCTTCCTTAGGTGAGGTCATGGGTGCATTCCACACCTAACGGCAAGGGAGGCTGGAGAATGGAGTGCATCTTCCCACCTGTGTGTTGGGCTGCAGGTCTCCCTCCGTGGAAGATGGGGAGAATGGATTGTAGTGGGCAGCCAGCAGTCTATTTGTGATGGGCATCATGCAGGCTATTTGCAAAAAGTCTGTACCCTGATGAAGTTTACCTTGACCTGCGGAGGCCTGGGAATGGATTGCAGTTGGGTTCAGGGAACAAAAAGGAATTCTGGATGGCTAGAGCGCAGGGAGAGGGGAAGAGTATGAGGTCAAAGAGGTCACTAGAGCCCTTCATGAAGGGCCTTGTGGGCCAGGGAAAGGCTCTGGATTTATCTTAAGTAATATGGGAAGCTCTTGGAGGGTCAAGAGCAAGGGAGAGACATGCCCTTATTTATGCTTTAAAAAGATCCCTTCTGGGACTTCCCTGGTGGCACAGTGGTTAAGAATCTGCCTGCCAATGCAGGGAACATGGGTTCGAGCCCTGGTCCGGGAAGATCCCTCATGCCGCGGAGCAACTAAGCCCGTGCACCACAACTACTGAGCCTGTGTGCCGCAACTACTGAAGGCTGCACTCTAGAGCCTGTGAGCCACAACTACTGAGCCCGAGTGCCACAACTACTGAGCCTCACACCTAGAGCCCGTGCTTCACAACAAGAGAAGTTACTGCAATGAGAAGCTTGTGCACCGCAACAAAGAGTAGCCCCCGCTCGTCACAACTAGAGAAAAGCCCATGAACAGCAATGAAGACACAACACAGCCAAAAATAAAATTTAAAAAAAAAAGGATCCCTTCTGGCTGCTACGTGGAGAGGCAACTAAAAAGTATTTTCTTTGGATCTTTGCATTTATATGTATATGGGATTTGGTCCCTGGTTTTCTTGTTAGTATGTGATAGTGTCAGGATTTGGAGTCATGGCTATCCTAGTAAAAGGCATCTTAATACAGTGTATTACAAATCCATTGTCCTATGATACTAGTCAAATGCATCAGGATACTTAACCTCTTTTTTTCTATTGTGAGAATAATTTAAATAGCATAACTATGATGCCTTCATTGAAGTTTCAAGACCTCATTTTAGGGGGAACAAAGTTGGAAGATCCTTTTATTAGGCAATAGCCTGTTTGTTGTGTTTTCTTTTTCTTTTTTTTTTTTTTTGCGGTACGCGGGCCTCTCACCGTCGTGGCCTCTCCCGTTGCAGAGCACAGGCTCTGGACGCGCAGGCTCAGCGGCCATGGCTCACGGGCCCAGCCACTCCGTGGCATGTGGGATCTTCCCGGACCGGGGCACGAACCCGTGTCCCCTGCATCAGCAGGTGGACTCCCAACCATTGTGCCACCAGGGAAGCCCTAGATTGTCTGTTTTTAAAGTTTTTTTCCCTTGTGCAATTGCACAATAATTTCTGCAGGAATTGTAGATCAAAATTATGCCCATTTTCCCTTTTTATATATAAAGGCATTGGTGTGCTCAAAACTGGCTGTCAAAAAACCAAACATGCTAACAAAAGAAACTGACTTAGAGCATTTGCTGATTTCCACAGTGTAAACTCTGCCACCAGGGCCGATTTCAAGCTAGCAACTGCTCTCCAAAAAGTCCTGAATATTTAACTAGGGACTCTTGTGAGCTGGTATAAGGCAGTTCAGACTGGTTCCAACATACTACTGGGAAAAGCCAAGTCGCCTCCAAAATTATTGGGTTAATTTACAGTCATGCAATGTGTGATTCTTCTCTCTATAACTTTAATAACCCTGACTACTAAGAATTTTCTTATTTTTTCCAATCTGATAGATTAAAAATTGCATTTTACTCTTGTTTAGTTCGCATTTCTTTTCTTTTTTTCTTTTTTTTTTTTTTTTTGCGGTACGCGGGCTTCTCACTGCTGTGGCCTCTCCCGTTGCGGCGCACAGGCTCCGGACGCGCAGGCTCAGCGGCCATGGCTCACGGGCGCAGCCGCTCCGCGGCATGTGGGATCCTCCCAGACTGAGGCACGAACCCGTGTCCCCTGCATCGGCAGGCGGACTCTCAACCACTTGCGCCACCAGGGAAGCCCTCGCATTTCTTTTCATGTGTTAAATATTTTTATTTCTTCTCTGAACTGCCTATTCATATTATTTACCTTGTTCTTTTTTCATTCAAAAACATTTTAATTGAACACCTTCTCTATACTATGCATTCCTCCAGCTGCTAGGGGTACAACAGTGAACAAGGCAGATTCTGTTCTCTCCACTAGCCAAGTTTATTTTCTAGGGAACAGAACAGATAAAATTATTGCAAGTTGAAAACAAACTATGAAATTAACAACCTGGGAGTCAAGCTAGAACATAAAAGAAGTATCTCCTTAGATAGAACTTTTGGGGAAGGCTCTCTGGGGTGGTAGCATTTATATCAAGGCCTAAGGGTGTGAAGGAGCCAGCCAGGCAAACAGTGTGAGTTAAGGTTGGAGGTTAGAGGTGGCATTGATGAGCCGCAGCAGCAGCGTGTGCAAAGTTCCTGGGAGACTTGGGAGAGTTGAGAAGATCCGAGAAGCCGGCACGTAGTGGTGAAGGAGATGAAGTGGGTGAAATAGAGAAGGAACAGGCCATGAAGGACCCTGCAGACCACAGAGAGGGATGGGATTTTATTCTAAATGAGTGGTCAGCTACTGAAGTGTTTTGAGAGTTGATGCAATCCTATTGAAAATAAAAATATAAAAATCTCTTTTACTGCTGTACAGAGAAGGGTTTATAGGGAAGCAAGAGAAGAATCTGGGAGCCAGTTAAAAGGCTGTTTGTTGTACTGATCCTGGTGAAAAGTAACAATGTTCTAGACCAGGATCATCATGCTGAACAACAGTAGGAGGCGCTGTTCAAATTGCATTCTGTGCTCTGCTGTAACTGACAGCCCTGCAGATGGAAACTGATCAGTTGCTTTTCCCTTACTGATTTTTAGCTATCTTTTAAATAATAGATACACTTTGGTTGCTATATATGTTGCAAATATTTTTTTCACAGTTGGTAATAACCTATTTCATGATTCAAAGTATCAAAGTTTTAAATTTTTATGAAGTCAGATTTGTTGATCTTTTCCTTTATTGCTTCACAGTTTCCTTGTTGCATTTAAGAAGATCTTCCCTTTTGCAATTTTGTAAAACATGCTTTCATATTTTCTGTCAGTATTTATATTGGGAAAAAGGCATAGATTTTAAAATGGTAATTTCTTTGGTATATACATACAGTAGGAGACTTTTATTGTGTGTATTTTTTCTGTGTACCCTTATATCATTCCATGCTGCTTTTTAAATTGGGGTTCTGTAGTACATTTTGATGTCTGGAGGTACAAATATCCTCTCATATTCTTTTACAGAATGCTACTGGCTGTTCGTATGCGTTCACTTATCTATATGACTTTTAGAATCAGGTTCTATTTTTAAAGAATGAGATTTTAGGCTTGAATGGAATTCATGTTGTAATTTGGGGGGAATTAACATTTTAAATGACTTAAGCTTTCCTATCTAGTAATATGGTATATCTTCTCAGTTATCCAGACTTTCCTTCTATTTCCTTTAGCAAAGTTTTCATAGTTTTTATCATAGAGTTATGATAGTTCTCTTGTGTTTATATTACTGTCGACTTAAAAAAAAATTGCACAATGTGAGAGTTGAGAGTTAAGTTTTATTTGGGGCAAAATGAGGACTGCAGCCCGGGAGACAGCACTTCAGAGAGCTCTGAGAAACTGCTCCAAAGAGGCAGGGGGAAGGTCAGGATAGATGTGATTTTGGTGAAGGGGGAGTACATGCAATCGAGCACATATTTTTTACAGAAGGTTTCTGCTAGTCTCGTGCAGGTTACAGCTTGTCACGAGGAACAGACATCACCATGAAGGATTTTAGTGCTTTTCTAGATATGAGGAGATACAAGAACTGGGCTCATAAAATCGACTCCTGAAAATATCTAACTATCTGAAGACCTGTTTTGCCATTTTTTCCCAGAGCCTCAGTGTCTCATTTCTACTCTGCACCCTGAACTCCTTTCAGGGGGTGTTGAAAGTCAGCAATTGCAGCAGCGCTTGATTTAATCCTTGTAGAGGCAGATGGCAAGTGGCAATGGAAAATGCCAATTTGTAGTTGGCATTACAATGCATTTTATTATTTTTATCATTAAATAGATGCAGTTCATTTTCATTTGACTCGCCAGTGTATAGGAAAGCGATTTATTTTTGTGTGCTTTTCTTTGATCTGGTCACTTTATTGAATTTTCTCACTAACTTTAATAGTGGTTCAGTTAATTGCTTTAAATTTTGTAAGTAAACAATTATATCATCTACAAATAATGACAGTTATAACTCTTCCAATTCAGTATTTGTTTCTCTTACCTCTTTTTTTCCGTTAGTACATTGATTATAACCTCTTTAAAAAGATAAATAATTACAGTGGTAATAGGCAGTCTGTATAGAAATGTCTTTTGGGATTCATCAGTAAGTTAAACCTTTGCTTTTCAGGTTACCAAAAAATGACTTTTTTAAAAACAGATTTTTAAAAAATGACTTTTTCTGCACTCAGGTTGGCAATCATGTGCTTTTTCTTTCTTATAATGTTGGAAATTTTATAACTTACTTATATTTTACATTGTTGAACTTTCCCTGTATTCCTGGAATAAATTCACCTTGGCCATGATGCTTTATTATATTATTACACTGAGATTTAGTTTGCTAATATTTTATTATGATTTTTTGCATCAAAATTTATAAATAGGATTGGTTTAGAACTTTCATTATTCCTAATATCTGTATTGGGTTTTGGTATGAGAAACCAAACAGAGTCTGGCACTTCCCTTGTACTTATTACAAGGCATTTATCATTTACACACAAATAATTCCTGAAAAAAAATTTTAATCTCTTTCTCTGCCCTGATGGGGTTTAAATAACAAGGAAATTATGTCTTATTTAAAAGTTTCCAAACTTGGTCATAAAATCATCTGGGCATGGTGAATTTTGAGGCAACTATCTCTTTGGCTGTCTGTTCAATATCTTCTACAGTTATTGGTGGGTTCGTTTTTATTATACCTGGAGCCAATTGTGTCTATTTTGTCTAATTTTTCAAATCTATTGGTATAAAGTTGAACGTAGTATGTTTAAAAATCAATTGTAAAGTTTTCACAGTAGCTTTCGTTACTTTTTCCTTTGGCATTCTTGATGCTGTATGGATTTGTGTGGGTTTACTCTCTCTCCATGTAAGGCCAGATTTTGGAACATTTTGTTTATCGGGCTTTTCAATAAAGTAGGTTTGGGTTTATCAGGTCTCCTTTTTTCTATTCAGTTAGTTTCCCCTTGTGTTTGTATTAATTCCATCCTTTTCTTTAGGCTTATTCAGTTGTTAATTCTTGTTTTCTTACAAATACACTTAAAGGTATCACTTTTCCTGAGTAAGACTTTGACCACATCTAATATTTTTTAAAATATCATAGTTTTAAAAGTTATTTCCTAAAGAAAGGGTACTTTTAGTCTGAATTTCCTTTTTTACAGCAAAAATTATTGATAAGAGTTTTCATGTTTGCATTTAAAATATTCCAGATATAGTTTTGGCCATTGCTAATGGCCAAAATACATAATTCTGTTAATTGTTAATACATAATTCTGATTTGAGGATAAGCCTCTTTTATGGTTTTTACTTTAAGAGGTTGATTGAGCTTTTCTTTGTGGCTAAGTGACTGAATTTTCTAAATACTTTATGGGTATTTGGGAAAAATGTATTTTATGTTTGTTTGGCTAGCCATCCATATTTGTAAGTCTTGTTATATATAATGTATATATCCAATATGCTTTTTTCTGCCTCATATTTTAAAAACCCTAATGAATTAGTTATATCTTTCACTGTGATAGTGGTTTTTTCAAACTCTTTTATTTTTTCGAATTTTGCTTTAAATGTCTCTCTACTATATTTTCTTTTATTAAAGAAAAAGTCATGCTTACTCTTATTTCTTTGGTCCATAGTTTTTACCAAAGCCCAGTATTCCTTTTTTTGCTCTGTATTATCTGTTATCTGATATAATATTTCTAGTCCTGATTCCTTATTAATAATAAGTATATTATTTATTTTTGTTCAGTTCTTTATTTTCTGCCTTTCTGTATCATTTTGTTTGTAGAATATATATGTGTGTGTGTATATATACACATATATATATACATATATATATATATATAGAGAGAGAGAGAGAGAGAGAGAGAGAGAGAGAGAGAGAGAGAGAGAGTTTGTTTTTACATCTTAGAAATCCTTGAAAAAAATTGAATAAATTTAGCGACCACAATATAAATAATGATTTAGATTTTCCTTTATTTTTACTGGTCTCTTTGCTAGCATATCTTCCTTTCTTCCTTTGTTTTTGTTTTGGTAGTATCTCCCTGCCTTGTAAAAAATAGATTGAGTATTTGGGTGGTAAACCTATGAGTGTTTGTATTTCTGAAGAAGTCTTTATTTTACTACCCTAGGTTTTAATTAATTTTAGTTAAAAATTTTGTTTTTACTTTTTGTGATAGAAAATTTCAAACATATACAAATGGATAGAGAATAGTATGGTGAACTCTTTGTATATGTATCCCAGCTTCTCTTGTTTTATCTCACCTGCCCCCACTTCTTCTACTTACACTCTGCTCTGGATTATTTTGAAGGAAGTCCCAAAGAGCATATCATTTCATCCACAAATAGTAAACATTTTAGTATGTATTTCTGAAAGGTAATAAGATAATGACACTCTTGGAAACAACCATAATGACATTATCATGCAAAAAAATTTAACATTGCTCCCTTAACGCATTCAATTTAGGTTCAGATTATTTGAATTTAACACTTTGAAGTCATTGCTCCATTGTTTGCTCACACCTTGTTTTGCAGGGGAGAAGTATAATACTAAGCGTTCTTTGTAAACAAACTTGACTTTTGCTTTCTGGAAACTTGCATTATTTGATTTTTATTCTTGGGATTCACATACTTCACGCCTGTCCTATTTTCTGAGCTCTGACCACACTGACCTTCTTTTATTTTCTTAATGTGCCCTGTCATAGGGCCTTTGTACAAGCTGTTCCCTCTAACTAGAATGCTGTTCTCCACCTACTCCAACCTGCCACTCCGTACTTCATCGTGTAGCCCAGAACTAGATAATGTGGCCACTCCTAGCTGCAAGTGAGGCTGGGAATGTGAATGCTTAGCTTTCCCAGCTTCTTTAGGACAGGCAGGAAAATGAGAAAGGGAATGAGAATGTGTTCTGGGTTGGTAACCATGAAGATTGGTAGGGATTTGATATTTTGCATGGTAGATCTTTCTCCATCCTTTAACTTTCAATCTAGCTATGATTTTACCTTTAAATGGCATCCAGTACAAACAGTATAAGGTGGGTCTTGTCTTTGTAGCTAGTCTGACAGTCTCTGACTTTTAATTGCAGTGTTGACTCAACTTATATTTAGTGTAATTATTTATATAGTTAAGTTGAAATCTTCTGTCTTGCTGATTGTTCTCTATCTGGCCCCTCTGGTTTGTTGTTGTTGTTCCTCCTTTCCTGTCTCTTTTTAGGTTAATCAAGTTTTTGTTGTTGTTTTGCTCTTTGCAAGGATTCTATTTCTTCTATAGGCTTTTCAGATATATGTCTTCAAATAATTTTTTGTGTGTGTGGTTGCTCTAGGGATAATAGTATGTCTCTTTAACTTAGCATCCACCATTACCAAGAACTAGTATTATATCCTTCATATATAATGTAATATCTTTACAGTAGTATAATCTCATTTATACCACTCTGATCCTTTGTCTATTAGTGGCATGACTTTTACATATATTCAGAACTCCATTCTACATTGTTTTATTTTTACTTCAGTCAATTAAAAAATATAACAGAAAATAGTCTTTTGTATTTATTTATTTACTTACTTTTTTGGAGAATTGTTCTGTCTGACTAGAGATGCAAAATTTTTTTTTAGTACTATTTTTTTACTTTAGTAGCATGGGAGATTTGTCCATTCTCATTTATTTATATCAATATTGACTTATGGGTGTTTATTTTCTACTTTGCATTATAAGTCAATACTATTTTATTATATTGGCTAAATTGTTCCAAGTTTTCACCTTCATTTTTATTGTTTATAGAATTCTAGGTTGACTTTTTTTTTCCTTTGAGCATTTTAGAGATGTTGTTCCATTGTCTGTGGCCTCCATTGTTTTTCAGTAAAGTCAGTAGTAATCTTCTCTTTGTTCTTTTATATAAGATACATCATTGTTTCCCCTTTGATGGTTTTTAAGTTTTTTTTAACATTTGTTTGTTGTACAGTTTCCATGTCTCTTCTGAAACTGGCCATCTGTTCACTCATTATATCCAACTTGTCCTGAAGATTCTTTAATACATTTTAAAGTCCTCTTTTCGTTATTCCAAAATCCAGGTCATTTATGGATTTGCTTCCATTTACTGATTTTTCTCTTAAATATTGGTCAAATATCCTTTGCATGTATGGTGATTTCTTTTTTAAATGTTTATTGTACCCTGGATATTGTTGGTCATGCATTGTAGAGACTCTGGATTCCATTATCATTTTCTAAAGAGTCATGTGTCTTGTTCCAGCAACTAGTTAGATTACTGGTGGATTGTGAACTTGGGGAAGCTTGGTTTTACACTTTGTTAGGCAGGTCTCTTTTGGTTTTTCCCTTAGTACTAAGTGCACATCCTTTAGTCCTAGGATGTAGTCTTTACCCCTAAAGCATGGCCTTTCTGGAATTATGTTTAAAAAATGTGAGATGTTTACCAAGTTTCTCTAACTCAGGAGGATTCGAACTCTAGCTATGATCTCCCCTGAGATGGGCAGCTGCTGAAGTCTACTCAGCTCTTAAACTTTGCAGCTCTTCTTTTCCTCTTTGGCTCGTTTACAGTCTTGTCTGAACATCCACCATTCAGGGGTCAAGCAAAGACTTGAGGGGAGTTTATATGCAGATTTTAGGGGTCCCACCTTTTGTGGCTTCCTTATTTCCGGGGTCTCCCCCCTTTAATTTCCAGCACCTCTGGGAGTCCCAAACTCTGTCCTCTGACTCAGGCCAATGATACTCTGGCTTCCTGCTTGAATTATACTCGTTTTCTGCTATGCGGGCTGGGAAGTTCCAGCAGTTCAAAAGCAGTATAAACATACATCTCACCAGACATGATTTTCTTCTTCCAAAGGTCAAATCACCTTCGATTTCTGCCTGCCTTTCATCTTTCTTTGGTACCTTCAAATAGTTGGGTTTATTTTATTTTTTTCTATTTTTGCCCAGAATTATAAAGCAGTCTAGTACAAGCCATATCAGAACTGGAACTCAGGACTTAAGATACTGGAATACAGTTCCTTTTTAGTTTTACTAGAATTGAAAACCCAACTTTTATTAATTAATTTGTAATAAGTCATTCTCTTCTTGGAGATACTAGTCTGGTATATATGATCCACTTGGGGAGAACTTACTGTATTTATAAATGGGCTGATTCAAATGTAAAATGATGGGTTTCTATTAGAATGCTTTCATCAAGTATCTTGCCTAAAGATTTTCAGCCTTTTAATAAAAATGTGGAATTACATTCATTTTTTAAAAGGCAAATTGGGCAGGGGGGTGGTATCAGTAGGATGCTTATTTTAGAGACTAAAGTTGTGGTTTATCTTTAGATTTTCAGAACATTTGAAGGTTTGAGGGAGAAAGAGTTAGACCAGAAGAGAGGAATGACTCACTGATATTATCGTTTTTGAAAAAATATTTTCAGGTCAGGTTAACCAGTCTTCTGACCCTATGCCCACAGGAGTGAGTGTTTCACAAGTCCTTTATCAAGAAGGTTCACAAAGGAGCTTAGAATTCCAATCTGTTCCTTAATCTGTCACTGAGAACAGGGTGAGTTCTTTAAAACTCACGCAATTCTAATTTTATCTAAACTTCATTAGCTTGTCTTAAAATAATTCCCAAACCAAAGAATAATAGAAAGCTGGCACTCATCACATCCAACCACCTTTATTTTACTAATGAGGAACCTGAGACTTTAGAAAGGATTCTCAAGGTCATTGTACTCATTAGTGGCCGAGCTGGGACTTGAACTTGTAGTCTTTGCTCTCCCCCATCCAGCATGTCATGTGCTGCAGGCACCAAACATCTCTCTCCTTAGATCTTTCTTTTCCTTCCCTTATGCTGCAGGGGCTTCAGCATGGATTTAGTTCCCCGAAGCACAGTCCTGGCTTTACCTGGGCTTCACCTATGTTTTTAAACAGCTTTACTGAGATATTATTTACATACACTACAATGCACCCATTTTTCATTTCTCTTGTCACTGCCTGAAATCTAGATCTCAGATCTCAGAACATCAAATAGACAAAGAAGGCTATTGCAAGTAAGACAACTGAGGAGTGCCCTTGACACTTCAAGGTGTATACCCAGAAGTAGATGCACTCCTATTTCCCAGAAATGACAACCCCAGAGACCCATATTTCTAAGTGTCTGGCCCCAGATCTCTTGGAAATCTTCCCCTACCCATCTGTAGCTCTTCTCAGCTTTGGTGCTGGGTTTTTCGTCTTATCTAAGATTTGTGTAAGTGTGTCAGACTGGCACGTGTAGGCTGTTGAGTCTGATGCCTGTATACAAAGGAAGACTTTCCAATCCACTTCCAGAATTCCTTTTCTGTCTCTGACACCCTTCCTTTCCCCTGTAACACAGCACTTAGAAGGAAAATTATCTGAGTTGTCTTTGGCATAAAAAGCAAATGAAAGAACTCACATTAATTTGTTCATCCAGTAAATATGCTTGAGTACCACCTGTGCTGGGCGCAGGGGGTGCAGTGAGTGAAAACAGACTGAAGAAGCTCTGCCCTCACGGAGCTCCCAGGAGATTAGGTGTCCAGCTTTCTGGCGGGTGGGGCTCTTTTTACTTGAAATCCATCCATGCCCGTGGGTGGCAGGTTGGGGGAGTAGAGGCAAGAGGTTCCTTACAGATGAGGAAGTTGAAACTCAGAGAGGTGATGGGAGTTACCCAAAGTGCCATGGCCAACCAGTAGCCTGGCCAGACGAGGAACTCCAGTCTCCCATCTCCCTGATCCCACGTGCTGTAGCCCACTCCCCTGGTTCCGCCCCAAACCTCCCCATTTACCACCAGTTTTGCTCCACACGGCCAAGCAGACTGACCAACGCAGGCATAAGCCCCGAAGTCCTAGCTACGGGCTCTCCAGCTCCTCACCCAATAGGGTCCGAAGGTCCCTGAAAATGTTTCTGAGAAACGTGCCATCATTATCAGATGGCAACCTTGACATGTCAGGATACCCTGGATCCAAGCTAGGATCACCCCAACGCTGAATTGAAGACTTACGGGCAAATCAAGGCAGGCTGGAATGTGGAGTCTGGGGCTCTGGACTCTTGTGTTTCAGCTGATCAGGCTGAAGGGGCAGCGGGGCTTTGCCAGGTTTGACTGCACGAGCTGTAGAAACAGGATAATGGCAAGACTTTTCTAGGACTGCATCAGATAAACTGGGACAGCTGCAGTATTTCCTAAGCAAACTAGGTTACCCTCCCGCTGCTGCAGCCACCCGAGGGCATTGGGCAGCTGGGTGACCCAGAAATGGTCATCTCCTTGTCCGGCTCCATCTGGAATTCCAGCCCCTAATTCCAGGGCACTGACAAGACAGGCACTGTAGGTGGAGGCGAGCTTTACAACACCAAAGGAAATCAAGCCCATTCTTGTTAGAGGAAGCTTATCCCAAACAATAAGGGAAAGAGGTGTTTTGACTGTCTTAAAACAAGACAGAATTAGGAAGTGAAATGACAATAAATCTTTCCCATCTACTTTTATGTTTTGTAGTCTGGAGAAGCAAAAATAATGATAGGAAAGTGTACCATGTTAGGGGAAAAAGAATAAGCTTGATGTCAAGAGACATTGATTTGAGTCGCTAAACCTGGAAATATTACTTCCTCTGAGAGCCTCACTTTTTCAGTGGCACAGTGAAAGGGTGGCTTAGATGATCTCTGGGGGTCTTTCCTGCTCCGAGAGTCTGTGACTGTACGTTATCTCTAGTTAACAGTAAGGGTTTCTACTGCTCACTAACTGACGACCTTGGGCCGGTCATTTCCCTGCCCTGAGGATCAGTTTCCCCATCAGAGAAAGGAGAGGGTGGCTATTCCCCAGTGCTCTAGCTTCGAGAGGCTCCAGGACTCCAAGGGTAGGAGAGAGAAGCTCCGTCTACCTTACTGGTGAAATGTGTCAGCCGTGGCAGCGGTAAATCCAATATAAATCCAGTGATGCTAAAGTAAAGAGATATCAGTGTGTGAAAAAAGACATGTTGAAGCTCTTCAATCCAGACTTCCTCTAGAAGCATCACACATGCACACACATATGTTTTAATATACTTAAAAGCATCTTTTTTTAGTAATTAAAAAAAAATTTTTTTTTAGCTGCACCTCGCGGTGCACAGGATCTTAGTTCTCCAACCCGGGATCGCATCCACACCCCCTGCAGTGGAAGTGCAGAGTCCTAACCACTGGACTGCCAGGGAAGTCCTAAAAGCATCTTTTTTAATAAATGAAAGGCTCTTTCACTTTTCTTGGTGCGACTTATAGTTTATTTAAAAATTATTTTGTCGGGGGCTTCCCTGGTGGCGCAGTGGTTGAGAGTCCGCCTGCCGATGCAGGGGACACGGGTTCGTGCCCCGGTCTGGGAAGATCCCACATGCCGCGGAGCGGCTGGGCCCGTGAGCCATGGCCACTGACCCTGTGCGTCCGGAGCCTGTGCTCCGCAACAGGAGAGGCCACAGCGGTGAGAGGCCCGCGTACCGCAAAAAAAAAAAAAAAAATTATTTTGTCAATTACTAGTTCTGCAACCTTGACACAGTCTTTTAAGTGCTCTAAGCCTCAATTTCTTCATCTATCAAGTGGAGATGATGGAAACCGTGTCAAGGGGTTGATGCGGCAGCAAATGAAGTACATAAACTACAGCAGGTTGGTCTGGAAATTGGGTCCCAGGCGGCCTGTGGGGAGCGCAGATTCTCCACGGCGTGACCTGAGGGCGGTGCCCTCACCTCTGTGGGCTCAGGTCTCACCATTGGTAAAGAGTGACAATAATAGATAATAATAATAGACCCTAGAGGATCACTTTGCATGGGGTGAGGCAATTCAGAGCACAGCTCTGGAGCCACATTTGTAAGGGTTCAAAGCCCTGCTCTGACATTTACTGGTTGCATAACCTCAGGCAATTTCGTGAACCTTTCTATGCCTTGGTTTCTCCATCTGAAAATGGGAAGGATCGTGGCACCCATCTTACAGGATTTTCTTGAGGATTGAGTTAATACATGTAAAGTGCTAGAACAGTACCTGGCACTTAGGTAACAATAAATAAGGGGTGTGTGTGTGTGTGTGTGTGTGTTTTGTAATGTATGAAACAGTCAACAAGAGTAATTTAACAAAAAGTTCAACCAAAAGTACAAGTCATAAAACAGTCTTTCTCTCATGGAGAGAGACAGACAGTACAGAAATAAGTAAATACATACAGGCATATCTCGCTTTACTGGATTTCACAGATATTGCATTTTTTTTTTTTTTTTACAAATTAAAGGTTTGTGGCAACCCTCCATCAAGTGAGTCCATCAACGCCATTTTTCCAATGGCATTTGCTCACTTCGTGTTTCTGTGTCACATTTTGGTAATTCTCACGATTTTTCAGATGTTTTCATTATTATTGTAGGTATTAGGGTGATCTGTGATCGGTGATCTTTGATGTTACTCTTGCAAAAAGATTGACTCGTTGAAGACTCTGATGATGGTCAGCGTCTTTAGCAATAAAGTATTTTTAAATTGAGGTGTGTACATTGTTTTTTTTAGGCATAATGCTATTGCACACTTAATAGACTGCAGAATAGTGTAAACATAACTTTTATATGCACTGGGAAACCAAAACATTCATGTGACTCGCTTTATTGTGATATTTGCTTTATTGCGGTGGTCTGGAAGTGAGCCCACGGCATCTCCAAGGTATGCGTGCACTAAGTCCGGTGGAGATAAATACGATGGAGCAGAATTACACGGAGCAGGGGAAGGGGTGATGGAGAGTGATGGAGAGGGGGTCTCATTGGATTGCCATCCCGAAGGAGGTGACATTTTCAATAAAGAGCTGAACGGAGTGGCGGAGTGTGCCTGAGGCCATGTGGGACCCAGGGTTCCTGGCGGAGAGAGCCGTGAACGTAAAGGTCCTGATGCTGAAATGTGATTCTGCTGCTAATAATAATGGTGATAACAATACATAAAACAACACTCTCGTAACTAGTGTGCAGAAGATGTTCGAGACGTCTCTCGGCACATTTGCCCCTCTTAGCCCTCTAAGTTATTATCACCCGCATGTGCTTTAAAATGGCCGTTGACTGTCTTCAAAGAGGGAATAAAGAAAAGAGGGCAGGGCCTCCAGCTTTAAATGCTGTCTGGTTAATGGCTCCTGGTGTAGCCTCTTCCAGCTTTCCATCAAGAGGCCTACGAAGACACAAGGAAGTATAACCACGCCTGGACGGCTGGTTGAGTCCACCTGCTGTGGACTCAACTGTGAGTCAACCTGCTGTCAGAATCTTGGAGGAATTTCCACTAATTACAACGTTGTTGGAACGGGATTAAAAATGTAAATTGGCATCAAATGTGCAGAATGAATGTATGCAGGATTAGCATTCACTGTTATTTCAGTGGCTGCCCACTGATTGAGAAATCATAGTTTCCAGACAAACTGGGCATCCACCTTCTCTCCAAGTGACAAGGCTTTGGCCCTCCCCTTCCTGACTCTTCCGTGCAGACTCTAGAAAACAGGGAAGGGGGAAAAGACATGGGTGATGGCACAGCACATCTTAGAATCTGTCATGTCCATGAGGAAATAGTTTTAGATAAGCGTGGAGTTAGGAAGAGCCTTGGGAACAAATATGCTGGTTGTTACAGCTTTTTTTAATACTGTTTTCATTAGGGAAGTCTTCGAGAACCAGTCATTGGGTGCAGGAGAAAATCCCATCACAGTCCAGCAGAATCAGCTGTTCTGGTCTGGATTCTTAGTGGTTGTCGGGTAGGAAAAACCAACCTAAAATAGGAATGTATTGGCTCATCGTGTGTAATGAGTCAGGCACACCTGGATCAAGGTGGTGGAATGATGTTTTCAGTTCTCAATTCCGCACCTCCCCCCCAATTTTCTTGCCTTCATTCTTGGGCAAGCTGTTGCCATATCAGGGGAAAATGGCCCCCCAAACTCCCAACTTGCATAATCCTTACAGCTTTGTATCCCAGAGGAAAGTGAGTCCTTTCCTTATATTTCCAGCAAATGTTCCCAGGTTCTGGTTAAAATCCTGGTTGACCTGTCTTGGTTTGGCCCATATCTAAACCAACTTCGGGGGGCTGGGGTCCTCTGATTGATTAGACTGATCATGCAGTTGTGACTCAGGGGAGGAGGGACCACCCATCTGAGCCGCCAGGATGATGGGGACTTGCCATGGAAAGAGGCTGACATGGTTCCCTCAAGTTAGGGATTCTAAGCAGATGAAAAACTCACACCCATTCCACCTGTGCTAGATAATGCCGGAGCAAGTAAAAGTAAAACCGACATCCAGAAGAATCTAGTTAGTAATGAGGATGGCAAACTGAGAATTTTCCCACATATTCTGAGAATAATGCTAGAGATAAGAGAGGGAGAATGAGAGATTAGAGATCAAAAAGACAGAAAAGTGGCTACAGTTTGAGCTGTTCTTAAAGAAATTCCACAACAATCTTAGAGGCTTGAGAATCAAGGATATAAACAGATCACTTTCCCTGAGCTTCCCTGGGGTCCTTGTTAAAAGAATATTCCTTACAGGCAAACATCAAAGGGAAAGACCTGTGCCTAGAGCACCTTGCCAGATGACTGGAGTATACCACCAACAAGGTTAAAAAATTCAGGAAGCATCAGTTATTTAAGGTGATGTTAAAATGACTGTATATTCAAAGTAATAAAACTCAGGCTGGCCTTTGCCTTCTGTCTAATATCAAAGGCCAGAAGACAAAAGAGAAGCATCCCATTGTTGTGATTTTGTGAGCCGGGAACTTTACACCCAGACAAAATATCTTCCACCTCCAGAGACAACTGAAGTTGTTCTGCATGTGCATGATCTTGGGAAATAATAGATCTGAAGTTCTAGCCAACCAAGAGATCCCCGAAGTTAGGAACACAGGCTGGCAGTCCTTGCAGTGGAGGTGATGGGCCGCCATCCAGAGGTCCGGAGGGGTAGCCCCTGCGCGGGACCCTTCATCTGGGCTGAGTGAGCCACTCATGGGGACTGTCACCCAGTCCCAGTGTCATCTGGATGAAGCTTCAGAGGAAGGGATTTCCTAATTTATTATTACCCTTCTTGATTTGGTCAGCTCTGTCAAGGCACATCAGAAATTCCTTTAGAAAAGCTTCCTCCTCAGAAAAGCACAGGCCAAAAAAGACAACATAAACTAAGCACAGCATTTACTGCATGCTTACTCTCAGCTGGGCCCTTTGCAAAACGCTTAATGTAAGTTATTTCAGGTAAATTTCACCACTGAATTCAGAAGTCCAATTAAATAGGGTTTACAACTGCACTTAAGAAAAAAATGCAAAGGCTGCATCTTTGGTTCTGGGTGATATTTTTTCCTGCCTTCAGTGTTCTCTCTCTCTCTCTCTCTCTCTCTCTCTCTCTCTATATATATATATATATATATATATATATATATATATGTATGTATGTATGTGTATATATATATTCCTATCTCTAATGACTCTGTATTACTTTTTAAGTGAAAATAAACAATATACACTTAAAATAGAAAAGACAGCATGTGTTAAACCAAATGCATGGGCCGAAGCACACAGCCACACGTGAACTCACACTTAAACACAACACACCAGCCCGCTCTCTGCTTCACGTACAAGCTTTCTTTATTTCTTTTCTTCCTGCATCTGTATTTTTCTTACACAGCTCATATACACACAGTTCATTCTCTCTCTCTTCAGCGCGCACACACACACACACACACACACACAGACTTTGGTCCCTTCCTTATTTCCGTCTTCCTCTCCGTCCAGCTGTCTCTCACACACCAACCTCCAGTCTCATGGTCATCTCTCTCCCTCCTCCCTCTGACCCTCTGGGCTCTGCACACAAACACAAGCCTTCAGTAGCAGCTTCTCCCTTTCTGTGTCTCTTTCATTCACAGGCACACGCGCAGCCAGGCGACCTCAGTCCCTTCCTTCCTTCTCTTTGTGCCTGAGCTCCCATCCATCTCATTCGCCTCCCTCCCTCCCTCCTTCCCCTCCCCACCCACCATGCACACACCCTCTCCTTGATTAGTTGTATGCACTTACAGCCGCAGGAGTTACGGATTCAAGTATCCAAACGCCACAGTCCTCCCTCCACTGCTTCTCTTTCAAGCGAGCATCCTAATTAAAACGTTACCGGTCTCATTGGCACCAACAGACACAAGCGCCAGGGTTGCAAAAAAAAAATGGAAAGATAATAACGTGTTTACCTTCCTCTAGCTGGATGAGTCGTCTGTGGGCTTTCTCTGGTTTTCCACCAGCTCTTTGCCACTCTGGGCACCGTAGACTGGGGACAGCTTGCTTTTTGTCCATCCGTCTGGGTAAGATGATGAATTCTTTATCTAGACCCTTAGGAATAAACATGCACTGTGATCACAGCTTGGCTCAGGTCTGTGGACCCCAGAAACTTTTGAAAAAGCTCCTTTGTTCCTTGTTGTTTGTAAACGAGACCCAGCTCTGGCCCTTCCTGCCTCCCCTGCTGCAGGGTGGACACAGGCCATGTTTGATGGAAGGGGGTGAACCCAGGCCTGTCCCCCTTGCTCCAGCTCACGTTTCCCGTTCGCTCTCCATTGCCTTTGCTATTTTCCCCTTTCCTGCAGACCAGGCTCCATGGAATTCCTCTGGGATCCACCTCCGCCAGGTTTAGAGCGCTTTAAACCAAAGCAGATAAATCATGTGCGTGCAGCGCTTTGTGACAGTATTAGATCAGTGGTTAAGGCACTTCTGTTGCCTTAGAAAACTCATGGCCCTGAAGCCTGCAGGAGTGTTTTGGTGTCGTTGCCTCCCGGGTGGTGGTGGACGCCTGTATGGCCAGCACAGTGCCCAGGAGCCGTCTTTGTAAGGAGGTGGTGAGAGCAGGAACCTTCTGATGAACTTGAGAGCGAGGCACGTGCACAGCGGCTGCCAGTGGGTGGCTTGCTTCTTGGTGTGATGGGAACCCACGAGTCATGGCTCCCTCCTGGTGCTGCTTCGGGACTTGGACAGGTCTTGCATTATAGGGAATATTTATGCCCTGTCCCGTGATGCTCAAGGCTGTAAGATGGGTGGGGACCCATGACAGCCAAAGGGTTGAAGAGAGTGGCCTGATGAGAACTGTGTATTTGGTCTATCCCCAGTTCCTGAAGCAGAGCGCCTAAAACTTGTACGATTTCCCAAGGGTGAGGGATGATAGAAACATCTTTTATTTTAATGAAGAGACTCTTGGTGGGACCCTAGATAGCTTAGGATGGGCACCGGTCACCAAAAAGACCAAGCCATGACTAGAAGCTTGGCACTTTTGCTATTCTCACACCCCCTGCCCTGACCTCCAGAGAAGGGAGAAGGGCAGGGGGTTGAGTTCAGTCACCAACGGCCAGTGATTTCATCCGTCGTTCCTATGTGATGAAAGCTCCACAAAACCCCTAAACAGTGGGGTTCAGAGAGCTTCTGGGTTGGTGAACCCTCTGATGTGCTTTGAGGGTGTGCGTCCGGAGGGGTCGTGGAAGCTCTGTGCATCTCTGCCCTCCCTTCCCTCGACCTGTAGATGTCTTGCATCTGGCCGTCCCTGAGTTGCATCCTTTATAATGAACTGGTGACAACAACTAAAGCATGTTCCTGAGTTCTATGAGCTGTTCTAGCAAATTATCAAACTGAGAAGGGGATCATGGGAACCCTGGGTTTATAGCCAGTTCGTCAGAAGTAGGGGGGAGGCCCAGGACTGGGACTTGCCATTGGAGTCTGCGGCGGGGGCAGACCTTAACTTGTGCGATCTGACACTGACTCCAGGTAGATAGCGTCATTGTTGAATTGAATTGAGGGCGCCCAGTTGGTGTCGTCCACAGAGAATGAGAGAATCGCTTGGTGTGGAAACCCACGCATTCGGTGGTAGAAGCGTTGTGAGTAAAAACAGCTCATTGAGAGCCCATGAGAACCACTCCCCGGAGCCTGAAAGCCACTGTCTGTGTCACACTCACAGGGTGGCCATCTCCCCTGAACACAGCCACGTGAGGAGCAGCATCCCCCAGAGGATCCTGGTGACTGTCACACAGCTGTCCCCCAGGACAGCACGGGACGTGTAGGTCTAGGTTTGATATCGGAGCCGAACTGGAGTCCTGGCCAGGACTGGTTCTCCCTGCAGGTGTGGGGGGTCCTGTCCGAGGGCGGGGAGGGGAGAGCTGCACGGTGCCACTGTCCCTTGCCCAGGAGCCTTAAGAGGCTTCCCGAAAGCCCAGCCCTCAGCTCCAACAGCATCGTTTCGGCCCCCGGTGCTCTGAGCCAGCGCGGGTGGAACCCTGACCTGGGCAGGACTTGCTGGAGTATGTTTAAACCTCTCGTGGGTGCCGCCAGGTGCCTCTTCAAGATCTTCCCTCAGGCTGCGGAGAGAGCGTGGTCCGTGCTTCTCAGAAACAGTGACAGTCTTGGAACCAGGGGATGCAGGTGCGAGTGCAGGACTTTCCCCTCCCCTCCATCACAGAGCCCTGTCCTCCGCTGGCCTTGCAGGCTAGTCCCCGTGTGGTGGAATACCCCTCCTGGTGGCGGGTGGCAGGTGTCTGTTTGGATACTTGCTTCTCCCTGGGGACTCTACTCCAGAGCCTCAAGAAGTGCCAGCCACAGGGGGACAGTGACAGACAGGTGTTGGGTGAACAGAAGAGAAGAGGCATGGAAAGCTCCTTCTCTGGGCTTGACTGTAGGGGCCCGTGGGCAGCGGAGCAGTGGACCTGGTGCGGCGGGGCCAGCGAAGGCCAGTGAGGGGTGAGGCTGCAAGGACACCAAATGCATGGTGCCTTCTTCCCTCGTCTCCCTGAGCCAGCTCTGTAGAAAAGTTCTTGAGGCAGAGAGTCTCAACGAACTTCCTGCCCAAGGAAAATGGGATTTCCCCCAGAAGTTATCAGGTGCCTAAGGTTCCAGTGAGCACAGAGGAAAGAGGGTAGACTTGGTTCCTTTCCAGCCACGCAGCATTGGCTGGGCGACTTTGAGTAGGTCAGGGAACCTCTCTGAGCTTCCTATTCTGCATTTGTAGAATAGGGGTCACGATAGTGTCTATGACACAGCATCACTTGGAGGTCCAAATGAGCCCTGCGTGTGGTACCCTATAAACCCTGGAGTGTTATACAGTGATAGCTAACTCTGTACGTTTCTCTGTTTTATGGCTGTGGTCCTTACATACCTGTTTTGCCTGAATAGCCTTATGTGGGCATGGGGAGGGGAGGCATACTGAGAACTAAAGGGGCAGCAAAGAAAGCCATTGGAGGGGAGAGGGTGGACCCCCGAGGGACCCCAATATTGAGCTCACGAGGCATGTCCTGCAGCTCTCACCCCGGGATGTCCATGCTCACCCTGACCCCGTGACAAAGCTTCTCCACGTCCCACACCCGGGGCTTGAGAAGGCCAATGAGGAGGGGGTGCGAGAAGCCCCCTCCACCCTCCATTCTGTCAGGGATGAGACAGGAGCCAAGCCACGAGCAAGCCTTTGCCCGACCATCTCCGAGGAACATCCTGCAATTAAAGGCCTGACAGGTGCCATCTGTCCTCTTCTTCTCCAGTCGCCCAGGGCACAGGGATTTGGAGCTGGCACATTGTGATACTCTGCAGTGCTCGTGTCACCTCTGATTTCTTCCAGAAAGTCATTAAATAGACCCATGTGGGAGCTGCTCCAGCGTCTGCAAACTTCCTCCAGGGCAGGCAGTGCAGAGGTGTTAAGAACCCACTAGGATTCCTCAAGTTCAAGGGAGCCTGTGTGAGGCGAGCTGGGAGGAGTCTGGCGTCAGACAAGGATGAGCCAGACTTAAAGCTCAGGTGGACTCGCCTTGTCTTTCCTCCGTGGGTCCCTCCATCTAAGACTGAGCCCCAGATCTTCTTTAGGACCCCCCAAATCGCAGAGAGGATTAGAGTGTGTCTTAGTTTAGGTGTTCCCCAAAGCAGAGTCTGAAGCCAGAACTTGGCCATAGGTCATCTGTTTGGGAGGGGGTCCAGGGGGCAGGAGCGAGTAGTGGGCACAGTGCCGCTGGCACGGGATGTGGGAGTGAGTGGGTTATCCTGTGGGAAACTGGAATCCAGCCCCCGGGGGACCCTCCGGGGCACCACGCGGCACGCGCCCCTAGACTGCTGCCCTGGGAGGTGCAGGGAGGGGCTGCCACTTTGCCACCTGTTCCCAGCACCTGCTGCGTTAGTTCCCGGCACTTCTGGGTTGCACTTGAATGTGACTGGGCAAAACCCCAAGGCAGTAAGGCAGGCAGACACCTGGCACATTTGACGTGGGAGGCTGGCAACTCCGAGATCTGTCCGTCAGGGGCCCGGACATGCGGTGGGGTGAGTGAATCGCATGGGCGACAAGAAGCCAGTTCTTCTTAGGAAATGTGGCTTTTCCACCCAGGCACAGGAAGGCAGGGACGGGGACTACTTTGTCCTTCCGACAGACTCTCCCTTCTCCTTTGAGAATCAGCTCATGGATTCTGGGCTTCAGGTTGGCTCTGCTTGGCCAGGTGCAGGGAGATGCCTCTGAACACCTTCTCGTGGCATTCCTACCTGGCTCTTGGACAGTTGTGTCCCACTGCTGTCCTACTGCTGCTCTGCCCGTCTTTTTTCTTTTCTTTTTTTTTTTTTTTTGGCCACACTGCACGGCCTGTGGGATCTTAGTTCCTGACCAGGGATTGAACCCGGGCCCTCGTCAGTGAAAGCGCAGAGTCCTGACCCCTGGACCTACCAGGGAATTCCCTGCCTGTCTGTCTTATACGTGGCTTCCTGGGGGACGAGGAGCCATCACTGCTTCACCTTTGTTCCCTGAGCCCCTGGCGAGCTAGCTGACCTATAGTAATTGTTGGTTCGCTGTTTCTTTCTTCATTCATGCATCCAACAATGCCCAGTACAGAAAGTGCTTTTACTCATGACCATGGATTGAGCAGGGGAGTAGCAAGGTCTGAGCTTTAGGGAGCCTTGGAAGATAAGTGGTGGAGAGCACAGGTGTCCATCAGGGACCACTGAAATGACCCAAGAAGAGGTGATTGCGACCTGGCACCAGGGTGCAGGTAGGAACGAGGTAGAGAGTTACATGGTTGAGGGAGGTGTTTCTGGACTCAGCATCTGACTTGGGTAAGGGGTTTGGCAGTGGGTAGAGCACACGGAGACATGGTCCTCAGCAGCTGTACACAGACTAGGTAGGGGCGTGGCATCCATCCGCTGTTGAGGATGCTGGGGCACCACCATCTCCCCCCTCCTCCCAGCTCCATAATCGTTTGGGCCTCTTGCCCTAGAGCGATGGGCCAGGAAGCAGCTACTCTCAGAAAAGCAACCTAGACCCTGTGTCCTGGAGCCACAGCCACTCAGCAAGTCCCCTTCATCCCAGAAGGCTTTTTTTTTTTTTTTAAGCTCTGATAAGTTTTATTCTTTCGACTTTAGGAGATATGAAAAATTTTTTTTGGATTATAGTTGTTTTACAATGTTGTGTTAGTTTCTACCATACAGCCACCCAGAAGGCTTTTAACGAAAGGTTTATCAGTCTTTTAATTGGCTGTTTTGTGATTTGTGGTTCAAGGTGATGTTGAATTTTAGCAAACAGTGCCAGCCTTGTTCCCTTACAGATTACTGTGGAAACTGCAGAGATACATGAAAAAGATGTCGTGCTATTTAAATTATTGAAAAACTGGGCATAACCTAAATGTCCAATGACAGGGATTAATGAATTAATTGAATGATGTACATAAAACTACAATCATCCATGTGTATTACCAACAATAACGTTTAAAATAGGGGCAATATGGATACCCAGCAATAGGGGATTCACTAAAACAAACAAACAAACAAGCACCTGGTTTTGTGTGGTCCATCCAGACAGTAGAAAGTAATGAGGCACTAAATTGCCCTCCATCCCATTAAATATGTTGCTAGTGTGTGTGTGTTGACATGAAGGTCTGTTCATAATATACTGAATGAAATGAGCAAATCAAGAATTAGTATACTCACCATGATCAAATTGTTTTCACTATAATTATTTCAGTGTGAGTGAAAAGATCTGGAATAATCATCTCCACATGTTGACTGGAGTTATTTCAACAGGATTATGAGCGATTCACCCCCTTTTGGGGGGTGTCTGTGGTTTCTGTTTTTTCTACAAAAATTGTTTCATTTGTGTGTATAGGAATTATAAAAATAGTTTTTGGGGGGCTAAGTGTGAAAATTAGCAGCCCTCTCAATGTTTACACAGTTTGATGTAGTTATATTCTGCTCACCATGCAATAAGATAAAAAAGCCCAGCAGCTGACTGCACAGGCCACGTTGAGACAGCTTTTCTGCGAGGATTCCGTTCCAGCCCTCTTCTCCCCAGCATTGCTGGAGAGTGTGGCTGCAGGGATTAAGCGTGCGGGTGGAAGTGGGCTGAGGCCCAAGGATTTGGCCAGCGGGGGCCCAGGGGAGATTTTCCCTCTTTGTATTTGGTGGCCATGGAGAGGGAGCAGTTCTGACTTAGAGGCATGGACCTGTGACCTGGGTTCAAAGTCCTTTGCGAGTTAAGGAAACGGAGAAAGACATTCAAATTGGAGCTCTGGTAGAAGTAAGGACATGCCAGAAAAGTCAGGAAGGTTCCAGAATTGCTAGTAAAGAGGGCCCAGGAGAGAGACAAAGGGACACCCTGGTAGGAGCTAATTACTATTCTAATTGTGTCAAGCTAATTAAGTAATGAAGCTAGGTACCTGTGCTTTGCCTGCCTGTGTATATTGTTCCCTTTATCATTTTAAATCTTGAGAGCATGTGAATTCTCAGTGACTCTATAGGCATGAGGATGTAAGCTTGAGCACAAAAGGACTGGGAATGGGCAGTGGTTTGGGGATTTGTGAAGTGTATCAGTTATGTATTGCTGCATAACAAACTATCCCAAGACCTAGTGAATTAAAACAACAACACATTATTTCTTGCAGTTTTGAGGGTTGGCTGGATGGTTTTTGCCTGAGGTCACCCCTGTGGTTGCATCAGCTGGTGGGGCAGTTGGGGGTTGGGCTCATCTAGGCCTCAAAGTCTGGGCTTCTCTCTTCCGTGATCCCATCAATCTATAGTCTAGGCCAGGCTTCCTTACGTGGTGGCTAAAGAGTTCTGAGAAGGCTAAAGCTGAAGCTTCCAAGCCACTCAAGGCCTAGACCCAGACCCGGCAAAGCGTTGCTTCTGCTTCAGTGTTGGTCAAAGCATTTTACAAGGCCAGCTCAGATTCAGGGGGAGGGAAGGCAGACACTCCCTCTTGATGGAGTCGACACAGCAGGTATAGGAATGGGAGGAATTGTTGGCAATCATCTTTGTGGACAATGCAGCACAGAAAGGAGGTCTCCAAGATCATCTCCACTCCAAAGAGGTGACACCCCCGTTACATAAGGCCCCCGTAACAAGGCTGGGATCACAGAGTGTTTGGGGGGGGGGGCTCAACTAGAATAGTGGACATGCAGTGACCATCTCTCCCAGCTAGTCCCCAGGGAGACAAAAAAGGAAAAAAATGGGAGGTGGTGGGGTTATAAAGGCTGCGGCCCCTGGAGCTCTGCTGGTCAGGTGGGCTGGTCCAGGGCTGGCTCTCAGCCAGGCACGATGCTGCCCTAAGAGTCCTCTGGGGCTTCCCTGGTGGTGCAGTGGTTAAGAATCCACCTGCCAATGCAAGGGACACGGGTTCGAGCCCTGGTCCGAGAAGATCCCACATGCCACAGAACAACTAAGCCTGTGTGCCTCAACTACTGAGCCTGCGCTCTAGATCCCGCGAGCCACAACTACTGAAGCCCGCACACCTAGAGCCCGTGCTCCACAACAAGAGAAGCCACCACAGTGAGAAGCCTGCGCACCACAACGAAGAGTAGCCCCTGCTCATTACAACCAGAGAAAAGCCCACGTGCAGCAACGAAGACCCAAAAGCAGCCCAAAATAAATAAATAAATAAACAAACAAACAAATAAATAAATTTTTTTTAAAAAAAGAGTCCTCTGAAGTCTCTCCTGTGGACGATAATTGGTGAATGGCAGCAAGAATCCTGCCCCACCTCCTGAAGGACAGCCGTGTCGGTCAGGCCTCTGGCTGAGATGCGCTCCCTCACAGATACTGGGATGGGGAGGTGTTTTGGGGACCGAGGGCTGAGTTTGTCTCAGGGCCCGTGACCCCAGCGTCCTACAGTGTTATTGCAATAACAGCCACGGTGATGGTGGTGGTGGTGGCAGCCGTCGTACGTCTTGACTTTGAATCCTCCAAACAACCCTATGAAGAAGATGCTCTTGTTAGGTCCATTTTACAAATGACAAAACAGAGGCACAGAGCGGTTAATTAACCTGCGCAAGATGGAGCTACACTCGGAACCCCAGCCGCCTGGCTCCAGAGCCTGTGCCCCAGTAACAGTCAAGCTCTGTTCTCCCCTATTGTGTGGGCCTAGTGCCCGTAAGGTGCACTTGGCGATCTCACTGACAGCAGACTGTCACGAGGAAGACTAGCGATGTCGCTGTTGATTCCTCGGTGGTCTTCCAAAATGAAGTTGATGCGTCCTCTGGGGGTGGTATTATTGGCGCCCTGTCCCTACTGAGTCTAGAATAAAGGGAAGGGGATTCAAGGGCAGCAGCGTGCTGAACCCCAGACCCGCCCATCCGGAAGTGAGGACGCTGGGCCCGGATGCAGGTTACTGCGGATTCATACCTGAGGACAAACTAGAGGACTGTGTTCTATTAGCCTGGCTGGCCCTGAAGTCATAGGGGTGGGTGAGGTCGCTTCCACGGTCTCCCCCCGCTGGCAGCCCACGTTCCACCAGGTGCACTGTTTCTGGGGGGCAGGCAGTGGACACCACCCCAAGGGGCTCTGCCGCCTCCCCCGGCTGCCTGGCCCAGCCATAGAGAAGAGCCCTGGGAGTCCTGAGCCAACCTGAGCAGCAGGGGAAGGGCCGGGGCTGGGGGGCAGCCCAGAGGTGGGAGCCTCCTGCAGCCCACCTGCTGTGCCCCCTCCCATCCTCCCCAGAGCCTCTCAGGAGGCCAGTGTGCATCCCCAGGCTGTCCCGGCTCTCTGGCTAATTTTCATCCAGCTCTTGAATGACCTCCGTGCTGATGTCACTGCTGGAGTGGGGTGGGGTGATGGGGAGACGCCCCCCTCCCACCCACCCATCCCCGCTTTATTCTTTCCTTGCCAACCCCAGAGCCTCCAGAAGTACTGCGGCCGCTGCAGGGCGCAGAAAGGCAGAGGTGTCTACCAGAAAGCTGGATTCACAGAGCTGCAGCCTTTAGCCATATAAATATTAAATCACTGAAGAGCCAGAATCCTCTGGGAGGGGCTGTCTCTGAGGGGAGAGTGAGCCATCCATCATGGGGATGCTTAGACCTGGCGGGGGGGTGAGAGGGCAGAGGGAGGGCGGGGGGAGGGAGGGAGGAAGATGTCCAAGACCTGGGCAGCTCTCAGGCGACGTGAAGGCCAGGCCTGGCTGGAATATTAGAGGTTCAGGGAGAAAGAAGGACTTGGAGTTGACTGTCGGTATCCAGGGTATCATCCCTGACGATAAAGGCAGAGGAGAAGGATGCTCCCAAAGACACAGAGGATTTTTCAAAACCTCATTTCCCATCAGCACAGCAGTAGCATCTCTGTACTAGTGAGTACAGGTGACGGGGTCCCCCCAAAAGAAACAGCCAATGCCCCCACCTCTTAGAGTATAAGGCAGACCTGGATTCTGATAGAAATTTTGTAGATGTTCTTTCTCTCATGGGAAGAGACACATTTCACGGCACACATACTTATAGAAGGGCTATTCTGCGCAGGAGTCGGCCACAGGTGCTGGCCGTGAGTACCACAGGCAAGGTCCTGGTTCTGGAAAGTTCAGCTTGTTGGGGTGGGGTGGGAGCTGAGCAAGCCCCTATCTGATGTGGGTTTTGAGGATACACCTTTCCCCATTTCCAGTGTGTTTTCCAGGCTGTGTGATTTGCACATCTCTCCAGAAACAGAACCAGGGGCAGCCGGGGCTGGGTGAGACCTTGAGGCTTCCCGTGCAAGCCTCTCACTTTACAGACCAGGAGAATGAGGTGTCCACGTCCACAAGGGTGTGCAGCAAGGGACAGAACACACGGGAGCTGACTTTCAGCCTGCTTGCGGAAAGCTTGCCCAGACTCACACAGCTGGAGCTCTTGACCCTCGTTCAAATTCCTCTATTTCCCCCTATATCTTGTCTGTGATTCTAGCTTGGAGACAGAGTAATAATTTATTTAGGATAGTAACTGAAAATTGCGCGTCATCCCGAATTAGCATCTGGAAGAGGGAGAGAGGAGCTCTCCCCTCCTCAAGCCAGGTTAAGCTTCCCAATCAATTTCCTGATCCTTTTTAGGAGGCAGGAAACTGACATGATTGGTCGGAGCACTTGGCATTTTTATTCCACGTTCACAAGGCTCTGTGACTTAGCCTGGGTCCTCCAGAAAGCAGAGCCTGGAACAAGGGCTTACGCGGGGCAGTTCATTTGGGGACACGATCCCAAGGGGTGGAGGATTGAGAAAGGAAACAAGGAAAGCAAGAAAGCTAATCCAGGGGTTAATGGGCTGGTGATAACTGTGGATAATAGGAACTTAGTCCTGCTGAGAACATGGGAAAGGAAACTAAAATTGCCGGCCGGCAGTGCTGAACTGGGGGGGTGCATTTGTCTCCTGAATCCCATACCCAGAGGTGATGAAATCCCCTCACTCCAGATGTGCACACGTGATAGAATGGCTGAGCGGGCTCCCACAGCCACTCGAAAAGCCCCAGGGGGGAAAGCAAGAGGTGCCAGGTGCAGCTGCAGTGGGGGACTCTCCAGACACACCTGTGTGCAGCCAGCCAGCTGCCATCATAACGGCCAGAGCAGAAATGAAGGACAAGAGAAAGGGGGATGGGGCATTAGAAATAGGTGATATATTCGTGCAGGTCCCTCCTATAGCAGGGACCTGGCCAGATGTTTGTGAGATCCTGAGACGGGGGTCCCCTAGGCTTTAGGCTAAATCAGCGGTTCTCAAACTTGAGCTGTATCAGAATCCCTTGGAAGGCTTGTTAAAACATGTATTACTGGGCTCCATCCCAGAGTTTCTCATTCTTTAAGTCTTGGTGGGCCTGAGAATTTGCATGTCTACCATGTTCCCAAGTGATACTGGTGCTGCTGGTCTGAGAACCACAGTTGGAGGACCACTGGGCTAAGTGGTAAGTCTCAGCCGTGCTTAGTAAAGCGTTCTAAAGTGAGGTTTCGGGCACAAGCCCACTTAATAAAGCAGCGCCTTTTCTCCACGTGCCTTTGCCCATCATTAACCACACTCATGTGGAATCCATGGGTGGATGGGACGGGGCAGGATTTCAGCAGTCCCAGCCATGATACCACCAATTACTGTCCCAAACTTCAGCTTTACCCCCCGCCCCCATAATCTCAAAAACGGCATCCTCTCGGTGTCCTCCATCACATCTATTTGGCAGTGGATGCTGGATTTGATGTGACAGGTAAATAAGATCCTCCAGTATTTTTTAAAAACAGCTTTATCGGGCTTCCCTGGTGGCGCAGTGGTTGAGAGTCCGCCTGCCGATGCAGGGGACACGGGTTCGTGCCCCGGTCTGGAGCACCTGCCGTGGAGCAGCTGGGCCCATGAGCCATGGCCGCTGAGGCTGTGCGTCCGGAGCCTGTGCTCCGCAACGGGAGAGGCCACAGCAGTGAGAGGCCCGCGTACCGCAAAAAAAAAAAAAAACAAAAAAAACAGCTTTATCAAGGTACAGTTTATATGTCATACAGTTCACTAACTGAAAGTGTGTAATTCAGTGGCTTTTAATATTCAGAGTTGTGCAGCTGTCACCACAATCAACTTTAGAACAATTTCATTACTCCCCAAAGAAACCCCATTTCCATTAGCAACCTCTCTCTCCATTTCCCCCAATTGCCCCTACCCCCAGCCCTAGGATTTCTGTCTTTATAGATTTGCCCATTCTGGACATTTCCGATGAACGGATTCAAGCAACCCGAGGTCTTCTGTGAGTGGCTTCTTTCACTTTGCATAATGTTTTCAAAGTTCATCTGAATAATATTCCATTGTAGGAATACATCACTCTTTATTTATTCATCAATTGATGGACATTTGGGTTGTTTCTACTTTGGGGCTAGTATGAATAATGCTGTTATGAACATTTGCCTACAGGTTTTTGTGTGAACATATGTTTTCAATTCTCGTATGTAAAGAAGTGGGAGTGGAATTTCTGGGTCCTTTGGTAACTCTGTGGTTGACATTTTTAGGAACAGCTCAACTGTTATCCAGGGTGGCTTCATCTCCCAGCAGTGAGTGAGATTTCCAGTTTCTCCACATCGTCTTTAATATTTGCTATTAATCGGTCTTTTTGATCATAGTATCCTGGTGGGTGGAAGTAGTGTCTCATTTTGGCTTCAATTTGCATTTTCCAATGGCTTATGACATTGAGCATCTCTTCATATGCTTATTAGCCATTTGTATGTCTTATTTGGAAACACGTCTCTTTAAATCCTTTGTCTATTTTTTAATTGGCTTGTTTGTCATTTTATTTCTGAGTTGAAAGTGTTTTTATGTAACTAGATAGAAGTCCCTTGTCAGATGTAGGATTTGCAAATATCTTCTCCCATTTGTCGGTTGTCTTTTAACTTTTCTGAGGCTATCTTTTGAAATACAAAAGTTTCTAAACATGATGAAATATATTTTATCTCTTTTTCCTTTTGTCGCTTGTGCTTTTGGTCTCGTATCTTGGAAGCCTTTGCCTAATCCAAGCTCATTAAGATTTACTCCTATATTTTCTTCTAAGAGTTTTATAGTTTAGCTCTTACATTTAGGTTTCTGAGCCAACCTCATTCTTTTGCATGTGAATATCCAGAGGTACCAGCATTATTTGTTGAAAAGTCTATTTTTCAAAACCTCATATAATTTTCTTGACACCTTGTTGGAAATCAGTTGACAATGTAAAGGTTTATTTCTGGACTCTTTTCCGGTATCACACTGTCTTATTTACTGTAGCTCTGTAATAAGATTTGAAACTGGGAAGTCTGAGTCCTCCAACTTTGGGGTTTTTGTTTGTTTGTTTGTCTGTTTGTTTAATTCATTCAGGATTGGGTTAGCTGTTCTGGCTTACTTGCATTTTCACATGCATTTTAAAGAATCAGATTGTCAATTTTTTTTAAAAAAGCTAGTTGGAATTTTGATAGGAATTACACTGAAGCTATAAATCAGTTTGGGAAAATACGGCCATCTTAACAATATTAAGTCTCTGGTCCCTAAACATAGGATGTCTTTCCACTTATTTAGGTCTTCCTTAATTTCTTTCTACAATGTTTGTAGTTTTCAGGGTAAAAGTCATGCGTTTCTTTTTTTAATTTGTTATTTTTGATGTTGTAAACAGAATTGATCTTTTAATTTCATTTTCAGATTGAGGAAACAGTGGCTCAGAAATGTTAAGCAACTTGCCCAAAGGTCAAAGTTGCTAGTGTATAGAAATACAATTGATTTTTGTATGTTGATCTTATATCCCGCATCCTTGCTGAGCTTATTTATCAGTTCTAGTAGTTTTTTTAGTGGATTATTTGGGATTTTATATATACAAGATCATGTCGTCTGGAAATAGAGATAGTTTAATTTCCTTCTTTCCAATCTGGGTGCCTTTTACTTCTTTTTCTTGTCTAATTGTCATGGCTAGAACCTCCAGTACAATAGAAATTATGGGTGGACATTGTATCTTATTTCTGATCCTGGTTTGGGTCGGGGTAAAAGACTGAAGCATTCAGTCTTTTACCATTAAGTATAATGTTAGCTGTGAGTTTTTAAAAAATGTTCTTTATCAGATGAGCATGTTCCCTTCTATCCCTAGTTGGTGAAGTGTTTTTATCATGAAAGGGTGTTGGATTTTGTCAAATGTTTTTTCTCTATCTATTAGATGATCATGTGGGGAGTTTTTTGGTCTTTTTTCTCTACTGATGTGACATATTACATTAATTGATTTTCAGATTTTACACCAACCTTGCATTTCTGGGATAAATTCTACTTGGTCATTGTGTGTATAATCGTTTTTATATGCTGCTGGATTTGGTCTGCTAGTATTTTATGAACGATTTTTACATCTATATTCAGAAGTATCTAAGAAGTTTTACCTCTGTGAAATCATTTTGAGATCTGAAGAACCATTTAAAATGAGCTCTCAGAGATTCAAAGCTAGATGATTGCTTGAAGTATGAGTTTTACTTTGAAAATGTGGATCTGTTTGAGAGTCCTGGAAATTCTAAACTAGCAAAGTAACATGCCAATTTATCCTGAGATGGAATCATCTGAGGTAATCCAGTAAATCAGTATTTCTGGAGATAGAGAAAACTGAAAATAATATTCCCAAATAATATACCATCCTATGCTTGTCTTTCGTAGCCTAGAATAATATTTTTGTTATGATGAAATAATTGCCACTTATGCCCATAAGAGTTTATCGTTTGATATGAGTAGGAATGTTTACTTGAGTCTCAGTGATCTACTCAATATGCTGATGATGATATATTCACGAATGCTCACATGATATATATCATTTTATGTAACAAATTTATATACTCATTGGTATTCAATAATATACTCATGCTGTAGTCAATACACTGATGATATTCTCATGAATACTTACGTGATATACATCAGCTGATGTAATAAGTTATTCTTTGAGGAGCAGTGACATCTTTCCATTTCGTGGAGTTTATAGGCCACTGCAGTGCATGGTTGTAAAGGTGAATCAATAACATATCATAGCTGCCAAGTTCATGTATGTGAACACGCTGAGTTTAAGGTGGGGATGATACATCCGTCATGTATAGATAGTCACAAGGAGAGTTGGAAGGTGGAAACTTAACTGAGGACAGAGGTCAGGGCTGGAATGAAGGATTCAGTGTCATCTTTTGAGAGGAAAATATGGGATACCAGCACAGGAGTGAGGACTGAGCCTGGAGGAATATCTATGTTAGCAAGAGGAAAGCAAAAAGAAAGAGCGTAGCTGATAAAGCGGAAGCAGTCAGAGAGGGAGAAGAACCAGAATGGTAGAGAGAAACCAGGATGGTCAACAGAGGGGAACAATGGACAAGAGTAAACGGCTGAGGACAGGCCTTCTGATTTACAATCTATCAAGTCACCTGGTAACTTTAGGGAAGGCGTGTTCAATTATACCTTTGATGGAGAACCTAACGGGTGCCAGAACCTAGAGGACATATCCCACGTGTCCTATCTTCATAATACTCACCATAACTTTATAAACTAGATCTTATTATGTCCATTTCATAGATGAGGAAACAGTAGCTTGGAAATCTTAAGTGAAACTGTCTTAAGGTCAAAAAGAAAGTCAGTTTTGAGCTGGAATTCAAGCCCAATCTGATTCTAAAGGAGAAGGCAGGTGATAAAGAAAATCAAAGCAGTGCGGGTACACACAGGAGGGGTCCAGCACCTATCAGCAAAGATGGAAGGGGATTCAGAGAAGAGAGAGCTGTGCCCAAGGCGGGACGTAGACCCCTTTCCTTGAGAGCCCTGATTGGGTGGCAGTAGAGGACACTCAACGCTGCATCTGGCCTGGCGCTCAGGGGGTTTGTCCCCCATCACTCACTCCACCCCTCTTTCATGAACTGACTGGACCTAGAAGGAGAGATCCATGGGGTTGTATAAAACCAAAACACAGAGCTAAGTTTTGAGAGTAAACAGGATTTTTTTCAGAGTGGCAGAGCTAGTTGGTGATCCATAACAGGATATAAAATCCTTTTTGTTTGCAGAATAGAGTGGTTACATAAAGCATAATAGCACCATAAGAAATGGGTTCTAGCTGAATTAACCAGCCCCTCTTTCCTCCACACATTGAGATGATGAAACAGCCTTTAACTGGGCCCCATCGCTTTGACTTTTATGAAGTTCTGGACAAGAACTAGGCTGAAGCTTTGCTTTGCTCTATTAATGGGACCAAAAAAGCATTTGTAAAGTTATTTGTTTATATAAACAAGGATGGGGGTGTTATACCTCCTTAAGAGAACATAAATGATTCTTAGGAACTTAATAATAACCATGCACCTACAAGATCAGGGATATGCCAACTATAAATATTGTTTTTTCTATAATTTAAGCGGGTCTCCCAAAGCCACCTTCCTGACAATTCTTGGTTAATGACACTTCTCACCCTCTGTGTTAAAAACAATTATTTAATACAATCAGTTAATTAAATAAATATATAATCATATAATTTCTTTTCACATATTGTATGATCCCAGTGGGCCAGCTCACCATTGGTCTGAAATGGTGAATGAAGTCTTATTCCTTTTATTCTCTTGATACTCAGCAACGTCTGATCAAGCTTTCTTTCCTCCATTGTTTTTTTTTTTTCTTTTTTTCCTTTTAAAGAAACAGTTCCTTTGGGGGGCCTGTATTTAGCAGTCTACCCAGTCTGTATATTTTAACACTCAAGATCCTAAGTAGTGGGCTTCCCTGGTGGTGCAGTGGTTGAGAGTCCGCCTGCCGATGCAGGGGACCACGGGTTCGTGCCCTGGTCCGGGAAGATCCCACGTGCCGTGGAGCGGCTGGGCCCATGAGCCATGGCTGCTGAGCCTGCGCGTCCGGAGCCTGTGCTCCGCAACGGGAGAGGCCGCAACAGTGAGAGGCCTGCGTACCGCAAAAAAAAAAAAAAAAAAAAAAAAAAGATCCTAAGTAGTAAAGTAGAATATATATTTCATGTGTGTATCCAGAGTGCTCATTTCCAAACCACATAATTATCGTCTTCTTCACACTGATGAAAAGAGTTGAGCAAACACAGAAATAAATATCAGAACTGAAATCAGGAAAACTTGGCCATCCTTTTTTGTCTCCTCCCACTTAGCTGGCTCTGCTTTCACTAGTAGGGGTGCCAGGGGCAAGTATTAGGTGTACTGATCCCCAGAGTAGCTCCTACGGGCTTTGAGATGTTGCCAAGAAAGGGGCTCTAGACCATGATACGAGATGAGCTGAAGGCCGTGTGTGGCCCGGGATTGATGCCGAAAGCTCAGCTTCTCTGTACACTGGTGCCAAATCGCATCTCGGAGACAGAGTTTTGGACAAAGTAGAAAAGGAGAGCTTTATCACTTTGCCAGGCAAAGGGGGCCACAGCGGGCTTCTGCCTCGAAAAACTCTGTGTCCCCACTTGGGGAGGATAGTGAGAAGTTTTACAATAATGGTTCAAAGAGGGCATGATCAACTGGTGGACATTCTTCTGATGGGTTGCTGGTGAGGTAAGTAGGCGTCAGCATCATCAACCTTCTGGTTCCAGCTGGTCTTGGGTCTACATGCTTGTGAGCAGCATACCAACGTTAATCATTAACTTCTCCCACCTGGAGGGGTTTCAGTATTTGCAAAACAGCTCAAACTGTTTGAGCTGTATCTGTTGATGGGGAACCAGGACCTTGCCCCAAGGCTGCACTATTGTAACTCTTGACTGTTTGTTTCTCCCTGGTCTCGCATTCCCTCCCATCCCTAATTAACAACTGTTTGAATCTGCCCGTTGGAACTCAGGGAAGGTCATGGAGGCCGAATGAAAGCTATTTCCTCTAATCAAAGAAATGGGGGACACAGAAAAGCTTTGTGCCCAGGAGCCCCATAGGGCCCTGCTTGGTATCAGGATCCTTTGGTTAAATTTTATGCCACTGGAGAAACACACCATCGGGTAGATGCATTTGTGTTGCTTGTGCTTTGCAAAGACGTATAAAACCTTGGCTGGCCGTGATAATTTTGGTAGCAGTACCACCCCATACTTGTACCATTCCATCCCCCCATGACTTCTTTCCATCATGGATCATCAACAGAACCGTGCCTATGGTGATCATCCATCGGCATTATTTTGTTCAAGTTGTGGCTCACATTGGCTCAGGAGGAAACTTTATCAGCTTGTGGCTTAGACCTGTAGCCTATCAGGTTAACACTTCTCAGATTCCTTGTTTTGGAGTAAATACACCAGTACAGGATTATTTGGCATTGTTGTTGGCACAAAGTCCTTTGAGTAGGGCTTTTGTCACCCACCTCCATGGTAACAATACAAGCTATTTCTGGGACAGATTTTAATGGGGCAGCACTTTGGCAGGAGACTATAAATGCCAGTGACTGTGCCTCCCTGGGCTTGAGTCCTGTAGCTAAGCAGCCTTGGATGGGTGCTCAGGTCTTGATGCTAAAGGCAACTGCTTTGTTTACAGAGATCCAGTGCTTTCCAAATGTCTGTGCTGGTCTCAGAGGTGTTCTGCCTGTCAGTCAACTTCAGTTGTCTGCTAAGTCAGATAACCGATGGGAAAGAAGTAATGGAATGACATTTTTTTAAAAAAAGAGTGATTATTCAAATTAAAAGTTTCAAGCAGATGAAAAGGAAGCGTGTGGAGGCAGAATCATGGGAATTCCCTGGTGGTCCAGTGGTTAGCGTTCGGTGCCCTCACTGCCGTGGGCCTGTGTTCAATCCCTGGTCAGGGAACTAAGATCCCCACAGGCCGCACGGTGCGGCCAAAACAAACAAACAAACAGAAAAAACAACCCACCCAAAGGAAGCATGTGGAGAGCCAATATGAACAAGCATGGAAGCTGGATGGACCCAGTGTTAAAATTCCCTGCTCTGGGCCTTCTCTTAATCGATATGAATGGAGCCCTGGAAGAGTCAAGAGGGGCTGAAAGGAGAGTCGAAACATACTTTGCTTATCTAATGAAATGTTTTTGACATTCCCTTTGCTACCCAACCTGGTAATGAATGAATGGCTTACCGAAACCATGGAAAACCATGTCCCTTTTTTATGACTGTTATTCATTGGCAGCTGAGAAGCTCTATGTGGCTCTGGTTACCACCGGTCAAGAAGGAAGAACATGAAAATAATTGGTGGAATGGAGGTTGGGGGCTGCCATGTGGAAACAAACATGAGGTTAGTGCCCTTCCATTTGGGAAAGACAAAGGTCAGGGCAGGACATGATCAGAATCTGAAAATCATGTGAGTGTGGATCATGTGGGTGAGAGCTGTTCACTTCTCTAAACGTCAGTGCTTATGAAAAAAGGAAACATATGGGCTTCCCTGGTGGCGCAGTGGTTAAGAACCCGCCTGCCAATGCAGGGGACACGGGTTTGAGCCCTGGTCTGGGACGATCCCACATGCCGTGGAGCAACTAAGCCTGTGTGCCACAACTACTGAAGCCCACGTACCTGGAGCCCTTACTCCACAACAAGAGAAGCCACCACAATGAGAAGCCTGTGCACCACAACAAAGAGTAGCCCCTGCTCGCTGCAACCAGAGAAAAGCCCGTGCACAGCAATGAGGACCAAATGCAGCCAAAAATAAAATAAAATAAATAAAATTTTTTCAAAAAAGGAAATATAACATCACCAACAGATCAAAATAGACACGTGGAATTTTTTGTCCCCGAAAATAGTTGGTACTGGTTGGTAGGAGGGAAACTGGATCAGAATGGCTCTTTAAAAAAAGACCACTCTGCTTGCAACAGTGGAAGTGGCTGCAGGACATGATTAAGAAATGATGAAAGGGCAGAATTGTATCTGCCGTAAGGATTAGGGTAGGTTTCACAGAGGAGGTGTTGCTCGACTTGAAACATGAAGGATGAGTAGAATTTTACTGCGTAGGCAGTAAAATCTGAGCTCAGAGCACATATCCTAGGAAAAAGACAAAACGGGGAACAGTATGTAGAGACACCCAAGATAATTGTTTTCAGACCAGTACGCATGACCTTGGCATTTGGATAGTCAAAGATAAGCACAACAGGAGGTGAAGGCAGCATAATATTTTATGTTATGCTAAGGAGTTTGGCATTTATCCTTTGGTCAGTGGGAAACCGTTAAGGCATTTGGAGTAAGGGAATGATATGACCAGATTTATATGCTGGAAAGACTGCTCTGGTCACTCTAGGATGATTAAATAAGGAGAGGGGTAAGACTAAAGGCAGGAAAAACAGTAGGCACAATATTTTAATGGTGCAGTAAGAGAGGATTGACAGTGGGCTTGGCGGGGGGGACAGAGAACTGAGCTATAAGAAGGAAGAATCAACAAGAGTTGATGACTAATTGGATACCTGGTGAGGATCTTGGCTTGATTCCTTCAGAATCTGACCTTGAAAAAAGGGTCCTTACCATCTGGAACAGAAAACTGGCTTCATGGCTTAAGCCATTGTTGGTGACTCCAACTAACAAGTAAGGTGTGGGCCCAGATTGAGGTGATACAGAAACTGGGTTCAACCTAGTCGACCTCCAGGTCTAGGAAAAACCATGCAGCGGGGTCTGCCTACAGCCACAGGGACCCTCACGTCATCATGGGGGTACTCAGAGGGCACCGTGATAAACACAAGGAAAAGACAGATGCTTTGAGGAAGGGAGGGAAGATAACTTATCTGTTCATAATTTAGATTTTAATGTTGCTTTGAAATGGAAGACAGCCTTCCTGTCTTCTGGGACCAAATGCTGGAAAGAGACATCTGGTTATAGAGTTGTCCTGGGCATGTTGGATAAATTCATGTTTAAACAACCTGTTTCAAGTGAACTGAGGAAGGCAGAGAAAGAACAGATGCCAGTGTGTTTTTCCCTTTCCTAAGGAAGCTCTCGAACCCAGGGATTTCTCAGCCTCAGCACTACTGACATTTTGGACTGGATAATTCTTTGTTGTTAGGGGGCTGTTTTTATGTGTTGCCAGATATTTGTCAATATCTCTGGCCTCTACCCCGAGCAGCCCAACCCCAGCTGTGATGACCAAGGATGTCTCCAGGCATTGACAGGTGTCTCTAGAAATTGACAAATGTCACCTAGAGGGGCAAAAAAAGAACCACTGCTCTACACTAATGGTTCTTGAATTTTCAGGTGCGTAAGGCTCACCTGGGGACCGAGTTCAAATGCGGATTCCAGCTCAGTAGGTCTGGGGTGGAGACTCTGCATTTCCAGCAAACTCCCAGGTGATGCTGGTGCTCCAAGGACCTCACTTTGAGTAGCAAGGTCTTCACACTGCCCAACTTTTCTCCTACACAGGCTCCCACTGCACAGGGTGGAGCCTGGGTGGCAGCAGGGACCCCCACCCCAGGACCCCCTTCTTGTCATCTCAGCAAGGACGTCCACCAAGCAGGGGGCCTGCTATTCCATGTCCCGTTCTCCACATCCTCGGTGGGGGAGGCATGGAGTAAATTAACGAGGCACAACTCGACTCTATTGTTATGCCTCCAATGTCCCACTGGAAGCCTTGGAGAGGCCCGGAGTTGCTCACACGTCAGCCAAGGCAGCTGTGTCTCAGTCCACGGGGCGCAGGTCAGAGGGCACAGCAGCTAAGGGGACCAGATGGTCTGTGCCTTGTTTGTGGGCACGTGCATCCCACACTCACACAACGATTTCCACATTTGTTCCTTCCCTCTGGAAACGGGATGGCCATTTTTAAATGAAATAGCACTGAAGGCTCTCTTTCTTTCCAGACTGTGCGCCATTGAGCTTTCAGATGTGAGTATGTTTAATCACGGAACTTTCTTTAGAAGTCCGAGCAGCCGGCTTTATTTGGAAGCCAAGAAGGGTCATGATTTGGAGCAAAATGAAAAGATATCTACGCCCGCTTTCACCCACCCTCTAAAAAGGGATTCCTAGCCAAGCCATTGTTTCCCATTAAATGCAAATAATTACAGGGGGTGTCATGTATTAAGCACTTAACTATTAACACATTAGGGTTAAAATAGAGAGGCTGGTTGAGAGCCTTTATTCCAGGCCCCTGCACCCAAAGCTTAGGGAATGGCAGACTCCCAGGGCCCTTTGCAGGCCCATCTGTTCTCAAGCCCTGAAGGCCCTGAGACGGGCTTGTTTGTTTTCCTGAGAAGTCCGTCCACCAAATTGAGGTCCTTCTAAGCTGTAAACCCAGGTGTAGTCTTCTCTTTGCTGATATATGCTATTTTTATTCCAAAACAGACCCATTTTTTTTTTCAACATTGAAAATGAGGCTGATAACACACCCCACCCCATTCCCTTGTTGGTCTTCCTAAGCCACAGGGAGCCCCTGAGCAATTACGGTTTCCACACCGCTGCTTTGCCTCATTCCCGGGCAGAAACATTTGACACAGCCTGGAACCTACATCTCTGTCTAAGGCTCAAGACTGTCTTCAAACCTGCGCTTTCACCCTGCATTGCCTTTAAATTCCAGAACAAACTCATGACCGTGACCAGCCCCTGCATGAATGTTTGGGTCGTGGATTTGAAGCCCTGCTCTTCAGTGGCTGGGTAACATTGGGTGATGTGCTTAACCTCTCTGAATCTGATTTCTCCCTGGGCAGATGGGTGTGATGATGCTTCCCTTTCAAGGTTATTGTGGGCCATCAGGAAGGGGTGAGAATCAGAGGGTTGCCTCTTTGCCAGGTGTGGACCCCACCCAGCAGGATTTCAGGCTGATGAGATTTGGGGGAGCTGAATTGGCCACAGTTACGCTCTCACCCCTGACCCTAACCCTTCCCCAACCCTGTCCTTTCCCTCACTTTTCTTCGGGTGGCATGGTTCTCACAGAAGCACATCAGGAGCGCCCTCCCCGCCCCCACCATCTGCCCCGTACCTCTGAACAAGTAGCTCTGATGAGGCACTGAATCCATTTCTGCTGACCAGGCAGCTTCACCAAACTGCAGCCCCTCATGGCCAGGGCGGGGAGTTCAGATGCCACATCCCTTTCTGGGGCTGTGAGCGAGGTTGGGGAGAGGAAAGAGGAGGCTCAGCCCAGCTGGGTCCACACACTACAAGACTGGCTTCCTGAGCAGACCTGCACCAGTTCCCCATGTTTTCTGTTGGTGTAAACCCTGCCCTCGGGACTCTCAGAGACTCAGGCACCATCCGGGCAGTCCACATCACATGAGTGAGAAGCAGCGCGCAAGGGATGCCCAAACCCCCGCCCCGTCAGCTGGCATGAAGGCAGCTGCCTCCGGTCGGCCTCCTCCAGACTCTCCTCCTTGGTCTGTCTCACTTGCATGAAGCCAGCTCCCAGAGCTGCCGTTGAGCAGATGCAAACATCCGACGCGGCTGTTCTCTCCCCCGTCACAGCAAAAGAGTTCCCCTCTACCCACTGCAGCCGGAACATCTTATTTAAAGTTCACACCTGAGGGTGTTGATGGCCAATTGCCTCTCAATGAGCAGAAAATTGCGAGGCCTCTCCCCTTTGGACAACAGCTGTGGGGTCTGTGTCCGTCTGTCTGGCCTCTGCCGGCCCTGATGCTGCCTCTGGGTAGAGGACCACCTCGGGCGAGCCACTGACCGCCAGCATCCCTCCTGTTCGTTCAAGGAGAGCGGCACACCAGCTACTGCCTCCTGTACCCGAGTCCCTGTGGTGTCCCTCTGAAGGTGCACAGAGAAGTCAGTCCCTGCTGGGCGAGGGTGGGGCTGTCAATGATCTTCCGTTCCTTTAAATGCCACTTGAGGGAAGCAATCTGAGCGGTAGGAGAAGGGCCTTCCTGGCTTTTCCGGGCTTGGGGACGTGAAGGCTGAGAGAGACCTGCCTGGGGCAGGGTTTTTTCCCCTCCAGTCTGCTGGGCTGCGAACAGGGATGAGAACGAGAAGCAAGGATGCTGAACAGATTCCGAGGCCTGCGGTGCTGAGATGAGGCTGTAGGTGACCCCGTCTTTCTTGCATTGTGACTTCTTTTGCTCCGTTTCTTAGTAACCCCCTCCCATCCGAACGCACCCTATTTCTAATATAGAATATTTCGGATTATAAAAGGAACACCTGCCCATTAAAGAAAGCTTGGAAAACACAGAAGGGTATCGAAAATTGCTCAAAATCCCAGTAAACCCTTTGAGAGCAACTGATGTAGCCTCTCCCCCTGTGTGTATCCCCCACCCCGCTTTTTTTTTTTTTACAAAGATGTAATCACATTATATATTAATTATAAATCTCTTGTTCCCTTAATGTTATTTTGTGAGAATTTTCCACAGCATTAAAATATTCTTCGAAAGATCACATAGAATGACTGCAGGGCATCCAGCCTCGAGAGGTGACATGATTTATTCAACCCACCCCCCGCTGATTCCATTTAGCTTGGTTCTCATTTTATACTATTATAAACAATACTGTGATGATAATCATTACACATAAATCTCTGCTATGTCTGTAATTATTTCCCTTAGATAGATTGCTATGACTAAGCAATGACTAAGTCCAAAGAGGTGCATGTTTTAAGACTCTTATTATATCTTAAGTCAGTTACATCACTAATTGCCCTAAGGAGATACTGTCCCATTTTATTTATTCTTTTCTGTATTGCCTGTTCATGTCCACAGCCTGTTTTTTTTTCCCCCTGAGGAAGTTCATCTCTTCTTTATTTGCAAGAGCTTTTTTATATACCTTAAAACTACTGTTTTTTTAAATAAAATGTTAATTATGGGCGAACGCACAACATAAAAGTCACCATCTTAACCATTCTTAAGTGTACAGTTCAGAAACGTTAAGTATCCCAACACTGTTGTGCAAATTGCCGCCACCATCCATCTCCAGAACTGACTCATTTTGGAAAATGAAAACTCTGTCCCCACTGAACAAGTCCCCATTCCCCCCAACTCAGCCCCTGGCACCCATCATTCTACTTTGTGTCTCTATGAATCTGACCCCTCCTGCACGTGGAATCATACAGTATTTGTCTTTTAGTGACTGGTTTATTTCACTCAGCATAATGTCCTCAAGGTTTATCCATGTTGCAGTATGTGTCACAGTTTCCTTCTGTTTTAAGGCTGAATAATTTCCCATTGTATATGTAGACCACATTTTGTCAATCTGCTCATTCCTTGATGGTCACTTAGGTTGCTTCTACCTTTTGGCCATTGTGAATAATGCTGCTGTGAACGTAGGTGTACATTGATGGCGGGTTTTGACATACACAATTCTAAACATTTTTATTAACTCTGCTCCATTCATCTTTCCTTACTTTGTGCTTCCTCTCTGCCCACATGTATAGACATGTCTTGCTCAGCCAAGGTTGGGAAGATCTTCACAAACAGTTTCTTCTACTTCTTTTATGAACTCATTTTTTCCCATTAAATTCTGGACTCTAACTGGAACATGTTTTGATGAATGGCGTATGTTCTGCTCAGAATATGTTTGTCTGCAAGAAACACAAACCCACTCAACATACCTCGAATAAAAAGAAGCTTATTCAACCACACAGTGGTGTCTGGAGGCTGCAGAAACTCCTGGGCCTCCTGGGAACGGGGCCAAGAGTCTCTCTCTGGGGCCTTTCTCTTTCTCTTTCTGGACCAGGTCTTTCTGCTCCCACTTGGTTTGGGAATGCACAGAATCTCGGGGTGTCTTGACACCAGCACCAACTCTGTATGACTTTACATGTCCAAATACTCTGACTGGGAGTGCTTCAAACTCTTAGTTTATATTCTTGAGAGCAAAAAAGCGACTGGTTCAGCACAGTTCATGGGTTGGTTTGCCTGTGTCTGTTGTTCATTTCTGGCTCAGTCAGCTCCGGCCAGGAAAGGGGAGACGGTCGTGTGATACAAAATAACCAAGGTTTCCCTCTTTATTAGGAAATGAGTGTGGGCCTTCCAAAAGGATGTCTGTCTGGGCAAGCACCCCAGTATGTCTGTTTGAGGAGAAACTGTAGACATCAGTCTAGTTCTCCCCACATAGATAACCAGTACCTTTTTTTCTTCCTTTCTTTTCTCACCAGTAGCAATAATGGAAGGGAGGGGCAGCAGTGCCATAAGAAACAGGGCAAGTGCTGTAGGCGCTCAGAGTTGGGACCAGGTCATGGCCACCTGGGTTCAGGGGACTTTCACCTTTTCCATGTCATGGGGAGAACAGACTACGTGCCGTAGCTGATTGATCGCCTGCAGGACTTGCCAAAGGGTTGCTTGGGCCCAGGATATTGGACACAATATTCTTTTTCACTTCTTGCCATTGAGCTGAAATCCTTGATCCCATATTCCTGGGCCCAGTTCTTTTGAACATGACTTCCAATGACCTTCTTTCTGATGCTTTCCCAAATTTCCCTTTCTTGCACTTGAATATGTCTTTATTTCTCCTGGCAGCCTGAAGCTGCTGAAAGGCTACAGGCCAGGGGTTAAACAATGTTCTTCTCAAATCTTGCCTACTTACATGGCTAGCTGTGCAGTTTGGGACAAATTATTTAAAACAGGGAAGACTTTATTTTGCTTCTGTGCCGTGTGGAACTATTGAGGTGTAGAGCAGGAATACGTTATCTTCAGTAGAACTCCCAAAAGTTTTTTCAAAGTGGTTTCTCATTTTGGGTTCCCCCAGCAGTGGATGAGAGTTCTAGCTGCTTCACATCCTCACCAACATTTGGTATTGCTGGTCTTTTTAATTTTAACCATTCTAGTCGGTGTGTAATGGTATCTCGTTGTAGTTATAAACATCAGTGTTTTTAAGCCTTAAAAACTTGCTTTTAAGCCTTAGGTCATCCACCAATGAGATATGTGAATAGGAGCAAGATACCTAAACACTTGGAGATTCAATTTCCTCAACTACAAAGTAGGGGATACTCTTGCCCACCTCCAGAGGTTTTATGGATATTGAATGAGACAATGATTACACAGCAGAGGGTCTGGCTCATAAAAACCCTCAGTATTAAATAATAACTAGTGTGGTTATAGTTGTTATTATTATTGCTATTATTAATATCATTATTACTGCAATTGATATAACCCAAGTCAAGAAATCCCCTATTTGGTTAAGGTTGTCCTGCATATAAAGACATTATTGGTTGAAATTGTCAAATATATATATATATATATATATATATATATATATATATATATATATATATATAAATAAAAACATGCATATTTTTTAATGGTTTCACGTTCTCTAAGGCAGTTGGCATTGATTAAAGAAGAATTATGAGAGAAGAAACTCATTTAATCCATCAACAACTATCCAGTGGGTACAACCGATGTGCCCAGCACTATTCTAGATACGCGGCTTCCCTTCTTGTGGAAGGTAAGCTCTGCGTTTAAGAAGAGGAATAGACAATAAACAGTAACCAAAGAGGTGAACAAGATAGTTTTACGTAAGGCTCCATGGATATGATGAAAGTTAAATGATATGATAGAGAATGTCAGGGAGCCTACGGTAGATGGGGTGATTAGAGACGGTCTCTCCCAGGAGGTAACATTTGCAATCAGACCTGAATGATTAAGAAGGATCTGGGCTCGCACAGATCTGAGGCTTGGATATTCCAAGGTTGAGGGAACGGCAAGTGCAGGGCTGTAAGGCAGGCACGAGCTGGGCACATTGGAAGAACAGAAGATCCACTGTGGCTGTAGTGGGATGGGGAGGGGGAAGCTGGCAGGGCCATGGCATGCAGGGTCTTGCAGAGTGTTTTCCATTTTTATTAAGTGTATTATGAAGCCGTGCAAGGTATTTAGAAGAAGCATAGTGGGATCCGACGTGTCTTTTTAGGAGATTACTTTTAAGTGTGCTCTGTAGAGAATAGATGGCTGTGGGTAGAGAGGTAAGTCGGAAGGCTGGTCCTACTGTCGTAGGAGGTCAGATGAGAGGTAGCGGTGGCTTTGAACCAGTAGGCGGCGGGAGAGATGGAGAGCAGTGGCGGGGTATCAGATGCGTTTTGCAGATGGTCCTCAGAGAGCTCGCTGATGATGGGAGGATGAGATAAAGAGAGGAATCAAGGCTCTAGGACTGGGTAGGTAGGTGATGGTGAGGAAGAGTAGGTAGAAACGGTTTTGGGGGCCGTAGAAGTAAAGTGTTCTTCTGATCATTGTTGTGGGTTGAATTGTGTCCTTCAAAAAGATCTGCTGAAGTCTGAATCCTTGTGAACGTGACCTTATTTGGAAATAGGATTTTTGCAGATGTAAGCGAACGAAGATGAGGTCACAGTGAAGGAAGGGTGGACAACAGTGGCTGATGCTGCAAGAATAACTGAGTGGAGAGATGGACATATAAGCTGGACAGAAAGGAACCGAGAACAAAATGTGAGGGGAAGAAAGTGACTCTCAGCAACTCTTGACAAATTGTCTTTTGTGGGGCAGCAGAGAAACGGGGCAGCAACTGGATTGGGAGGCCTGGGGTCAAGGGAGAGCATTGTGTTTACAGTGGTGGCGTCTAGAGGAGTTTATTTGTATCTGAGCCTGTTGAGGAAGGGAGATGGGTGATTAGGAAGGAAGGGGTACTTTTAGGAGCTAAGTCCTTGAGAAGGTGAGAGGGGATGTATTTTTTTTTAATTAATTAATTTATTTTGGGCTGCATTGGGTCTTTGTTGCTGCGCACGGGCTTTCTCTAGTTGCGGCGAGCGGGGGCTGCTCATCGTTGAGGTGCATGGGCTTCTCATTGCGGTGGCTTCTCTTGTTGCGGAGCACGGGCTCTAGGTGCACGGGCTTCAGTAGTTGTGGCATGCGGGCTCAGTAGTTGTGGCTTGTGGGCTCAGCAGTTGTGTCTCACAGGATCTAGAGCACAGGCTCAGTAGTTGTGGCACACGGGCTTAGTTGCTCCGCGGCATGTGGGATCTTCAGTGGCATGTGGGACCAGGGCTCGAACCCGTGTCCCCTGCATTGGCAGGCGGATTATTAACCACTGCGCCACCAGCGAAGTCCGGAATGGATATTAACAAGGGTGTTTCACTCACTTTAGTAGCAAGGAAGACAGAGACAGAGGGTGGATGTCAATTTCCTATAAATGAGAGAGTGCCTTTCCTACTGCTCCAATTTCTTCGTGGAGTATGAGGCCAGGTCATCAGTTGAAGGCAATGGAGAACAGGAGGTGTCTGAGGTTCCAGGAGCCAGGAGAAACCAGAAAAGACATTGGAAAGTGAAAGAGCAAACATTCCAGGGAAGGAGAGAAGAATCACAAAGGAACCAGTGCAGGCTGGTGGGAGATGGAGTGGCTTCCTTTTGATGTGAGACGGTTTCCTCTCCCAGATCTTCGTGAGTCTGTCTTTTCCAGAGCACATCGGTGACAATTGCAGAGAGTACCCTAAACCACCAGGGGATAATGATATTACCAGCGTGAGCCTTGAGATTCTCCCCAAGATAGTGGGTAGCGGAGAGGCCTCCCTGGAGCTTTGAATAATTGTGAACCTAAGACTCTTTCTTTCCTTTCTCCCTGGAGTATTTTGAAATAGTATACTAGAGGAGGTTTGCCCCTCTAGTAATAATCATTGTTATAGTAACAATTTATTGAAGAAGTATAAAATGCTCTGTGCTTTATATGCATTCTTGCATCTAATTTCATATTCATCACATCCTCATGAGGCAGGCAGCATTCCCATTTTATGGATAAGAATAACTGAGGCTAAGGACGGGTAAATGGTTTGTCCAGAGCCACATGGCTGGTGTCAGAGCCAAGTTGATTTGTTGGAAGCCTGTGCTCTTACCTCCTGTCTATTACTGAGACATGTCTGGGTCATTTGAATATATATCTTCTCTCATGGATAACTTCTCAGATATATGTAATAGCCCACACATTAAGTTGTCTTCCCGTTGGGAGATAGTCAGAAAAAAATTATAGTCCCCCAAATTCTCCCCTCTCCAGTTGCTGCTTCTGCTCTCTCTCAGGCAGAAGGGTCTCTCTTGTGTGTTTTGGAAGAGATGGGGTCCCTTGAGTGGTGGCTAGAAGCATGGCTTTCCCAGAAGCATGATGGAATGAATGGAACCCCAAGAATATGTAGTGACGTAGGATTTAGGTTCTGTCCTAAATCACAGGTTAGTCATACTGGGACTCTGTATCATTATTGAACCTCTCTGAGACTGTTTACTCATCTGCAAAATGGAGATAATATTGTCTTCAAATATTTTCCTCTAGATAATAACAGGCATTCGTTGCCAGTGTCTCCATGTCAGGGCACCTGATAAAACTTTATAAGATGGTAGAGTTTTTCAACATCATTCCATTGAACCCCCCCCCCCCCACTAATTTGGACGCACTCAGAGGAAGCTCAGTGCTTTTTGCAGAGTAGGAGAAGAGGTCAAGGGTCAGAGGGGAAAGCAGCCCCCAGTCACCCCATGGCTAAGCCACTCCCTATAGATCTGCATTGCGATAACAAGAGAGGGTCTGAGTAATTCGCAGATTTCCTGATTGACCCCTGCGTCTACCCTAATCTCCTAAAAGGTTTGGGGCAGGGAAGGATTCTTCCCTCCCTGCATCCTTTGCCTCTTCTACCCAGGCCTTCTTCAGGCCTCCTCTTGGCCGGGGTCCTGCTCTCAATGAGACACAACTGAAATGGTGTCATAGGCAGAGATGGGAATTTGGTTAGATGCTGGGCATCTTTCCAAGAGGATTACAGCCAGCACATCTAAAGAGAAAATAAATGGCACACCGGGGTCCCCTGAAATAGAAATCAACCTCTGCACTCTTTCCTCCAGTACAGAGGAGGCCGCGGGCTGCGTGGGCACTGGGGAGAGCTCTGATCTGGGAAGATGCGGATTTTTGTCACGGCCAGCAGTGATCTTGGACTGTTCGTTCTCCCTTCCGAGCCCCAGTTTCCTCATCTGTAAGTCTTGAGGCTAGAAAAGGTGACCTTGAACGCTCCTTCTGTTGTAGCATTCTTTGATTCTATCCCAATGGCTGGAGGAGGAGGAGGGCTTCGTCTTTCTAAAATCCCTGAAGATTAATGCCACCACCAATAAGACTCTCCCTCATCCCCTTGGTAAATAATTAGCATGCACTAGAGATGTGGTTTTCAGACTTTTATTGTTGAGTCATGTAATGCTTCCTTTTAAAAAAAAAATCTTACCCCAAAGCATATGTAACATATAAGAGACCACAGCAGAGCCCCCTATTGCAGTGGATGAAGTTGACCTGGAGTTTGCCCTTGGCCACGGCTGGAGACCTCTACAGAGTACATATTGATGTTTTTGTTGGTCTGTTCGTTTGGTTTGGTTTCAGGCACAAAGTACCAGTTTTCTTAAATCCGAATTAACCAAACTGATGATTCAGAGGACATTAATTTGAAATGAAAGGGGTTCTTTTATGAATCACTTTCTGGAGGATTTGTTCTCTGGTGCAGGGGTTACCAAGCTGTATTCTGGGTTCTGCCCCTGCTCCACCTTGCTCGAAATCCTCATTCTTCTGTATCTGATGAGATTCCCCTACTTTCCTAGGGCACAACGATAATAGGATGAAAAGCACCAAATTGCAAGTCAAGATCGGGGGCGGGGTGGGCCAGTTTGCAAAACTGTCTCCCAGTGTGACCTTGACAACGCCTCTCCTCCCCCTCTCTGGGTTTACGTTTCCTCCTTTGTCAAATGAGAATATTGGGCAAGGTGGTTCCCATACTGGTCTGGCAATCTGGGATTGCTTCCCCGCACCCTCACAGCCGTGGACACCTGGCCTTCACCAGGTGGGCTGCACACCTGGCCCCCATCCCCAGGTCCCCCGGCTATGGAGTCAGCAGAGGGAAGACGCCAGAGGAGAGATCTTTGGGGTTGCCCAGAGTACTTGCCAACAGCTCTGCGGACTGCACAGACTCTGGAGGAAACAGTCCCCATGTGCCTGTATGAGCAAGCACTAGAGATGTCACATAACGCATTCCCAGCAGCTGCTCTCTAGAGATTTTTAAACTAGTCATTGTCAGTGCAATCTGCAATTCGACCTGGCCTGCCCCTAGTTTACTTCGGTAGAGCTAGCTCAGAGCTACTTTATTCTCTCAACCAAAGATGCCTGCGTGGAGGAATGCAGGCCTCCTGGCTCCCAGACCCAGATCCCTCGTGGAGCCATATGTGTGTGCTCTTGGGAGCCAGAAGGAACCCTAGGGTCTCCGGGGGGAGGAGCTCCCAGGCCAGATAGCAAAGCCCAAGCTCTCTGCAGCTCCTGCTCTTGACTCTCTCTGGCCTGAGCTCAGCTGAGGGCACACACAGAATAAGAAGACCCCAGGGAGTCCCCTGTATGGGAAAGAGGAAGGACCGTGGTCTCGCTGTGAATAGGAGCTCCCATTTATTGAGGCTTATTGGTGCGGAGTATTAGACAAAACGATTTATACACAGGATCTCATTTAATCCTTACCACCATCCCGCCAGGTGGGTATTAGAATCCGCGTTAGATAAATGCCGTGTCATTTACACAAGGAGAAGTGTCTCCTCTCACTTCCTGGCCCCTATACTTCTTTTTATAAAATGACAGTTATTAGAGGTTTTTTTTTTTTTCATAATAGGAAGTACAAAGAGAAAAACAAAGAATGGCCCATGATGCCACTCCCTTATCCCCAATAAACTCTGTCAACAGTACAAAAAGAAAAATAACACATATACGTGTTTAGGAAATTCACACAGTACAGGAAGTAATAAAACTCAAAGGTAAACACATCCCTTCCTTCCAGACCCTCTCCCCAAAGGAAAGATAGTTTCGGTATCTGGTTTGCAAGATATTTGCAGGAAAAAAACGTTTTGTGTAAACCAGTCTACCTGCAATGGGTATAGTATATAGTATATACTATATAGTATATAGTCTCTCTGTGTATATTATTTTCATTTTTACTTTACAGGAAAGGCATAATACTGAAACATTGCCCTACACTCTGCTTTTTTCCCCACTTTCTGTACCTTAGAGCTCTTCCCACATGGGCACTCACAGCCCTGCCTCATTCTGTTTTAACAGCTGTGTAGTATTCCATGGTTTGGACAGATTCCAGTTGACTTAGCCCCCCATTGACAGAAAGTATTGCAATCAAGGCTGCACTGTCTAGCCTGGTTCCTATCTTATGGAAAAACTTGAGAGCCTGTATGTAGGGAAAATTCCTAGTAGTTACATACTAGGTCAACGGCCTGTCCTTCAGAGAGGCACCACTAATTTATACTCCCACCAGGAGCAATGAGAAAGCCCATTCCCCTGGCACTGGGTCTCATCAGATGCTTCAGTTTTGCCAAATCGATTCATCTTTTGAAAAAGATAGCTCATGTTTTGATCTGCATTTTCTTAATTATGAGTTAAGGTTAATCACATTTTTATATCAACGTTGACTTAAAATTTTTTTTCTTTCTTTTTTTGGTGGGGCGGGGAGGGTAATTCCCTATTCATATTCCTTGTGCACTTTTTTCTAGTATATTATCATTATTGTTGTTGTTGGTTATTGTTATTGATATGATGGAGCTTTTTGTAAACAAAGGGAAACCCCTTTCTCACACGTTAAACCCCAGGGTTTTACATGTGTTTTTTTTTTTTTTTTTTTTCTTTTTGCGGTATGCGGGCCTCTCACTGTTGTGGCCTCTCCCGTTGCGGAGCACAGGCTCCGGATGCGCAGGCCCAGCGGCCATGGCTCACGGGCCCAGCCGCTCCGCGGCATATGGGATCCTCCCAGACCGGGGCACGAACCCGTATCCCCTGCATCAGCAGGCGGACTCTCAACCACTGCGCCACCAGGGAGGCCCTACATGTGTTTTGATGTTGGTCTGTGGCCTGTTTTCCCGTGAAGAAGGTCAACAGTGAAGTGGCTGCAGAGCAGGGCCCTGGCCAGCACCGTCGAGCTCCCTGCCAGCTTCCCAGAGACCAGCTCCCTATCTGTTCTGCGCGCATGCAATGCACTGCTGGCAGGCTCTAAAGATGGGGCACTGTTCCCCCTTTCGCGGAAGCTACTTCTGGTTTTATTTCATCACAATAATATATTTTTATTGCCCTATTTGCATACCAGATTTTCCAGGGCAACTCCAGTATCACTCAAATTTATTTAGGTCGATAAAGACAATTGGTTAAATGTTATGTACAATCTAATTTACCAATCTTTTCTTAATGAATTTTTGGATCTGTGTACTGTAAAGATTACAAATAAGTACATCCATGATTTTAGAAATTCTGTAGTTTTACTCCTTGCTTGACAGATTTCATCATTGGGCAGCTTTTTCTTCTCCCAGTGAGGACTTGAGGATATTTGAGTCTCTGAGTTCTTAAAAACTGGAAACTCTCTGTTTCCTTTATTGTTGGAGAATAATTTGGAAGTGAGTAAAATACTTGGGTAACCTTTCCATCTGTGTGTCTATCGATCATCTATTTAATCTATGTATTCATCCACCATCTATCAATGAATCTATCTATAGCTATCTTAGAAACAAAATAAAATAACTATTTAGGCGTCAGACATGTCCCCAGAAGTATCTGTCTTCCTAAAGTCAGTATTCATCATATCCATGAATTTCTTTGTACTTGTATAGTACTGCATTTGCACGTATTTAAACAATATAGTGGTGTGTTGCATGTTTTTAAACTCTGTGATGTCATCCTCTTTGCCTTCAGCTAGTTTAATGTGGTTCTCAACATAACTAAGAATCGTCCATGTTGATACTTACAACTCGGATTCATTTTATCTGCACCACTGTATAGGATTACATTGTCTGAATATACCGCGATTTATCCCTTTTCTCCTCGTAGGGAATACAGGGTTTTTTCCCAGTTTGTCTTTTTTAGAAACAATGTTGTCCATGAACATGCTTGTGTGTATCTCCCTATGCGCACGCGTGAGGATTTATCTCAGGCATAGACCTGAAGGTGAAATTGACGGTTCTGTGGTGCATCTGTTGTCAACTTTCATTAGCCGTCACCAAAGTTCCTTCCAAAGCAGTTGTACCAATTTGCACTCCCACCAGAAGTGTGCAAGAGTTCTTGTTTCTGCCTATCCGTGTCCAGAGTCCCAGGCATTTTCATTTTTGCCAGTCTACTGGGTGTGAAATGATATCTCATTATGGTTTTAATTTGAATTTCCCTGATGACCTGTGAGATGGAACACCACTTTATGTGTGTTGGCTCTTCTGGTTTTCACTTCTATGACTTGCTTATTCATCTCTTTTGCCTGTTCTTTCTCTTGGGTTGTTTTACTTTCTTATTAATTTGAAGTTATTTGTGTGTTCTTGATATTAATGTAAATGTATGTTTCTATCCGTTGACTTAGAGTTTCATGATTGCTTTTGATGTATCAGAGTTTAATTTTTTTCTGGTTTATTAATGAGCACGGACTTTATTTACATTACTGGTTGATATAGAAGTCTCAAATTGTTAAAGTTCGACAAAAAGAAGTATACTTTTGCTTTTAAAAGGTGCTTTTACCAGAAACAGATATAAACAAACAAACCAAACTCAGCAAAACAAGAAAAAACACTTCTTGGATTCTTTTTTTTTATTGAGGCATAATTGATATACAATATTATATTAGTATTTGACATTTATATACGTTGCAAAATGATCATCATAGTAAGCCTAGTTACCGTCTGTCACCGTGCAGACTTAATACAATATTATTGACTATATTCCCCTTGCTGAACTTTATACCCCCATGACTTATTTATAACCGAAGTTTGTACTTCTCCATCCCCTTCAGCCATTTTGTCTCTCCCCATCCCCTCCCCTCTACCGAAATAAAAGTCTCAGAATTCTTTAAAAGATCGCTTCACTTTCCGTAGATTTAGTGTTTTATGACGTTGGCTTGTGTTTTCCCCTTTTTTTCCTAAATGGCATTTCACCACCATATATATATATATATATATATATATATATATTTAGATATCTGTCCTTCAAATATATAGTCTGATATTTGACTCAAGACTAAAGTCTTCCACCTGCTCAAAAGAAAATCTATTAACTTTTAATTATTGTTTCCGAATTATCCCTTCTGTCTCTCTCCTGGGCATCTGATTTTAAATAGATAGTGACTTCTGGAGTTGTCCTCTCTGTCTTCCTTCCTCCCATCCTTCTCGTCTCTTCATTCTTCCCTACTGAGTACCCAGTGCATCTCTCTCATTGGAATTGTCTTCACCAACTTCTTCACTATCTACCCTGCTGTCCATATTTGCAACCCAGGCAAACTGTCCTGATCAGTTTGTTCCCCCACCCTCCTCCATGGCTGCTGATTGAATTTCACCGATGTGAAATTCTCTTAAATCTTATTGAGGTCACCATTCAGATATTACCTTGTTTTTTCCCTCCTGTTTCTTGCAGCAAATCTCTTTTATAGAGAAACTTTCTGTTTACTCAAGGTCGCTTTCTCATCAGTGCCACCAGCATCAGACAACCCAGCCCCAGACCTCTCTTTAGCTTTCATCTGCCTCCCACCTGGGGACCATTGTCCCCCAGTGCTATTCCTGTGGCTCCTGACTTCTGAAGGATGCTGATGGTGAGAGGGCAGGGGCAGGTGTGGAGGGAGCCACGTCATCCAGATGCTGCTTTGCAAGTTTGGTCCAGCAGGTGGGGGCAGGCACACTCTCTCTGCAACCTGAGACCACCCTTGTTCCTGATCGGGGGCTGTGTGTTTGTGATGTTGCCACGTGGGTGTGTATTCCTGCTACTTACGTGTGCTCACAGAGCTCCCGCTTACCTCTGCCTGGAGCCCTGCTGGATATAGGGCCATTTCTCTGGAACTGCAATTTGGGCAGAATTTGTACTCCTTTAGCCTCCTGCCTCAATGGCCAGCAGGAGGGCATGGACTTGGGGTCATAGCTGCAGAAAAGAGAAGGGGGCGGCTCTTGGTGTTATGGCTAAAGAATTCTGTGATACCCATTCATGCCATTCACATCATTGACCCTGGAACTCTGCACATCCCCAAGGCAAAGAAGGGGTATTGCCTCTCCTCACATCTGACCGCCCACTTGCATAGGGCTTCAATTTACCAACCATTCTCTTCACACTGCCCTTGAAGGAAGTGATTGTTCCTTTGGAGGGTACAGAGAACGTAAATCATTCTAGACCTTGACCTCTTCGCACTGGCCTGGATCTGGCTGAAGACTGACCTGCCCATAGTTCTCTGAAACACAGTGGTTCATAAAATCTGGTCCCTGGACTTGTGACCATCATCAGCGTCACCTGGGAACTCGTTAGAAACAAAAATTATCAGGCCTCACCTCCTACCCACTGAATCAGGAATTCCGGGGCTGGGGCTGGGCAATCTGTGCCGTCCAGGTGAGTCTGATGAACTCAAGTTTGAGGACCACGGCTCAAACAAAAGCCGAAACTGCCACCATGCCTTTTCCAGCTGTCCCGAGAGATGCTGTTGAAAAATATAAAGGCTCTCTGGAGACTCGGGTACCCAGTGACAGGTGTCTAGACTTGGTGTTTGTATTTACTTTTCATTTGAACTCAGTGTTTTCCAGACCTGTTGGACCATAGAATTCCTTATTCCTGTTATGTGCTCCTGGTCCTGCCTCATTCCCCTCAAAACCTCAGTACGTGAAACTCCACACGTCTGAGATCCAACATCTGTGAACTTGGGAATCATCACGCGGGCTTCTCCTGGCTTAGTGTTTCCCCGGGGTCGTGGCTAAAGCCTCAGAGAAGAATCACAACTACACTTGTTCAGACTGAGGGGTGAGCTGGCTAGGGAGAGGGTTGTAGAAAGAGTGTGAATTTAGAGGTGGGTAGACCTGGTCAGGATCCAGGGTCCACCACTGACTAGCTCCATGAACTTGGGAAAGTGACCTTTTTCCACAGGGCTCTTGTGAGGAGTAAACGAAGCCAGGTGCACAGGACGGGACTGACATGGGGTTTGCAGACAGAAGACCAGAATGCTAGCGATGGTTCAGTCATCTTCCGACTTGACACCCCTGGCCTCAGTTTTTCCATCAATAAAATGGGGGAATAATAATAGCTTACCACGTGGTAGTGATTAAAATTTTAAGGAAATAATATATATGAATGATCTTTGTAAACTGCATAATGCTACAGAATGTTCGGCTTCTATGTCAGATTAAACCGTGTTTTCAGAGGCTCTGTCCCTTTGTCTGGCACATAGTAGGTGATCAGGTGATTTAGTTGGCTTTCCGTCAAGCACAACCCCAAAGCAGTAGCGCAGTGCTTAACCCTGAGGGACCTTGTTCCAGCTGACAGATAAGAATGAGTTGAAGTAGCAAAGGCACTGTTTTATGTGCCATCTTTCTCAGGATTGATTTGTTTATCAAAAATTTTATTTATAAGGAGCACAAAAATAAACCAGCCCAAACTCTGCAGGATGTAACAGAGGTTCTGAATTAATGAGGTCCAAATTTATAAGGGTTCAGAATTGTTACTTCCTTTTCTTAACTCTTCTGTTGTCGGGAGGGACCGTGGTGGGGTGGAGGATGACCCGTCCACACGCCCCTTGTCCCTCTCTCCTTCATCCCCTGATGAAGTTGCATTTTTCCAGGACTAGAGTTGGATTTCTGGAGCTGTGACATGGCTTGGGATATGGGCAGAAGCCTCTTAGTTCAGCTCCAATAATTCTTTTCTATAAAATTCTGGGTTGTGACTACATTATTTTACAGCAAGGGAGTTCCTTGTGGAAAGCTGTATGCCCTGAGGAAGGAGGTATTTATTCCAGAGTGGAGGGCATGAGGGAAACAATGGCAAAATGCTCTTATATTTCTTCATGCACTAGGATCACGGTTCTCAGTGTTTGGTCCCTAGGCTGGGCAGCATCAGAATCACCAGGCTACTTGATAGAAGCGCAAAACCCTGAGCCCCATCCCAGATCTTCTGACTCAGAAACTCTGGGGGCGGGGCCCAGCAGGTTTGAACCTGCCCTTCTGGTTTTTCTGATGCACACTCAGGGTTGAGAACCTTTGATCTGGGAGAAGAAGGAAGGAACAGGACCAGCCAGACGTCACTCTTCAGAGGAAGGATGCTGGAGTCCGGAAGCTAAATAGTGGGTGGTGCCGGGCACCCACCAGGACCCCAGCAAATGTCCATTGCACCCACCTGAACAAACTGAAATTCAGTCCTTTATCCATTTACTCTAGGACAATGGTTCTTCTTCCCTGTGGCACATTAGAACCACCTAGAGACCTCGTTAAAAATACCCTGACCAACTGAACCAGAATCCCTGGAGTAGTGTCGGGACATCTGTATTTTTAAAAGCTTCCAGATGATTCTGACACGTGCCCATTTTTGAGATTTAATGCAGAGGGTGCCTTGCTAAGAAAAAATGTGATTTAGGTTGTCTCTACAGTTATCATAGATTTTTCTGTTGGAAATGTATTTTACCTATTTATATTATAAAAATTACATACTCATTATAGAAAAAAAACTTGGAAAATACAGAAAAGTTGAAAGGAGAGAAGCAGTAAGACTCATGTTCCAGCTATCTAAAGGTGGTAGTCAGTATCAGGTGTGTTTTCTTTCAATCTGTTTGTTTAATACAGATTGTTTGTATTTGTTTAATACTGGTTTGCATTTTTTTACAGTGCTGTGATCATACTTAATATAGCATTTCCTTCCACTTTTTAACTTAACATTACATCTTAGGTAGTCTGCACATTGTTATAATTGTAAGTACAGTTTTTAATATGCTCTTGTGGCAACATGACAAAAATACAGCTTTTCTCCATTTTCACATGTGCATAGTTCAAGATGGTGTTTGGAGAGGACTTCTTTTCTTTATAATGCCTATATTTCAAGCATATTGTGAAATCCAACTTTGAATATCAGAAACAGAATATTAACTCTTTCTCTTCTCTTTGTCTTCTCCCAGGGTCCTAATCTGTCCTCGGACTTTTCCTCACCCCAACCCCACAGGTAGATGGATAGATGAGGCTGGTGAGGGATAAAAATCTTACTACAGAAAGTCGAGAGAAGAAAACACATAAATATTTTCCCAGTGTTTTAGAGCCACCACCCTACCTGTCAGCCTCAGCGGATGTTGGATTTCTCCTAAGCCACAAGGCTATAATTCGTAGGATGAGGTGTGATTCATAAACATACACACACATAGAGCATTCTGATCAGACCCGCATTTCTATGCTTTGGAAAGAAAGAAACCAAAGGAATAAGACAAGAAAAAGAAAGAAGGAAGCTGGGACAAAGGAAAGGATGGTAGGACAGACAGACTGAAGTTCTGATGTGCTCAGTCAGAAATGCCAAAGTCAAGCCCTTTTTCCCACCTCTCCTTTTAACATAAGCTTCCCAGAACTTTCTTCTTTGTTGCACAGTTATATGTGCGTGTATGTGTATGTGTGTGTGTGTATATATATATACACACATAAACGTGTATTTAAAATGGTAACATATATAAAGTATGTAATACTTATATATTACATACTTCATATATATACTTTATATGTTTATAATATATATTATATATAAATTTATAAAATAATATATATATATATATATATTTTTTTTTTCCTTGATTGCTTCTACCTTCTGACCCAGCTGCTGATTTGCAGTTAAGTTCACCATCATTGTTGGGTGAGCTGGAGCAGCAATGTTTGTCTCCTTGTTGGTGTCATGGATGCGCCAGGTAATTCTGCCCCATCTTCTTGCAGGACATTATGGGAAGGATGCTTACCGAAGTGGAGGACCTGATCTCCATAACTTCATCTCATCTGGATTTGTCACGTTAGGAAGAGGACACACGAAGGGTACAGTGGAAACCATTTTTTACTAAAATACAGAGGTTGCCTAGGGAACCCCGATCTGAAATGTGAAGATGGTGTGGAGGCCAGAGGCTGGTCCAGGACAGGATAAGTGGGGTGGTTTCCATAGCTACTTATCCTGGTGACATGCGTGGCTTCTGACAGGAGTGACTGGGAGGTCACAGGTGTAACTCTAGAAGGCAATAATAGACTTCCAAGAGGTATGTGTCCTGCCCCGCCCACGGCGTGGAGCAGGACACAGACGCCAGTGGCTGCCTGTGGGAGGGGACCACAGGCAGCATGGTGGGAAACACTGCTGACGGGTGTGGCAGCATCTGCAAAGTGTTTGTTCTCCTCTTGGCTATTATTCCTTTCCATCTGAAAGCCACATTTTATAAACCGACGTCAACGTTCTGTACTGTGGGTCTCGAAGCCAGCGCGCATGTCGAGAGTTTTGGCGTCCTAAGTGTGTCTATGTAAACTCTCCATCGTGGGCATACAAAGGTAGAGGTTACACAGACCTTCAAGCCACAAGCTGAAAGTTAACGTGGCATTTCTGCTGAGCTGCTTTATGACCTAGCCGACAGCTTGCAGAGCATCTGTGCAGGGGGTGTGGCATCTTCGATTCTGTCTTTTGTTTAAACAGAGTTCTACTAGTGTTGTGAGCATTCTGTCATATCAAGAGTAACTGGATTCCTAACTCCTTTGATTACCTTCCTAACACCTGTGTACTGTTATAGACAACTGTGAATTCTGTTGTAGGGATGGTATATCCCTGTCTTCCTCTGAAATATGTGTTTGTTTTAAGTGTGAGTGAACAAGGAACTTTGCAATTGTTTCTTACACTCCACGCACCCAATTTTTAAATTCCCTATGTGATGTTTGTTCATCCTATAGAGAAAAAAAAATCTGTATCTGTGTATGTATTTTCTGTTGTGTCTCTCTGTGTCTAAATAAAGTTTATTGAGGATACAGGTGGCATTTGTGGCTACTAAGAGTTGCAGAATCAAATTGGGACCAGATGGCTTGGGAAGGGGAAATGGGCCTCACAGTTAACTGGTAAAAGACACAATCCTTGATGTACTCATATCAACTCAAGCCTGGGATATATGACCCCCGTGTCATCTGCTTTGTGATAATTATCTATCACTGTGAAAACAGTTACTCTAAAATGTAGCATTTTCAACCAGTAATAAACATTTCTTCTCTCACATAGTTTGTGTGGGTCAGGAATTTGGGAACAGCTGAGTTGGGTGCTTCTGGCTTGGGGGTCTCTCATGAGGTTACAGCCAAGGTGTCAGCAGGGGTTGCATCAGCTGAATCGGGCTTGACCGGAGCTGGAGGACTTGCTTCCAAGGTGGCGCACTTATATGGTGCTGGCTGTTGGCAGGAGGCCTCAGTTCCTCCCCATGCTATTCTCTCCAAGGTTACTTGAGTGTCCTCACAGCATGGTGGCTGGGCTTCCCCAAAATGGGTGATCCAAGAAAGGAAAAGACAGATGCCACAATGTCTTCTATGACCAAGGCCATGGGTTACACATCATCATTTTCACAATATTTTATTGGTTACATAAGTCAGCCCTATTCAGGATGGGGGACTACACAAGGGTGTGAATGTCGGGTGCCTAGGATCATTGAGGGCCACTTTGGAGCCTGGTTACCACACCCCCATGACCCACGGAGCAGCGCTACAAATCGGGATCTTTCCAACAGAACATGACCTTCTCAACTGCAGTGCTTTCTACCCTTACTTATTACTAAGGCTTCTCAACGGCAGTGGCTTCCCACCCTTACCCTGCCCCTTATAGCGGGTCCAACCTGAAACACCTAACAGTTCAATCAATAGAATTCTTTATATGTATATTATAAATGTTATGGCTTTGGGTACACACATTCATTCGAGAAATATTTCATGAGGCCTGGCATGCACTAAGCAATATTCAGAAGTAAAACAAAATAGAATCCAGCCTTGTGGAACTCATATTCCACTGGGGGAAGCAGACAAAAGAAACCCTTGATGCTAAGTGCAGGGAGAAAACCTAAAGCAGGTAAAGGGGGCGGGGAGCTACTGTTGTCAAGGAAGACCTCTCGGATGAGGGGATAATTGAACAGAGACTCGCATCCCAGGCAGGGGCATCAGGAAGGCCCTGAAGTAGGTTCTTGTAGATCAAGAAATAGGAAGGAAGCCCGTGAGTGAAGCAGGCTAGAAGGAGATGAGATCAGATGAGATCACCACAGGGGAGCCCGTGTATTTATGGGTGTGGCTGTGAGGCTGCTTTCAAATCAGCTAGACCTCCATCGGAGCACATACAGGTGATTCTCTATCCTTATCTGTCCTTCCAGGAGACTCTACCCCGCCCATGCGTGCGGCGGCTTTGCTGTGGCCTCTGCTTATTATTTCCCCATTTCATCTTGTTCTGTGGTCTCATCCAGCCCTCCTGTGTGTGCATGGCCTGTCCTCCTGGTCCATCACCCTTAGCAGACCCTCTTCTCCATTCCCTTCCACTCAAGAAGGCCTCTGAAACCTCCTCTTTCCGGGAATGTACCTTGCGTGTATTTTCCTATTTAGATGATAAGAGATTGGGGTGGGAGTGGGGATTTGGAAATGGGCATTCCCTTCCAATATCCAGACCCTTTATCCCTGCGCAGCCTGGATCTCTGGAAAAGGGCCAGGCTCTATCCTCACATCCTTCAGAGCAAACCAAGTTCAGCTCTGAATGGTACTTCTAAGTAAAGCAGCCCCAGGTAAATGCCCCATGGGAAGGGGACCACTCAGAGACATCTGACCTGGGGCTGTTCCCCATCATGTGTGTTTGATTCTCTTCCTTTTCTTATTTACTTTTGCTTCAACTCCAATTACTGCCTTTCCGGTCCCTCCCCCTTTATTCTTTTTTTTGTTCCTGCTTCTTATGTGTGCCTTAGGCCTTCTGGTGGCACCTGCCCACAGCATAGCCCCACTATGACTCTCAGAACTTGTGGGGTAGCTAACAGCTGTTTTAGAAGGTGATAGCATTGACCTACCGACCACGTCACTGAGTTGAACATGGCTTTCTATCAGACTCTGATTATCGGAGACCGAGCATGGCTGGTCTTTGTTCTGAATGGCACTGGGAACCTTCACTGGAAGCTGGGGTGCTCCCAGTCCTGTGCTCCGTTTTATGGGTCCCAGAGGCATCACAGAGAGATGTGCGCTCCAGCTCCAGTGGGGCTCCCCCAAGTTCAGACAGTGGGGTTGAGGATGCATATATGTCTGCCTGCTTTATAACAAGATTCACAGGTACAGGGATAATTAAATTCTTTGGATGAGGCCTAACTAAGTAGATATTCTTTTGTTAATGGGCTGGAGAAGGTGAGACATTAGAAGAAATAGAATTCTGACCCTAGGGGCTTCCTAACCACCAAGGCCCCCTGCTCCATCTCTTTCCTGTTGGGAGACCCCACATTTTAGCCTAGGGGGCCACACAGTCATTGGCCAGCCTCCTAGGTGGCATAGCACTGCCTTAGGCTTCCAGGTACCAGAATTTGTACTTATGCCCCTTTTCAGGACTTTCTAACTGAATGATGTGTTCTCACCTTTTCCTATAATTCTTACTTTTCCTTTTATTTTCTCCTTCTCCTAGGGAACTAATTCTGCATGTCTCCCTGCTCTGATTTCTTCTTTGACTTCCTGCTTGCTCATCCCTTCGGGTAAATGGGAGTCAAGTCTCAGGAAGATACTGATCAGAGTGGCCATGAGTTTAGACCAAGTTTCCCCTATAACTTTTCCCTCTGTTGATTAGACAAGAGCCCCCAGGCTCTCCCGCGGGAACCCAGGGCAGTCTTTAAGGGCGCAGAGGGTCTACTCAGGCTGCCATGATGAAAACCCAGGGATAAAGGCTTCTCTTTACCAAGCAGTTACTTTGTGCCGGCACTGTCTTATTTGCACCTTTACAGTAACCCCGCGGGAGAGCTCTTGTCCCCATTTTCACTGGTGAAAAACTGAAGCTGGAGCAGTTGAGTGGCCTGCCCAGGTCAACTCCGACAGTTAGCACTGTTTCATCCCATCCAGACCTGCTTCCAGAGTAGGTACTCAAGCCCCACACATCCTGTCTCGTGAAGACAGAAGGGCCAAGGTGGGCCGGGCGGTGGGTCAGTGGGACCCACATGTCATGAGCACTCAGTGCCTGATGGCTGTTTTATTAGAGGACACACTTTACAAGACAGGAAGTCACAAAAAGAAGATGGGCTGGAAACTAGCACCACCTTGTAAATCAACTATACTTCAATGAAAAAAAAAAAAGAGATCAGGAGTCAGAGAATTTACACCAGATGAGCAGGGTCTGTCCTTCCAGAAAGGAATCTCAGTCTCCTCAGATAGTTATTGAGGGTCTGTCTCAACGAACACACCTACGGACACCCTCTGCTGTCCAGGTGGTTTGGTTAAAAATCTCAGACAGGCTGGCTGTTTTTTTTGTTTTTTTTTGCGGTACGCGGGCCTCTCTCTGTTGTGGCCTCTCCCATTGTGGAGCACAGGCTCCGGACGCGCGGGCTCAGCGGCCATGGCTCACGGGCCCAGCTGCTCTGCAGCATGTGGGATCCTCCTGGACCGGGGCACGAACCCGTGTCCCCTGCATCGGCAGGCGGACTCTCAACCACTGCGCCACCAGGGAAGCCCGGCTGGCTGTTTTTGAGTCTGGATGAAAAAGCCTGAAGACGCTTTCCAGAAACTCCCATGGGACCCACTGTCAATTCCCTTGATCTCCACCGGTGTAGCCCAGGCCACACCAGGCCCAAGTCCTTCCAGGTGGTGGTGTCAGCAAACGCATCTGATCTGTGCTGACCGGCACTGTTCCTCGGGTCCTTTCCACCCGTGTGTGTGTATGTGCGTGCGTGTGTGTAAGAGACAGAGAAATCCCTGAAGCCTTTGCTGTAAGGTAGGAGCCCCAAAGTGACTCCCGTTTGGAGGAGGTAGGCACTGCTGCCCACCTGGCCGTTCATCCCTCCATGTCAGCCTGCATGCTGAGCATCTGCTCTGTGCCACACACTCTTCTAGGCCCTGAGGATGCAGCAGACAGACTTTACATGCCAGAGAGAGATGACAGACATACTGAAAGAAAGAAGTAAATCTCTGAGGTATGTCAAAAAGGAGTCAAAAGCTATGGAGCAAAATGAGGCAGAGAATGAAGGAAGGAGTTGCAGTTTTTACAAAGAGCATCCAGAGGGCTTCAGAAAAAAACTGGCATTTGAGCAAAGGCTGAAGGAGGTGAAGGGTCAAGTCGCCTGGATTGGGGGGTGGGACGGTTTCCCAGGCCAAGGGAACAGCCACCCACTGTCCACCTGGCTGGCACAGGGACAGCCGTGAGGCTGGGGCAGATGGGGCCTGGGTGTGGGCAGTAGGGGACGAGGTCAGAGAGAGGCTGGGCCACCCAGGGCCTGGGGGTCACTTGAGGATCTCGTTGCCACTCTGGGCAGAACGAAAAACAAGATGCTTTTGTCCTGAGCTATTAGGAAGAGGGACGTCTGTGGGAGGGCCAGGGTTTCGGCAGAGGCTGGGGGTGAAGGGAATTCAATCTGACTTCATATTAAGTTTTAGATGCATCTTAATCACCCACGTGGAAATGTCAAGTTCAGGGGAGTTGTCCTGGCTGGGGGTGTAAACGGGGGAGTTTGCAGTACGTGAAGCCGGACGCTGAGTGAGATCAGCTAGCGGGTGAGCAGAGGCTCCGGAAGAAGAGATGAAGTTGGGGAGGTGAGGAGAGACCTGCAGAGGAGACTAGTCAGGAAGCAAGAAAACCAGGGCTGGGTGAAGTCTTGGAAATCAAGTGGGAAGAAAAGCCGTGTTTCTGGGAGAGAGCCGTCAGCTGTTATAAACTGTAGGCAGGTCAGGGGAGGTGAAGCCTGAGAAGTGACTGCGGTGTGACTTGTAACGTGGAGGTCATTGTGAGCTTGGCAGGGGCAGTTTGGGGGTGGTGGGGAAACTCATCCATCCGATGGATGCAAGAGGGAATGGATGACGTCTGGGATGTGCTTCTACATGATCAGGGCAAACTGAGTGATGGGAAGAGAAGGGTTCATCATGCTCGCCTCTCTGTTTGGGGAGATGTTTGAAATGTTCCATAATAAAAAGTTTAAAAAGATTGTTAAAATAAGGGGTGAAGAGGAATAGGAGACTGCAGGTACAGACAACTCTGTAGAGTTTTAAGGTGAAGAAGAAGGGAGAAAGAGGGCAGTAGCTGGAAGGCAGCGTGATATAAAGGGAGGTTTGTCTTTTTTAAGATGGGAGAAATCACAGTATATTTGATATTTGTATGCTGATAGGAAGGATCCAGTAAAGAATGGGAAATTGATTATGCAGGAGTGGGGGATGGTGTATTTCAGAAGTGACATCCTTGACAGGCGAGAGATTCCTTGATGGAATCTGTCACCTAGGGGGGGCTGGCCTTGTCTAAGGGTGAAACCCACCCAGAGTCGCAAGCAGGGTATTCGGCCACAGGTGCATGCAGGTGGGCATATGGGATCCCTGCTCAGTGATTCGGGAAGCAAGGTCATCCACTGTAAGCATTAGGGTGACCAACCATCCCAGTTTGCCCAGGACTGTTCCAGTTTTAGCCCAGGAAGGCCTGTGTCCTAAGAAACCCCCTCAGTCCTGGGCGAATGAGGTCAGTTTGTTACCTTAGTGAGGACGTGTGAGCAGGCCCAGCCTGTCTGGTTTCAGAGCATCTTCCACACCCATCTCTAGAGCCCAGAGAAGTGGAATGAGGATGCTGCTGCCTGGAGCTGGCACCTGCACAGCCTCAGAGGCCTTGGGACTCCCCTGAGTTGGAGATAAGGCCAGAGCACCAGAAGCTCCTGCCCTGTGGGGAGCATCCCAGACCCCACAGAAAGACCCTGGATGGATCGCTTCATTCTGTCTAGATGATGCTCCCTAGGGCTAGGCTGGAAGTAGCCATTCCTGCTGCCCAGCAGACTCCCCATGGGGTCTGAGACAGAAGATGGGTGGGGGGCATAAATGCTACGAAGGGGGTGCGGGCGTTGGAGCAGGTGCTGAGACCAAAGCTGGAAAAGTGACCATCCTGATACCAGTTTAGGGGTCTCAGCAAGGAGGCTGGCAGAGGTGGCACCCCAGCTGCTCAGCCCCCAAATCCAAGGAAGAGGAGGAGTGATGGTGGTCCAGAGGGAGGGGTTGGGCAGATGGCACCTGCTCCCTGAGAAGAGAACAAAGCTAGAGAGGGGTTCTAACACCCAGAAACGCACAAGTGTCCGCCAGTGTTGAGTTTGGGTAAAAGGTCTACCAGGAAGAAGGCACCAGAGCAGGGAAAGCAAGGACCAGAGCCTTTGGATCAGCGTGATGGGTGGGAGACAAAGCACAGGAGGTGTGAGCTTTTGGTGATGACCAAGGGATAACCGTGGGAGTGGGTGGCTGACTGAAGCCAGGAGGACAAGCAAAACTGAGTCAGGGACCTGCTTCGGCTCTTCTGCTTCCAGGTGGGTTCGTGGTTCCCCCAGCACTGTCCTTCTCAGCCATCTACTTCAGCCCTTGCCCGAGCCCCACTGCTGGTCTGAACCCCATGCACCCATGGGCCCGTGCTCACCCCTCCCTCCAGCGCATTTGTCTGGGCGCCAACATGGCCGCGTGTGATACAGGGTTTGAAATTAGATCTGCTCTTCTAGAAAAGACAGAACAGGTGCATGGGCCTCTATGGAACTGCAGGCTACCACCCCACACACCAGGATCTGAGCAAGAGCTTTCAGACCATCTTGTGGACTGTAACGAGGAGACCCCTGTGCTGTTTGGCTCCAGAAATCCAGCTTAGACGTTTTCACACTCTGGGGAGCCAGGGGAGCGAGTGGGCTTGACGACACCAAGGTGCTCAGAGGCTGGACTCCACGTAAACCGCAGTGCTCAGAAGGCGTCCGGTCTCCATGGCAGCAGTGAGCTGGGAAATATAGCAAGAGAGAGGGAAGGCTGGGCCTTGCTTGACTGAGATCAGCCTCAGAAGCCAGCACCACCTGGGAGCCTTCTTTCCTGCGCCTCTCTGTAGGCGGGGGGCCACCAGGAAGCAGTGGGAACAGGCCAGAGGACCTCTGCGGCTCTGGGCCGAGGGCACCAAAGCTCTAAGCTGCCTACTGGTTGCTCTGACCTGCTCTCTCGGTTTCCTCTGCCTGCTGACTCCTGATTAATGGCTGAATACCGAGAGCCAGGCACTGACTCAGTGTGCTCGGCTTTACTCAGTGGTACTTCGTGCGCCACATGCCGGCACATAGAGGCTACCTCTATTAGGCCTTACACTTAGGAAAACCTGTGGCATCAGTGTGATTCCATATTTTGTTAGAATGGAGTCAACCTTGCCTGGTGGCTAATTGGTTAAAATTGGTTGCATCAGAAGCAAAGATGGATCTGCGTGAATGTTGAACTCAGCGCTCACCAGGTGAATCCCTTTCTCAATGTAACCGCTGTTCAAACAAAATAAGAGGAAATAAGGCAAAGCAAAACTCAGGGCAATACCTTTGAGAGGTTTTCATTTGAGTACTTCCACTTACAAACTTAGCCATTTTGCCTAAAGGCAGCTTTTCTACAAAACCCTCTTTCCCATGTTGGTCCTGCTGACAAGTATGCCCATGACCCTCCAGGAAGCAGTAAGCGTGCTATGTCCCTCCTCAGTGTGGCCCAGGACTCCCTTTCCACTGAGGTTAGTTTGGGCAGCAGTTAAACCCTTGCAGCTCCATCTGAAGAGCACGGAGGCCTGGGCCCACTTCCTGAGCTGCCCAAGAGTTCACCTCTAAGGTAGGACCACCCAGTTTGCCACTGGGAGACTCATTCAAGGCACCAAGAAGTCAATCCACAAGTTTCCCATCCTTCTTGGGCTCATCTTGTTCTAAGGGCAGTGCTTGGGTTGAAAGTATCACCAATTTAAACTACCTTGGTAAATGGTGGCTCAGAAAACTTCCCATCCATCAGTCCATCGGCTGAGTCCTGGACCGTCGTGTCTCTATTTAATGTTTGTTTGTGGGCCTGCTGCTACTGGTTTACGTAGGATGCCAGGCTGTCCACTGGGACAGTCTGCTGGGCTGGTGTAAGAAGAGGGGAGATATGATAGAACAAAGGAGAAGGATGCACTGTAAATCTCCTTGCCTTGGGAAGTTTCACCTCTTACCTATAGGGTACATATATGTTCTCCTCAAAGGAGAAGTAACCCAGGTACAGCTAGATCTCCTATAGTCTCCACCAGTGGGGCAAGAGAGAAGTCTCTTTGGTGTCTTGGGGTCAGGGAAGCATCCCTCACGCCTTATCTTCTGCCAGCCTGACTCTCCTTTTCTGCTCAAACAGAAGGAGGAGGTATACAGGAATCCCTTTAGCACCCTGAATCTTGGTGGTCTCTTTAAATCCCACTGGGAGAAGGTAGAGGATGGAGTTCTTCTGTGTTCCCAGAGGCTGACTTGCCCAGCCAGAGGTCTAGCAGCTCTGGGCTATGTCCTTATTTTCCAGTCTCTTGCTGGTGCCAGATCCAAGCTTTCTCCTGCCATGACTCATGGCTCAAGTTGACTCCAGGGGCAGGTTGGTGGCCAGTACAGTCTCTTCCTGGCACTGGTCTTGGCATTGACCCAGAAGCCAGCCCTTGGCATTGGCTTCCTCATTCTCTGCCGCTCACTGACAAGAGTCTCATGAGCCCTGACAGCTAAGCCATGGGGCTGTCCGGTCCCAGAAAGGTGGTGGCAATGCCATTTCTGCCAGCTGGCATCTGTGGCCAGGAGAGGATAGCCTCTCAATCAACAGCCACCAGCACTTCACGGTGGCCCCGAAGCGGGACAGAATACTGTCCTCAGGTTCTCAGCACCGCACCCTTGGGAACAGAGCCATATAACTCTGTGACTCTGAGTCCAAGCCCTTCCTGCCTGGAGTCATGGCCTCAGTCTCAGTCTTACTCCCCTCCAAATAGCGAGGTAAACTTCCCTCCTTAGATGGTTGCAGAAGAAGAAAAATAGTGAGAAAAAGGGGGTCACTGGAGCCAGAAACGCTGGTTCACTCTCAGCTCCACCACTTGCTAGCCATGTGACCTTGACCTCCGTTACATTCATCTGTAAAGTAAGGTGATGGTACCCCCTACCCCACAGGGCTGTGGTGGAGATCGTATGAGATAACGCATGCACCAGGGCACCAAGCTCTCAAGCGATGGTAGTTTTTCTTATTGTCTTAGCTTAAGAGTGTGAGATGATGCTTCTCAGGGAATAACTCTAGGGCCAGCAGCATGGGCCTCCCCTGGGAGCTATTTACAAATGCAGACCCTTGGCCCCTCACCTCCTGAATCTACTGAATCAGAATCTGCATTTTAGCAAGATCTCCAGGTGACTCATATGCACATTCAAGTTTGAGAAGCACTGCTATAGAATTTTTGCTTTAAGTGTGGTCCCCTTGATGGTCTTCAAGGTCACTTGCATTTCTGAGATTCATTTGCCATGAAGTCTCATCTGATACCCTGCACACTGGAAGCCAGGTGTCCCACAGCTGGGGAGGGAAGGAATTTGAGGAGGAATACCTGAGCTCCGAGGGGTGATGCAAGGGGACCTCCTAAGACTCCAGTGACCTGTCCAGATGTTGGAGGCATGGGGATTTACCGCTTCAATGAAACTTAAGTATTTGTTGAGCAGAGATGAGTAAAATAGCACCTGCCTTCAAGAAACCAGGCAGTGCGATTCCTGCCAAGCAAATAAGAGGTGCCATGAAGCAGATCCTGAGAAGAGCAGAGGGGGTTTAAAAGAGGAAAGCATCACCTCTGAATGGAGGAGTCCTAAAAGGCCTCCTATGGGAGACAGGAGTTAAGATGGTCCTTGCTGGACAGGAAGAATGTGAGCCAAGACTGGGGCAGGGTGGGCACGTCAGGTGTGGGTGCCTCTGGAACAAGGGCATGGAAGTGGAAATGTCAGTGTGACGATGGTATATGATGCCCATAGCGGGGTGCAGGAAGGTTCTGGGACCATAGCTCACGGCAGGGGAGTGCAGGAAAGTGATGGGGCCATAGCACAGCTATAGAGGGGTTCAGGAAAGTGATGGGGCCATAGCACAGCTATAGAGGGGTTCAGGAAAGTGATGGGCCATAGCACACCTGTAGGGATGGCAGGAAATGAAACTAGAAAGGTGTGTTGGAGGCAGGGTCCTGAATTCTCGCAGGCACATGATGTAGGCTGAGTTCGAACTTCTAATTGATGATCACTACGCATCCCCTCCTCCTTTCTCCTCTTCTGTCTTTAAGAATGGTGGATATTTGCCAATGAATAAGTGAATGGATGAATGAATGGACTGAAACAACACTAAACTGAGAGTCGGGAGACCTGAGATGTTGTTGAAGGTGAATGTGGTCTTGGGGAAAATTGCTTTGCCTCTCTGAGTCTGTGTCTCCCCACCTGTAAACTTTTCTGCAAGATGCCTCCTGGTCCTGTTGCTCTGGAACTTGTGTATGTTCTGAAACAGGAGGTCAGGGATGGTGGAAGCAGTTTCCCATGTCCTTTCTTCAGTCTGCTCCATAGCTGTGCTTCACCCCCTTACACCTTCTGAGAATTGGTACCCACATTCCCCTTTATATACCCTTTACAACTCCAATCATATGCATTTTAAACACAAAAAGAATACGACGTATTCACCGTCCAGCATCTTGCTTTTCAAATTAAATATAGCTTGGAGATCACTGGATATCTGCACGCAGAGATCTACCTCTTTTTCCCCAAAATGGCTGCTTAACAGTCCATGCTATTACTATGCTGTCATTTACGTAACCAGTATTAGTGGTGTGACCCACCACTTACTTTTCACTGAATTTTTATTTTTTGATGTTTTTATTTAGAAATGATTTTACAAAAAGGTTACAAAAATAGTGCAAAACATTCCCATGTGCCCTTCAAATTTTCAAAACTTTAATATTTTAGCACATTTGCTTTATCATTCTGTCTCTCCTTATCTCTCTATTTCTGTCTCTCTTTCTGACTGTCTCTCTGTCTCTGTCTCTCTCTCTATATATACATGTATATGTATATGCATATATATACAAACATACACATATTATATATATATGTTTATTTTCTAAAAGTACATAAATACATAATTTTTTAAATATTTGAGAGTAAGTTGCAGATATGATGGCCCTTTACCCCTAAATACTTAAGTGTGTATTTCCTAAAATCAAGTGCATTCTCTTATATACCCACAGTATTGATTATCAAAATCAGAAGATCAATATTGGTAAAATAGCATTACCTAATCCACAGCTTGTATTCAAATATACCGCTAATGTTCTTTATAGCAAAAAAAAAAAAAAATGTTTTTCTTTGTCCAGGGTCACATGTTGGTAGGTTTATTTCTAAGTATTTGATCATCCTGGTTTTCTTTGGGCTGCACCGCACAGCTTGTGGGATCTTAGTTCCCCGACCAGGAATTGAAGCCTGGCCCTGCGCAGAGTCCTAACCACTGGACCACCAGGGAATTCCCTTGGTTGCTGTTGGTAACTGGAGTTTCTCTACCATTATGACCTGTAACTGGTTATTTTTGTATATATGAAGGCTGTTGGTTTCTGTGTGTTAATTATATATCCTGCAATCTTAGTGATTTATTTTATTGTTTGAGTTATTTTTATCATTGGCCTCCAGGTACACTATCATGTCACATGCAGATAAAGGTAGTTTTACATCTTCTTTACCCTTATGCTACTAATTGATTTCTCTATCTGATGGCATTGGCTTAAAACCACTAGTACAGTGTTGAGTAGTGATGGAGATAGGAACATCTTTGCCTTGGTTGTGATGGTAATTAAATGCTCTAGATCATTCCCACTAAGATACTGTCTTTAGGAACAAGGTAGGTAGAAGATAGATAGCTGGATGGATAGATGGATAGCTAGCTAGCTAGATAGGTAGATATATGCTGATTCAGATTAATTCATGTTTAAAAAGCATCCCTCAAATTCCTTAGGTATTGAATTTTGTCAAAAGCTTTTTCATCATCTATGGAGAGATAATTTATGATTTTTCTCTTAGATTTCTTAATATCTTAAAATCCACTGTGTATAATATCAGTGGATTTCCTAACTCAATATTGCATTCCTGGAATAAATCTCACTTGGTCATACTGTATTTTTCTCTTAATACAATATTTTGGGTTCTGTTTCTTAATATTTCATTTAGTATTTGTATCAATATTCATGAATGATACTGGTCTGTCCTTTTCTTTCTTGTACCATCTCTATCATGTTTAGTATCAACATTATACATGCTTTGTTAAAGGAATTGGGAATTTCTTTCATTTTCAATGCTCTGAAATCATGTGTTTAACATTGGGACTGTCTGGTCTTTGAATATTTGAAATAATACTTCCATAAAACCATCAGTGCCTAGTGCTTTGGGGTGGTTTATTAATACCTTTCTCTACAAAAATGTATGTATGTTTGCTATTTAATTTATTTTTTAATTTTGGTATTTAAGTTGGTTTTTATGGCTTTTTCTAGTAGTTACCTTTCTACTTAATGTTTACTGCTCCTTAGTCCCGAGTGTTAATATTTAACTTTTTTCATCTGGTTTATCAGGTTGTTTTTTTTTTTAATACCCTTTTGCCTACACAACAATCAGCATATTTATTCTATTTTATCCTCCCATTTTTAAAGTTATTTCTACTTTGTCACATAAAATATCTCACATTAATCATCTACCCTCTTACTCACTTGTGTTTTAGTCTTTGAGATCTATATCTGTATCTGTACTCATATCTATATGTCTGTATGCTCATCATTGTTATTTTTCTTCTGAAATTTGCCCAGTCATCTCTTGGTTGGATGGAGTTCATCGTCCAAAAGATTGCTCAAGAAAGGCTTATGGATATGGAATTCCCTAAGTTCTTATATCTTGAAATTGTTGTTCTATAGCCTTGACACTTAAAGGAAAATTTGCCTGGTTATAAAATTCTAGGTTCACCCTTTCTTTCCTTGAGATTTTGGAAAATGCTGCTCCAGTGTTGCCTTGCTTTGTTTGCTATTTTTTGAGAAGTCTGATTTTTTTTTGAAGTCTGACAGTTTATTCTTCTGACTTTGTAAGTGATTTTCTCTTTTTGCTTGAAAGCCTTGAGAATTTTTATTTTTTTTGTTTTTGAAGTCTGCAAGTTCTACTAGGACATCAGAGATGATCATTCTGAGTACATTTTCCAGGTACCTGTTGGGCTTTCTTGATTGGTACCATCGGATCTTCTTTTAATTTAAAGAAAGTTTTGTTGAATTATATACATTTTTTCCCCTAGTTTAATTGGCAGCGTTTTTGTTCGTTTTTTAAATTTTTATTTATTTATTTTGGGCTGTGTTGGGTCTTTGATGCTGTGTGCGGGCTTTCTCTAGTTGCGGCGAGCAAGGGCTACTCTTTGTTGCCGTACGTGGGCTTCTCATTGCGGGGGCTTCTCTTGTTGTGGAGCACGGGCTCTAGGTGCACGGGCTTCAGTAGTTGTAGCATGCGGGCTCAGTAGTTGTGGCTCGTGGGCTCTAGAGCACAGGCTCAGTAGTTGTGGTGCACGGGCTTAGTTGCTCCGTGGCATGTGGGATCTTCCTGGACCAGGGCTCGAACCCGTGTCCCCTGCATTGGCAGGCGGATTCTCAACCACTGAGCCACCAGGGAAGTCCTGAATTATGTTTTCGTATATTAGTTATCGTCCACGGTTTTGTTTTTCTTCTTAGTAGACTCCAATTATAGGGATGCTGTTTTTTCTTTCCTGTCTTTCAGTGCATCCACCTTGTATATAATTTGTTTTGCTTTTATTAGTTCATTGTCATTCTCTTGTTTGCCTCTTGGCTTTTCATCAGTGCCTTTAAATAAGTTTTATTTTGACTCTCTTCTTTCCTAGGCGCCTTGTACTTTAGTCTTCATTTTGTCTCTTTCACATCTTTCCTGTGTTCAGTGAATTCTCTTTAAATTTCTATCTCTTTTTCTGCCACTTGTTTTTAGGTTTTGAACTTCTGTTTCTAGGTGTTTCTTTTAACAACTACAAATGTGTTTTTAAGTCCAACTCACTTCAGAGTGTTGTGTTTAGTTTTCTTTTGCTTCATGGTTATTTCTGTGTGGGATTGGAAGAAAATTGTTACTAGTAGAGGTGTTTGGATTCCCAGCTTATGTTTTCTAACAGTAGATTCATATGTGTTTACTCCTATTTCTTCTATCTATTTTCTGATTAGAGGACATTATCAGATTCCTATTTTAATGGTATTGTTTCTACTAGTATAGAAAATACAATTTATCTAATGGGTATTATTATTATCATTATTACTATTTGGAAGGAGATGTGCATCTCTGTCATTTTTGTTCTCTTGTCTTATAGCAGTGGTCCCCAAATTTTTTGGCACCAGGGACCAGTTTCGTGGAAGACAGTTTTTCCACGGACCAGGGTGGGGGAGGGGGGATGGTTCAGGTGGTAATGTGAATGACAGGGAGCGACGGGGAGCGGAAGGTGAAGCTTTGCTTGCTCGCCCGTCACTCACCTCCTGCTGTGCGGCCTGGTTCCTAACAGGCTGCGGACAGGTACCAGTCCGCATCCTGGGAGTTGGGGACCCCTGTCTCGTAGGGCTCCATTCCTCCTGCTTCTTTTCCCCTTTACCGGACAATCTCCAAAGATTCTCCCTTCCTTTTTACCTTCTTCTCAATATTTTAGAGGATGGTTGCTTTGAATTGCATGTAGTCAGTACTCTGACCTACCAGATAACTTTCTCTGTGTTTTCATACGTAGGGGGAACCTTCTCGTTTTGACAGCAGTTTTAGGTCACTCTTAGGCCTGCTGCTGTCTTCTCCTCTTCTCTCTTTCATATAGTTTTTTATTTCCAGGCTGACCTTGTTCACCACAAGGCTTGTAGCAGGACTAGAAAGATAATTTGCTGAAATATCTTTTTTCTTTCTTTCTTTTTTTTTAATGTAATTTAAAATCTGGGCATGTTCTGGTTATGTTAAGCACACAGCTAGAAATAACAGAGGTAGAATTAAGGCCAGGGCTGTCTGATTATATTATATTTGATTATATTATACTACAGAGAGATAGATTGGGGTTGTGGAATGTACTGGTAAATGGATAAAGCAGCACATGTGAAGCAAAGTCTTACTTGATCAACTACAGTGTATGGCTTTATGTGTAATGCAGTAGTTACTTCCTGCTTTTGCCACTGACTATGGAAAACCTAACTGGTGATCACTAGTTCTACTAATTGGATATAGGACTAAATATTATGTCATTGACAACTGTAGAATTCTGTCATCACCCTGTTCTCCATTTCCCTAGAGTGGCAGATGCAGGAGGACAGGAATCAGAACAACTTTTATGGAAATGTTGGGCCATGCAGAAGGTGAGGATTTTTTTTTTTTTTTTTTTTTTGGCTGTGTTAGGTCTTCGTTGCTGCACGTGGGCTTTCTCTAGATGCATCGAGTGGGGGCTACTCTTCATTGAGGTGCGCAGTCTTCTCATTGCAGTGGCTTCTCTTGTTGCGGAGCATGGGCTCTAGGCACGTGGGCTTCAGTAGTTGTAGCATGCGGGCTCAGTAGTTGTGGCTCATGGGCTCTAGAGCACAGGCTCAGTAGCTGTGGCACACGGGCTTAGTTGCTCCGTGGCATGTGGGATCTTCCCAGACCAGGGATCAAACCCATGTCCCCCGCATTGGCAGGTGGATTCTTAACCACTGCGCCACCAGGGAAGCCCCAGAGGGTGAGGAATTTTAGCAAATGATGGTGCAACTCTTCAGACAAAGAACTAGACTAAACTCCACTGCCAGAGGTCCCTGGTAAAAATTAATATCCAGATCTAAGGACTCATCTTAGTCTTCATTCTTCATGTTTTGCTTTTTCTCCAGAATTTGATGTTGTGAACTTCCCATTCTGACTCGGAATTAATTTCTTATGATGGTAGACTACAGTTCTCTTTGACCATGCCCTCTGTGTCTCCTTTTCTGGGGATCGTTTCTTCCCATCACACCATAAATATGCACATTTTCCAAGCTCTGTGTGAACCCTCTGCTCTTTTCTTTCTTAAAATGTTCCCTTAGAGAATGTACTGATGTGCGTGACTCCTGTCATCTTTTGTAAGCCAAACAGCCAAAGTCCATCTCACTCAACCCTGACGTTTTTGCTGAATTCCACTGATAAAGTCTTTCAGCAGAGAAGTGGCATTGGGAGTAGGAAAAGGAGAGACCTACTGCATTTTCTGCCATCACTCCAAACTCAGAATCTCCTGAGGTGAATCTGCACAATTCCTCCAAAACCAACTTCTATTTTTATTGAAAATTTGTTGATATCATTTTCTTCTAGTTGCCCAAACTGGGAGCATGAGTGTCACTTCTGCTTGATTCTCTTGATACACACCCATTGCCCTCATCCTTGTTCTCTTGGTTCATCTTCAGTACCTCTTTTGAAGCTTCCACATTTGTCCACTTCCCCAGTACAAAGTTTATCCAGTTCATTTCCAATTTAGTTGAATAGCTGCCTAACTGGAATCTTTGCCTTTTCTCTCTCTGCTCGCACCTTCCCACAGTCCATTGCCAGATTAATCCTTCTTCAATATCATTTTGAGCAAGTCATACTCCTACTCAGAATCCTAGAGTGGCTCCCCCATTTCCTGTATTTCTTCTATTATTTAGGCATTCTAGCGCCTCTGCCTTCCTGGTCATTCTGATTGCCCTTCTACTCAGTTAAAACTGTACATGGTAAGCCTGCCTGGCATACTTAACCCTTCACTGAATGAGCAATATTCTTTTTTGCCTGCATGAAGCCTGAAATGTTTGGTCTCCCACCTTTTCACTTACTTTAAATCCTACTCATACTTTATGGCTGTACAGAAATCTTGATTTTTTTCCATGCACTTCAACTTCCAAGAGTTTTCCCCACATCCAAGTCCCCATATCAGGTCTGTAGGGGGCTCTTCTTGATCCCTCTGGAGATCTATAAATTAAAAAGACATGTTTCCTTCCACACACACCTGATATGATAGCATATTGACAGGGATTGTGCAACAAGCCACCCGCCCATTCAGAAAGGGGAAGAAAAGGAGGCCCTCAGCAGACACTGATCCATAGCAATTTTGAAACTCTCTGAGCAGACATTCCGAGGGGCTCCTGATCTGGATGTGTGTGGGAGGGTGTTCCTTGATTGGGCTGAAGTTCTGCTCTCTGGAGGGGCTTCCTCATCCAGTATTTCCCATGGCTCCTGGCTCTGCTCTCTAGATTTTCCTCATTTCCTATTATCTTCCTTGGCCGTATCTGAAATGGGTGTTGGGGAATATTTCTTAGGAATGACACAGCTTTCTCAGTCCACCCATTTCCCACAGAGAGTCAGAGGTCTCAAGATTGTTTAAAGAATCAGGCTCCCTGGTCCTGTGGCAGTTCAACTCTGTTAAAACAGGAGGTTTCTTACCTGTTTGATTCCGTTCAAATCCAAGTGCTTGTAAACATACATGGTTCTTGAGATACAGTCCTCAGAACTGCTATTTCCTTTGCCCCAGGCCTCTTTCCCCCACTTAATGGGAGGTATTCTGAGTCCTGCAGACTTTGGAGGAGATACACCCTTATGTTCTTTACTCTGAGTCACTTTATACAGTTAAAATACTGACCTCCTCAGCTAACGTGGGAGGGGAAGAGGGGCAGGGAAAGTGGCACAGCAGCACTTAAATGCTCCCACTTCGATGTGACGCATGGGACCTCCACTCACGTCACTGGCCAGAGTGAGGCACAAGTTAGGACATGCCAAACTCTGAGATGGCAAAGAAGTGTATTCTTCTTGCACTGGGAGGGAAAGAGAGGCAAATAGTGACTAGTCTGCACTGTGTCACTGCTCAGTGGAAGCTGTAGGCCAGACAGTTGAGACAGGCCCCCAGTAAGGCAACGAGAAGGGGTGTTGTTCAGAAGATTCCAGAAGGTGCAGGTCCTTCCTTTGGGTCACCGTCGAACAAATACCTGGTGCTGGTAACTGCACTTGGTGCAGAGAATTGTGATGCTCTTCCTGGACTGGCTGCCTCACAGCCTCCTACCCTTGGTCCTTGGTACCCAGAAGAGTCTCCCTCATGAAGAGGGAGGGTTGAAAGAGAACTCATCCTGTGTGGCTTGGGATCCCAGAGATTCAATGGCCCTGAGACGCCATGCTTCTTGGAGGTTATGCTAATACAACGGATGCTTCATAAAGCATCCTAACCCTAACTCACAGTCCCTGGAATCGCTTGATTTGTTAGAGCGCCACCACTCCCAAGCCTCAGCTTTGATTGGAGAAAGTCCGAAAGCCATCAGGGAACAGAATAGAATCTGAGCAGGTCTTTGCAGCTTTCTTCTCTTCCCATGGATGCAAATACGTCCTAGGAGCCACTATGATGCCAAAAGGGCTAAGAATCTGTTTGTTTGTTTCACTTTGTAACTGACAGGTTCACAGTCCCATTCTGGAAGTTTTACTAGGGGAATACAACCAAACTGCTGGCCCCATTATTGATGAGATGGATTCTTGGGGGAGCGGGCAAAGACCCAGTGCCCTCACGTCAGCACAGCACGGGCTCTGGGAATGCCCAGGCAGAGTGGGGCTTGCCTGAGAGTCGAAGCTGTTATCCGGGCGGGTGGAGGCATGAGTGGCTCACACAGGTGCTGAGGCTCAGCCAGCCTCTTCATTTTTTTTGATTAATTGGTTTCTCTTTTATTTTATGGGACTTGACAGCACTGGTTGTGGCTTTTCGTGGTTGACTACCCCCGGAGTACCTAATTACAGAGGAGATTTTTAAAAGCAACAATGAACACATTTTCTAAATATGTTCTCAATCCGCTCCCCTCCCTGGGTAATTGGAGGCAGAGGAAAGGGAGGGCTGAGGTATTCCCAGAGGGCTCTTGTCAATCAGTCCCAGGCAGGTCCCACTGGGGCCACTCAGAGGTACTGTCACTGGGAAATCACAAGGCAGGGACAGCAGGGGGCGTGCCCCGCCGCCCCGAGGCCACACCCCGGGCACAGGAAGCTCTCCCACCTGCTTTCTTACTCCTGCAGGTGAGGGCTGAGGCACCACTCAAGAGCTAGGTAGGAAATTATACACTTCAGCCAAAGAAGCGACGTGTTCTGTCAAAAGGGAAAGAAAAATATTAGAAGATTCTAGGGAGATCAGAGCCAGACTCAGTGAAAGCTCCTGGCACAGGTGATTCTGAGACTCTTCTTCTTTGTTCGTTTGAATGAATCGTTGCGATTGAAATCACATAGTTTTCGTGCACTCATCTACTAATTCATTCATCCATCCACCCACTCATTTCATTTGTTTGTTCATTCATTTGTTCATTCATTCATTCAATGCGTCTGACCCTAGGCTAGACACTGGAAGATCTATTGGCAAAAATCTCACTGAGCAGGGAATGGCATCCAGGCCTCAGTCTGCACTGAAGACCAGAATGAGGGTGGAGTTTGTGCCTTTGTGTCCCAGTGTCCTGCTGACCCAGACACCAAATCGCTTTCCACTTCCCCCTAATGGAGGAAGAGGAGAGAAAATGCCTATGATTAAGTCACATTTTTATTTCATGTCTGGCTGGCCACCTTCCCTAGCCCTTTCGCTTCTTCTAAGGGCCTCTAACTCTCTACCAATTACAAGCTACGGGGCTGACGGTGCAGGAGGTTAGTGTGAGGCAGGAATCACAGGGACTCCTTGGCTGGAGAGACTTTCTTAAAAGAACTAAGAATGTCAAGGACACATGCCAAGGATGCACTGCACACACGTGCACGCACGCACACTGATGTGCACAAGGAGATGGAAAATCTTTGCCCCTCGACTTTCCTTTCGGGAGAGTCACACTGAAGTTGAATCGTTTTACAGCACAACAAGGATGTAAACCTTTGGGCCCATGTATTATCTCTGTCTCTTCTCTCTGCAACTACAAGGGCTGGGCAGCCCTTGCACAGGATCCCTGAGTCACAGACTGCTCCCCTTCTCAATGTGGGCTCCCTTTAGGGGAGAACGGGGAGCATTCACCTCCCCCTTCCCCGCTTTCTGCATAAGAGTAATCTTCCCCAAATCCCTCTGTTGTGGGCCCTCGTTCAACTCTGTACAGTAGGACAGCGGTTTTCACCTCCACTTACTATCAGACTCACCAAAACTAAAGAAAGAGATGCAGGGACTTCCCTGGTGGCGCAGTGGTTAAGCATCCACCTGCCAATGCAGGGGACACGGGTTCGTGCCCCGGTCCAGGAAGATCCCACATGCCGTGGAGCAACTAAGCCCACGCGCCACAACTGCTGAGCCTGCGCTCTAGAACCCATGAGCCACAACTACTGAAGCCCGCGTGCCTAGAGCCCGTGCCCCACAACAAGAGAAGCCACCATAATGAGAAGCCTGTGCACCACAACAAAGAGTAGCCCCCGCTCACCGCAACTAGAGAAAGCGTGTGCATAGCATCAAAGACCCAACACAGCCCAAAATAAATAAATAAAAATTTTAAAAAAGACAACACTGCCAATTGAAGTATGAACAGCAACAAACACCCAATGCAGCCAAAAATAAATAAATAAATAAATAAATATTTTTTAAAAAAGAAGAAATAAAGAAATGCAGATGGAAGGCTCCATCCAAGACCTCCTGAATCATTATCTGTAGAAGTGCAAATCTGTGACTCTGAGAAGCTTCCAAGGTGATTCTGATACCCAGCTGTGGTCTGTGCAACTCAACTCCCATTTTGAATCACCCAGGGGATGTTGTTAAAATGCAGATTCTGACCCAGTAGGTCTGGGGTGGGTTTGTGATGCAGCCTTTGCAACAAGCCCCCTGCGGTTCCTGCTGGTCCAGGAGCAAACTTTGGGTAACAAAGGTAGACAGTTATGGTTCCCAAACTTGGGTACACATGAGAATTCTCCGGGGAGCTTCTAAATATCCTTATTGTCCAAGCTGAACCCCCAGCCAACTAAGTCATAGTTTCTGGGGCTGGGACCCAGACATTAGGAATTTCTACTGCATCCCAGGTGATAACTTAGCATGGCCCCAGCTGAGAACTGCTGGTCCAGGAGCTGTTTCTTACCAGCGTGGGTCTGTGATTCTGCTTCTTATTTCCCATCCCAATCACTCTCCAAAATCCATTTCCAACCAGCTGGGCACTGCAGACAGCTAGACAATACATATTATCATCACAGCAGAGCTCATTGAAACATATCCATTTCTAAGATAACCGCAACATTAGCAAAGCCGGCACATTCAGTATATTCCCTTCACACAGAAAATTAATTCTCAATTGTTGGCTAATGGTTCCTTGGCTTCTCCCGGAGCAATCTGTGTTGTACATTTACACAACCACATAGGCACATTGGTACAGAGACGCACCACACCCATGGGTGAATCAGTCACTGTCCCTCTGTCTTTGACTTCCTGTCACTTGCCACCCCCATCCTTCCCTAAGAGCCCTAAAGATTAGCATCTTGCTTCGCTACCTCTTCCACCTTCTTCAGTGTCATCTGTACCTCTGGGCCTTTGTACACAGCATGGCTCAGAATGTCCTTCCCACCTTGTTGTCATGGCTGGCTCCCACTTGGCTTTCAGCTCGCTCTTTCTTGACTTTGGAAGGATCTCACCTCCCCAGACAAAGATAGGCATTGCAGTTCTAAGCAATTCCTCTGTGCTTCTCCAGCAGCCCATGGGAGTGTTTATTATCATCCTTAGTCTCTTGTGCAGTATTTGTTGAGTTTTTAATCTGTTTCACCCACTGGACAGTGAGCTCCTTGAGAATGGGAGTAGCTTGCCCACCTCTCAATCCACATCATCTTGCACGATGCTCAGAACACAGCAGAAAAAAAAAAGAATGCAGAAGGGCTTCCCTGGTGGCACAGTGGGTGAGAGTCTGCCTGCCGATGCAGGGGACGCGGGTTCGTGCCCCGGTCCGGGAAGACCCCACATGCCGCGGAACGGCTGGGCCCGTGAGCCATGGCCGCGGAGCCTGCGCGTCCGGAGCCTGTGCTCTGCAATGGGAGAGGCCACAACAGTGAGTGGCCCGCGTACAGAAAAAAAAAAAAAAAAAAAAAAAAAAGAATGCAGAAGATTTAAGGGGAAAAAAAAAAAAACCAGAAGAAGCTCCAACAACATTTATTGAATGAATCAGTCGTTCCTCTCCTTCTGTCTTTTTTTCCTGGTGTCTCTGTTGGGTTGTATAAAATGTACAGAAATGGATCTGTTTTAGCATGACTGACATATTTGCTCAAGCTGGTTCATACCCAATGAGAGTCTAATTGGACTACCCAGTCCTTCCAAAACCCTGCCAATCATTCTGCTGTGTAAATAGGCACAGGTGATTGGTTCTAATCAAAGTCATTAGGGTGGTTCTGGAATGATCCTGCTGCCATATGTAGATAATTATGGCAGAAGTCTAAATTTTGGATGTTAGCCGATCTAAGTAGCATTAGCATGAGGAATTATCATAGAACAAAAGGAGAAGGATGGCACGCTATTTGGACATAAATAATAACAGCTAGTGCTTTTAGAACATTTTCTATGTGCCTGGCACTCCTCTAAGTAGTTTACATATATTAATTCATTTACTTAACATAACAGCGCTAGGAGAGAAGTACTATGCGTATCTAAATTTCATAGGTGAGGCACAGAAAGATTAGGAAATTTGGCCAAGATTATCCAACTAGTAAGTGGTGGAGTCTCTACTGGGACCAGGTTGACTAGCTTCAGGCCTGTGTTATTCATGGCTATAGTGGGCTTTTTCTGAGATACAGCATGAACCAAATTTCTCAGTATGACTCTTAACATTCCCCACATCACTCATGTGTTAGTAAGAGATCTCAGTTGCCCCCTCAAAGCAGAATGAATCATCAGCGTTCTCCATCTTATCAGAGTAGCAGTCCTCAAGTTTTAGGGATATCCAATTTATTTTTTTCTCTCTCAAATACACACACACACACACACACACACACAAACACATACATGCACAGACCCATCTCTCAGGAAATAGAGACTTAGGAACCTTCTATAAACTTGAAATAAAATTATTCAGAAGGAGAACAGTGCTGTTGCTCCCTAGAATTGCGTTTGCTTTTGGATGTAAGACTGGGGTGATAGGACCAGGAGTTTCGCTGATGGTTTCTGAGTCTGAAGTACTCCTGTGAATGATAGCACTATTTGTCCTTCCTTGATGGCTTTTCGGCAGAGGGGGGACCAGGAACCTAAGGTCCCCTCCTGTGCTCTCTGGGGTGTGCCCAGTCCCCTTCCAACATGAGGAAAATGAAAGTGAGTGGGTACTTTTCACACATTCAAGGACCTTCCTGTGACATGAATCAGCCCTCATTCCTGAGTTTTTCACCTTGTGTGTGAACCATTTCGTTGGGGACCTCACATTTGAAAAACCAAGATTTGGAATCAATATTTCTGCATGGTCATTTCTTTCGAGATGCAGTCTCCCTGACATCTATAAACAAGTAGGACCTGCTGTGCCCAGATCAGGTAGACACACTGCCTCTTCCCACCTCTGAAGTCAATGGGAGAATCAGGGAGCTGATGTTTTCAACCAGGTTCTCTACGGCAGACTCTTCTTCTGCCAAAGAAAATATCCAGAAAGGTAAGAACTTCACAACAGTGTTCATATTCTCAGTCCTCTTTGTGCCACATGGGAAACCATTAGAACTTAATTTTAAAAAATTAAAGCAGTATTAGTATCTCTAAAACAGTGGTTCTCAAAGTGTGGCCCACATACCAGCAGCCTCAGCATCACCTGGGAACTTGTTAGAAATGCAATTCTTGGGCTCTCCCTCACTGAAAGAGAAACCCTGGGAGTGGGGATCAACAATGCATGTTCTAATAAGCCCTTGGGTAATTCTGATGCATACTAAAGTTTGAGAACCACTGTCATAAAGAATTAAGATATATAACATTAAAACCTGCTTCTTAATATTTGACCTCAGCCAAATAGATGGATGCCAAGAATACATCGTTTAAGTATCAAGTCCTTAGAGGATATCTCAGCTGATGAGATACCTAGAAAGGGAGTTCTGTGCCAGGCACGAAGCTTCAGTTAAATTGTAAGGGGCTAGACATTAACTGCTGGGAAATTGAAGCCATGCATTCATTACTGACCCTGGAAAAATACCTCCCCAGTGTACAAACCATTGTTTGCCCATTGATCAAGGCAGGTGGGATGTGGTTGGAGGTTGATGATTAATTCAGATGGTTCTTGCTTGGAAGAGCTCAGCTGTCTTCCTCGCTCACAGCTGCCTTATTGAAGCTGTGATATTAAAACTGTGAAAATTCTGAAAGCTAATTCAACCAACTTTAATCACCCAGGGTGATAGGACACGCTGAGAAACCATAAAGACTGGGGCTTTGGTCAAATTCAAATGTTATTGCTTTTGGCTGGGGCTGTTACAAGACTCACGGGAGCAAATGAGACAGGCACAGTGTGATCTTTAAAATTAGTTACAAAGATCAAAACATAAAAAAGCTGGAGTGATTTTTTCTGAGCATAAAAATTTATCCTTTCAGAAATAATTAATTTGATAAAATTACTCATTAGACCCATGTATCATTGTGTCACTATAACAGCAGTGTCTAAAATAACTTTTGCTTTTCTTTTGGAAGAAGCCAGCACAGCTTCTAAAAGTTACCTACCTAATTAGGTCAGACACTAACTGACTTGCCTTTCCAATACAGTTCTATGGAGAATACTAGTTATAATTACCCTCTCTAAAAAAGAAAGGAAACTGGACGTGGGTTCAAATGCAAGATTAAAGACAAAATAGAAGGTCATGAGACTCAGGGGGATCCATAGTTCCAGGTTCATGGGGCTATTGTCCAGTGTTGTCTTTGTAAGTAACTGACATGTCATGTGTCTGTTTGAGAAAGTTAGGAGCTTGGGGGATATCACCCCAACCATATATGGGTAACGTCATACAGGATCAGAGTTCCAAGGCCCCCTTGGGTAACACCACCATGATTTACCTGGGTAGACCATTGGTGTGACCTAATGTGTTGCTTCTGATACACACAGATTTGATCATTTTCCTTTCCCTGAGTCTGGAGGCACCAAAATGAAAGGTTTCTATGGCAGTGGAAGCAAAGTGGTAAAAATTCTTAAGGCTCACAGAATTCTTTGTGTTGGTGGAAGAGTTCAGCTCTCCACCAGCCCTTCCAATGGCAGCAGACACAAGCTGTGGGTTAAGACCCAGATGCCTTTCAGTGTTCCAGGAGTCTAAGAACTATCCCTGATTCTTGGACCCCTCTTTAAATCAGCCTTGATGCCCTGAAGGCACAGTCCATAGGGCCAGGCTCTAGCAAGGAGGAATAACTCAAGTTGGCTCAAACCTCATCTTTCCAGTGTTAATACCCCCCAATTCACAACCTGCAGAGGAAGTTGGATGAGTTTATCCAAGGCCCTGAGACAACATCAATTCTTGAACATCACTGTGTGCCAGCAGGTTCTTCACCTATATCTTCTTTTGTCCTCATAACAGATCCACAAGTTAGGTGCTACAATTTCCCTGGTGCAGATGAGGAAAAGGAAGCTTAAGGAGATTAAGGGCTTTGCCCAACTTTGCCCACCTCTTAAGCGGCAGAGCTAGTATTTGAGTTCACAGTTAGGTTAGTAAGGTCTAACTCTCAAGTCCAACTTCTTCCCTGGCTCTTGTTACGAAAGTGGGTCACCCCAGTAAACTACCCTCTGATAACCAGGCTGAGTGATAACATGGAAGTTTTGCAGGTGGATGCTAACCTGCTAGCATCTTCTCTGGCCCATCCCTTAGGTCCAGGATGCCCCAGGCATCCATTGCTCCAGTCCGGTTGGCTCCAGGAATAGTTGAGGAGGGAGTGGTTGTCAAAGTGTGGCCTCTGGACCTGTAGCATCGGTGCCACCTATGAACAGGTTACATGTATATAGCTGAATCACTTTGCTGTACACCTGAAACTAACACAACATTGTTAATCAACTGTACTCCAATATAAAATAAGAAGTTAAAAATAAATAAATAAATAAAGGCAAACTGATCAGGCCCGCCCCAGAGCTACTGAATCAGAAACTCTGGGGGGTAGCGCCCAGTGGGCTGGGGTTTTTTTTTGTTTGTTTGTTTTGTTTTGTTTTTAATTTTTATTTATTTAGTTAGTTAGTTTTGGCTGTGTTGGGTCTTCGTTGCTGCACACGGGCTTTCTCTAGTTGCGGCGAGTGGGCGCTACTCTTCGTTGCGGTGCGCGGGCTTCTCATTGCGGTGGCTTCTCTTGTTGCGGAGCATGGGCTCTAGAGCGCAGGCTCAGCAGTTGTGGCCCACGGGCCTAGTTGCTCCGCGGCATGTGGGATCTTCCCAGACCAGGGCTCAAACCCGTGTCCCCTGCATTGTCAGGCGGATGCTTAACCACTGCGCCACCAGGAAAGTGGGCTGGGTTTGTTTTTTTTTGTTTTGTTTTGTTTTTGCGGTATGCGGGCCTCTCACTGTTGTGGCCTTTCCCGTTGCGGAGCACAGGCTCCAGATGCGCAGGCTCAGCGGCCATGGCTCACGGGCCCAGCCGCTCCGCGGCATGTGGGATCCTCCCGGACCGGGGCACGAACCCGTATCTCCTGCATCGGCAGGCGGACTCTCAACCACTGCGCCACCAGGGAGGCCCTGGGCTGGGTTTTAACACCTCCTCCCGGGGCTTCTCCTGTATCAAGCAAGGTCTGAGGACTATTGGTCTAACACAGTGGTCCCCAACCTTTTTGGCACCAGGGGCCGGTTTCGAGGAAGACAGTTTTTCTACAGACCGGTGGCGCTTGGCAGGGGGTGGGAGATGGTTCAGGCGGTGATGTGAGCCATGCGGAGCCCCAGCTGAAGCTTCGCCCGCCTGCCACTCCCCTCCTGCTGTGAGGCCAGCTTCCTAACTGGCCACGGACCAGTACCCGTCCGCGGCCCTGGGGTTGGGGACCCCTGGTCTAACGTATCCCTTCGTAGGCTAAAACAGAGATTAAATTTGGTCTACTTGGTCTCTCCTGTTTGCTCCCTCACTAATTTTCTGTCTTTCGTGTATTTAAGAAATTTCTTAGGTTGGCTTTGAAACCCCCCTTGTTGGTTTTTGTTTTGCCAAAATTCACTTCTAATTCACTAAGGCTACCACAGACCCTCCTAACCCTGACACGGAGAACCTCTCCATCTTGGGGGATAACATCTGTTTCCCCACCTTGCCAGGTAACTAGGATATTCTTCTAGGTACCTGGCGTTTTATCAACCACACACATGCACCCAGGATTCCAATGCGTGTGTTCAGATGGTCCCCAGGCTTTCTGGGATACAGTGACTTGAACAAAACAAAACAAACAAAAAAAGAATTCTGTCTCTCCCTTCTGTTTTCTCTAATTAATGAGTGTGTAGCATTTTATAGTCCCTTTTTGAAACGGGAATGTGATTTTCTTTTAGTTACCTTTTCCCTCCAAGGATATTTGGAGAAGCTAAGAAAAAGGTTATCTCTGAATATGTGAGGCTGTTGCTTATTTGACAGAGGTAGTAGAAAAGATGAGTTTTTGGAGCTCCACGGAACTGGGTTTAAATATCATTTCCACTTTGCCAGCTTTGTGGCCTCGGGGGGAAAATAATCAGTTAAAATCTCTGAACGTTCATTTTATTGTTAACATGGAGAAAATAATACCACATACAGCTGTGTGAGAATTATGAGGCATGAGTGAAGTAGCTGGCATATCACAGGTGTTAAATAAATAACAACTACGACTCTTATCGTGGAGAATGAAATGGTTTTATTTCCTCGGGAGTAGAGGTAAGGACACCACCTAATAAATGTGACATATGTTCCTTAAGGACTAAATTGATTTCATGGTAAGAAATAGAAATGTGATTTCTATATTAAAACTGTATTAAAATTAACATTCTTTATTAAAATTAAGATTCCGTTTAATCTCTCCTACGTGTTTCTGAATTTTTAAGATAAAGTGTGATTTTGAAGGAAATTTAGACTTTGATAAACGTGCTTTATTGCTTTGTATTCTGGATGGTCCACCAGCCCCATCCCTGTGTATTTCATCTGTTCCCTTTACCCTTAGCTGTATTTCATAGGAATAAGCTGGAAAGTGCTGAGAAGCAAGACTGTGCCAGTGGGTGAAAGTAACAAGTAGGCAGAGTATGGTTTAAGTGGATGTCGCTTTGTGACAATTAGAGAAAGGCTGCATGGTAATGAGAAGCCTGCCGGAGATGCTGTGCAGGGGGTTATTGGGGGAATGTGGGACTTGGTTACTTCTCATATCCTTCCCAACCATGAGGCCCCGGGGGTATGATTCACTCCACTCACAGGTCCACAGAGGTACTAGTGCCAATTTAAATGACTGAGTGAAAGAAAGAATGAATGCATGAACGCGCGTGGGTTCTACATGCCTGAGGCCGCCACCTCCTTCAGCGTGCCATGCTATAACCTGCCATCACTGATCACCCTAGCTCCTGCCAGACTTCCAATAACACCCCTTTTCAGCTGGGATTGTGCTGACCTACAAGTAACTGAAAACCCGGCTTAAACCAAGGAGGAGGAGTTTGTTGACCTCACAAGCCAAGAAGTTTGTTCTTTCCCTCATGGTTACTCAGGGGCTGGAAAATTCCAGCTGTCACATCATCCAGTTATTCAAGGACAGAAGAGCAAAGGCAGAGGGAGAGAAGTACCACCAGACGCCCACCTCTGCCTCTGTATCACTTCTCTGCCTCAGCTAAGAAACCTCCCAAACTGGGCATGGACAACAGCCGCGTATGTAACTGACATCCACGCAGGAGGCATTTTGGGCGGCTTAGCTGGACAGTTTGTTTGTCGGTGGGGTTTTCTTATGTGTCTGTGGTTGGCTGTGGTCAACGGGGCGAATCAGCTTCTGTGGATGGGGCATCTGTCCAAATGTCTGCCATCATCCTGCAGGCTCACATGGGCTTGTTCTGGCCGCCTGCCCAACAGTAGAGATGTGCATACAGGGAGGGCTGGAGAATGGAGGCCATGGTCTACCACAGACTCGTTAGCCAAACTGGAACTGGCAAAGTCAGGGCCTGGCCTTGCCTTCCTGCCTTCCATCTTTCCTTCCTTCCTTCCTTCCTTCCATCTTTCCTCCCTCCCTCCTCCTCCTCTGTCTTCTCTTTCTTCTTCTGTAAGCTTTACCAGGCCCTATAATAAAGACAGGCCAGGGAAAAGTTTGCAGGGAAAGGGTGTTGGGATAAACGACTTTGCAGTACCCACCATATCATTTCACCTTCATCCTTGACTTTGCTAATAAAGTTCTTGGACCAGCATCCCTATTAGACTGTCAGAAACTTTAGCCCTGATGCACTCCTGTTGGCATAGCACTAGACGCAGTCATTCTCACCCAGGCAACCCTCAAAATGGCATTGGATTTCTGTGGAGGTGTTGAAGGAGGGTGAGTGATACAGAAAATAGGCCTCTTTTCTTTCCCTGCTCCTCCCTCCCACTGAAACGGCAGTCGGCGCAAACTCTTGCAAAGCAACTGAGCACAGAAGGGCCACCCTGATCCCCTGCCGGTTTCCTTGCTTAGAAACACACTCTCTGAGAAAGTATGAAAATAGACCTTCAAATATCTGCATATAATAATAATGCTCTCTACGGATTTTTATTTGAAAGCCAAATGATTTGTAAATGGCATGTAGGTAAATATCAGCCTGGATGCAGAAACTTGCTGGCTACATTGGTGTTCCAGTGGCTACATATATATATACCCAAAAGATAAAGAAGGTTATTATTCACAAAAGAGAATAAAACAATGAATAAACTCAGGATCTGAGGTCCATAAAATAATAGTGAGCATTTATAGAGCACTTACTATGTGTCTGGTAATGTGCAAAGCATGTTATGTAATCTCATTTAACCCTCAAACCATCTAACAAGTAGGAAAAAGCCCCATTTTACATACAGTGAAACTGAGGCACAGAGAGTTTAGGTGTCTTCTCTAAGATCACGATTGTAGAATCAGGATTCAGATTCACCTCCGCCTGACCTCAAGCCGTGGCTCCTGACTGTTAGAACAACCTGTGTTGTGTTTATTTATAATCCCTGGTGCAAAAGTAATTTTAGTAAACCTAGAAAATAATTTATGCTTTGTAAGTTTCAGCTGAGAATCTTGACTGACTGAGAGCCAAAACGATTAAAACTCAAATGAACGTGCAGTTACTCAGGGGCTCTAATGACCATGGTGTTGTTGAATGAAGTAGAATCTATTATTTAAGCCAGAGGATTATTGATAATTTTAAAAGATGTGAACAAGGTCTTTATTAATGAAGTTGTTCACTAGCTGTGTCATTTATGTACATTAAGCTACACTTACAGGCCTGGAGTTTATTGTGGGCTTTGTGGTTGTTGTTTAGTGTTTGATTTTTGGTTTTTGTGCTATAAGATTTTGGTATGATCCAACAGATTTGTGTTTCCCAAACTATGTCTCACAGAATATTAGCTCTCTTATATGTTTTCAGGGGTCACATGGTCAAATACATTTGTAAAATATAGGGTTCATTAACATTTAGTTTGTTTGGGTACTGCAAGACTTATTATATGGAGTCTTTTGCATATTGTCGTCTGCAGGAGGGCAGTACAGTCTGCTTTGTCGGCCTTACTGGATGATGAGAAATCCTGACTATTTCATTGCTGGTCAACCTGATCTCATTGTGGACAGTCACAGTTCATAAATGTCAGTACAACTATATAGATTCCCCAATTCCTCTCATGAATATTATAATGTTTCGTGTGTTTTGAAATTATTTGCTTCCTGTTCTCCTAAAAATGATATTCATTTTGAGTGAACATTACTTCGCTTTTAAAGACTTAGGACTTCCCCCGTTTATTTACCTAAAGACAAACAGAAATGGAATGTATGTGTTGGCTTTTGAAGATCAAAGAATATTCATTATGTTCTTTATGTTTATCGATTATGTACAAATGTGTGATGTACGCTCACTTGGATATTATTTTGTATTTCTGGTGCCAAATTCAAGAAAGATATAAGAAAACTGAATTGAGTGAGGAAAGTAACATTTTTGGAGTGTTTATCTTGTGCTAGTCACTTTTATGTCTGACTTAATCCTTTCAAAACTCTTTGAGGGTTTTCAAACGCCAACTCTGCATCTCACATAGATCAGACTATTTAAGTTTACAGTTAGCAAGCGAAAGAGTTAGGGTTTGAATCCAAATCTGTCTGAATTTTAAAATTTACTTTCTATTTATTATGAAAAACAAACCAAAAGAAGAATTAAAATAAAATGATAGAGAAGCTACCATTTGAAAAGAGATCTGATTGGCAAACTAATAATAATAGTAATGACAATTGTACTACTTCCTTGTGACAGAATAGGCTAAAAGCAGTGTGATCAATATCTGATTAAACTATAAAGAGTGACTACGAAATCAGTCTAGTCTGTTCCCTAGATTCGAAAATTAGAGAATAGTCCTGAAAGCTTGACGAGGGTTATTTTCAGAAAGGTCAAACTACTAATTCACAAAATAGGTAATAAGATTATTAACTGTATTACCACCAAGAGACAGTTTATTCTAAGAACACAGATTGAAGAAGTAAATGGATACATTACTGAGTCATTTCTGTTTGGAACTTTTGATTGCAGCATCATGTAAGACAACGATGCTCATTCAGAACATGCCCTTGGGTACCACCTAATGACCAGCTAGACAGTCTGTTCAGTAAAATGGCACTTTGTAGATTCACTGTGGGATGTTGACAGAAATGGTTGAGACTCTCTTTTATAGACTAGGGGCCAGTTTGGAGAATAACCTTCATTCCCATTAGGGCTTAGCTAAGATATTTCAGATCCTCTTCTCAGCAAAGTCACTGCCAGCATTTTGGTCATGGTAGGAACAGAACTTCTGGAAATTGAGAGCTAGAGTCTGGACCTTTAAGAACCAAAATGATGAACAGATCAGAGGTCAGGATGTCTGTTTCCATCCAAGTAAATTCAGCCTCTGTTATTATCAGGGAAGAGATCTGGAAATTAGCTTGGTCAGTTTTAAGGAAAGGGCAACAAAGAGATGTATTCAAGAAGCATACCTTAGCCTATCTTGTAAGCAGGGGTACATGTGGAATATGGGCCATGTGTGCCCCTTTTTAATCCTCAAACTTCAAAACAAATGCCTTCCGAGTGTTAAAAATAGGACCAAATATGTCCAGAGTATCACCCCAAAAATGTAAAATGTGAGTCATGGTCCTCCATGCTCTGTGACAGTACATTTTTTTTCTTTTAAGTCGTATTGATAGAGGACATTTTTTAAAAATCTGTCAATATCCTGGTGTCCACGTAATGACAGTACATCACTCGTATTATTTCTACTTCTCTACTTGGCTGGGATTTTCTCTCTCGGTTTCATACAGACATTTTATCATGGTGGGTATTTTATCCTATTATTCTTCTTAGTTCTGTCTTGTTGTATGAGAGACCTCTCTATCCCACATTTTCTCCCACCTACCCTTCTCAACCATCTCCTCTTATTTCTTTGTTCTTTTTTCACCTCCCTCCTCCTCTAAAATACACACACACACACACACACACACACACACACACACACACACACTTTGGCTTGATTTCTGGCTTCACCAGCTAATGGCTATATGATGCTTGGTAAGTCTCTTAACTTCTTGGAGGCTATTTCCTTGTATATAAAAGAGAAGTAATAACTGCTCTACTCACGTCACTTTGCACACTGTAAAGTGCTGTCTAAATATAAGCTTGTTGCTGTGATTGTTATTATCCTTCCCCACCTTCTCCAGTGTAGCGTAAGTGTCCCAGTGGAGGCTGTCAGTCATTTCGCTTATTGCAAAGGTTGATGGGAAAAGGAGCCTCTCTCCCCCACCTCACCCACCTACTGTCACCATCACATTTTGGGTTTATGATGGATTTGTTCTCTTCCCTTTGGACAATTTGAACGGCATTGGGATAATTCCAGAGCTGATCCTTCATTGTTATCATACATTTACCTAAGAGGTGCGATTAAATCATTGTTATAGTTAGATGACCTTGAGTGAAAACCATTAGGGATTCAGATGGTGTGTAGACATTTTTATGTGGCTTTTGAAAACACCATGCAACGATTTCTTAAATTCTTTGAACGTAGCCAAGAGATTTTCTTATTTCTATGCCAAAACCACCTGTAAAAAAAATAAGTACCCCCAAAAGTAACCTATAAATGTAATTAAAAGCATCCCTTTGAAGGAAGTGTAATGAAAATAGTACTAGGCTCGAGCTCAGATCTGCCTTTACCTTCCATTCCTGCCACCTTCTTCCTAGGTAATTAATCAGAAATAATAATTGTATAGCGCTCTTCAAGGTTAGAACCACCTTCATGTTCATCATCTCATTTGAACCTCACCACGGTTCCACTGGTGACATAAAACAAGCACATAGAATTCAACTGGGTGCAAGTCCTCCCCCTCAGGACTGATTGTGTCACTTTGAGCAAACCATTGACCCTTGTGATCTTCATCTGTTCCCATACGTGGAATACGGATAATAAAGCATTTCCATGCGGTCATTTTGAGGATGAAATAAGACAATGTGTATATAAGTGCTTTGCATATATGTACCACATCTTCTTTATCCATTTCTCTGTTGATGGACATTTAGGTTGCTTCCATGTCCTGGCTATTGTAAATAGTGTTGCAGTGAACACTGGGGTGCAAGTATCTTTTCGAATTATGGTTTTCTCCGGATATATGCCCAGGAGTGGGATTGCCACATTTGCAGCAATATGGATGGACCTAGAGATTGTCATACTGAGTGAAGTAAGTCAGACAGAGAAAGACAAATATCATATGATATCGCTTATATGTGGAATCTAAAAAAAGGCTACAAATGAACTTATCTACAAAACAGAAATAGAGTTACAGATGTAGAAAGTAAACTTATGGTTACCAGAGGGTAAGGGCGGGGGAGGGATAAATTGGAAGATTGGAATTAACACATACACACTACTGTATATAAAATAGATAACTATTAAGGACCTACTGGATAGCACAGGGAACTCTACTCAGTGCTCTGTAATGGCTTATATGGGAAAAGAATCTAAAAAAGAGTGGATATATGTGTATGTAAAGCAGATTCACTTTGCTGTACACCTGAAACTAACACAACATTGTAAATCAACTATACCGCAATAAACATTTTTTTAAAAAGCACTTTGCAACATCCAAAGCGTCACACAACAGTTTGTGGGATGTTTGGAACAAGGGAAGAATTTTAGACCTTCCACTTGTAGTGTTTTGGTTGCAAGCAACAGAAACTAAGTCTCTAAGTGCATTGGAGCAACATCACATAGTTCATCGACTCAGTAGCAAAGCTGAAGGTCCAGGCTCAGACACTATCCAGGACTCAGTGAAAGACCGGGGGACAGAACTGCAGTTGTAAGAAGACACAAGAAGTGTGTGGTTGGACACTGCTCTTGCCACAGCTGGTCCCATTGCTGCTACCACAGAAAGGGATGACACAGCCACCACCCAAATGAATTCTAAATAGTAACTGGCCTTAGAGCATCATTTGCTGTAGACGTGGTTTGACCAGTCAGTTGGCTAAAATCACATTTCCTGGTTGCATTCTGGTTGCCAGGATGCTGAGAGAGGGAATATCTAACCCTTCTATACTTGCCTTCCATACCAGGATGCAAGATTCTGTCTCTCACCTCTCCTGGGATTTCTCCCCACCTAGGAAGGGTGTTCAGAAGTCAATTGGCCCCTTTGGGTTAAACAGCCTACTCGAGGGCCACAAATTATTGGACTAAATCCCATCTCTCGCCATCCCCAGTCTCCTAGACCTTTTCACCATTTTACATTTCCTCGTATCAATGTGCTCAGTCTTTTAACAAATATTGAATCTCTCCCACAGACAATGCATTGCAATGGGGTTTCTCTAGCTCTCCTATTTTGAGATTTTATGATGAAATGTTTCCATGTAGCATTTCCCTGGTGATAAAGCACTGTGTTAAGAACATTGTTTTCATGATGAAATTTTAGAAAGCCTCAAATTTAAAATGAAGATTGCTATCGGAAAGATCCTGCAGATCCAGCAGAGAGGCATGGCTGGAAAAGGTAATTTGCTCAGCCAAAAGAAAGAGGAAATAACAGCACCAGGGGGATTTCTCAGGCCCCATCAAGGTCCACCGTTAAACTTTATTCTATAAATCAAAAAAAGAGGTCACACAAGTTAAGGACTCACAGCCCATAACAAGAATCTAGAAGTTGGTTTTCTTCCGCATTGCCTACATCTTACACTGCAAGCAGTTTCCATACACTGTCCCCACTTTGCCTGTATCCAGCACCAAGATGCCCTATGCCCATGAGGTAGAAAGAATGGGAGCTTTGAGAGTCAGTTCAAGGCTGATATCCATAAACAAATAAACAATGGATGGAATGTACCTTTTTCTCAAGAGGCTTTCTGCCTTCCCCCAGCTGTTGCTGGATTAGAAAGAGAGGGGCTGCAGAGTCCTGTATGATGGCAAATAAGTTATCTTAGCCTGAGTTGCCTAGAAAATGGAGCTTGGGGCAAATTCCTAGGTGTTTAGTATAGGAGGAAGTACAACTCCAGGGGGCGAAAAAGGGAGTGTGGAAAGAAACAGGAGAAAGTCAGGAAAGGCAGGAGAGCAAATTTAAGTGATTATATTACGGCTTTTTATAACAAGCGTAGTTGATTGCTCAATTTCTTAGGATGTATTAGGAGAGGTCTCCTGAAACCACCGCAGGTTTTTTTTTTATTTTGTTTTTGTTCGTTTTTTAATTGAAGCGTAGTTGATTTACAGTGTTCCATTAGCTTCTGGTGTACAGCAAATTGATTCAGTTTTATATTCCCGGTGCTCTACAGTAGGATTTTGTTGTTTATCTATTTTATGTATAGTAGTGTGTATCTGCTAATCCCAAACTCCTAATTTATCCCTCCCCCACACTGCATGTTTTAATAGTCCATCTTGGAGGAAGAAGGGGGAAGAATTTCTATGCTCACTTTTGTCTCTCTTTGGTGAAAGTTGTCCCATGTGACATCAAGTCTCCTGCACTTCTGGGTTTACCTCCTAGGCCCGTGAGTAGCCACCTAGGAAACCAGCTCCTTGGCACCTAGGAAGGCAGCATCCGAGGCACAAGCCACAGTCCTCAGGCTGAGCCCATGATGGAAGTGAGCAAGGGGTACTCCCCATCTCTCCACCTGCAGCCTCGTGAGGCCAGCTGGGCAAGACATTGCATGTGTCACAAAGGCCCAAACTATCTCATGCCTCAGTACCAACAGGAATGCCCAGAAATGAGAAGCAAGAGGCATGCACGTCAGGGAACAAGACATGCCTGTGAGTGATGTGAGGGACCTAGAGCAGCCACTGCAGAGAACCCTGTCAACTAAGCAAGTGGAACACGATGAAGGAGGCACAGAGATGACAGTCCTTCTGTACCTACAAGAATGCATTTGGGCCAGGAGGCTTCCCCAGTACCATCAACAGAAAAACGTGGCCAAGGGTATCTGCAGAGGTAAATAAATTGGGTTCCGTACACTAAGACAACTTGAAAACCCTTCCACTATGCATACCAAAAATTGCTGGATAGAACACAAATAAATTAAAATGCATGGTTGGACTCGAAAGAAGGGAAACATTATTGTCCCAGAAAAAAAAGAGGAAATTAAAACAAGACGAGTCAATGTATGGACTGGTTTTGTTATTACTCTTAGAGGGTGGGAAAGAGTGATTTTTGATACCAATAACCTATGGGATTGGATTTTTTAATCCAATATGGAGAAGGGACACAAAACCTTAGGCCTGAGCAAAGTGAGAAGCATAGAATCAGGACCCTCAAAGACCTCATTCCTAGAACAACTAGAAAACATATATTCTCATCAGTACGAGGCAACAAAAAGGAAGCTCTTCTCTCTCTGCCCGTATTTGGCAAAAAAAGTTTCTTCTGAAAAATCAAATCCAGGACTATATTTCTTAGAGGCTTGAGGTCTGATTTTATATTGCTGAAAGGTACAAGGAACCACGAAGGTGAAAATATATCATAAAGCATAAAAATTGATCCTGGGACAGTGATACTCCTAGGGTACTCAGTAGAAGCACAAACAGAACTAGAGTGGAAAGGCAAACCACAGGATTTTGGAAGGTAAAAAGGACATCTTGCAAAAGATCAGCTCACCATACAGCCACACAAACTACCTGATAACTAGACTTCTTGAACAGAGCAATCTGAAAAAGAATATAGAAAGTGTACTTAAAATTATTGAAAATATAAAGAAAAGGATTTATCCCACAAATAAAAGATGAAGATCTTATGAAAAAAGAACAGGCAACTTTGAAGAAGAACCACATACAACTTTTAGACATGGAGAAAAGTAGTAACTAAAATTTAAAACCAAGCAGAGAGGCTAAATAATGGACTAATAGGGCCTCCCTGGTGGCGCAGTGGTTGAGAGTCCGCCTGCCGATGCAGGGGATACGGGTTCGTGCCCCGGTCTGGGAGGATCCCATATACCGCGGAGCGGCTGGGCCCGTGAGCCATGGCCGCTGGGCCTGCGCATCCGGAGCCTGTGCTCCGCAACGGGAGAGGCCACAACAGTGAGAGGCCCGCATACCGCAAAAAAAAAAAAAAAAAAAAATAATGGACTAATAAACACCACCAAGGAGGGAATTAGTAGTTTGGAGATAATTTTGAGGAAATTATACAGAAAGCCAAGAAAAGAGAAAGTATAAAAAGGAAGAATTAGGTTAAATAGTTTAATGTAGATCCCACATATAACTAACATATGTTCCAAAGGAAAAGATAGAGAATATGGGAGAAACAGTGTTTGGATAGATAATGGTAAAGTGTTTTTCCAACATTGATGAATGACCCTAATCCATGATTTCAAGAAACACAGTGACCTTCTAGCAGGTAAAATAACCAAAATCCAAAAATCACAGGTAACATTGTAAAGCAGATAGAAGTTAATGACAGATTCTTTACTCAGGAACAGATTTGAACTGGCAGAAGACTTCTGAACATACACACGTGTGCCAAATAATGTGTGATGAAGCAAAATCACCATCAACTTAAGGGTCTATAACCAGCTAAACTACCATTACGGAAGTAAGACAAAATGAATACATTTTTGCACAAATAAAGGCTAAGAAATCTACCTCTATCAACATAAATATTATAAATCTCAAAACACAATACCGAGTGAGAAAAGCAAGCTCCAATAGGATATGTACAATATCACTGCCATAAAATTATAAAGGCCAGCCCTGAAGTATCCATGGTTCTTTATTTAAAGTACAAAGCGATATGGAGAAACATACAAGCACATATAGGATAGTAGTTACTGCTGGGTAGTATACACGGGAATCAGAAGGCATGGAGGAGGCAGTGGGACTTCAGCTATAATGCAATGCCTTCCATCTTTTGTAATAAAAACCTGCAGGAAAACTGGCAAAATACTTAACATCTTTTCAAACTAGATGGAGTGCCACAGTGTCTATTTGACTTCTGTACTTCCTGTGTGCTTGAAATGTTTCGAATAGAATGTTTTAAATAAATCTACATCAAGGAGGAAGGAGAAGGAAGGGAGAGGTGGCTCACTGTGGTCAGCTCTTGAAGTGACTGGAAACAAACCAGAAACGACAGTCACTTGTAGAAAATGAGAGTCCGTCCCAATTTGAGTGGGAAGAGGTGAGAGAGAGAGAGTTGCACGTCAGGTCTAGGTCATGTTCCCACTTCTGCAGCTAAGCACATGTACGGACATATCCTCCCTAACTCTCAGTTTCCCCATCTTTTGATGAATTGGGTTGGAGCTAGTTAATGGACAAGATCCTTTCCATTTCCAGCACCCTTCTATTCCATTCTCTTCGATTTTTCAGATGGCCACGAGTTTCCAGAAGGCCACGTTCTCAGGCACAAAAACATCTTTCAGTAATGTAACTGTATTAGTAAAGACTCCTTTAGCTTCAAGTGACAGGAAGTCAGCCCAAACTGGCTTAAGGAAAGTGGAAATGTATTGGTTTATATAAGATGAAACATTCAGGGCTAGGTCTAGCTTGGGGCACAGCTAGATTTGGGGCTCAAAAATACTATCCTTTGCCCCATGTATTTTTTAAAAATCAACTATAGTGTGTCTTTAGTTACACTGGCTTCCTTTACAGCCATCATGTGATGGGCCAGATGGTGGTGGTAACCAGATGGCGATGCAGATCCAGCCCTTAAATCCTTTAAGTTTTCTGCACTGCAAGAAAAGCAAAATCTCTTTCCCTGAAGTCCCAGGGAAACCCTCATTTTGTCTCATTAGCTTTGCTATAGTTCTAAACACAGCACTGAACCAGTGATTGTAGGTGGGGGAGGACCATGCGCTGATCACCTTGAGCTCTGAACATGCTCCCGCTATGGGATGGGCATAGCTTCACCGCCGCCATATAGACTAAGAGCGGAGGAAGGTGTCATTTCCCAGAGGGAAACCAGGATTGGTTATCAGAAAGGGAAAGAATGGATTTGGGATGACAAAAATAAATGTCTACTACAACCAGCAAAATACAGGGGGGATTTCCCAATAAGGACAGTCTAAGAATTGAAGTCTTTTATATGGAAGGACAGAAGGTAAGAGGGAAGTCTTAAAAGTAAGGAGGATTCTAAGCATAAAAAGGGGCCGTGCAGGGACAAACACACCTTGGCTTCCAAATTCCAATATTCATGAATGAGGCAGAGACTTATTTGCTTGAAATATGTAGTTTCAGGATCAGTCAAGTGAGTTCTAATTAGAATACAGGCAGTAATCATGAATATTAGGGGCCATGCAATGTTCCCCAATAGCAAGAATGAAATGTTAGTGTTTGAAGAGGGGGTTATGCAGATTTGTAGAAGACAGCGCATGCCGTCAAACCACGAGTTGATTGGGGCAACAGTGTATACCTCCGGGAATTAGGACCGGGTAAGCAAATAACAACATTGCCCCAGTACCTCCGTCAGGTATAGAATATGAGGTTCTGTAAACCATTTATCTTCAAAGCACTGCAGGAAAAGAATACATTTATTTTTGGACCATTCTCACAACTTAATACATCAAAATAGATAAATAATTTAAAATAAAAATAGTTACGTTTATACAGAATAGGTGCACCATAAGAATTTGTTGGATGTGATTTCCATGGAGCTCAATAATTCTTGAAGTGGGGGAGAGTAAACTAGCGGGGGCGCAGTGGAGGGTTGAGGAAGCATTTTTCTATCCTTCTCTCCTTATCTGTTGACCCAGATATTCTAGCTCTATATCCACCTTCATCTTCTTACCTGTTTCGTCTTCCTTTCCCACACTCCTGTCCAGAAAACAACAACCAAAACCATATGGCAAACCTTGTGCAAGCCCTTCTAGCCCTCTGGACGTTCCCAGAGGCAACCTGGTGTTGGGTCTTATGAATTAGAGACGTGTTCAAGAGCCCTGAGTGTGCAAAAGTTTTCTAAGGTTCTCATGGTCGCCTTTCGGTCTAAACACCAGAAGAACCATCTCTCATCTCCTTCTGTCTCTGCTTTTCTACTCTTCCTGCCCTCCAGGCCCACGCTTTATTCTGCCAGCTACCATCCCAACCCAAGCCAGTCCCATGACACCCATTCAACGCTGCGTTGGCGAGTCCTGTTCCACTCCAGGCCCTCACTGTTCAGACTGAAACATTTTCTAGTTAGTTAACTAGTTAGTTAATTGATCAACTAATTGTCAAGACAGTCTGTCTACAACTTGCCTCTCATGGGTTGTGTTCATGGTATCACTTGTGTGAATTATGATGCTAAAGGGCAGTAAGCAGTAAAAGGACTAATAGGTGAAGAGAACAGAAAACTCCAGTCCACCACTTAAAAGAAGCAAAATAGAACCCCTCATATGAAGTCTCCTAGCATGTATTCCTGGTGCCCTGTTCTTGAGTGGGGGAGAGGGAGCAGCACATAAATATAGTCAAATTGAATTGAGTTGTGACCATACATGGCCTGCTGTCCCTAGTTTACTGATCTAGATTGAGTGTAATTGCTGAGTCTAGATTAGCACTGAGAGTCCAGATACTCACCAGATACAAACACTCTACCATAAAGTGAGGCATGAGGTCTGGGGTTAAAGATTGCTAACATCTACCAAGGACTTATCCATTCCCCAACCACTAGGCTATTCATTTTATGCATAATACTTCTTTTTTTTTTTTTTTTTTTTTTTTTTTTTTGCGGTACACGGGCCTCTCACTGTTGTGGCCTCTCCCGTTGCGGAGCACAGGCTCTGGACGTGCAGGCTCGGAGGCCATGGCTCACGGGCCCAGCCATTCTGCGGCATGTGGGATCCTCCCTGTCCGGGGCATGAACCCGTGTCCCCTGCATCGGCAGGCGGACTCTCAACCACTGTGCCACCAGGGAAGCCCTGTAATACTTCATTTTACCCTCTGACGTCCCCAAGTGTTATTTTATCTCCCATTTACATAAGAACACTGGAGCACAGAGAGGTGAAATAACATTCCCAAAGCCACACAGTTAATAAGTGGTGAGATCAAGCTTGACTCCCAGGTAATCTGGCTCCACATTAGGATTTTGAACCTTGCACCAAACTGTCTTCTGATAAAAGAACTGGATCGTGTAGGAAATGGATGCATCTTTTAAAACAGCGAAGGTAAAGTTAATGAAGCATGAGGAGGACTGATGTCAAGGGAGGCATGTGTGTATTCTGAAACAGCCCGTTCCGAGCATGGCCAGGCTGGACTTAATGCAAACGTTGTCCCTGCTGAAAAGACTGAGGCTAAGTGGACAGACAGGGTCCTGGCAGCAAGATCATCTCTTTAGAGAAGGGAGATGTTCTACCTGTCTGTGGCTTCTGCATCTAGTAGACTGCTTGGCATATAGCTAGTGTTTGTATTAGTTATTTATTGCTGTGTAACAAATTATCCCAAAACTTGGTGCCTTAAAATAACACATATTTATTATCTTATAATTTCTGTGGGTCAGGAATGGCTGACCCATTCTGTGGGCATGGCTTACCTGTGTGCCTCTGGCTAAAGGTTTCTCACAAGGTTGAAATCCCCAGGGTGGCTGAACTACAGTAACCTCCAGGCTCAACTGGGGAAGGACCCACTTCCAAGGCCACTCCATCTGTGTTGGAAGGATCCAGCTCCTTGTGGGCTGTTGGACTGAGAGTCTCAGTGACTTCTGGCTGTTGCCTGGATGCCATCCTCTGTTCCTTGACACATGGGCCTCTCCTTGCTTCATCAGTGAAGAGAGAGGACCAGGGAGAGAAAACAACAGCAAAACCAAAGCACAGTCTTATCACCTAAACTCAAGTGACACCCACCACTTCTGTAAGTCACTAAGTCAGTTTGTCAGTGTGCGATTTTATGTGCTGAACACTAGTGGACATCCCCAGGGAGGTATGATCTCCTCACTTTCCAGATGAGGACACCAAGACTCACAGAGTTAGAGAATCTGCTAAAGGTCACACGGCCCGGAATGGACAGGGTTAAGACTGCAGCTCGGGTCTTCTTGACCTTAAAAGCACATTCTTTCCCCTTAGCTCTTAGCTTTCCCTTTGCTATTTGTCCAATAGTTTCTGTTCTGCCCACAGGATGACAGTACTTTCTGGCCTTCATGTGATTGGGCGGGGCCCGGAGACCAGTTCTGGCCCGTGTATTGTGCGTAGGAGTGAAGAGTCTTGCTTCGAGACCCAAGCATTTAATTTTGAGACCCTTTGGAGGCGTTTTTTCCTTCTGCCATCAGCCAAGTTGGAGTCCCCGAGTGACTGTGATGAATGGACCCTCTCATCCCACCTCCCTCCCCACCACCCCACAATGGGCACGTGGCATGAACAAGAAATCAACTTTTGTTGTTTTCAGCCACTAAGGCTTGAAGGGGGGCAGATTCAAAGTCTCCTGACTGAGGTGCCACTAAAGAGGAGAGGAAGGAACAGAGTAAGGGGGTGTGAGGCTGCCCCAAGAGGGGCTCAGTTCTGTCTTAGGGCCAGCGGGAGAGCGTGGCAGGCACACGCCTTTGCCTTGGTTACCTGGGTTCCGTGCTGGCTGCATACTGACCGGCTTCTATTCCTGGATACGACTGGGTAGAATAAGGACCAGAGGGGCTGACAGCATCCCTCAGAGGCAGGCTGAGACCCCCGCCGCCTCATTCAGCCTCAACACTCTTGCCTTTAGACCAGCAAAGAGCACAAACAGAGCGGGAGCGTGTTATCCCTTGCCGAGCCTGTTCCGACACACGCAGCACAGCAAGAGGCTTTTGAAAGAGGCTTAAGTGAAGCAGCATCCTCACAACACAGCAGCTTGTCACCGAGGAGCCTGGGTGGCTGGAATGGGCATTTGCTGAACGAGTCTCCCTTCAGCTGGGCTGGGGGCTGGTTCACACCGGGTTTTGGGGTGTCAAAACCAGAGAGAGTCGGGGGAGGGACGGAAGCATAGATCATTGTGTATCCCTAGCGTCAGCCTCCCGAACATTCTTCCTTTGGGGAGGTGATTCTCTTCCCGCCTGAGGCATCGGCCCCGCAGCTTGTTCCCCTCTGGCCGTGTGCTCCTTTCTGCTGTCCTGGGTACCACTGAGGAACTGCACTGTCTTGCAGCCGCTCGCCATGCACAACTCCTGGATGGATGCAATTCCCTTGGTAGGCGGTTGCATCCTCCATACAGGCAATAGCAGAGATGTACCTCCCCCTTTATGACTCTGTCCATTTAGTCCATACCGCCCTCCCCCCACCTCACAGGGTCGTACGGCTGCATCAGACTTGCCCCAAGTATCAACTGAGTTAAAGAAGGATCATTTTCAACTACATACGAGGTTTGGTCTTTCCCATGGTCTAAAGAAAAAAGCCCCCTTCCTGAGGGAGTGACATCATGGACAACCCCAGCTCCAAATTTTATTTCTTTGTCCTCAAGTCCAAGATTGCTTTCCTTGTGATTCCATCTGCAGATTCCATCATGTGAGTTTGTACCCACCCTTCAGAAACCCAAGAGCTATATGTTCTCTGGGCGTGGGGCACCGTATTCCAAAGTAGATTTAGGTACTTTAAGTGGAAAACAAATACAGACCAGCTCTTCCTTGGCCTCATCCGTGTGTTTCGTTTCCGCCTGAGATAGCATTTGAAGAATTGCTTCTGTTGCTACATCAAGTTGAAACATGACTGACCTGTTCAACCACCCCTGCCCGTCGTTTAAAGCCCTAGTATTTAGCAGTGAGAACCACATACTTCGTGAGTAGACACTTCAAAAACTAGAGGCCTCTTATTAGACTCTTGAAAAATAAAAATAAACTGTGTGGACTGGAGTCCCGCGTCTCTGAGTTGAATCCTGGATCCACCACTTACTAAGCTGTGTAACTTTAGCAAGTGATGCCAACTGCTCAAGTTGAGCAAACAGGCCCGACTCATCTTAATGTCATCTATAAGATGGGACAGCACAAATGCTGCTGGGAAATGACACCACACTTAGGAACACTTAAGAAACATTAGTTTTTCCTTCCACCCTCATCTCCCCCCTTGGTTCTGAGTAATGGCATGCCTGCTTCCTGAATCACTGGGTCTCTGTTTTGGTCTAAAGATTTTGAGCATTTTGGGGAGAGAGGGTTTTGTGGTCTGACAACCATGCTTTCTGGTCCTTCACGGAGAAGAGAGGAGATTCGCCCTTTTCTATGATTCAAAACATACTGAGGGGATGGACCCTAATTGTATTGACCCTAATACTTAGGTGGAGAAAAGGGGAAGACAACCCAGGTGGGGCATAGCAGGGTGCATCTCAAACAAACAGGAGGCAGCCTAAGGGACCTCAGTGTGCTGGCATGGAGAATTCATACATTCATTCATTCATTCATTCCACATACACCTCGTACTTTCTCAGTGTTGAGCACTCTGCCAGGTCCCCAGGGAGTAAGAAAGATCAAGACTGGAAATCCACCCTAGAAGAAGCTTCTCTACTTTAGGAGCCATAGAAAAGAGAAAAGAAGTGTAGAAATAGGATACCGGTGGGAACCCCAAACAAATATTTGCTGCTTCGTCATTTGCCCTGAACTCTAGCCGACAACTCCTGCCATCCGGTGACTTTCATGGGTTTCTTTCAGAAGAGAGGGAATACGGAAGCAGGATTGGGAAAGATCCAGTCTGTAACAAGAGAACCTACCAGTCCTTGATTCCCAGCTTCCCCTTACTCCTCCGTGCATTCCTGCCAGATCCGGACTTTACTCCAGGAGCGAATGAAGAAGCAGGACAGCACTGTAGGAAGGACCCAGACTTTAAAATTGGATCTAAGCAGCCTTAAGGCTATTTATTTACATGTTAATATGTTATCTACCTCTCTGTGGGTTTGGATAAACCATAGTGTCTCCAAGCATCAGTTTGCTCGTCTCTATTGGGTGTCAGAATCAGGGATAATGTAGAGCTTGTGCTTGTAATATAGTAGTAGCCCCTTAACAAATGGAGGCTCTTTTGCTATTCTCACTGCAGCTGCCTCTACTACTCCTGGCCTGCACCCAGTACCCAAATGTAGCTAATAACCAGAGGTTTGGGTTTGGTCCTTTGCCACTCTAGACACTCCCAGGCATGCTCACCTTACAGCTCCACGGAGAAACAGGAATGGGGCAGGATAAAGATATCCTGAGTACGGAGAGAAATGGCCAGTCAGGAGGCAGGTAGAGAAGAGAAAGACTTGAGAAAGTAGAGAGGACAACACTGGAAACTGAGAAAAGAGGAAGGAGCAGAGAAGAAGTTGAGTCCCTCACCGCCATCTTCCCAAAAAGCTGCAGCCTCTCCTGATGAATGAAGAAGCTCCTCCCCCTGGAAGTCCAATCCAGACCCATCTTGGACCCTTCCCAGTTCCTCTGCTGTCAGGACACCAGGCTAGAGGCACTGACAGAGCATCCCAAAGGCTGCCTTCCCTAAAACAGCCAACTTAAGGTAAATTCAGGAGAGCAAACAGAAAAGATTTCAAACTACTGCCATGGGGAAGGGTTGAAAAGAGAAGTCTGTGGGGATAGACATGTGATGATCTTTCATGTGGATGAGAAATTCAATATTCTAAAACAAAAAGGACACATCTTTAAAAAAAAAAAAAAAAAAAAAAAGAACCCATCAGGGACAGGAACATATCTGGATTCTTTCACCTAAGGAAGGTGTGAAGACATCTAAACCACAGGAGTGCAGCGCTCATCAGCAGACGTGCTAGAGCATAAGCTTGGTGAGATTCCCATGAGGAATAGCATTAAAGATTTTCTAAGAGTCACTTCTGATTTGAGGGAAAAAACAAAAACAAAAACAGATGAGCGTTGCTCTCCAAATTGTTCTCCATGGTGTTATGTCTATGGTAAGGAGTGGGCAGGAAAGCATCATTATAGACTCAAGATTAAACCCCAAATATATTCATCCCCACTACGAATCTCACAGTGTTAGACATTTTCACCTATATCGCACTGACATATATTCAGCGTCCTGCCGCTTTTTCACACTAACCACTTTTGGGTGGACTGTGACCTATGTCTGGTCCCAGGATGAACGCCATGGACTCAGCACTGGGGAACCATGTATCAGAAACATCCAAGAGAGCCTGCTGTGAGCAGGGAGCAGCTCCATGGACATCTCACCTTTACTAAATGAGAGAACACTGCAGGCTTTCTGTTCCTAACAAGTACATGCCCAGAGCAACTCCTCAGAGCAGACCAGGGGCAAAGCCAAGCAGGAAATCTATCACTGCCCCCATCTCCCTCTTGTGGTGTCCTCTCTTCCTCCATCATCCCCTTTCTGGGCATATAGTGCCTTCTTCACGGCCGTCAGCACCCTCACAACCCTGGTACCATGCTTTGGGGTTACTTATCAACATGTTGGCATCTGAAGCTTGGCATACTATTATGTTTCAGTATTGTTGTCCCTATTTCTTTGTTTTTTCTTTCTTTTTTTTGTGGTACGCGGGCCTCTCACTGTTGTGGCCTCTCCCGTTGCGGAGTGCAGGCTCCGGACGCGCAGGCTCAGTGGCCATGGCTCACGGGCCCAACCGCTCCGCGGCATGTGGGATCTTCCCGGACTGGGGCACGAACCCGTGTCCCCTGTATCGGCAGGCGGACTCTCAACCACTGCGCCACCAGGGAAGCCCCTGTTGTCCCTATTTTATAGCTAAAGAAATGGAGCCTCAGACCCGAGGTCACGGGGATGGTACGTGAACACTGGCCAGCCAACGGGGAATCGTCCAGCCAGGGTCAGCCTGAACCTGATCCACTCTGATCCGCCCACCAGCAGAGCCTCCCAAGTTTCCGGCCTTTTCCTCTCCCATACATCCCCATCTTCCCACCACCAAAGCCTACCTATCCGTTTTGTCATTCTATCATAGCCTTGCTCTTGAGAGAAGAGCAGAGAGAAGACTGTGCTATGAAGAGCAGAGTCTGTGGGTCCAGGTGGACCTGAGTCCCAGTCCCGGCTCAGCCTTCACTGGCTGTGTGACCTTTGACGAAGTCCTTAACCTCTCAAAGCCTCGGTTTCCTCACCTGCGAATGTGACTAATAAGAGTACCTCCCTCAGAAGGCTGTCGTGAAGATTAAATAAAATCACACATATAAAATACTTAGCCCAGTGCCTGACACACACTAAAGGTTCAGTACCACTCATTGGTACTGTCTCTGCTAGTAGAGTCCAGTGATGTAAGTTTGCCCCTGGACTGGATGTTCCTATAGACAGCGCCACACATGTGGGTGTGCTGGGAGGGGGGCCCCGGGTGCAGCAGGGTGGTGCGGGGTCCCAGGCACCAGTGAGGCATTCACTTGCCATCTGCCGTCTTCCTTTTAGCTGAGCCACTGCTCGTTAGCACCTCAGGCAAGGAAGGGGGAGGAGGTCCGGCCAAATCCTGTCCATCTCGGTGCTTTTTAGTGGAAAGAGAAAACTCAGAACTAGATCAAAGTTGGGTTGAAGTTGAAGAGCCCTCGATTACGCGGAAGTCTGCCATGCTGTCCCCCGTAGTCTTGGGTATTTGAGTGGAGGCTGCGTTTGGTGGTTTTGACACACGTGCTTGATCTGACCTGAGAAGCTTTGTCTCTCAGAGTCTTGCAGGATGACGGCCTGGGATTTGAAGAGCTTCTTTTTTCTAGCAGCTACCTGAGCCCTCAGACAAAGGCTGCGTGTCTTGGGATAAAGCAATGGCCAGGAATATGCACACCTGGCTTCTGGCTTCAGCTCCATCCTTTGTTACATCTGCTTCCCCATCCCCATCTCAGAAATGGGCAGCATGGTGTCCCTCATAAGGAGAGGGATAGCATATTGGTGTACGTTCATCACCCAGCATTTATTTTACAAATACTTATTGAGCTTTAAGTTATGTATTAGGCACTGCTCAACACTAGGCATATTAGAACTAATGACCCTACTACTCATCCCAATAATAATAATAATAGTTAACATGAACTAGCATTAACTGAGCGATTACTCTGTGTGCCAGGCCTTATTTGGCTTATCTCTTTTAATCCTCACATCTACCCTCTACAGAGGATGCTATTATTATATCTGTTTTTCAGATAAAGAAACTGAAGCACAAAAATTATGTGTAACTTGCCTAAACCCGTGCCCATGGAATACAAAGAAAATGGGGCCCATCACTCATTTTCAAGAAGCTCAGAGTCTAGGGTGATTCTTAGCCATCATAATCTCAATATTGTATCATCTGTGCTGTAACAAAAACAATAACCGGATAACATTGTTCTGAGAAAAAAGAGAATGGAGTGTCCATTTTGCCTATTGCCATGAGTGGGGGAGAGTAAGGTCAGGAAAGATTCAAAGGGTCCGAGACGTTTGAGCTGGATGTAGAGGTACTTTTTCCTTCTGTAAAGAAGTTGGTGACAACTTACTATAAATGACAGGTTTAAAATAAAGTCAGAGGAATAATAGAGGAATAGAAAAATCAAGAGGAAGAAAGGAAGAAGTTGTATGTCAATTGTACTTCAATCAAAAATTTTAAAAAAAGAAAAGAAATATCAGGCAAATCCAAATTGAGGGACATTTTACAAAACAACTGGACTGTAATCTTTAAAAATGTCAAGTGTCAGGGGCTTCCCTGATGGCACAGTGGTTAAGAATCTGCCTGCCAATGCAGGGGACATGGGTTTGAGCCCTAGTCTGGGAAGACCTCACATGCCGTGGAGCAACTAAGCCCGTGCACCACAACTACTGAGCCTGCACTCTAGAGCCCGTGAGCCACAACTACTGAGCCCATGTGCCACAACCACTGAAGCCCGTGTGCCTAGAGCCCGTGCTCCACAACAAAAGAAGCCACCGCAATGAGAAGCCCACGCACCGCAGCAAAGCGTAGCCCCCACTCGCCACAACTAGAGAAAGCCTGCACGTGGCAACAAAGGCCCAGTGCAGCCAAAAATAAATAAATTAATTAATTTAAAAAAAATGTCAAGTGTCAGGAAGGACAAAGAGAGCCTGAGACATTCTTCCAGATCTTAAAAGAGTAAAGAGATGTGACAACTAAATACAATATGGGATCCTAGCTTGGATCCTGAGTTGGGGGGAAAAAAGCTACAAAGGACACCACGGGGAATAATTGGCATAATTCAAATACAGATCGTAGAGTAGATAATAGTATTGAACTAACACGAACTTTCCTGAATTTACTAAGTGTATTATGGTTATGGAAGAGAATGTCTAGTTTGCAGGAAACAGGTTTGAAGTATATAGGAGTGAGGATGCACAATGCAGCAACTTTCTCTGAAATAGTTCCACACACATACCCAAAGCATAATAACACTACAAATAATAATATAGGAGGTAAAAATAAAGCATATGTAGGCAGTGAAGGAGCTTCCGGGTTGATGAACATGTGGGCCCTTGGGGAGAGTGGCATATGCTTGGAGAGGGCATGGAGGCTCCTTGCGTTTTCCCCACACCCCGCCCTTTGCACCTCTTCCAACTGGCTCTTTCTGAGTTATGCGCTTTTATAACCAAGCGGTAACCCAATATGTTTTAACATTTTCCTGAGCCACCCTTTCCCTCTATTTATTCACACCTGACCTGATATTTGAGAAGAGCTCAACTCTGGAATGAAAAAGCAGAATGCATGTCATCCGGATCTCAGTTCTCTTCTCAGGTGCTCATAAGGGAAGAGAAGGCAACCTCTAGTTAGTGGCCATTAACAAGAATGCCAAGTGGGGTCATCGTATTTCCCAAAAGTCAAGAACAAAAAGACTTCTGAGAACTGTGGAGCTTTTACGATGTATCCAGATGCCATATTGAAAATATAATTCCATCATCCACCTATTATTTGCTTAGGTATATAACAAGGGGACATTTAAAAGAAAAAAAGGTAGCAAAGCCATATGAAGAATCTGTGCATGTTCATTGTATTGTTTTTGCAACTTTTCTGTGTTTTAGTACAGAACACACTTCTGTACTAAACTGTACTGTACACTTTTCTGTTTGGCACCACGGACCAGTTTTGTGGAAGACAATTTTTCTATGGACGGGGTAATGGGGATGGCTCAGGTGGTAATGTGACCGGTACTGGTCGGCAGCCTGGGGGTTGGGGACCCCTGTTTCAGTATGTTTTCAAAACATACTAAAAAAAAGAAAGGAGAAAATTCAGTTTTTGTTACTAAATTCCATGAAAACCACCATATGGAATTTTCACACAGGTGATACAGATGATACCCCTTTTGAGGGATTTGCAGGAAAGTTCAGTGAGACCAGTGGTCCAGCAGAGCATTCCAAACTGAGGCCCTCGAGAGATCACTCACTACCTGTCAGCCAGGAAGGAGGGGCTATGTGGATTCAAATGCTCTGAACCAAAACAAAATTGAAACGAAAATAACAATGACAAAAAAAAAAACCTGAACCCCAAATCTAAAGTCACGAATAAAGAAGCTTCTAGCTGCAGGCGTAGATCTGAATGGAGCTTCTTCTCCAACAGACAACCCCACGTGACTTACACCACGGAAAGAAGCAACAGAGATTTATTTATGTAACAATGGTTTATAATTCTCCCAAGAAATACCAGGAAGTCAGAAAGCAGTTAACATAATGATTGAGAATCAGTAAACAAAAGTCATATGCGACTCTGAGCTTCCTGGCAACCATGTCAAGAAGGAAAAGATGATCAGTTATATACCTTTGGTTCTTAGAAAGATAGAGGCTTGCCAGTTCCCCAGAGGAGACCGTGAATTTCTTGGTGTCAAATTCTGAAATAACTTTAGCATGTGGTGCAGATAAGTTACGTAGAAGGCAGTGAGTAACAGTTTTATAGAAAACACAGGTGTAGAGAGGTGGTTTTAATATGACTTTTTCAAAACGGCCTTGGGTGAAGCCGGAGGTGTAACACTAAAACAAAACTCAGCGGAAGTATTTAGGAGAAGATCTGCATAGCACTTAATACTCCTGAAAGAAGAGGCGTAATTGCATGCAAAGCATCACTGTACTTGCTCACACATATATCCTTGTAAAATAAGTCAGATGAATTAAATATTAATGTGTTTTAGCGATGCACATATGCCGGTATTAGTCAAATATATTAAATCCCAATTACATGACAGTTTTGCTTGTGTATGGTTTTGCCCTCGGCCATGGGACATTTATCCTTCTTAAAATTCAATTACATTCAGCAAACAGTGATTGAGCCCCTACTATGTGTCAGGCTGTATGCTAAGTCCTGGTGATGCAGAGGTGTAAGAGACACTGCCCTAGACCTCTAAGAGTGCAAAGGCTGGGAGAGGAGATGACAGTAGACAAGGAGAGCTCCAGTCAGGGAAGCAGTGGAAGCCCTGGGGTCTCAGGGAAGGAAACCAGATATCTTATCCACAAGTCAATGAGAGAGCGGAGAGAGTTTTTTAAAGGAGATGACCTGTGGGCTGAGTCTTGAAAAATGGGCAGGGGCTGGCCAAACTGAGGAATAGCGAGTGAGGAAGGATACTGTTTGCAGAGGGGACAGCATGGACCAAAGCAGTGTGGTTGGATGGATCTGTGCGTCTTTTGATTGTGGGGGAGGTCCCATGAATCTGTGTGTGATAAAAACATACAGACCTAAACACACACACACACACACACACACACACACACACACACACATTGGGCTTTCACCTGCGGGGGGTCCTTTTCCAAAGACCAAGACTCAGAGCCTTACAAACTACGGAAACTCAACCGCTCTCTGTCCTTGTTGCTGCTGCTGTTCAAGCCTGTTGTGCTAATTCCTGAGGATGTCACATTCCTAATCCAATTCCTCAACCCTCACCCCAGAAAGGCAGCTGTCAGCAAAACACTCTTAGACAAATACTGAATGAAAGGAAACTGCAGCAGACAGATAAAAATGAAATCCACACGTGGGCAGATGCAGGAGTCAATGTGGTTTCCTGCTGTGTCCAGTCCAGGAGATACATCCTTGTTCTTCTCTCTGGACATCTCTGACCCACCACCTGACACAGCTTCCGCACGTGGAGTTCGCGAGATTTGCATCTTGTGTTTGCCTTTGTGATCTTGTGCAAGACGCTTCAATTCTGAGCTGCAGGTTCCTTGTCTGAAAACAGGAATAAATGTGCCTGCTCCCCTCCCACAAACGTGAGAGAAGCCAGGGAGATGTGGCTTCCAGAACCTTCTACGTTTTTCAGTCTGAGCATCCGAAGGGGCAGGCACGGTCTCATCCCCAACATTTGCCTCCTTAAAAACCTTCACCCTGTGATCTTGCTCCTGTCCAGACTCTTGGAGTCCCAGCTGAGGCTTCTTCTCTGAGACTGGGTGCCATCTTGCTTCTTCCAGAGGCAGCAGAGGGCCATGGCCTTTGCTTCAGTAACAGTGAACTGCCGTCTGGTGTAAATAAAGCCACAGGCATGAAAAACAAGTAATACGCTTCTCAGCACAGGAAATGGTGTCAAGGTGACATTCAGAACCAGAGTCACCTACAGCAGTCAGTTTTCTGGGGAGGGAAGGAAATTAAGGAGAAGGAAGGATCTCTGAATTAAGGAGGACATCCTCGGAAATTTAGGGCTGGACTAACTCACCCAACGTGGGGCTATTGTCTCATGCCTAAAATACTCTGAGGATAGTGGTGTAATCTGTGGAAATAATGAGCAGCTGAGTATTTTAGCTTAACTGTGCTGACCTTAGAGAAGACCCCCCTGCAGCTCCCCGGAACAGGCTGAATCAAACCTGGGAAAAAGCCACCTCCCTCCTGTTAACACAGATCTCTTAACGCCAGACTCATTAGCAGTTCACCCCACTCCAGCCTCCACAGGGTTGGTTTTTTTTTTTTTTTTTTCTAACTAAACCTTTTCAGAGAGAAGGCAGGCATTTCATATGTCTCCATAGATAGTACCCTCGCTGATTTGCCAGGTTCCTCCTCGGTCCTTTGTGATGGCTTCACGGGAGAGCTGCCTTGTTAAGTCCTGGTCACAAGCTTTGCCATTCTCTCTTCGATGAATTGTTCTTCTGCCCATTATCTTCCACTCTAAACCCAAGTGTTCCACGGCTGGCATGTTCTGTGACTGATGAACATACATACTCTTTTTCAGATTCTTTTCCATTATAGGTTATTATAAGATATTGAATATAGTTCCCTGTGCTATACAGTGGGTCCTTATTGTTTATCTATTTTATATATAGTAGTGTGTATCTGTTAATCCCAAACTCCCAATTTGTCCCTCCCTCCTTCCCCTTTGGTAACCATAAGCTCGTTTTCTATGTCTGTGAGTCTGTTTCTGTTTTGTAAATAAGTTCATCTGTAACACTTTTGTAGATCCCACATATAAGCGATATCATATGGTATTTGTCTTTCTCTGTCTGACTTGCTTCACTTAGTATGATCATCGCTAGGTCCATCCATGTTGTTGCAGATGGCAATATTTCATTCTTTTTTATGGCTGAGTAATATTCCATTGTGTGTATGTACCACATCTTCTTTATCCATTCCTGTCAGTGGACACTTAGGTTGCTTTCATGTCTTGGCTATTGTGAATAGTGCTGCTGTGAACATTAGGGTATAACTGCCTCATTTATCATCTCCCCGGGAGAGGAAGGAAAAAAAGCACCAAAGCAGACAACTAACATTTATGGAATATCTCCTAAGCACCAGGAACTGTGCCCACATCGTTTTACTTAGTTCTCAAAAATACTCTTGGAAAATCGTATTAAAACAATAAGAAAGGAGGGTTCCTAAGATTCAAGTCATCTCAAGCCAAGCCAGTGCCTCCATGGAATTGCACTCCACATGAATCGTACCACATAGTAACACACTGGCTTTCTCATGACAGTCTTAACTCTGTGATTTAAGTTTCTGTTTTGTGTCCCACTGGGCTTTTTGCTTTGGGGGAAAGCACAAATGTAAAAAAGCCATTCCTTCTAATACAGCGTTTACCGTCTCTTTGGGAAGAGAAAGAAAATACAGGAAGGGAAAAAGAGGGAAGGGAAAAAGAGCGAAGATGCATCGCCGGCTCCTAGAACGTCAGGCACTCTTCCTACGTTATTTTGTTCAAATTGTCAGTGATCCTTTGCAGTAGGCATTAGCATCCCATTTTATTGATGGGGAAACTGAAGCTTGGACAGGTTAACTTCCCAGATTTTTGTATAGCTATACTAACTGGCTGAACTGGAATTTGCTTCTTGTTAAACTGTGATGCCCAAGAATGGTAGGATAAATTTAACCAAGTGCTAAAGCCCCCTAAGGTGAAGATCAGTGAGGTGGAAAGACAGTGGTTGAGACCCTTTGGAAGGGTGGAGTTGAGATCTCCGCAAAAAAAAAAAAAAGTTACATACTTATGATTCCATTAAAATGACATTCTGGAAAGGGCCAAACTCTAGGGACAGAGAACAGGTCGGAGGTTGCCAGGGACTAGGGGTTAAGATGTACCATGATGTTATTTTATTTATTTTTTATTTATTTATTTTTTTAATTTAATTTTTTTTTTTTGGCTGTACGTAGACCTCTCACTGTTGTGGCCTCTCCCGTTGCGGAGCACAGGCTCCAGACGCACAGGCCCAGCGGCTGTGGCTCACGGGCCCAGCCGCTCCGCGGCACGTGGGATCTTCCCGGACCGGGGCACAAACCCGTGTCTCCTGCATTGGCAGGCGGACTCTCCACCACTGCGCCCCCAGGGAAGCTCCCATGATTTTATTGATTCACCCGAGGAAGGACGTTCAGGGCACACGTTTTTGTTTGGAGACGAGTTTTCATTTCTCTTGGGTAAATACCTAGGAGTGGGATTTCTGGGTCATCTGGTATGTTTATGTTTAATTTTGTAAGTTAAGCCAATAACTTCTATTGGCTTATATAAACCAATAAGCCAAACTACTTTACCAAGTGGCTGTCATCCATCCATTCAACATTTAAAGTCAAAACCTAGAAATCGTTCTTTATCACTCTCTTTTCATAACTCCCCACATTCAATTTATCAGCAAGTCTTCCAGGTCTGACCTCCACACTATAGCTTCAAACAGTCCATTCTGGTCCATCCTCACTGCCACCACCTCGATGTAAGTCACCATTATGTCTGTGCTGGGCTACACATCTCCCACACCCTCTCTGCTCTCTTTTCCTACAGCCCATGCTCCAAAGAGAAGCCAGAGTGATCCTTTTAAGACACTGACTGGATCAGGTAACTTCCACTTCAAGCCCCCCATCAGTGCTCCATTGCACTTGGCCTTGAGAGCACCTGGTGGTCTGGGCCCTACCTACAGCTCAGGCGTCTGTCCACTCCCTTCTGCGCTCTCTCGGCCGTGATCAGCTGACCTTCTTTAAGTTCCATGAGCTGTGTTCTCCCCCACCTCAGGGCTGCCCCCTCTGTGGAATGCTCGTCTCTGGGCTTTGCATGTGTTGGCTCCTCTGAACCCTAGTTTAAATGCCACCTTCTCCGAGGAGGCCCTTTATATCTATTGTGGCACTTATCTGAACTGTTTATTTATTTTGGATGTGGACCATTTTCAAAGTCTCTATTGAACTTGTTACAATAGTGCCTCCGTTCTATGTCTTTTGGTTTCTTGGCCATGAGGCATGTGGGACCCCAGCCCCCCAAACAGGGGTCAAACCTGCACCCCCTGCATTGGAAGGTGAAGTCCCAACCACTGGACTGCCAGGGAAGTCCCCCAAACTGTTTATTTTTATATTAATTTGTTTACCCTTTTGTTATCTACATCCTCCCAACTAAAGCTGCGGCGACTTTAAAGCAGGGATCTCATCCAGGCTGTCTCTAGTACTTGGGACAGTTGCTGGCACATAGGTGTTTTAAGAATGTTCAAAGAATGAATGAATGTACAAACAGAAGCATTGCACCAAATGACGTTCTTCATGAGAACAGCACACAGACCTCCATAGTTTGCCCCCAGAAGAGCCCAGAAGTGACGGTTCTCATCCCACTGTAGAGTTCTCTCTCCCTGACATACCCAACCACCGTGCACAGAAACCAAGGGAGGGGCTTGCATTCCATTTTTGAAGGGTCTACGCCTCCCCCCTGTCAGGGCAGTGCACTGGGAGCTGTTTGAGTCTGTGGTGATGGACCACTTCCAGACTCTTCTTGTCATCAGAAACTTCTTAGGAGTCTCCCTGCCCTCAAAACCATAAGCATCATTTGAAGATATTCTCCAAATCACTGCTGTTCAGAGCTAACCCATTTTCTCCCACTGAGCATGAAGCATTGCAGTTTGACAGCAGAAATCCAAAGAAGGAGGAGTCCACGTTGTCTTAAAAGCACCTTCACCCTGACTCACCTCTTCTAAGTATCACAGTCTCTGCCAGTCGCTTACCCTCACCTTAGCAAGTTAAAGTTATCGTGGTTGGAAAAGCCCTTTGTCCGTATAAACTCATCCCTTTACCTTTCCAGTGGAGTTTTGTACCAGAAGAGTCAGGAATGTGTCACTGTGCATACAGGAGACATTTACTAAATGCACATTTTTAAAAAGTGAGTGACTGGGAGATGGAAGACTGGAGGGAGGAAGGAGCGTACATCAATGGCCTCCTGGCCCCCACCAGACCCACTTCTTTTTGTAAAAATTTAATTAATTAATTAATTTATTAATTAATTTATTTATTTATCTTGGCTGCGTTGAGTTTTCGTTGCTGCGCGAGCTTTCTCTAGTTGCGGCGAGCAGGGGCTACTCTTCGTTGCGGTGCGCGGGCTTCTCATTGCGGTGGCTTCTCTTGCTGCGGAGCACGGGCTCTAGGCACACGGGCTTCAGTAGTTGCAGCACATGGGCTCAGTAGTTGTGGCTCGTGGGCTCTAGAATTCAGGCTCAGTAGTTGTGGCGCACGGGCTTAGTTGCTCCGCGGCATGTGGGATCTTCCTGGACCAGGGCTTGAACCTGTGTCCCCTGCACTGGCAGGCAGATTCTTAACCACTGCGCCACCAGGGAAGCCTCAGACCCACTTCTCATTTGTCATCACACAGGGTTCTACTGGCTGTGCTCTACCCAGAGGCACCTGGCAGAAGGGCTTTTTGCTCGCTGGGGCTGTGACCACCCAGGGGACCCCCCTTTTCCTAATTCATCCAAAGGCACCAAGTGAGCTGGCGGCGGCCCCATGAACATCCCCTTTTGCAGACAGAGCAAAAAGAGCAGAAACTGGACTAGAGTGAGTGGAACTATGTCTCAGCCTGGATTCTGTCACTGAAGCAAGACTCTTGCCTTCTCTGGCTCCTGGCATCCACCTCCGTAAAACGATACCTGGGGATGCGAGAGCAGTTTTTCACAAATTTCATTTTGTAGCTACAGAGCCATGTCCTCTGATGAAATTGTTCTCAGAAGCCAGTACGTAAAGGGTATAATCTTGAGGATATCCTTCTGGAGGTAGGCAGGGGCCCTTGGTCCCCACCAACGGCCCTGCCGGCCCCTTACACGGTTAAAGATGACAGGAGTCGGTGTCTGTCTTTAACTTTCTCTTTAAAGCTATGTTTCTGTGATTTTATAAGAACCTGCCAAGCAGGAAAATATCCCCTTAGACATGGTAGACAGTTGCACACAAAGGAAAATAATAAGACCCACAGTTCCACTGTGTGGACTGGCTGTTCAACGGAGCAAGGCTTTCCAAGTCCTTCTAGCAGACCCTTAGCCCCTGCCAGCTGTCACTCACCTACCTCTCTTCGCTGAAGCTCCTACCCCTTTGCCTCCACCTATGACCCCGTCCAGTTCTGTGCTGTTGGCATATGCTCCCCGATATTGGGAGACTCTTGAAAGACGTCAGTCCCCCTGTCAGTTCCAGCTCCCTCAAGGGTCTACCCCTGGAGTCTCTGCCCAGTTGAATATTCACGGTGACCAACTGAATATTTATTATGCCAGAAAAGCTCCATAGGGCCTGTCTTCTCCCTTACATACATGTGGTCTTTCTAATGCATGCAGCTTTCCCTGGGCTGTGGCCCATGTCCCCTTCCCTTGCCCCCCAGTGCCGTCCCTGTCACTCTTCTCTCTGCCATTGTCCTGAATCCCAACCCATCAATCCTTTATGCCTTAGCGTGCCTCTACTCTTCCAGACGAGCGTTTTCTGAATTATAGTCCCACCTGCACAGACCACAGTTACAACCCAGGTTAACCCCCACAACCCTTGCAGAACAGAAGCTCTCCGTGAATTCAGTGGAGATCCTGGTTTTCCACTGCCATCCATAAAGAGAGAGGAGACACTGATGCTTCCCAAAAGCTGCATCGTCAACACAACTAGCATTTGCCGAGCACTGACCATGTGTTAAGTAAGACGTGTCGTAAGTTCTTGACAAAGCTGATCCGTCTTAAGTCAAACGAGTGAGCATCTTTCGGGTAATGATAGAACTTTCTCGGGCTTCCCTTTTCTCATCTGTGAGATGGAGACGGTGTCTGCCCATTGTGATGTTACGTGGGTGAAATGGGGAAGCTTTGCAGGGCCAGTCGGTGGACACTGCCCTCATCACCTGTCCGTCTCTCTCCCTCCTCTGGGTTTGGTGTCGGGGAATAGAGAAGGTTACGTGAGCCAGGGACTGAGCTCTGAGCCCTCTGGAAGCAGGCACTGAAGAAGGAGCAGCTGCTTCTGTGGATGCCCTGTTGAGCGTGGCCGACCATGAGCTAATGAGGATGGATGAGGCCGTGTGGCAGGGAGGATCTATAGTCCCGGGGGAAAAGCACCATGGATGCAGACAGTCGTAACAGCCGGGATGAGAAGGCCCTCTGCAAACTTGTAAGCTGGACCAGGCCCCCTTGTTAAGGGCCAAAACCACCTTTGTGCCCTTGTACCAACTGGGCGTCCACTGGAGAACCAGCCCCAGGTGCAGTGCCTTTTCCTGGCCCACCCTACTCTCCTGAGGAGCAAGACGGTACAACACTGCTCCCAGACTTAGACAGGCTCCCTGCAGACCTGCCACCTTCCCTCTGGGTGGCCTTCGGTTGGTCACCCAAGCTCTCTGAACCCTGATATCCCACTTGACAAATGGGCGTAACCCCTGCCCGCATCATTGGGCTGATGTGAAAACTAAATGCAGTCATATGTGAAAGACGCTGTGAATACAAGACCAGTGCCAAATGCTCCGTCCGTCATGAGGCCTTCCCTTCCTCCACGGAAACAATCTTGTACTCCTCTGGACTGCTTCCTGAATATTAATAACCTGCCCCGATAACGCATTTCTCACTGCCTGCCCTCGATAGTAAAGAGTTCTTTGCTTGTATCTATCTGTATGTCTACCAGACCCCAGTGTTGATGGGGGCAGGTGGGTGGGATCTGGATCTTATTCATCTTTCATCTTTACTTTGCCATGTGGAGCATAATGCCTGGCACATGATAGATGCTCGATAAATGTCTAATGAATGAGAAAGGAAGGCCCTTTTCTACCTGGACTCAGCCCGTGTGTTATCTTTTTTTTTTTTTTTTTTTGCGGTACGCGGGCCTCTCACTGTTGTGGCCTCTCCCATTGCGGAGCACAGGCTCCGGACGCACAGGCTCAGCGGCCATGGCTCACAGGCCCAGCCGCTCCGCGGCATGTGGGATCCTCCCGGACCGGGGCACGAACCCGTGTCCCCTGCATCGGCAGGCGGACTCCCAACCACTGCGCCACCAGGGAAGCCCCCGTGTGTTATCTTTTACGTGCTCTTCAGTGTCTGAAGGAGGAAGGAGATGTGTGATACAGTCCACACTCCAGAGCCCCAGTCAAGCGAGCCAGCGATGTGAGTGGGAAATAATAGGAACAGTGCAGACTCTGAAACACGGAGCCCGGCTCCTTCCCCCCTCACCTTCCTGCGTGCAGAGCACTGTGAGGGAACAGGATGGAGCCTTAAAGCAATTGCTTCTTGTCTCTGAAATTGCTTCCTTGTCTTCTGGGCAAGTCCCTGAAATGGCTGCAGAGAGCCCCCAGCTGTTTAATATCCAGCCTGCCGGTAGGAGCGATTGCTTATCAAAGCCCAGAACCCAAACGAGCTCAGGAGGGCCCGTGGACGGCCTGGGCCGCAGAGGTCTCAGACAATCAGCTGCCCAGTGGATCGGCCCACATTAAGCAACAAACATGATTAAAGGCCAGAAAATAGGACCTGTGAGGAAAAGATGAAGCCATCTGTTTGATTTATTGTGGAGGAGAACAAATAACAATGGGCAAGTCAGTGGAAATTTTCTGCAAGAAGGATGGTGATGCCCAGCACGATAAGGCCAGAACAGGAAGAGACGGGCATGGCCGGCCACAAGGGGGGCTGTCCAGACGTAGGAAGGAAGAACTTTTCCACTGCCTGGCAATCGGCACGGTTAGGGGTGCGATCGCCTCCCAAAGCAGCATTGTAATCTGATTTTCATGGTAAACATGATGGACCCAAGTCTAGCAGCGAAACCCAGCAATGTTTGCATCTGGGGCTGAAAAAAAAGGGCAGTGATGAGCTTTTATACTTCTCCCTTCTGAGCAGATCCAGGACTTGGACAATCCACCAGACCGGCTGTGAGGGGTAGAGGGTCCCGAGAGGACACCAGACATCTAGTGTTTGAGGCGGCAAAGCCCACCCCTTGACATGGATCCTGCTCCTGGCCCCGGGGCATGGTTGAGCCTACAGAGAGGTGACAAGTCTCTATGTCTTAATCAATTAATGACGGACAGAAAGCCAAAATCAATGGATTGTGACCGGGATAACTAGTGTGCTTGCAACATAGAGCATTGTTTTTTTCAGCATCAGTTTTATCAGTTAATTCGTGAATCAATATCTCAAGGTTTCTGTCTTCATCAGGAACTGTTGGTATATCCAAAGACTGTGTGTTGCATCTGTTAAAAATAATTGAATCTCTTTGGGCTTCCCTGGTGGCGCAGTGGTTGAGAGTCCGCCTGCCGATGCAGGGGACACGGGTTTGTGCCCCAGTCCGGGAAGATCCCACATGCCGCAGAGCGGCTGGGCCCGTGAGCCATGGTCGAGGAGCCTGCGCATCCAGAGCCTGTGCTCCACAACGGGAGAGGCCACAACAGTGAGAGGCCCGTGTACCGCAAAAAAAAAAAAAACCAAAACTTAGAGGCCTGAATAGGTGAAAAATCATGGAAGAAACTGAAAACTTTGTCAGTGAACTGCCCCTTAAAAAGAAACCGAGCAGAGATAAGTTTGCAGGCAGCATTAGGGCTTTATGCTACCTAATATCACAGAGGTAAATCTATTATGATGTTACTTCTCCAATTGAAAAAGAGAGTTTATTCTTTTACTCTCACAATATCAGCCTCCTCTCCCATCAGACAGCTTTAAGATTAGCATACCTTTGGTTTCTTCAGCCTCGTTCTATCAAATATGCTCCTGATTTTTGAAGAGGACAAACTGTTTTCCCTGACATGTAATCAGTGGGACAAAATTTTCGCCCACTCCCCACATTTTTTTTTTTTTTTTTTTTCTTTTTGCGGTATGCGGGCCTCTCACTGTTGTGGCCTCCCCCGTTGCGGAGCACAGGCTCCGGATGCGCAGGCCCAGCGGCCATGGCTCACGGGCCCAGCCGCTCCGCGGCATATGGGATCCTCCCAGACCGGGGCACGAACCCGTATCCCCTGCATCGGCAGGCGGACTCTCAACCACTTGCGCCACCAGGGAGGCGCCCCACATTTTTAAAACAGAGCTAGAATCTTTTTTTTTATCAGGATAGATTTGTAAGAACAGAAAAATACGTCGGGGAGGAGACCAGCTTTCCCAAAGAAGTAGAGGCAGGCCTAGAGAAGCTGGGCAGAAGAGGGTAAGGGGTCCAGAGACACCACAAGTGGAAGCATTTAATACAGACAGTGTTCCACTGTACTTTGCAGACACTGTTTTTTTTTTTTTTTTACCAATTGAAGGTTTGTGGCAACCCTGCTTTGAGCAAGTCTATCAGTGCCGTTTTTCCAAGAGCATTTGCTCACTTCGTGTCTCGGTGTCACATTTTGGTAATTCTCACCATATTTCAAACTTTTTCATTATTACTGTATCTGTTACGGTGATCTGTGATCAGCGATCTTTGATGTTACTATGGCAAAAAGATTACAACTCACTGAAGGCTCAAAGGATGGTGAACATTTTTTAGCAATAAAGTATTTTTAAATTAAGGTATTACACCTTTTTTTAAGATATAACGCTATTGCACACTTAATAGACTACACTGTAATGTAACTTTTATAGACACTGGCAAACCAAAGAATTTGTGTGACTTTATCACAGTGGTCTGGAACCCAACCTGCAATCTCGGAGGTCTGCCTGTATGCTTATTTAATACACTCAGGGGGATGGGGAGGACCTTTCTGCCAAGAAGCCAAGAGTAGTCTGATGGGCAGTGACACTGGGGAAGGCTCTGTGCACAGGCACCGGGCACTCTCAGCATCCAGGCCCCGGGTGGGCGATGCCCTCTCTCATCAATTACCCACAGGTGCTGTCTTTGCCAGACCCAAGACACAGGGTCCCGGGAATTATTCAGAATCTAGGGAAACAATGGTGGCCCGGAGCGCTGGTCCAAGCTCGCAAGGCCTTGTGCACTGGGTGAGACATCCCCTGTGGAATGAGATACAGGGGGAGTCTTCACACAGTTATTACAGTAATTGTGACAATGACCTGTGAGGATGAGGGGATTCAAGCTGTGGCCCATTCCTAAAGCAGGACCCAGAAGACAGGAAGAGGGAGAGAAGGGAGAGAAAGACAGGGAGGAGAGATGCTTCACCAGCACTTTTTGAAAAACACTCCTTCTAAATGGCTCTGGATCTGTGTTTTTCATTCAGGCTGGATGTGCTGAGGCGTTTTCATTCGGCTCCCTCCCACCCTACCTTCCCAGCAAATTCCTTCCCAGCGCTGTTGATTTCTGTCTTGTGACCATTATGGAAATCTGGCTTCATTTCTCCTTCTAATTTATGATCTTGTTAACATGCCCGCATGCCAGATGGTCCTGTTCTTCAGGTTGGGAGATAATGAGATAAACAAAAACTGCTGTAAGAAGCAAATAGGGGAAGTTTCTTCCTTGAATGGACTGCTCTTCCTTCCTACAAATGGGCTCGGGAGGTCTCTGCCGCGGCGCTCTGGGATTCTAAGCAGGTGAAGGGTGCGGTGGTCCTCAGGTGGCCCCCGAGAGGTGAGTTCTTTCTTCCATGAGGCTCTCTGTGCTCTGGAATTCGGCCTCAGAAAGAGACAGGATATCACCCCACCCTCCTCTGCGATAGCCCTGGAATGAACTCGTCCTTCCACTCTACTGTTTGCTTACTGCTCTCACCACGCTTAGCACGTTGGACTGTAATTGTTTATTTTTCTTTTTTCCCTACTACTCTGTGAGCTCCCTGGGGCTGGGGACCGTGTCTTTTTCCTCTGAACCCACAATGTCTCGCACAAGGCCTGACATGTAGTTGGCAAGTAGTCAACACACCTCCACTAAGTCCTGCTACAGAGAAGAACAAGGAGTTGAATGAATCAATATACACTATAAAGCAGCACAACCAACAGAATCCAAAAGGCGGGCTGCAAAGGCCCCTGCCCCTGGGTGGGCTCTGTGCCCCCTTATCTTTGAGGACCCTTCCCAGGCCAGTAGAGACACCACCCAAGGCCAGACCATAAATAGACACATTGAGGAAGTGATTTCTCTTATTCTTGATTCAGCCTGAACCTTGGCATGTAGGCACGAGGAGAAATCTCAAGGGGCCGTCTGGTCTACCTGGCTTGCCTTCCTCGCCATCCTTGTATTGACCCAGGAAGATGGCTCTCCAACACCCACCACAGAAGGGGCGCAGAGAAATAGGCAGACTGTTGTTACTAAGTTCACACTAGGACACCAAGTCACTAGTGCAGTTGGTGGCTAGCCCAGGGGTCAGCCAGCCAGGCCTGCATGCCATATCTGATGCCATCTGCTTTCACAAATAAAGTTTTATTAGAACATAATCACGCCATTTGTAACCTATTGTCTACGGTTGCTTTCAAGCCACGATGGAAAATCTGAATAGTGGAGACAGAGAACACACAGCCTACACAGCCTAAAATAGTAACTCTCTAGCCCTTCACAGAAAAAGTTTACTGGCCCCTGATCTCAGAAATACACAGCAGCCGTGTTTGTGCACGTGCCTGGGTTTGCATGCGCACAGGTGGGTCATCACCATACCCACCATCAGGAGGCACCAAGGGCCACAGCAATGACTGAATGAACAAATGAATGAATGAATGAGTGAATGAAGCTCCCAGTTTTAGCAGAGTTCTCTCTTCCTCTCTTGAGCATCCAGAGGATATGACAATCACTGTGCCAATTAAAGCCCACAGGTTAGGGCGAAAAGTCAATTTCCTTTTTTGTTTTTCACTGTTTGCAAAATAAACTTACTAGCTTATCACTCTTAACCATGAACAGTGTTCCCAGGGAATGTTGTGGGATTTCGTTGGGAGGAAGATGGGGGCAAGGGAAGGGCCAGCTGCAGTCTTGTCCTAATCCAGCTATGTAGGAAGGAAATATCATTAAAGCAAAGAGAGCAGGAAAGAAAAGCAGCCCCCCGCAGTCATTCACCCGCGAGATTAGGCTCCAGCCAGAAGCCGGTGCTGATAGAGTTCAAAATAATAGGATTAGCCTCAGCCAGAGTGTCCTCATGCCCCTGACTCTTTCTAAGACTGGAAACGTTTCAATTTAGCAATTTGCTAGTGCCAAGACCCTTTTGTAAATATCCTCTCTGGTCTGCCTGTCTCTTTTGAATTCCAGCTTGGAATGAAATTAGCTTGCACTGCCCCCTCCTGAGAACCTGGGGTCTAGTCTAGGGATGTGCCCCTTCTTGATAGCAAGTCACTGGTGACGATTCACCTTCTGGCCAGCTGCCCTGAGGTCCATAAAGTGCCTCTCAGCAAAGATTATTAGGAGCCCGAACAAACGTTTGCCCAAGTTGCTTCATTTTTTAAATTTTTTTAAAATAAATTTATTTATTTTATTTATTATTTTTGGCTGCGTCGGGTCGTCATTGCTGTGCAAGGGCTTTCTCCAGCTGCAGTGAGCGGGGGCTACTCTTTGTTGCGGTGCATGGGCTTCTCATTGTGATGGCTTCTCTTGTTGCGGAGCATGGGCTCTAGGCGCGCGGGCTTCAGTTGTGGTACATGGGCTTAGTAGTTGTGGCTCGTGGGCTCTAGGGCGCAGGCTCAGTAGTTGTGGCGCCCGGGCTTAGCTGCTCTGCGGCATGTGGGATCTTCCCAGACCAGGGCTTCAACCTGTGTCCCCTGCATTGGCAGGCGGATTCTTAACCACTGCGCCACCAGGGAATCCCCTGCCCAAGTTGCTTTAAAAGGTAAAAACTTGTTCAAATCTCATTCAGACTAAAGGGCAAAAAAATCTATCATCAGGTCAGTTTTTGTTTTGGTGGAAGGCACTGGGACTAAAGAACCTAGAGTTTTGTGATACTGGAGGAGGAGAGGTAAGTTTCCTGACTTACAGTTTTATCCAAGCCCAGCCCTGTGAGCTCTCAGTCAACTGGACAAACGGATAACTAGAAGCTGCACATAGTAGCTAAACTGTGTCCAGTAACTGGCCCTGAGGAAGTTGTAGTGCTCATTATTTATAGGCAGTAATTATTGGTATTAGACTGGTCAGAATCATCACATTTACTAGTGGCGAGTGTCCTTTATTTTACTGAAAATGCCTGGGATGCTGGAGTTCAGGCATGGCTCGATCCAGGTGAACAGATGGTGTCATCAGTCATCTATCTCTGTCTGTCTCTCTGTTCTGCTTTGCGCCGTGTTGGCTTCCTCCTCAGGCAGGCTCCTTTACATCCTTCCAGGTTGGCAACCTCAGCAGAAGGAGAGTGCATCCTTTCCAGCAATGTAGGTTGATGCTCACTGGCCCTGACCAGCCTCACTTGATTATTTGCCCATCCCTAACTCTGTCTCTGAAGCTGTCTTATTTTCTACCATGGGACGGTTCGGTCCTTCTGCTTTGGATCCTTCTCATGCAGGCTCTCCTCCTTACTCACTCTTCTTGTCTAGCTGTCAAGTTTCGAAGTCCTCACCCGAGCGTAACCACATGTTCCCTTCAACCCTAAGCTACGCATCCCTCCCTTGATTCCCCAAATCAGTGCCCCTGTTTACCGCAGACCAACTGTTACCTCTTAGCCATCGTGCTTTTCAGGGCCGCGGTTTTTATGGAAATCTTTCTCTTCACACCTGCTTCCACATTTTTCTCCTTCTCCCATCCTGCTGAGTCCCTTCCTCCCTTTAAACTATTTTCACAAATCTCATGACCTAATCAAACTGAGTTTGTGAGAGAAAAACAAATACCATATGCTAACACATATATATGGAATCTTAAAAAAAAAAAAAAAAAAGGTTCTGACGAACCTAGGGGGAAGGACAGGAATAAAGAGGCAGACTAGAGAATGGACTTGAGGGTATGGGGAGGGGGAAGGGTAAGCTGGGACGAAGTGAGAGAGTGGCATGGACATATATACACTACCAAATGTAAAATAGATAGCTAGTGGGAAGCAGCCGCATAGCACAGGGAGATCAGCTCGGTGCTGTGTGACCACGTAGAGGGGTGGGATAGGGAGGGTGGGAGGGAGGGAGACGCAAGAGGGAGGGGATATGGGGATATATGTATACATATAGCTGATTCACTTTGTTATAAAGCAGAAACTAACACAACACTGTAAAGCAATTATACTCCAATAAAGATGGTAAAAAAAAAAAAAAACCCACAAAAACTGAGTTTCTGGAGTGCCCTTATCCATCATCACTAAAAATTAACTCTCCCTTGAGTATACTGACTTAGTTTTATTTGTGTATAATAATAAGAGAGAGTAGTGCTTCAATATATTTTCTGGAATATGATGTGCCTCTTTATAGTTTGTATCTCATGTGTTCTTCGCATTAATCGGCAAAGTAGGCAGTGGCCCCATTTGTCAAATGAAAAAAAAAACAACTCAGCTCCAGGATGCTCAAGGGTAGATTCTAGGAGGCAAGGTGGCAGCTGGGGAGTGGCAGGTCCAGGACACAAACACCAAGGCCACACGGTTGCCTAAATGAGAAGCCAGGCTTAGACAGTGGTTCTCAAGCCAGGACAGTTTTGCTACTCGGGGACAACTCAGTTGGGAGAAGGATGCCAGTTTATTGGTACCTATCGAGTAAAACCCAGAGATGCTGCTAAACATCCTATGATGCACAGGACGGTCCCCACCCCCAACTCTCCCACCCCCTGACACAACAAAGAATTATCTGGCCTCCAAATGTGAATATCTCTGAGGTTGAGAAACCCTGGCTTAGGAGTATCCAAAGATAAGGGTTTCCATCCACAGCTCCTTAGGGCTTTCCCTTCTGTTCTCAGCCACGTACAAACTAAATCAGCCATTACCATTCTTTCCTCTTTATCAGAAGGGGGTTGGAAATAAACAGGCCGGGTACAAGGAGCCAGGCTGAAGGACACCTCTGCCCGCCATCCGCTCTGGTTTTCCCTGTGTTCAGGCTCCACGCCTGTCTGCTCTTCTCTCCCAGTCTTCTTCCCAACCTCCATCCCAGAACTCCCGCATCGGTAGGAAGGGACCTTGAAGGTCAGCCTTCTGGCAAGTGGGGACCCTTCTGTGATCCCCTAAACACTAATAGTTAAGTTTTCCAGGGATGTAAAGAATGTTCAGGAAACTTTGACTAAGGACCGCTGTGAGTTCAGGGGACCTCCCTCATCTGTAGAGCAGCGTCATCTCTGATCGCTGCGGCCACTTTGATGGTTAGCCAAATATGGTTCTTGGAAGGAAATAAAGCAAATGCTACTACTTGTGTAGCACCACACACACACACGTGCGCGCGCGCACACACACACACACACACATTCATTCTCTCTCCCTCTCTCTCTCTTTCTCCACCTGCCGAAACCCCCCTGGTTCAAGTCAAGCCACAGGTGCTTCACCTCCGACCCATCAGCAGGGGACCAGGCGCAGGGGTGCCATATGGCCGGGTCCCCGAAGCAGGAGAGCCATGTTCGGGTCACAGATTCCCAGCCTCACCAACCTCAGATACCCCGTCTCCTCCCCATAGCCCAAGATACCTGCCAAATCCAGGAGCCCCTCAGAGACCCTGGCCTTGGGGCTCCTGGCAGATGGACAGCGATGAACAGGAAATACCTACACACATACACAAAGTCATGTTTTCTGTACTGAATTCTGTTCTCCCTTGTACTTATTTTTCTACTTGTTCTTTTTTTAATACTAATTTCTCATTTGAGTCAAAAATTATTTCACCAGAGACGTGGTGATTAAATCTGAGAATTAGGAGAAATACCAATTAAGTCAGGCTGCACGAGCAGGAGACAGACCTCGCTCACGGAGTTACTGGAGCCTGGGGCTCAGCTAGGGGCTCCTGTCCACCCCGTGCCCAGGATCACATCCATCCCCTGCAGAGCCAAAGGGGAGGGGCCGTGGCAGGAGCAGAGACTTCCTCTCCCCACACCCCCTAGCAGCTCCCTCATCCCTCCCTCTCCCTATTTCGTCAGAATCTCCAGCCCAGAATTAAAGTCCCTGCCACCCAGACCCCCATCCTCGTCCCTGCCTTGCCCGTCCATTACTTACTGCCCTTGCCCAGACCCCCGCCACTGTGGCTTGCTGCCCGTACCTGCCTGGCCATCCCCTGTCTCTGTTTCCTAAATTACTAGTTACTTATCAGCTAGGGTGCCTGTAGGCATAAATGTACCACTTTTGCACCCACACAGAACATTCAGTGAACAGGGAGCTTCAGAAGATGGCAGTGAAAACGGAGTTTCTCCAAGTGTGGTCTTCAGGCCCCTTGCATCAGGATTCCCCAGGGTAACTGCTTAAGTTAACGGGGCACTTAGCTACAATAAAGCAAAAACCTAAGAGCACTGATGAAGGATAGGGCTAGAAAGTTAGGTAGAGCCACTCCAGGAAGCTCTTGGATGCCAGGCTGAGGAGTTCATGCTTGTTTTGGTAGGAAATAGGGACTCGTTGGAGGGTAATATCTGACATCCAATTCCCACGTGTGAGTTTTCTCCTACACCAAGCCATTCTCTGACACCAGCTGGGTGTCCTACGATTCAACTCATTTCTGACACCATCTACTCAGAGACAGCGGATAATGTCAGATCCCACAGGTAAAGGGCTCAGTCCTACAAGGCTGCCCCTCCCCTCCCCACCTCAGACCTACTCACAGGTCAAGGTTGTCACCTGCTGCACTATAGATGGGAGGGTCCTATCATCCCCTCCTCGGGTTCAATGAATTTGCTACAGTGGCTCACAGAACTCAGAGAAACATTTTACTTACTAGAGTATCAGCTTATTAGGGTATCACTCAGGAACAGCCAGATGGAAGAGGCGCACAGGGCACGGTGTGTGGGAAGGGGCGTGGAGCTTCCATGCCCTCCGAGTGCATCACTTTCCCAGCACCTCCACACATTCACAGAACACTCAGAACCCAACCTTCTGGGTTTTTATGGAGGCTTTACTACATAGGTATGATTGATTAAATAATTGACTATTGGTGACTGGTTCAACCTCCAGCCCCTTTCTCCACCCTGGAGGTCTGGGAGTGGGACTGAAAGTTCCAACCCTCTAATGACAAGAGCAGTTTCCCTGGTAACCAGCCACCGGCCAGGAGTGGGGTCCAAACATCACCTCATTAGCATAACAAAAGACACCCTGATTGCTGTCCTCACTTAGGAGTTCCAAGGGTTTTAGGAATTCTGTGCCAGAAATGAGGAAATGATCAAATGTATATTTCTTATTATAAATCACAGTATCACAGATGGATACAGACAAAGCTGAGCTGGTGATGGATTAACCTGGCAACAGAATCAGGCCAGATTCCTCAGGCTAAGCCGGTGGTTCTCCACCACGGCTGAGCATTAGGATCACCTGGGAAGCTTTTAAAGCTCTCCGTTCTCAGGCTGATGTCTAGACCAATTAAATCAAAATGTCTGGAGTTGGCAGTCAGTCATTAATATTGTTCAAAGCAGTCAGTATGCAGCCAAATCGAGGGCAACAGGGCCAAGGATGACCTACCTTCTGATGAGGGTGACCAACCATTCTGAGTTTTCCCAGGAATTAGGGGTTCCCTGGGACGTGAGAAATTCAGGGCTGAAACCAGGAAAGTTCTGGGCAAGTGGGACAAGTGGCTGGCTCTGCCCTGGGCGACTTCACAGAGCTCTACCTGCCGGAAACCCAAGCCCCAGGGTGGAAGTATCTGGTCCACCGTCAAGCCTGTTCCGGGTATTAATCACACAGCATGAGACATGGAGTTCACCACTTAGGGGCCCTGTGACCTTGGGGGGCTGACTTTTCCCCAAGCACTTCACCACCTGGTCTCTCCGTACAGGTCATAGATTGAGCTGCACTGGGTGGGCTGTGTTCTCCACACCTGGGGAAACAAGTTCCACAGGGGCCCAGAGAACTGGGGACACTGGACAGGTTGCCAGGGCAGGGTAGGGCTGGGGGAGGGGAGGGGGAAGAGGAGGGAAGGTGCCGGCCTGGGTGTGTGCCCCAACATGCGTGCCTGTCCTCTGGCTCTTTCTGATGCTGGTTGGCAGAATTTACCAGAGAAGTCCTGTGTCCAGGATCTTCCTTGGGGCAGCTACTACCTCTCTGTGCCCTGGCTATGCCCCTGGCCTGGCCGTGTCCTAAGAGGACTGCCAGACCACAAGGACTCTGAGCCGCCTTCCACTGTTCCTGGCAGGGGCAGGGCCACCGCTCCATCCCTCCAAGAACGAAGTGGGTACGTTGGCTCATGTATGTTTTAGGCTCACATTCTTTCAGTCTGTTTAGTTTTGAGTCATCAGGGTGTTGATTTATCTATGAAATGTCACATAGTTGGAAACTGAGGGGAAGAAGTGTCAATTATTAGGGGAGGCTGCATCTGGAGCATCCCCAGAGACCTCTCCCAGGGCACCACTTTCATGCTTGGCCTGTGCCCCCACTCAACCAGAACAAGGCCTGAAGCTGCGACGGAAAATCCATCCATCTGTTCATCTATCCATTCATCCATCCATCTGTCTGTCCATCCATCTCTCCATCTGTCTGTCCATTTTTCCATCCATCTACCCATCCATGCATCCATTTATCCATCCATCCATCTGTACATCCATTCATCCATCCATCTATCCATCCATCCATCTATCCGTCCATCCATAAATCCCACAACTATTTATTGATGACTACTATGTACCAGAAACAATCTGGTGTCTGCTGTCCTGGGGCTTACAGTCTAACTATGACAAAATTTAAGATTCTTCAGGTGTAATCTCCTGGGAACCAAGTGGGCTTTCCCAATTGCCAAATAAGACTGTCCAATCTGGTGAGATTTCCAGATCCACAGGAGGGTGCCCCTTCTCTTACCACGGTTTTTCTTCCAACCAATCTTCTGCCACCTGAAATTCCTTTAATACCCTCAGTCCATCACAGGTGAGACAAACACACGCTCTCCAAGAGTTACTGTCTAGATTTGCATTCACTGTAGAATAAAATGACCAAGAAATTGCCCTTGTGCGGGGGTTGTAAACTCAAATGTCTACAAGAGCTAAGCACAGAATGAGATGAAGTGGGGTATGGGAAATAATAAGGAATGGTGAGGACTGTGGAAAACTGGAAAGCATCGTCTTATTTAAAGGATCCAGCCAATTACTGAGCTTTCTCTAATCATCTCCATGTGGGAATGCAGATCCTGTGTGACGGTATCTTCTCCTTTTTCAAGAGAAGTCAGGAGTCAAGATTTTGTATATAATTTCCTAATTTTTAAACAATGAGGGCCAAAGAAATACCTATGGAGGCCAGCTTCAGCTCGCATGCCTCTTCCAGTAAGTATGGACACTGAGCCACAGACTCTCCTAGGGAGGAGTTCCAGGGCCCCTGTCCTAGGCCAGACCCCTTTAGATTCTTTCCTCAGGACCACCTCTGATAGGGAAGGCCCTGAGGCCTTGACCTGGGCCAAGGAGAAGAGAAGGGCAAGAGAAATGGATGAAGAATGGGGAACCTGCAGTCATAGGAGACCAGCCTGGCTCATGTTGTGAGATTGCTCCTAGAAATTCTTGTGTTTCAACTGTCATTTTCTTTCTTTTTTTTTTTAAGAATTTTTTTTTGATTTGGACCACTTTTTTTAAGTCTTTATTGAATTTGTTGCAATACTGCTTCTATTTTATGGTTTGTTGTTTTGGCCATGAGGCATATGGGATCTTAGCTCCCCAACCAGGGATCAAACCCACACCCCCTGCACTGAAAAGCAAAGTCTTAACCACTATATCGCCAGGGAAGTCCCTCAACTGTCATTTTCAAGTGCCCTGATTTTCATCAAGCCTGGGTGGGCAGGAGGGAAGTGATCTGATTTATAGGTTAAAATAATCACTCTGGCCGTGGTGAGGAGAAAGGGAGGCTGTGTCCGGGTCCAAGTGAAACAGGACGCCTTCCGAATCGCTGTGGCGATGGTGCATCAGCCAAGGAGGCTGGGACCACGGTGTGGACCAGGAAGGCTTCCCCAGCCTCGTAGGGCTGCTGGCCTTGAATACAGCCGTGGGCTTTGTCAAACCACCAGGAAACGTCACTTCAGGAGCCCATCACACCTTATCAAACATTGGTCCTAAATCTTTCCCTTGATCCCAAAGCTGGCCACAGATTGTCACCAGTCTTGTTCTCCACAGCCTTGGACTCTGAAGTCCATCAAACTTCTCACATCTCATAAGACCTTCCCAGCAGCCAACTCATTTTCTATTTCCTTCTTTCTGTAAGGCCCTCCGCTCTCTCTCTCTCTCTCTCTCTCTCTCTCTCTCCCTCCCTCCCTCCCTCCCTCTTTCTCTCTCTCTCTCCTTCCCATGTCTACTTCTCAATACCGGGCTCACATACCTCCCACCCTCTAGGTCCATATAGCACCACATCTCAGTGCTGTCAAAGCCCATTTCTCCTTTGCCGACTTATCCCATTGGGTATACCTGCTCCCAGCCTGGATTCTGAGGCCTTGGGAGCAGGTATTGGACTTTATTTCTTCATATATTATCCCTCGGCTCCCAGTAAGTGCTTAATAAGCACAGTGTTTGTAGAAGGAAGAGAAGGATGGAGTGTGGGCCCTTACTAGTCCCAGCCTTTTCCTGCTTCTCTCCTACACAATGCGGCCCACAGGTGGGACGTCCTGAGGAAGCCGGGGGCTCCCGACTACACAGGGCAGTGTCTCCCAGGACCAGGGCTCAACCCAAGGGGCGCATCTTCCCATAGAGCCTTCCCTGATGGCTCATTCTTCCGCTGCCCACCCCCCATGTCCTTCATGAACCCATATCCCATCCTTTCTCACCCTCCATCAGAATCATCTGTGTGAGTGTCTGTCTCCCTGGGGGCAGGGCCTGTGTGTCTCTTCCACTAGAGAGAGAAGAAAGGGAAGGAGCAATGAATAAGGGAAAGAAAAAGAAAAAAATAAGGAGGAGGAAGGGAGGGGGAGAAGGGAGGAGCCTGGACTGTGGGGCTAGGCAGACCTGGGTTGGAATTCCAGCTGAACCCCGTAATAAAATATGCGACTTTGGAGGAGTTACTTAGCCTCTCTGAGCCTGAATCCCTGCATCTGTAGAAGGTTGGCTTGAGGACTCGGTGAAGTGAGGGATTTGAAGTACTTCGCACAGAGCCTGGCACAGCCCCTCAATAAATGCTTGTTAGTTTCACTTTACTGTCATCTTCACTGTTACTAAGAGGGAAAAAGGGGCACGGGATGGATGTGGCAGTCACACTATCCTGCTGTCACAAGCATGTCCTGTGGGCCTCCAGGGGTTTGGCTGGCAACAGCTGGGGCTGCACCCCTGAGCTGCAGCGACACGTGGCTGGCTTCCTAAGGATGCGTAATCAACATCCAGCCAACTGGAGCTTCTCTTCCGGAAAGAAGGGCGGGGCTACAAGCCCAAGGGTCCACCCTGGAGCGGGAGTTCCACAGGGCCTAGAATTCAGTGCATCGCTGAATTGGGAGAGAATGGAGTGCGCTGACAGGAGGTGGTGGGGGCAGCACCGCCAGCCAAGGTAGGGAGTGAGCACTGGCAAAGGGGCTGCCCAGGAAGCGGGCTCGGAGCACCACTGCCCCCCCTTTCAGGACCTTTCATCCCCTGTAAAGTGCTGATGCATGTACCCCCAATGCCCCCCCCCACACATAAATTGCAGCTTCACTCCCCCACCACATCCTACCTAGGTCTACCTTCTCTAGGTAGTGACAGGCTCCAAATAGCTCTCTGCCTTAGTGAAACAGCTCTCAGCTGCTTAGCGCTTTAGAATGGGCTCGTTTGTGCCATGGTGTTAATGTCCACTAAGGCTGCATGTCTGCTAGCAATTAAATTGCCACTAGTTTTAGTGGCGCCATTAAATAGTGGCTACAAACATTTGCAATACGTCTGTGGAGGCTGAGACCGAGGCAGAGAGTTGAGTCATTGGCCCAGGCAGTACTGACAGAGGGAATCTGAACGAACACCAGAGGCGGGCACTCTTCCCCTCCTGCCCTCCATCCCCACCCCTTCCCGGATTGCATTCTGAGGTGGCCTGAAAGCTCCTTACTGGAGGTCTCCGAAGAGGCCATGTGGAAAACCAACCTTGTCAAGCCCCAGCATATTTAAGGATAGAAGCAAGCGTGTGAGGTTGCGTAACTCCGAGGGACACCCTTCCCACCGCTGCCTCATGCATGGCACTGCCTGTCTGCAGTAGTGCTGTGCACAGCCCGTGTGCCCATATACAGCAGCTCTGGATGGAAGGGGTCTTGGAACACTGGAACTACCCAACTTTATAGCTGAGGGAACTGAGGCACAAAGCTGAAATGACCGCCTAAGGTTCCCTGGTAGCGTCACGGGGAGACCCCCCAGCCCAGGACACGTTTTATACCACACTTTCCCTGGTTTGCTCAAAAGACCAGCCCTTCCCTTGTGCACAGCAAAGATATATCCATAGGTAGCCACTGGCCCGGATATGTCTCTATATATAGATATATAGACATATATCTAGAATATATTCAATATGGTAGCCGTGAAGCACATGTGGCAATTTAAATTTAAATTAATTCAAATGAAATAAAATAAAAATTTCATTTTATGGTGCATATGAGTTGCACCAGTCATGTTTGAAGTATTCAGTAGCTACATGTGGCTTGTGGCTACCATATTGGAATTTCCATGATCTCAGAAAGTTCTCCTAGGTGGACTATAGATTACACTGGGGTCTACAGAGAGATTGGGAGGCAAGGCAAAAAGAGTGGTGTTTTTGTTCTGGTTTGGCTTGGTTTTTGCCCAGTGTGCCAAGCATGGTGGTAGCACTTCGCATGCCTGACCTCGTTCAGTCTTCACAAGTGCTGGGATGTAGGTGTTCTCACAAGTCCCTTTTTACAGATGAACTCAACAAGGTTAAGTAACTTGCCGTGATCACACAGCCTGTAAATGATGAGCAAAGGCTCCGACTCAAGTCTGTTTGATTTCAGAGGCCAGGTACTTAAATACTAATCTCTACTGTTTCCAGTGGATAGAAAAAGATATAGACCCAAGTGCTGCTATAGAGACAAGCCAACAGATGCTGTTTTCAAGGTGGCAAAGACAAGGAAGGGGCTCAGAACCAATTACAGGAATTAATGAGGCTTGTTTGGTCCTAGAAGAGAAGACCAAAGGGTGATGTCATCCTGTCTCCAGGAATGGGAGACGGCCCTGCAGGCAGCAGCCCTCCGTGGGTACCAAAGGTCAGAGAAGAGAAAAGACAGGGAGCAAAGAGAATTCAGGTGGTCCCAAGCAGGTGCTTCTTGAGCACTGAGCAATGGAGAAAACAGAGAGAGATGACAACGGCCCCCTAGAGACATTCAGAGAACAAGAGCCTCCTGTTTCACACCTTCATAGTCCCAGTGGTGCCTTACAGACAGGGGACAAGAACATAAGGGGTCCTGATCCCTCTCCTGATGGTGGAAAAGGTGGGAGAAAGAGAGGGAAAGGCAGACAGAGATGGTGGAGGAATTGCCGTGTGCTCCAGCCACTGCTTTGCCAGGAAGTGGACAGTTCCTTGACACCCATCACTTTGCTTTTCCCAATTTCCACTTTGGTGGTTTTGAGGTCCCTCTACTTGAGCCTTAGGAACAAAGGCAGAGGCTGAAATGTTTGGGACTGAAACCCTGCAGAAATTCTGTCCGACTGCTCTGACGTACGCGGACGCAGGAGGCTGAGGCCAAAAGCATCTCCTACTTGCCGTGCACCGGGCTGGGCGGTTGGGATTACAAAGCAACCACGATTTGAGGAGTATGCACTAGTGACTCCTAATCCTGAGAAGTCTGCCTTGAACTTCTTGGGATGGCTTCGGGCACAGAGCCGGGTCTCCAGGTGTCTCGTTGCTGGCTTTGGGTCTGGTTTCTGGGAGTGACTGGGGGGTGTGGGTAGGATGGGTGTCTGGGAAACTGGATTACCATTGTTCAATTATTTCCTTTCTGTTTTATTTCTTTAGAAAAAAAGGTGCTATTAAAACTCCCCCAAATTTCCCTCTATAAGTGCTGGAAGGGGTCTAGAGGGCATCTAGCCAGCATCCTCATACGACGGATGAAGAAACTGAGACTCAGAGAGGTTAAGTGACTTGCCCAGATTGCCCAGCTAGTTGGTGGCAGAGCCAGGGCTAGACCCCAAGGGTGACAGACAGAGGTTTTGATGGCAGTTCTCACCACGCAGGGGTGATGCCCTTTGCCTTGTATCCGGCGCTGGGAACTTAGTCACCAAATGTACCTTGAACAAAAGCAAAAAACAGGCTCCTGTGGGGTCGTTTTCAATCTCTGGAGAGTGGAGATGGGGCTGGGGCTGTGGATCTAGACAGAGGAGGGCCCTTGATCTTCTTGATGTCACTGAGGTCCTTGAAGAGTGTGGCTCCATTGTCCCTGCTGACCTGCCCCCACGGCTCCCGTTCCTCAGCCTGACAGCCCGTTCTCCTCCCCTCATTATCTCTGTGGTCGCCACCAGCTTCTTTCCTCCCCTCGGAGCCCGGCCTCTGAGATGCTTCTGAAAAGCTCTTTGAGGTTCCCTAGACCTTTTGCCCTTAAAGATGTAATAAGGCTTTGTATATTGTTGTCATTGTCAACTGTAACACAAATGGCTGGATTTTAATTGATGATGTTTATCAACTGACATCTGCTCTCTGTACCCCCTGCTCTGCCTTGTGTACGAATGTATCCCGGATGTAGCCAGCATTCCGGTGGCTGGGATCTGTATTCTCCGTGTATTTGTGTGCTCTGTCAGCCTCTCTGTACTCCCTCTCTGTGTACAACTATGTTAATGTGTATGCTCTCTGCAGCCTTCTGATGTCTGTCTCTGTGTGTATTTAACCTTGTACTAATGTTCACAATGTAATAAAAACAGAACCAAAAGTACACAACACCTTCTGGCGATTTTTAAACCTAAGGGAGATGCTCACTTCTCTGGGATGGATGCGTGAGCTATTACCGAAAGGCAGCGGGGTGGATAAAACTTCTCATTGACTTTGGAAGGGTCCGTGAGCCTCGCAACCCTCTGCTGAAGGTTGGCAGGTGAGAAGGGGCTCACCTATGAGGAGGAAGAGCAGAAGGCTGACCTCACAAGCCTTGCAGGTGAATCGTTCCAATCCGGAGCGTTCTGCCTGAAATCTCAAAGTGCAGAGCAGGAATGAGGCAGCTGTGAGCAGACTGAGTCTCCTGGTATCTGTGGAAGCTCCCTGGCCCCCAGACTTGGGTAGAATTTTTTAACCACTCTACAAAATTTCACCTTGAGAAATGCCCTTCCAAATGTCACAAGGAGGCTGTCCATCCCTCCTCCCCTGACCTCTCCATCCTGATCACAGAAGCCCAGGGAACTTGGTCCATTTAGGAGACTTGTCCTAAGGTTTTGATGTGGTCTGTTGTAAAGGAGTGAAGCCAGCATCCCTGGACTTGGTCCACCGGGGTTGAGCCAGGCCCTGTGGGCATCCCTGTGTGCTCCCTGCCACGGCTTCGCGGTCATAGGCCCACAGGTGGTGCTCACAGGTGGGCGCCATGTACGAGATGACAGCACAGCATCCTGCTCTGCTTCCCCCTTGGCCGTGTGATCTTGTGGCTTCCTTTACAGTCACCCAGCAAGTATTTATTGAGTTACCTACTACGGACCAGGCACTCTTTTAGGTACTGATGATACAAACATGAACAAGCCAAAATGGTCACCTTCTCTCAAAAGCTTATCTTCGGGCGTCCCTGGTGGCACAGTGGTTGAGAATCTGCCTGCTAATGCAGGGGACATGGGTTCGAGCCCTGATCTGGGAAGATCCCACATGCTGCAGAGCAACTAGGCCCGTGAGCCACAACTACTGAGCCTGTGCGTCTGGAGCCTGTGCTCCTCAACAAGAGAGGCCGTGATAGTGAGAGGCCCGTGCACCGCGATGAAGAGTGGCCCCCACTTGCCACAACTAGAGAAAGCCCTTGCACAGAAACGAAGACCCAACACTGCCAAAAATAAATAAATAATTAAAAAAAAAAAAAAAAAAAAAGCTTATCTTCTAGCAGGGGAGACAGCCAATGACCAAGCACGTAAATAAGACAGATGCGAGTTGTAATAAGGGTCATAAAGTAATAGGATACAAGAGAGTGACAGGGCACACACTTTAGATAGGGGATCATAGAAATCCCCCCGAGGAAGAAACACGTGAGCTTAGAATGACAGGAAAGAGTCAGCTTTGAGAATGCCAGGCAGAGGACCACCATGGACAGACACTTTGAGGTGGGAATGAACTTGCTGGGGCAACAAAAATGGGCCTTTTTGGGCTGGAGACATGTCTGAGAGAGAAAGGAGGGAGCTGGGTTCAGAAAGGAAGGCAGAGCCCCAAAGAGACGGGATGTTGTAACCATGGTAAAGAGTCCAGGTGTGTTCTGAGCACAAGAAACCACAGGAGGATGCTGACCCTCCCCAAAATGGGCTGTGTTTTACACTTAGAGCTGACAATTTGTTTGAAAAATTGGATGTGAGGGGTGAAAGAAAGAGAAGAATCTAGGGTGACTCCAAGATTTTGGTCTGGGCAACAGGGTGAAAACTGGAGGCTCTTAAGCTAATTCCATCCTCTTACCTCCCTAACTCAGGGTATTTCAGACACCACGTGACCACTCCATCCTTCCCGGTCCCCTACTGTCCTCTCCCCATCTGTCACACACACCCAAGTGGGAGGGAGGGAAGGAGCGACAGAGGGAGGGCGGGGGGAGAAACTGGGGCCTTTCCCACAAGCCTTTCGGAGGCTGTATCTCCCACAACCTTTCTGGCTTCTTGCCTCTCAGGAAGGAATTTCCTTTCCAGGTGATCATATTAAGTTTCAACGAAGCAATCATTTGTCTGAGTATTACATTAAAAGAGTGTAAATCAATCATCCTCATTTATAGGAATAATGAACTGTGGGGACAAGATTTTATACCTGAATGGGATAATAATGCCATCTTAAAACCCTCCCAGGAAGGTTTGCCGGCGTAAAGCATGGACTGACTCTCAAAGGATGGGCAGGCGGGGGGGATGCAGACTCCATGCCTACACAACCCCAGCCCCTCAGATCATCCAGCTCCAGGTGGGGTGTGAAGACCCAATCCTCTAGATGGAGGGTCATACAGACCCTGGGCGTCAGCAGAAGAAGTTGCTCAGACATTATTAGGAGAGCCGCCCCTCAGACTTCACCCCAAGCCCATTAGCAATCCTGAGTGGGGAAGCCAGCCTGAGGGGATGCTCTCAAAACGCCACACCCACGGTCAGCCACAGCACTGCGCACGGTCCATACCTGCCAGGGCTTTACCATCGACAAAGCACTTTCAGCCTCCCCCGTCATCTCAAATCAGTGAGGCAGACAGGACATTTAGCCTCGGAGAAATGCCCAAGGCTCCCTTGCTTCCTGGGGGTGTATCCAGAACGAGCATCTTCCCAGAACTTCGGGGAGCTGTTTACTGGATAGCAGAGAGTCCTCACTCTCATCCTTGGCAGCTCTGCCTGGCCTGGAAACTCCCTCCCCTTAAGGCCATCCAAGCTCTAAGAGAGACCAGAGCAAGTGCATGAACGCCTACAATGAGAAGCTCAGGGCAGACTTGCCCCAGATGGAACAGGGTGAATTGGTTGAGGGTGTCCCACTCTGGGGTAGAAGAGAGAAAGCTAAGGTGGCAGAGGACAGACGGCGGGATGAGGGGAGGGTACAAAGCTTCCTGATACTCCATGTGGGAGGGATGCTCTGTGTGCACTGACCTGGGTGGAGGAAAGCGTGGCATTTAATTTACCACTTACACCCTGGGGAGAGGAGCTTTGAAAGCAGAGTCCATGAAGGAAGTGGCAGACTTGAGGTGGGAGGTGGCGGGGAGAGAAGGGGAACATGGGAGGAGCAAAAGGCACATACCGGGGAAACTGGGGAGGGAAGTGCACCCTGCCTGTCTACAGCTTTGCACAGAGCCAAGCCCTCAAGGGATAGTGCTGACTTGGCATCTTCCCAGTCTGGGGAGCCCCGTCCCTCACCACATCACTCACTGCCCCTTTCCCAAAGCTCATGCCTCTGATTCTTCCTTGATATCACAAATTAGATGTCACCTTCTCCAGGAAGCCTTCCCTGATGCCTACTCCCCTCCAAAGTTCCCCCACCAGGACACTGCAGAACAACTTGTCCATCCAATAAATTGAGTGCCCAAGTGCTCAGTGAGTCCTGGGTGGGGAAGAAGAGAATCAGTTTCTATTCTTGCTTCAGTTGAAGGGCTTTCTGGGTTGGACAAGAATTTTCCCAGGCCTCAAAATGCAGAAACAGCCACCCAATCGACCTTGCCTAGTAATGGGGTTGGCCCACGGTGAGGAACGCTTTCCCATATCCTGTGACTGTCTTGGTAATGTTTCAGCCACAAATCCCAGGATCCATCCACAAGGTGAGTTAAATCCTTGTTCGGCCTGGTTCGCGTGCACGGGTTCAGAATGTGTCCTATAGTGGGGCCTTTTTTGCTGTGTTAGACATAGTAGAATACAGTGTAGACATTTAAGAGATGTGGGTTTCCATCCAAATCTCACCACGTGCCAGCTGGATTGGGGTAAATAACTCGTATCTGTCTCCGAATCAAATGCAGAGAGCATCGTATGCTAGAGGTCAGCCTGCTCAGTGCTTGGGCCACAAACGTGTCTCACCGGATGATAGGCATTATCATTCTCTTTATTCTGGAGAGTCAGTGCAGTTGGTAATTGAGGATGAGACTCTGGAATATTCTGCCTGGGTTCATGCCCCAATTCTGTCATCTTCTAGACATGTGGCCTCAGACAAGTTGATCTCCTGCTCTGTGCCTCAGTGTTCTCACCTGTTAAATGGACGTAGGAAGAACACCCCCCCAACACACAGTGTTGTGACCCTAAAATGAGAAGATGTATGAACAGGGTATAGAAGTGTGCCTGGTGCTTAGCAAGAACTCAGTAAACGTGCAATTGTTACTGCCGTGCTTGTTATTATCAACCGTTAATGTTACCTAAACGTTTAAAGCTATGTCTAGTCAGGTTATAAAAAAGCAAAATTATATTACAACCCTCTCATCTTGTGTATGATCTCCTCATTGACTGCAAGTCAGTAAGCCCATCCCAGTGCCCTCTCTGTGCAGAGCCCTATGAAGATGGTGCCGGGGATAGAAGAGATTTCTGCCTTGGAGAGGATCCTAATCCAGAGGGTGGGTCAGACACAGTCAAACACAACTGACCCATGGCTGGTAACAGTCCATCCAGTCCCGAATGAACAGACAGACCAGACACATGGAGGATGGAGACTTTGGGCTGTGGTGCAAAGAGCCCTGAGCCAGGAATCAAGAGATATGGATTCTAGTCCCACTTCTGCTCACTGAGCAAATTACTTCACCACTCTGACCCTCAGTTTCTTCATCTGTAAAAGAGTTCGATACCCTGAGCTTACTCCCATTCAGTTTGAACACTCAGTGATTTCAAAGTTCAACTTAATGTTACACTCTGTTTTTAAAGAAAGTTCTCTTCAAAAATCACCTCCTTGGGCTTCCCCAAGGTGGTGCAGTGGTTAAGAATCCGCCTGCCAATGCAGGGCACACAGGTTTGAGCCCTGGTCCGGGAAGATCCCACATGTCACAGAGCAACTAAGCCCGTGCACCACAACTACTGAGCCTGCGCTCTAGAGCCCTTGAGCCACAACTACGGAAGCCTGCACGCCTAGAGCCCATGCTTCTCAACAAGAGAAGCCACCACAGTGAGAAGCCCGCACACGGCAACAAAGAGTAGCCCTAGCTCGCTGCAACTAGAGAAAGCCCGTGCGCAGCAATGAAGACCCAACGCAGCCATAAATAAATAAACACATAGATAGATAGATAGATAAATAATCACCTCCTTGAAGGAGGTTTTGATGATCTACATAATAAAGAATCACTGCATTATCTGCGTCCTTCAAAGTAATATATCTTGTCTCATTTTTGTGCCTGGAGGAAGGTACCCTTCAGGTGAAATCTGTTTGCCTTCCCTTGCACGCAAATAAAAAGTCTCACCTTCTGCGTTCATTTTTTGCCCTCGCTACCAGGACACTCATAGATAAATAAACGCAGCACCCAGTTATGGGAATCAGCTCACTTGCACAACCATTAAGGCCTTCTTCTTCCACTTGTAGCAAATTCTGTTCTCTGTTAACATTACTCACATAACTTTGTAACCATAAGTTTACACCTCATAAGTCAAATCAAGTCCATGTGGAAACTGATGAAATTTAATTCACTTTAATTTTTAACTCTAAGTAATTTAGTATTCCAACAATATAAGCAGATTGTAAACAGATTAGAAAATATGAATTAGTCAAAAAAGCAAATAAAAATGCCAACAATCTTGCCAAAGATAACCTTTTATTATCTAGCCTTTTAGATTGTTTACTTTACATGCAAATAATTCGTATAATTAAAGAGAATCATATTCTATTCTATTCTATTACACTCTTTCCAACCTGCATTTTTTTTCACTTAACATGGATAAATTTTTAAATTATCTACATTATGAGTTGTAAAGGCTGAGTGGTATTCCATTGCTTGGAGTTCTCTATTTTATTCGACAAATCTGCTATAGTTAGACATTGAAGTTGTTTCCAATTTTTTGCTATTCTCAGCAATTTTGCAGTGAACGTGCTCAATTATTTTCTTAGGATCTATTCCTATTAATGAAATGGCTGGGTTAAATGGTCTATATATTTTTAAGATTTTTTGATACATGTCACTGGATCTATTTCCAGAAATTCTGTAGTAATTATATGAATACCTCTTTCCTTTCCCTTTCCCAAGAAACACGTGTTGTTTTCTTTATTTATGTTCTTTTTTTTCTTAATTTTTTTAACCTAAGAGGAGGGAAATGGTATCTTGTTGTCTTATAGGCATTTCTTTGATCACGGAGGCTGGATATTTTACTCTATGTTCATTGAGCAATTATATATTTCGTTCATTCAGCAAATATTTATGAATCACCTTCTCTGTGCCAAGCACTCTTCCAGTATTTTTCCTATGAATTCCCTGTTAACGTAGATATAACTTTTAAGTGATCAATCGCTTCTTACGTCTCATCACTTTCAACCAGCACCACGTCTCTGGGTAACATCCTGTTTAGGTAAATTCTCTCCCATCTTCCATGGAGACGAGATGCCTGCGACCTCATTATTGACCTTCCTTAGCCTGGTCTTTTCCTGCCTCTTCACTAAATCAGTATAGAAGCCTGAAGGAGAGGTTTCTGCCAGGAGGCCGGCTGGCTGACCACCAGGGCCCTGGTGGTGTGGAAGCCACATCAGTGCATTCACTCCACTGCAGAGCTGACAGTCCATCCTCCACGTCCAGAAGCTGCATTTCGTTAGTGCCCCAGAGCTGATCCGAGCAAGCTGACCCATAGCAAGGAAACCATGGAAGACCTGAGTACATAAACCAGAGGGCCCGCTTCTTTATTTGTCATGAGAAATAGAGCTGCCAGGCGGACCAAACGATTGTGGGATTCTCCAGTACAGTCTCTCCTTCAGGCAAGTTAGGGCAGCAGCTGCTCGGCTCACAGGGGTGCTTCGGGAGCAGGAAAGAAGAGTGGGGGAATAGGTTACAGAATTTGGAAGTTTGAGAGCTTCAGGCTCTGATGTCCCACCTTCAGCGCCTGGGTGGGCACAGCCAGCGTGGGCTCTATGCTTTGTGGCTGCTGGCATCCTGATGTCCTTGTGTTCAGCCCTGACCTGCCTTAGCTGTGGTCCCAGCTTAGACACAGCTTGCTGTCCTATCAGCCACATGTCTTTATAAAGTGATTTGACCCCTGCTTAACGTCCTGATTTAAAGTTTCATGTTTTGTTTTATTTCTCCTGTGTTCAGTACATGTATATTGAGAACTTACTGTGTTTCAGGCATCAGGCACCAAGTCTTAATGACTTGGGCTTCTGTTGGTGCCTGAGGTAACAGAGTAGTAGTTAGGCATGATGGATCGTCTTAATGTTTTTTAAGGGAAAGTGAGTAACCAGTTCTAATGGTGTCCTCGTTTTTGGCAGTGCTTTTAAGACCCTTTGAAATGATGCAGTGGACCTGTCTGCTCCCTTGGCCCATCTCTGCCTTCAGCCTCAGTTGCAGGGGACAGTTCCATGTGACCTCAGACTCCCTCGTGAGGACGGCATCCCATCTTACGCACATCTTTGTCCGATGCAGTGGAAGCCCAGAAACACGAGGGACTTGACACACCTGGGGTTGACTCTCAGCCAGTGGGGGCTGAGAACCAGCACACACGTGCTCCACCTGCCCTTCCCCCAGGGGGCAATGCCAGGAGGACCATTTCTCAGGAGGCCCCTACATGAAGCACATGTCCTGTTGCGCACAGCAGTAGCCTCGATTACACGTCCTCAAACATAAGGCTTGTTTTCCTTCCTTGCCTCAATTCCAGAGGTCACCATCCCCCAAAGGAACAGCAAGAACCCATATCCTGGGCTCTGCTTGTGCTTTTGAGGGGGTGGAGCCTGGGAGAACTGGTCTTACTTGGAGTACAGGGAGCTGCAAACATAGCATGTGGAGGCCCTGTGGACCTCCTTTAAAGACCACAGCAGGTGATGACATCACTGCCAGGGACTCCCAGGAAGACCCAGAATTCCCTGCAATCCTCCTACCGGCACATCATGGGGAGAGGGAGCGACAGTACCAGGAGAACCCTTAGAAGAGGCCCCAAATAACCACTAAGACTTTGTATATTTCTTGGATGCCTAGAATAGAAGGATTTCCCATCTTAGGTTGGATCCTTAGGAGCTGATGCTGAGCTGGGATTCTTGGGCAAGCGTTTTATGGAGGGAGTTTTCTCAGGAGAAGGGGGGTGAGGGAAGGAGGAGAGGGCAGGGGAAGAAAGCCAAGCAAGGATGTGGGCTCAGCTGGACGCTGGCCCACAGAGACCCTGGAACAGGAAGCTCAGAGTGTGGATCACACCTCAAGGAAAAAAGATGGCTCAGACGCTGGCTGGAGGCTGCCCCCACCACGACACTTCCCTAGAACCTAGCACGGTGGCTGATTGGGAACTGTCCCAGGAGCTGGGGGGCAGACGTACCAGCTCAACAAAGGGGCCCTGGCTGGACACGGGCAGCGTCCACTGCATTTCCCTGAGTGATGCGCTCGTGATCCATGGGGTAAACCATTTCCCCTTCCTGATGCAGAGACCTCTGCTCTGGCTGTGTGCTCTGAAACGTTCCTTGCCCAGAGCTCCCCGTTTAGTCTTAAGAGCCTCTCTCTCTCTCATCTTCTCCAAAAGAAAGTTCCCACTGAGAGAGCTCAGTGCAGTGCTGGGGATTCTCTCCAAATACAGATTTGTAACTGCTATGACCTCATCCCAAGTCATCAGCATGAAAATGCTCCCCAGTCTCCATCCTTCCCTCCAGGGTTGCACGGGGATAACTGGGGATCACTGTACAAGGTGAACACCAGAGCCCTTCCTCCAAAGCCACATCACCTTGGAAGGACAAGGCTTACCTCTACTGCAAGGCGATCCAAAACAACTCCTCATAATGAAACCTCAGGGTCTCATTCCACACTGTCTTCAGACCTTCAGTTTAAGACTCTAGATTCCAATTCCAGCTCTGCTACTCACCTCCTCCCCAGAGGGTTTATCATAGCATTTCTTCCAACCCGGTGAAGTGTCCCCTCAACAATGGTCACTGTCTCTGTTTCATGTTGTAGGAAGGGCAGGGCTGGAACTCCATATTTTCGATCGTGCACACAGAGGTGGTGTGGTGCCGTGGTTAAGGGCACAGACTCTCGGTCTAAGTTTCCTGGTCTCAGGTCCCACCGTTATCACACATTTAATTAACTATGTCAATACTGGCAGCTGCCCCATTTTATTTTTGTGCCTCATTTGCTTCTTTGTAAAATGGAGATATTGGTGTTGTGAGGACTGAAGGAATGAACAGACTTATAAGATGCTTTGAACTGTGCTTGGAACGTGGTGACAGTAGCTGTTCCCATTACTGATAGGAATCAGTGATGTGAAATCGATGCACTCTTAAATGTGTGAGTTTAAAAAGAAAAAAGGCAGATGAGGATTTGCTGGAGTTTCACATGTTGAGCTGGAAACACACACACACACACACACACACACACACACACACACACACACACACACACACACACACACACACACACACACACACCTGTAAACCATACAGGCTCATCTCACTTGAAATTTATGATTACAAATCTCAAATTAGGGTCTGACACTCCCAGTAATCCTATTATTTTTCTCCGAAAGAGTCATTCTCAGCCCAGACAGCACATGGGAATTATCTAGGGAGTTTCAGCAATAACTAACTTTAAAGTAAGTTATACTAACTTTATCATTTAAAACTATGTTGTTTTTAACTAAACTATAGTTAAAACTATAGATGCCCAGGACCCACCCAAGACCAATTAAATCACAATCAGAATAGGGCAGAGGGAGCAGGCATGAGAATATTTGGAAAGTTCTGCAGGTGATTCTAAGGTGCAGCCGAGATGGAGAAACGTTGCTTGAAGGAGATGATTTCAGAACTTCTCTCTCCTCTAAATCTCCCACCCCCTGCCTTCTCCTTTCAACGCCCAGCTGATAAACTTGCTTCATCCTTCACGGAGAAAACTGAAGCTATTAGCAGGAAACGTCCTCACCCTCCCACGGCCAAAGCCACTGAAGCACCTGCCTATGAAGCCAAGTCTTCTCTCTTCTTGACAGTTCCCTCCTTTAGTCGACCCCCGTTTCTGCTCAGCGTTTGCCTCTTCTCCACTGCCAAAGGCGTACAACATCCCCTGGTTCCTCTTGGCTTAGGGAAGAACAACACACAATCAAAAACAAGCCCTCTCCTTGACTCTGCACCACCTCCAGCTCCCACCCCCTCGTTCCTCCATCTGAAGAGCCATGTGTGTGCGCCCATGTTCACAGAGCATGATTTACAGTAGCCAAGGGGTAGAAACAACTCAAGTGTCCATCAACGGAAGAACGGATAAAGAAAATGTACAATTTTGACACGTGCTAATTCGACATGGGTTATGACCTGGATGAAACTTTGAGGGCGATACACCAAGTGAAATAAGCCGATCACAAAAGGCCAAATAATGGATGAATTCCACTCAAATTAACAGAATCAGAAAGTAGGAAGATGATTGCCTGGGGCTGGGTGGAGGAAGGAGGGGAGAGGTATGGCTTAATTGGTACAGAATTTCAGTTTGGGAAGATGAAACAGAGTTCTGTGGATGGATGGTGGTGATGATTGCACAACAGCGTAGATGGACTTGATGCCAGTGAACTGTACACTTAAAAAATGGTTAAGATGGCAAATTTTACATCATGAGTATTCACCACAATTAATAAGAATAATAGTTGCATACACCTGCTCTCCTCAATAACCTCCATGTGTTCCTCAACCCACAGGCACTCCGGGTTCTGCTTCCCCCACTCCACCAATCCTGCTCTGGCCAAGGTCACCTTGACATGCATGTTCACAAAGCCAGTAACCACCTTCCCCTCCTCGCCTTGCTTAACCTTGCTGAAGCACCCAGCTGTTTTCCTGAGATGCTCCGCTCTCCTGGTTTCCATGACAACATGTGCTCTCGTTTTCTCCTCCTAAGTGCCCCCCCCACCCCAAGCCCAGGGCTTAGGTCACAGAATTAAGGGTTTCCTCCATTCTCTCCTGGACCTTCTCTCTCCAATCTGTTCTTTTTTCCGGGGGAACTCGTCTCCTCTCATCATTTTAAATATGTTTAAAGAGGTTGATGACTCTCACAGTTCCATCTCCAGCCCCAACTTTTTCTCTGAACTCCAGACTCTTAAACGCCACTGCTCACTTGACATCCCGTTTCAGTGTGCACTTAATGTGTTCAAAATAAAACTCTTTGATTGTACCTCCTCCTCCCAAATGGAGCATCCAACATTCTTCCCCACCTCAGCAAAGGTTGGGTTCTTCACGTTTGACTAGCATCCCTCATTTCTCTCCTTTCTTGGTCTCCCATCTCTAAGGCATTAGCAAATCCTGACAGTTCTCCCTTCGAAATATGTCTGGGATCTGCCCACTTCTCTACGTGCCCATCACCTCTTTAGGCCCAGTCACCTTCTCTTCTTGCCTTGACTGTTGCAGTAGCTTCTTTACTGGTCCAGAGTCCTGACCGATTCTTCTCCTTCAAGCTTATCTCAACCCTCTCTGCTCTTTGCCCTCACCCACACCGGTCACTTCAGTTTCCCCATCAGGCTTGTGCTTAACCCAGCTTAACTCTTTCCTACCCAGTGCCTTTGCACACACAGTACACACGCGTGCACACACACACACACTCTTCCTTCCCTCACACTCCTCCTCCTCCTCACCCCCTGTCCATTCGCATGGCAAGCCCCTCTCATCCTTAAGATCTCTGCACAGATGTCGCTTCTACAGAGAAGCACGCCTTCTTTGGTCAAGCTCACTCAACAGGCATCACCTTATATTATCATCCATCCCTTACGTCCAGTTGTTACCTTCTTGGACTTTATCACAATTAGCAATTATGCCTATTTGTTAACTCTTTATTGCCTACCTCTGCTAATAAACCCTGGACCCCATAAGCACCGCGCTCTGTGTCTGTTGGATTCACCACTGTGTTTCTAGAGACCCTCTGATACTGTCCTCCTGGGACATGCACAGTACATTTGTTAAGTCCTTGTCTGACAGATTATGGTGCAGGGTCATCATGGGACATGATGATGCCTTATACTTAAAGCTTGGGTTCAGATTAAGCTTGACTTTTCTGGTTATGTTCCAGAAGTTTATAATCCTGAATTTTCCCTATTTATTTATTTATTTATTTATTTATTTATTATTGATTGATTGATTGATTGATTGATTGCTGTGCCGTGTGGCTTGCGGGATCTTAGTTCCCTGACCAGGGATCCACCCCCGGCCCTCAGCAGTGAAAGTGTGGAGTCCTAACCACTGGACTGTCAGGGAATTCCTGATTGACTAATAAAAATTTAATGCTTTATTAAGACAGCTGATCTCAAACAATGTGAACCAGTGGACTATATTACTTTTTAAAGCAAGTTTTTGAGGATAATAATTAAATATATGTTTTGTACTTAAAGCAAGATTTTTTAAATTGAAGTATATTTGGTTTACAATGTTGTGTTAATTTCAGGTGTACAGCAAGTGATTCAGTTATTTATATATCTCTGAATCTTTTTCAGATTCTTTTCCCTTATAGGTTATTATAAAATATTATTATAAAATATTGGTATAGTTCCCTGTGTGTCCCTTGTTGGTAAAGCAAGATTTTTATAAAAATAAGAATTTAGGGCTTCCCTGGTGGCGCAGTGGTTGAGAGTCCGCCTGCCGATGCAGGGGACGTGGGTTCATGCCCCGGTCCTGGAGGATCCCACATGCTGCGGAGCGGCTGGGCCCGTGAGCCATGGCCGCTGGGTCTGTGCGTCTGGAGCCTGTGCTCTGCAACAGGAGAGGCCACAACAGTGAGAGGCCCGCGTACCGCAAAAAAAAAAAAAAAAAAAATGGAGTTATGAAGACACCAGCTAGACCTTAGCTCTTCTCCCCCAGCTTATCTTTTCTCTCTCTGAAGAGACAGAGGAGGAAGCATGAAGAGGGAAAACCTACTTAGAAAGAGATGTACTTTTCACATTGAGTGTTTAAAATAAATCCAAGGATCATAACCAAGACCTGTCTCATTAACAGATGACACAGTTCGCATTGTGTGGACTGTGCTTTTGTTCTCTAGTCCATTGAAGTCTTTCCAATAAGGACCTCTTTCTACTGAGTCGCATGCAATAATACTTTACAAGTAGGCTTCTAGAAGCTTCTTAGCCTTATCAAGTTCCCAGACGGGCCATAAGATCACAGATTGCCTTAGATTTCCTGTCTCCAGAGCCGTTTTCCAAAACAACTTGTATGCTTTGCTTGAACAGAATTTTTCAGAGAATATTTTAAACAGTCTCTCAACAGATGTTTGCACTGGGTTCATCTCAGTTATTGGTGCTGAGCACTCCCCGAGCCTCTAAAAAACAAATAAACAAAACAAAACAAAACCCGATGGTACGTTTTCTAAGAGCCACCAAGCAGGCGTGTTAGAGAACCAGCAGGGACAGTGTGTACAGACATGCTCTAGAGCAGAGCAGAGAAGTCAGAGAGATTAAAAAAGAAGAGGAAAGAAAAGAGAGAAATAGCATCCTGTTTGCTCTGGTCGGATTTGCTGCCACTGCTCAAGGGCTGCCGCTCCCCCGTTTTCATTTCTGGCAATTTATTCCTGCCGTTGTCTCTGGGAGGATTCGAGTCTGCAAAGGGAATCTGACAAAACATCGAAAAGTGTAGCTGAATAAAAATGCTGAAAGATCCCTGCAGAGGCAGGCAGATGTCTCTTGTGTGGGCCAGGGATATAGATGGGCCTGAAAGAGGAAAGAGAGCGTTTCCTCACTGCTTGAGCAAGACGTCGAAGGTCTAACCTCGGGTTTGGCCACCAACTAAGAGTCAGGCCGATGCTAATTACATGAACTAGGATGTTCTAATGTGGTGTGTGCGCCTGCTTGGAACATGGGATGCTTTGATATTCACTTACAATGTGGTTCTGTGGATCTGCTTTAATTCTCCATACGGTGACTTCCTGGTTGGAGAGCTGTAAAGAGCTACAATCTTGAAGTATTTGAAAAGAATCTGCATGCTTTTCAGCCTGAACCATATGATGAGGTCACACTTGTGCCATCTGGTCACAGGGCCCCAAAACTCTTGAGCAAGAGACTGGACCCTACTTCCTGGGTTATGAAACCAGCAGCCATTAAAATCATGTGATGGCAACTTGTGGCAGAGCGGGGCAGAAAAATCACTATCCGAGAAAGACTAGTTGTCTTTCTTTTCTCCCTCTATAGATGAATATGGTCCAGAATTATAAAGAAAGTGTTCTGGAGGAGGCTGGCTGAACTCACAGATTACAGATGAGATCTATCTGTGTCTTTTAGGAACAAGACAGTTCTCTGGGTAGTGGGCTTGTAGGTAGTTTTATTTGAGTTGAGTTGTTTTTCTATAATTTCTGACGTTTTGCACAACATCAATTACTGCTGTAATCTGAATTTTTTTAATCTCCTTTTTCAGAGAAAATAGGTTAGGAATGGTTTGGCTCTCTGGCTTTTAGGTCACCACACTGAAAAGTAACTCCTACACATTCCAAAACCCTGGAACAGAGGTGGAGGGTCCCCTCATGTCTAACACACACAAGAGCAGCGGGGTTTAGTTGCTGCTGTTTTATTGGACTTTTGTTGTTCATCTATCTTTCACCTTGTCTCAGAAGGAATTAAAGGAGCCTTTCCAAGGCCAAAGAGGACTTTAAAAGACGAGAAAGTAATATGAAAGTAGAGACAAAGTAAAGCAGGAATTAAGCTAAACTGCACTGCACCATCATTCACTCGCCTGCGTATCTGATATGGCCATTCTAAGAGCCAGCCAGAGAAATAGAATCTTTTCGGGTATACAATGCATAGTGTCTAAAAGAAGAAAACAGCTCATCAGCTGAAAGCTGTCTACATGTTGGTATGAAGACCAGCCATCTTTATCCCAGTGGTTTCCTTAAAGGGGATGATGTAACCAACCCGGTTATCCTGAACAATGAGATCCACAGGGCTGGTGCACAAACCAACCTTCAACAGACTTCAGAGTGAATGTCAGCGAAAAATGGTGACAACGGTACACAGTGCTGTGATCTGACTGGCCCCGATATGGTTCACATACCAGGTTGGGTCAGTGGCCTATATTTCCTGCTTACAATTCTCCCTGGCTACTGTCTCTTTCAACCAAACTATGGATAAATGTTGCATGGTGGAGCTGGAGACTGTGCTCTTGGGCAGAGCAAATACTCTGCATTGTGGAACAGATGATGAATCTGAGAGCAGTTCCCATCTGCTTATGAAAATGAAGAAGCCTGGCAAGAATGCCTGCCTCCTTGTCAGAAAGACTTGAGTCAAAGATGCGTGCAGACTATGCCCACGGACACCACTCTTTTCCACCTGCTCCACGTGAGCACAGGTGGGCGGCCAGAGCATCACACTTGCACCCCACAGAGCAGGGACAAAACCACTTTGGTTTTTGGAGCATGTTTGGCCATATGCCCACCCCAGGCAAATAAAACTCTCAACACAGACTTTCTAGTTTGAACGCTGCCACATCATGACACCTTCAGGGATCAACAGCATGCAAAATGAATAAGGTAACTTGTATGAGATTTTGTGCACACTGGAGAAAAGTTAGGGACTACCTACCCAAAATAATAACTTCGGCTGTCTAAAAGGTGACCTATGTCAGGGACTGACAAACATTTTTTTTTTCTGTAAAGGGCCAAAGAGTAAATATTTCAGGCTTTGCAGGATATACGGTCTCTCTCTTAAGTACTCAAGTCTACTGTTCTAGCATGAAAGAGTCATACGTGCTACGTAAACAAGTGGTGCAGCTGGGTTCCAATAAAACTTTGTTTCCAACACCAGTGGAAGGTCGGATTTGGGCCACAAACCATAGTTTGCTAACCTTGGATCTACGTCATTCTTTCTAGCAGTAATTACCCAGAAAGACCAATTTTCTCATCAGGTTATTCCTAATTTAATAATCTAATAAAACAAACAATATAAAAATTCATTCAGTAGGAAAAGAATGACTATCCTTCTCATCTCAATATGTGTAAAAATGCATGTGTACAAGTCATCCAACAGTAGACCCAGAGCAATAACAAACAAGACAGAATTCAAACCAACTGACTCAGCCGGAGAGTCTCCCCAGCTCCTACAGTAATATTGCAGTGCAGTTTTTTTGTGGAACTCCTACAGCGTAACCCTTACCTGATACCTGCCCATGCACCCGTCAAATCCATATGGGGTCTATTAGTTTTGGGTATGGATTTCCTCACAGAACCGGAAGACACATTCCAGAGGTCTCTATGGAATAGCCAAGACTAACATCCACCATCTTGCATATGAAAGCTTGGCCTGGGGAAACCCAAACCCATGGTTGATCAAGTGAGAAGCGAATTCTTTGGGCAAAATGTCCAGGAGACGAATAGGTCTGTAACGTGGGGTGGTAAAGGGTTGCCCTTTTGGAAGACAGGATTCACTTTCCACCAGAGATCCAGGCAGGTAGCATCTCACCTAGAGAGCTTGTTAAGGTCAAGAAGCTAGTGAGGAGTGAATCCCATCATGTAAGATGGTCCTGGAGCAGCCCTGGAGGTACGCGCCTTTCTGGAAGGCTCCAGTCTAGCTTGTTTTTAAAACTTAGCTGTATAATGAGGAATTGTTGCCGGACTCTACATAAAAAGGAGCCTGAGGTACAACATCAGGGCAGTTGCCTGGATTTAGAGATACAGGTGGGCGCCCCCTGGTGTCATTTGGAATGTGAGAGTCCACAGGTTACCTTAAACACCCCTGAATCAGACCACTTTGTCTGATCCAGTTGCCAAATCTATAGGCAAGCCCCTTCCCTGGAGGTTTATTTGCAACTATGTGTTTGCTGGTTTATCAGTTTTCTTTTCAAAGATGAAGAACTTTAACACAAACTTTAAGTATTATAAAGTCCCAGGGAGATACTTCCAAATTTTGGTTTTTTGGTAAGTTACAACCTCCCTAAGTTGTTTTTGGCTATTTGATAGTATTTACCAATCTAGGCACTTATAGCCACTGTACCTTGAAAAATATGAAATAATTACAAATAAATGTTATTATTTTTAAATTTACATAAACAATAACATCCTACTTTATAGCACAGGGAACTATATTCAATATCCCGTGATACACCATAATGGAAAAGAATATGAAAAAGAATATATATATATATATATACATATATATATAAAACTGAATCACTTTGCCACACAGCAGAAATCAACACATTGTAAATCAACTATACTTCAATAAAATTTTAAAAATTAATAAAAATAAAATTTATAGGATCTATATAAAGAAGACAACATATATTTACTTAGGTACATAATAAAGGATTTAAATAAATGGGGGATATATACCATGTCCCTAAATGGGAAAATTTTCAGTTATCTTCAAATTAATCTATAAATGTCATATAATTCCAAACAAAAATCTAAATTTGTTAATTTCACAACATAATAGTAAAATACCTCTGGAAGCATAAGTGCTTGAGACTACTATGTATATACACACATGAAAAATACAGGTGGATAGTTGCACTGTTAGATGTTTAGATGTTTAAAGGTAACATGAAAACTTAATGATTAGAACAGTGTGAAAGTGGTAGCAAAAAGACAGAATAAGCAGCATGGAATTTCATGTGTAATGGATTGTGATCAACATAGAAAGCACTGAAACACAGACATTTGGAGGAAACTAGTGCTCACTTAATAATAAAGACCATGCAGCCTGCAGGAGGCCAGCTTCACCCGATGACCTAGCCTAGCTCTCCATTTTCTTTTGTTTTTTTATTTTTTATAAATTTATTTATTTTTGGCTGCGTTGGGTCTTCATCACTACACACAGGCTTTCTCTAGTTGTGGCAAGCAGGGGCTACTCTTCACTGCAGTGCACGGGCTTCGCATTGTGGTGGCTTCTTTTGTTGCGGACCACAGGCTGTAGGCGTGGGGGCTTCAGTAGTTGTGGCATGTGGGCTCAGTAGTTGTGAAATGCGGACTTAGTTGCTCCATGGCATGTGGATCTTCCCGGACCAGGGCTCGAGCCCGTGTCCCCTGCATTGGCAGGCGGATTCTTAACCACTGCACCACCAGGGAAGTCCCACCATTTTTTTTTTCTTTTATATTCAACTGCTGCTTAATATTTTACGAGATAGATTCCTAGTCAAACTCTTGATTTCCCTAGTTGCTCCTCTACTATCAAAATAGCCTCAAAACTATTGAATGTTTTCTGGATGTAAGTTTGCAGACAGTTGGCCCTGCAGACCTCTCACTGGGCAACATTTCCTTACTATCGTTCATCTAAATAGCCTGTGCGCTCACCCACCAAACATGTGGGTTTCCTTGATGCATAATTATTTGGTATAGGATTAAGATGGATTTACATAAAAGTGAAGAAAGGCTGCATTGGACTTAATAGTTAACCACTCTAAATTAAATTCTTATCTCGTGACCTAACACAATAAATTCCATGTATATTGAAGACTAAAATACCACAAGTGAAACCATAAAAGAATAAAAAAAAAATATTTGTGCCATCTGGGAATGGGAATGGTCTCTTTAAACAGATCCCCACACTAGGCTCAGGGTCTGTGCCCCAGAATTGCCTTTTGAATTATAAATTAATAAATTGCCAAAGAGACAAAACATAGAGGAAAATACAGATAAGTCTGACTACATTTGAATTTAAGATATTTATAAGTCAAAAAATTAAAAGACAAATAATTTTGAAAAATTGGGAAAAATGTTTTGATGTGAGAGCAATATACTGTCTATGTAGAATTCTTTAAGAACTTTTTTTTTTTTTTTTTTGTGGTAGGCGGGCCTCTCACTGTTGTGGCCTCTCCCGTTGCAAAACACAGGCTCCGGACGCGCAGGCTCAGCGGCCATGGCTCACGGGCCTAGCCGCTCCGCGGCATGTGGGATCCTCCCAGACCGGGGCATGAACCCGCGTCCCCTGCATCGGCAGGCGGACTCTCAATCACTGCGCCACCAGGGAAGCCCAAGAACATTTTTAAAGGATAAAAATAAGATAATCAGGCAGTTCCCTAGCGGTCCAGTGGTTAAGACTCTGTGCTTCCAATGCAGGGGGCATAGGTTCGATCCCTGGTGGGGAAATTAAGATCCCACGTGCCACGTGGCAAGACAAAAAAAAAAGATAATCACCCCAATGGTTGAGAAATGAGCAAAAGAAACTATTAAACATAGTCGAACATATATCAAAGATATTTCCACTGTGAAACATAGGGGAAATTTAAAAAATGATTAATCTCACTACAACCTTTCAACTTGACAAAAACTATTCTCCCCAAATAGAAAAAGATAATACCCATGATATACAGAGTGAGGGGAAACTGGCAAGCAAAAGACGTATGACTCAGCACAACATATCTGACAAGAAATTAAACCAAAATCTTTAAAATTACATTCCCTCTAACCTAGAAATTCTGATTCTAGAAATTTTTCCTAAGGAAAACAATTAAGACCTGCACAGAGTTGTGTAGAGATATAAAGTATTGTTTATAACACCATTGAAATGGAAACAACTTAAATATATAACAATAGGAAACTGGTGAAACAAACAAACCACCACCATCTATCAGATTATGATGCTTGTCTATTCGGCTGAATACTAAGGTACTATTTACAATCAACGTAGAAGAGTTCATTATTGACTTTGAAAAATATCCACAGCGTTTTGTCACTGAAAAGTCACATCGCAAAACAGTTTGTTCAGCATTATCCCTTTTTAGGTGGAAAAAATTAGACATCTTTTCTTTAGTTCATTGTTATTTTCTAGTTTTTCAACAATGACGTGTTAATTATATAGTTTTTAAAAATTAAAGCCAGTAACAGCTAGAGTTGTTTTCAGAGAGGAGATAGCGATATTCCCAGAGTCTTCCAGGAGCCCAGGAAAGGGGCACAGAAGTGGGATGCTTCCTCCATGGCTCCTGTGCTTTATCACACCTGATGGAAGGTCCCAGAATGCCACTGTATCAAGTAGCATCACTGGTGTGTCTGTTGTCAAGGCTAGTCATTTATTTAAGATGTTCTTCACGGAAGACTCTCCCTACTCATAAAGAAAAGGAGCAGTGTGCGCATTTTTCACAAACAAAGCAAGGAAATGTTTCCTAGCAAGGGAGCTGACCTCTGTGATGATGGTAGACATCTCTCAACCTAACAGGCAAACTTGCCTCACAGTGGAATTGTACAGCAAATGGTGAATTTATTAATCGTCCTTTCTTCCCCACTGGGGATATCAGTAGATGTTTGTTATGTTACTGTACTATTCATATGGCCAGGATTCCCAGGAGACCAATAAGGTCTGCTCAGGTGTGTTAGTAACTGATCTGAGTAGGATGTGCCTGTGACAGGATCAGCTGTGATGTATTGGGAACAAAGCAGCAGCTCAGATCCGGTTCATGAGGGTTGAGATTTATCAGATTCATCAGATTCGTCTGGGTTCATCAGCCTGTGCCCTGACCAACAGCCATGGCCTATTGGTCATGTGACTGGCAAGTTACCTCTCTGTGCCTCAATTTTCTCATCTATAAAATGGGCATAATACAAGTTCCTACCTCCTAGGAGTTGCGGTAGAGATTAAATAAAGTAATATAGGTAAAGAACCTAGACAGTCCCTACAGTTTACTGAGTCCTTTACATTTATGACATTGGCACTCATCCATGGCTCCAGGCATCCGTGCCCTTCCCCATCCTAGCAAGGCTTTTTTTTTTTTTTTCATTTTATTCCAGCCTCTGGAGGCTTCCCCCCCAGCCCCACATGTATCCCAGTTCTCAGCACAGAATGATTTCCAAGGTCTCCCCTGAGTATTATCCAAGGGAGCTCCATGTCCTTCTCCACTGGGTGCACAGATACCTGAAAATAGTTGTGTTGCTACCAGTGAAGGTGGTCTTTCTGGAGAAGGTGGGAACAGGACACAGCATCTCTCCACCTCTCCCCATCCTCACATTTTATTTAGAGCCCCAAACAGAGACCTCCTCAGGGATCTAAGACTGGGGGTAGGGACAGTGGCTTGGGTTGTGGTCATCATCAAAGTTGAGCTCTGCCTGTTAGCCCGTCTGCCTGAGACAAGTGCTGAAGCCAACAACAAGCAGGAACAAGTCCTCCAAGGAAGAGATGTAATGGAGTATTTATTACCAGCTCTCTTTACATCTTCTGCCTGGCCCTTTGCTCATTAAAGACCATACATTATAGAGACCTCAATCTGGAAGTAACCTCGGGTTGATTCAGCTCCCATTACCTCCCACTTGCATTTCTGCAGTCTTAGTCCCTTGGCTACAGCAAATTACCATTGACTGAGTGGCTTATAAACAACAGAGATTTATTTCTCACAGTTCTGGAGGCTGGGAGTCTGAGATCAGGGTACCAGCATAGTCGGGTTCTGGGGAGAGCCCTCTTCTGGGTTGCAGCCTGCCAACTTCCTTTTGTGCCCTCATCTGGCTGAAAAAGGTCTGGAGAGCTCTGTGGGGTCGCTTCAACAAGGACACTAATCCCATTCATGAGGGCCCCACCCTCGTGACCTAATTACCTTTCAAAGGCCCTACCTCTAAACACCATCACACTCGGGGTTAGGATTTCAACACATGCATTTTGAGGGAATGCAAACATTCAGTCCATAACACCTACAAACTAATTTCCCTTCCCCATTTTAGTCCTTCCCATTTATCAATCCTTAGGAAATAGGCCTTTGTTATATCACCCTCCTGTTTGGGGACCATCAGGATAAAGTCAGTCTTCAACCTGCCATTAAAAACTGCCATAACCTAGCTTCATCCTACCTACCTTTATTGCTACCTTCCCCACACACACCCTCTAGCTAATCCTAACCCTCTCTCCTGCAAGCTCCACTCTCACTCTTTATTCTTGGCTTTCCTTTGCAGGAAAGAAGTGCCTTCCTCTGGTTTCCCATCCCCCAGTCCAAAATCAAGTCTCTTTTGTAGCCTTGCTCAAGATTTACCTTCTTTATGAAGCCTTCCCTTTAGAAAAATTTTCAAAATATTTTATGTACCCTCTGCAATTATATATTCATGTATTTATTATTTCATTCAAAAATATTTCTTGAACACCGATTGTGTGCAAGTAGGACTGTGTCAGATCCACCCTCCTATCTCCCCAAGTGCCCAGCATTACGGGCTTATTTATTCATCCAGTAGATGCTTATTGAGTGAAAGCACTATGTTAAACAACTTGGGAAATACAAAGATGAATCCTCTATCACTCGCCATCAAGGCACTTACAATGTGATAGAAGAGACAAGGTATGCACCCATGTGATTATAACACAAAGTAGAAAGTGGCAAGTGCCCCCAAGAAATTATAAAGCACAAGGGAGTTCCCAGTGAGGAGAGATCGCCTGCAGCTGAAAGACTGGAGAAGGCTGCAGTGGAAGAAGTGGTCTTTTGGCTGGCCTTGAAGGATGGGTAAGAAGTGAGCCAGTAGCCAAGGGGGTAGAGACATTCCAGCAATGCAGGAAATCATTCCGTTGCATGTAGATGGAACTCCATGGAGAGGCCAGTAAGATGCTATATGCTGGGACTATTCTAAGAAGGTCGTGGGCTGGGAAACAGGCCTGGAAGGGCAGGGGACCTCCAGCATGCTCGTTATTTATTCCAGATCCTATTATCAGTGCTCTGCATGACGGTCCCCAAAAGGAGAGCACCCACTGCCTGAACTCCTGGCCACCTATGTCCTTAGCAGTCTGGCCACCTTCTGCTAAGCTGAGTGCACTGATTGGATGATGGTTTTTAGGTGAAGGAACAGAACGGCTGCAATGAGAAGCCAGAAGATTGTCGTCAATGGGGAAATGCAAGGACGATGATGCAAGCCCATTGCTCTGGGCTGAGTTGGGGACTGCTTCATAGAGCTGTGCGGGGTGGGTGTAAGAACGGGTCCTGTAGGTTAGAAATTATATGAGATGTTCTCCAAGTATCAGCCACTTATTACCAGTTTGCAAAGAAGAGACCCTGGATCCCCCTAGAAACTCTGTCCAGCTCTGCAGTTGATGCTACAGACGAGTCTCTATTTGCACATTCTAGCAAGATAGCAGCACCGTGTAGAGTTCAAGAGCACTGTGTTTGGATTCTGTAGATATGAGTTTGAATCTGGGTTCAGCCACTTATATTCTGTGCGACCTTGGGCAACTCAGTGCCATTGATAAAATGTGAACGACCTGATAGAATTACTGTGAGGTTTCAATGACATGATACTTGCCAATTACTTAGCACAGTAAGTGCCTGACACGACAAATAGTGTCAGGAACTGATAGGAAAAAAGATGATTGTCTTCGCCCAATACAGTAAGACTCCATTTATACTGGGAATTATAACAATGCATCTGGTTTCTTGGTCCAGGCATGAGGCTTAGAATGTCCTCCAGTTGGTATTGTAATGTAAAGAACAGGTGTGCAGATTAACAATGGACCCAGATAACAAAAAAAATTGCACTTCTTAAAGGGAAATACAGTGCTATGTCGGGTACACTCACAGCTCGTAAGAGTTACAGAATAGCTGCAGACCCTCTGGTGGCCTACTTTTTATTCGGGATATTTCAGGGTTTCCCCACAGACTACATGCCCTCTAAATATTAATCATCCCTCTGTTCTAGTTACTTCAACTGGAGTTGCTTTTTGCAATATTGAGCTACTTTGTGTCACCCAGTAGATGTGCTAGGTGCCTAGACCAAGCTCAGGAAATTGTAGGATGGGATGCCTGTGGGTGGGGGTGAGAAGAATCTGGAATTTGCCATCGAGTCTCACAATAATCACACTTCTGAGGGACTATCATATGCCTTAAACCCCCTGAGGGAGCCCACCTGACGGGCCAGTTTGGCCCAGTGTCAGAGGCCAATACCATCCCACTCTCCCAAAGCCACAGTATCACGTACCTGGGACTCATCCCCTATCCCGCTCCAGGTAATCCCAAGGCATTCCAAGGCTGACTTTCCATGGGTATGACTTAAACAGCTCTCAGGAATATGCTCAAGTCTTTATTACCAGGTGGATGACTAGTCCCCTGGAGTTGAGGGGATGGTAAATACTCCTGTGGTGATGACAATAGCTGCAAGCAGAGGAAACACTGCTTGGGTGCCTCCAGGCCCGGATGAGCCAAAGCTCTCCTGGAGAAGCAGATCCCAGCAGGTGGCAAGCAGCTCTCTCAGGGAGCCCAAAGTTTGTCTTTTTAAGTGAATCTGGCAGAAGACACATTGTTTTCCTCTGTGGGACTGACAATCCATGTGAGGCCGTTTTCTTCAGGCAGCATTGAAAATGACAATCCTTGCCAGAAGTGGGAAACAGAGCAGGCCCACTAGGGAGGGGCTGACGTGAAGCCAGACTCTCAGGGGTGGGACCCCGGGGACCCGTCGTCAAAGCCTCTGAATAGGAGAAGACCAAGGCGAGGAGAGAGAATGGCTGGAAGCACAGAGATGGGTGACCTCACAGTGTCATTGGCAACCAGCCAGTCATCTTGGGAGGAATCCCACCTTCCGACACCATGACTCACAGGCCTGCCTCTCTGCATCGACCTTTTCAAGCCCCGAAGATGAAAGGCATTGTGCTGGCATGCATTAGAATGGCAATTAATCCTCAAGAAGAAGTGTGAAATGTGGGTTGGATTTGAGGTGGGGAAGGAGGGGTGCCTTATGCCTCGCCACACACTCATACTCAGACACATACGAAATATTACAACCCACACACTTGGCTACAGGCCCAGAAAAATCTGCCACTCTGAGCTGAAGAAGAGGGAGAGAACGAGAAGAGAGAAAGGAGGATGGGCAATCGAATGTCATTGCCATGGCCTCTTGCCCATCCTCCACTGCCTCAAGAGTTGATTCATTGACTCATTCATTCATCAACAAATTGTACAAGTGCCCCGAGGGGCCCAGCCCAGGGAGGATGGTGTTAAGGTAAACACAAAAGAAGTACAATCATTCTCCACCTCCAGCAATGTTCAGTGTATTCATAGCTGGGGAGAAGTGCCCTACATGCCGATGTATTTAATCATCTTGGAAAGAGTGAATGAATGAGACAGAGATGTAAAAAAGCAAAATGATATACAGGTAGGCACCAAAAGCAAATGGGGGCAGACATAAAGGCTCCAGTTATCAGAAGGGCAAGGAACATCACTGTGCATTGGAGGACCTGAGGATGACTTTGTGGAGATGAAACTGGAGTATTATCACCAAAGACTGGAAGGGTTTGGAGGAGGAGAGGAGGGAAGGAGTGGTTTAGGTGGAAGATGTTTGTGAGCAAAGCATTGAGGTGGTGATGGGGGTTGGGAATAGCGGAGGGAAAACCAGTCGTTAGAAGTCACTGGAGTGTTGAGGGAGATGAAATAGGCCTAAATCATATGAAAACGCAGTGACATCTGCCACATTTCTCAAAGTGTGGTCCAGATTCCAGCTGCAGATGTATCACCCAGGATGCTTTCAAAAATACTAATTCCTGGGGTTCCCTGGTGGCGCAGTGGTTGAGAGTCTGCCTGCCGATGCAGGGGACACGGGTTTGTGCCCTGGTCTGGGAAGATCCCACATGCCACGGAGCGGCTGGGCCCGTGAGCCATGGCCACTGAGCCTGCGCGTCCGGAGCCTGTGCTCTGTAAGCTTTAACCTATTGGTAGTTTGTAATACTTACAGGCTAAAGGCCAGGGTGAAATTGGTGTTTAAGAAAGACTATTCTATACTACTCAGACATAAAAAAGAAGAAAATTTTGCCATTTGCAGCAACATGGATGGACTTGGAGGGCATTATGCTATGTGACATAAGTCAGACAGAGAAAGATAAATACTGTATGATATCACTTATATGTGGAACCTAAAAAATACAACAAACTAGTGAAGATAACATAAAAGAAGCAGACTCACAGATATAGAGAACAAGCTAGTGGTTACCAGTGGGGAGGTGGGGAGGGGCAAGATAGGGGTGAGGGAGTGGGGGGTACAAACTCTTGGGTGTAAGACAGACTCAAGGCTGCACTGCACAACACGGGGGATATAGCCAATATGTTGTAATAACTGTAAATGGAAAGTAACCTTTACAAATTCTGTAAAAGTAATTCTTTAAAGAAGACTATTCTAGCAGGAGTGCACAAGGTGGACCCAAAGGGGCAAAGGCTAGAGGCAGGGAGGAAATTCAGAGGCTATCATAGCAATTCCAGTGTGTGCTGATGAGACCAGAGACTTGAGAATCTATAACCAATATGCAGACTACCTCTTTGTTTTGTACTCTCAGGAGCCCATTAATCCCATCATTGTTGATGTCTTTGGGTATTATTTGTTCCCTGTAACCTTCCTCTGACTCACTCAACGGAAACTGCTTTTGCTACATCTATCACTGAATTCACACCAGGAATGTCCACCACCAACCAAATCACCCTCTCCCCCTTCCAACCACGCACATAAGCAAACACGCAGACACAGAACTGCATGCACACACATGTAAGCACACAGTTTATTTGCTCCACAGAGAAAACTAGCCACTTCCCTTAGCAGTTAAACCAGACACCAATATGAGGAAACTCACTGCCGGATCCAGCAATGTCCACAACTGCAGAGGCCGGGGGGTGGGGGGCTGCAGAATCTTCCAATTCTAAGAGGCCTGCTCACCGCGGATGGTCTACACAGATGCTCTCGGTGTGTGGGCCCCACCTTACTTCTCTGCTTCCTTCAAGCAGCCTTGGAGCTCCGATGGAGATTGTTTTGTCACTTTATAGTCTTGTCAGCATATTGATCCATGAGTCCTGAGCGCTAATTAATTATGTTATCCAGCTCAATCCATCAGGAGGCTGATGGCCGTGACTGGGCACTGTGCCAAGGCCCAGGACTCCCTGAAGGAGAAGGGGGAGGGGAGAGTGGGAATTGAGGGAATGGAGATGTGATCCACTGATAAGTCCAAGGAGAGACCAAATCCAGCACACTGTATGCACATCACATCACCGTAGAGAGGAGCTCCAGGCAAATTCCTGGAATTGTTAGCCTCCCTACTCTTTGTAGGGCATGAATTCTGCTTTTGACTTTCCCACATCAATACCTAGCTGCTGGGCTTCCCTGGTGGCGCAGTGGTTAAGAATCCACCTGCCAATGCAGGGGACACGGGTTCGAGCCCTGGTCCGGGAAGATCCCACATGCCACAGAGCAACTAGGCCCATGCGCCACAACTACTGAGCCCACATCCCACAACTACTGAAGCCCACGCACCTAGAGCCCATGCTCCGCAACAAGAGAAGCCACGGCGATGAGAAGCCTGTGCACCACAACAAAGAGTAGCCCCTGCTCGCTGCAACTAGAAAAAGCTCGCGCACAGCAACGAAGACCCAACGCAGCCAAAAAAAAAAAAAAAAAAAAAAACCAAACAAACTAGCTGCTCACTCACCCCAAAACTCCATTACCTAGAACACCATCTTCCCAAACCCCCCTAGACCATCTTCGGGATGTAGTAGAGTAGCATTTGTCAGGAAGAGTTAGCACATCTGCGTTGGATGGTTTTTCCATTTGATCCTCCATATTGACTCCCCACCCTACTCAGTCTCCTAGGTGCTGACCTTTATGGACTGCTTCATTGGGATAGTTTGTTCTATGGATATTAGTTGGGTTTGGTAAACAGCGAATCCTGGCAAGAGATCAAAGGGATGAAGGAGAGTGAAGTTGGGAGACTTATTTCCTAGGCTACCTCCTGGTACATTCGTGGAGGACTGGCTTTGTCCCTCATCTAAAGGTCAGGGGGCCCTGTCTACAGAGCTCTCTCCCACGTTAGGCTGCAGAAGCCACCCCCTTCCTTTACCAGTCAGGGCAGGTTTGAATGAAGCCCCCAACTCTTACTAGTCCCAGGGTACTGTACTACCCTTTATGGGCTTCTTACATCCTGCTCACACCTTTGAAAATAGTTCCTTTATTAGAGTCCCCTTAAAATACCCAATTGGATGTGTATCTGTTTCCTGTCTGCACCCTGACCGTTGGGTTTAAAAAAATGGTCAAATAACTAATTAAGTGGGTTATTTATGGCTAGACTTCTTGGAGCTTTTAACATGCATGGTGAATATCCATGAGGAAGGATAAGATCCAATGCTTATGTGACCCAGTACCACCCCCCATTCTCCCTCCACCCCCAGAATTCAAAGCATTTCAGGGAAGCCAGGTGTACACTACAGCCATGTGCAGCTAGCAAAGAGGGGCAGAGCCACCAGAAAATGCACAGTTCTTTGGAACCCCTGCTGGAGGACACAAGGGAGTCTTTGCAAATAGCACACAAGCTCTGGACAATGATGCACCATGAAAGAATACAAGTAAGACCTAGTCCTTTGTCTGCCGCCAACTTTGTGATATTAGGCAGGTCACTTCACTTCTTAGGGCCTCTTTTCTCACCATTAAGATGAGATACTGAGCTTGATCAGTTGATTTTAAACTTGTAAACACTGGAACTGTCTCCCCAAATGAAATCTTACGTAGAAGCCCAATACAGAAGACAGATGGAAACCAAGCTGCTCTGGGTGAGGCCAGGGTCGGGGCAACAGTGTAAAACATCACCCACCAGATTCTATCTCTTATACAGTAGCCCTTGAGGCAATTCCAAGGAATCTACAAGATTGCATGGAGCCAGTCTTAGAAACACTGTTCTAGAGGGACCCACAAGTACCTGCTTTGATGTGAGCCCCAGGTGGTCTTCACATGGAATCAGTGTTGCCCCTCGCAACCAAGAAGAGATAGAGGGGACCACGGAGTTCCCACTTACAGCAAAGCCAGCAAAAAGCCTCATGTGGAATTTTCTCTTTATTTCTGAAAATATGTCAGGTTTTAGCAAGAAGTAATTCCCTTTATCTCAGGGTAGAGGAATTTTGGAACCTATTATGCCCTCCTACGAAGTGTCTTCAATACCAAATTACTTTTCCCAGCCAATATTCTAACTATTAAAATGTGTGAATGAGTCTGGACACAGATCTCATTCTCTGTGGATACAAAATGCTCAGCCTAAAATGTATTTGGGATTTTACTGATACAAAAGGCTTGAAAACACCTTTGAGCCACCTTGAGTCTAAGGACCCAGCCAGAGCTCCCGTTTCTTCCCTACCTCCCCCCAGCATCTCTTTGGCTGAGCACCGAGGTCTCCAGGCTGCAAGGGAGACACCACCAGCCTGGTGGAGAAACAGGAGCAGGGGTGTGATCAGGGAAAGTATCCTAAAACCTGGAGGAGGTAAGCCAAAGCCCAGTGAGAAGGTGAGCAAATCCTCTCCTCATCAAACAGCTGCTAAACTGGACAAAATTGATACAAACAGCCATTTCAGTTCTCTAAAAATTGATCCAAAAGTACCCAACCATCTGAGAAGTGTTTATGTGTGAAAAACTGCTGAACTTCAGGTAGGAGTAGTAAGAGTTTATGACATTCTTGCCTAGGACTTCTTCCAGCCTCCCCACAGATCAGTCATCACAGAGGTTCTGCCAGGATGGGGCAGGCTGTGCGTACTGGCCACTGTGCTACTGTTAGATCAGAAGGGACCCACTCCATTTGGAGTGTTGAGTGACACCCTTGCCCTCTCACCACATTAGAGGAGCATCAGTATGATTAATGGCTGACTTCTCATCTGAAGCCATGGAGGCCAGAGGCAGTTGGAAATACCTATTTGAAGTGATAAGAGAAAAACTATCAGCCGAGAATTCTATATCCAGCAAGATTAACCTTCCAAAGCAAAGGTGAAATAAAGACATCCTCAGATAAACAAAGACTGAGAAAATTCTCTGATAGCAGACCTGACTTATAAGAAATACTAAAGAAACTTCATGGGCTGAAAGGAAATCGGCACCAGGCAGTAATTCAAATTCACAGGAAGAAATGTAAAACACCAGAAACAATACATATGTGGTTAATGTGAGAGACTCAGCACACATATTTTTCTCATGTCTTAACTTTTTGAAAAGACTTAAAATTTTGTAAATAATTTTAATACTGTAGTATTGGGTATAACATGTATACATATACATAGGTAGATGATAGAAAGATAGATAGAAAGATAGATAAATAGATAATATATATGACAATTATAGTACAATAGGGGAGGGCTCATTGGAGCAACATTGGGGAAAGTTTCCATGTTCTACTGGAAATAAGTTAGTTCTAAAGAATGTAATGAGTGAAGATGCATATTGTAATCCCTAGAGCAATCACTAAGAAAATAACTTTATATTTATTTATTTTTAAATTTTTATTTTATTTATTATATATTTTTGGCGTGTGTTGGGTCTTCGTTGCTGCATGCGGGCTTTCTCTAGTTGTGGTGAGCGGGGTCTACTCTTCATTGCAGTGTGCATGCTTCTCATTGCAGTGGCTTCTCTTGTTGCAGAGCACAGGCCCTAGGGCGTGTGGGCTTCAGTAGTTGTGGCTTGCGGGCTCCAGAGCGCAGGCTCAGTAGTTGTGGCGCACGGGCTTAGTTGCTCCATGGCATGTGGGATCCTCCTGGACCAGGGCTCGAACCCATGTCCCCTGCATTGGCAGGCAGATTCTTAACCATTGTTGCACCAGGGAAGTCCCAAGAAAATAACTTTTAGATATAATAAAAATGTCAAAGGAATTAAAATTGTACAATATAAATAGAGACATATCACGCTCATGGGATGAAAAATTCAATGGAGTAAACATGACAATTTCCCCCAAATAATATACAGATTTAACAGAATTCCTATCAACATCTTCTCAAGATTTTTTAAGATACAGACAATATTATTCTAAAATTCATGCGGAAAGGCAAAAAAAAAAAAAAACTAGAATAGCTAAAATAACTTTTAAAAGGAAAAATAGGGCTTCCCTGGTGGCGCAGTGGTTGAGAGTCCACCTGCCGATGCAGGGGACACGGGTTCATGCCCCGGTCCGGGAATTTCCCACATGCCACGGAGCGGCTGGGCCCGTGAGCCGTGGCCGCTGAGCCTGCGCATCCGGAGCCTGTGCTCCGCAGCGAGAGAGGCCACAACAGTGAGAGGCCCGCGTACCGCAAAAAAAATAATAATAATAATCATAAAAGGAAAAATAAAGTGGGAGCGATCAGTCTACTCAATTTCAAGAAATATCATGTAGCCACAATGATCAAGACTGTCTGGTATTGGCAGAGGAATAGACATGTAGATCAATGGAACAGAATAGAAAACCCAGAAATAGACCCACAGAAGTATGTTCGACTGACTTTTTGACAAATGTGCAAAAGCAATTAAGTGGAGGAAAGAGAGCCTTTTTAAAAGGCTCTAAAGCAACTGAACATCAGATCTGCAGGCAAAAAACAAACAACAATAAAAAACCCTCAACCTAAATCTCATGCCTTATACAGAAATTAACTCCAAATGGATCATGGACTTAAATGTAAACATAAAACTATAACACATGTCGAAAGAAAGGAGAAAATCTTTGGGACCTAGGGCCAGGAAATGAGGTTTTAGACTTGACACCAAAAGCACAATCCATAAAGGAAAAAAAAAACCTGATAAATTAGGCTTCATCAAAATTTAAAGTTTTGTTCTGCAAAATACCATGTTAAAAGGATGACAAGGGCTTCCCTGGTGGCGCAGTGGTTGAGAGTCTGCCTGCCGATGCAGGGAACACGGGTTTGTGCCCCGGTCCGGGAAGATCCCACATGCCTCGGAGCGGCTGGGCCCGTGAGCCATGGCCACTGAGCCTGCGTGTCCGGAGCCTGTGCTCCGCAACGGGAGAGGCCTGCATAACGCCAAAAAAAAAAAAAAAAAAAAAAAAGGATAAGATAGGCTTCAGCCTGGGAGAAAATATTTACAAACCGTGTATCCTACAAATAACTATTATCGGCATATAAAAAGAATTCTCAAAAATTAACAGGAAAAATGTAAACAATCTGATTAGAAAGTAAGCAAAAGTAATCAAGAGACATTTCACTGAAGAAGATAAACAGATGAAAAATAAGCCCATGAAAACATGTTTAACAACGTTAGCCATTAGGGAAATGCAAACAAAAGCTACAAAGATATCACTCCATAGCTATCAAGGCTAAACGTGGCTAAAATAAAAAATAGTGACAACACCAAATGCTGGCAAGGATGTGGAGAAACTGGATCACTCATTCATTGCTGGTGGGAATGTAAAATGGTACAGCCACTCTGGTAAACAGTTTGGCAGATTCTTTATAAATAAATAAATAAACATGTAGCTACTAAACAATCCAGCAACTGCACTCCTAAGCATTTATCCCAAATAAGGGAAGACTTATCTGGACACAAAAAAGTTCGCATGAATGTTTATAGCAGCTCTACTCATAGTATCATAAAACTGAAAACAACCCAGATGTCCTTCAACAAATGAATAGTTAAACTGTGGTATAATCACACCACAGAATATTTGCTACTCTGAAATAAGATGGAATGAACTATTGATGCATTCCTGGATGATTCTGCAGAGAATTATGCTTGATGAAAAAAATCCAATCTCAAAATTATATACTGTATGAGTCCATTCATATAACACTCTTGAAATGACAAAACTATAGAAATGATGGATAGGTTAATGGTTACCAGGGGTTAGTGAGGGGGTGGATGGAGAAAGGAAGTGGGTGTGGCTGTAAAAAGGCAACATGAGGAATCATTTCTGCCTCCTGATGGAAATGTTCCATACCTTGACTGCATCGATGTCAATATTCTGGTTTTGATATAGTGCTATAGTTTTGCAAAATGTTACTACTGGGGAAACTGGCTAAAGGATACACAAGATATCTGTATTGTTTCTTACAGTTGCATGTGGATCTACAATGATCTCAAATTTAAAATTTTAATTTTAGAAAACAATACAATAAAACCAACACTTATTTTGCTCACACATCTCTGATTTGGGCAGGGTTCAGTGGGTATAGCTCGTCTCTGATCCACTTGTGTTAGCTTGGACATCTACAAGGCTGGGGGTTGGAATCATCTGAAGTCTTTCTCACTCATACATCTGTTGACAGTTGATGCAGTCAAAGGCAGTTGACACTGGTTGTTGATGGATACCTGAGCTGGAGCTGTCAGCCCTTATAGGCAGCCTTTGCACATGGCCTGGACTTGCTTACAGTATGGTGGCTGGGATCCAAGGCTGAGTGTTTCAAAAGAGAAAGAGCTGTGGAAGGCATGCAGTGTTACTTCTGCTGCACGATGCTCACTGAGGCAGTCAGGAAGGCCCTCCAGTTTCATGGAGAAGAGACCATATCTCATGGGGGAATGGGAAGGTTTTGGGACAGCGTGTGGGACTAGAAATATAACTGTCACCATTTTTTGTAAAACATGATGTGCCATAGTCTCTAAAGACTGACTTTCTCTCTTCCAAATCTACAAGACTGGCCATAGCTACCTAGTTTACATGTCATAGGTCCAGCCATGCAGAGAGACCAAATCTCTCTCTTTTAATGGTTCCTAATTTCTAGAGAAGGAGCTCCAATTGGCCCAGGTGAGTCAGGTATTCATATCTAGTCAATTAACCATGATTTAGAGTTTGAGGTGTGTGGAGGGCAGCAGGATTATATCATATACATACAAGTATAACAGGGAGCTGGGATGCAACAGTAGAAGGAAGGACAATTTTCTGAGCCAGAAGGACTCACTTTTAGCCACCAAGACAACTCAGAAAGCGCCAAAGCACATAGGTAAATTTTCGTAAAATTGTACACTCTTGTCAAGAGATAAGCATAAAACAACATGACACAGAAAGGTTACATACAAAAGGATAGGCAAAGTTTATCAGAAGAATGCAAACAAAAAGAAAGCTGGGTTGGTAATATAAATATCAGATGAAGCAGACTTAAAGGCAAAAAAAAGGCATGAAATAGGACAGAAAGTGTTATTTAATGTTGATAAAGGGTACAAGCCACAAAGAAGACATAAGCACCATGAGCTTTTTTGTTCTGAACAATGTAACTATGAAATATGTAAAACCAATTCTATAATGAATACAAAGAGAAAATGACAGGAACCCAACAATAGTGGGAGAGCTGGAGACACCTCCCTCAGTCTTTGACAGATTAAGTAGGCAAAGAATGAGTTAGGATAGAGAGGAACTGAATAATATATTTCATGTATCTGATTTAATAGATATATGTCAACTTATACTCTATGAGAAGAAAATAATACCTTTTCTCTAATAACTCATGAAACATTCACAAAAAATCGATCATATATTGGCCCCAAAAGAAAACCTCAATAAATTCCTCAAAGCAGAAATTGTACAGGCCCTGTTTTCTGACTGCAATACAATAAAATGGCAAAAGTTCAAACCGACAAACCCAAACACTTCGAAAGTTAACAACGCTCTTCTACAGAAATCTTGGGTCAGAGAGAAAATTAAGGCTGTAATTACAGATCATTTAGGACTTAACAGCAATAAGAACATTGCATACTGATGCTCATGGGATTGTGCCAGAGACAAATTCAGAGCTAAAGACCCGATATTGTTGACAGAAAAGAGTAAAAATAAATGGACTAAAGATTCAAGCTCAAAAATTAGAAAAGAATAACAAACCAAACCAAAGAAAATTAGGAGGCAGGAATTAACAAATCATGATTTGAAGAGGAAAAAATCCCTGATGTGTAAAGAGGCAGTTGTTTGAAAAAGAAGAATAAAGGGAATAAATTGCTAATCCAGAAAATATTAACACAGAACATTAAGACTGAGAAAAGGAATATAATTTCCTATATAGAAGTTTTCTGAGGGTATGTTACAGTTTTAAGCTAATAAAGTTTCAAATGTTCAATGGATTTAAGAAAAACAGAAATTATAAACTGAAGGTAGAATTAGAAAATGTGAATGAATCAATATGCAAGGAAAATGTTGCCAGGTATGACAGGCAGGATACATAAGGATGTGGGCTCTAGTGACAGCCTGCCTGGATTTGCATTCCAGCTTCACCTGTTGGGCAAATTATTCAACCTCTCCAAATCTCAGTTTCCTTAATGCTAAATTGGTGATGATAACAACATCTGTCTCCCAAAGTTGTTGTTGTACAGTCAGTGAAATAACAAGCCAGGCCCCTACCACCCTGCAAACCGAAGGACTCCCCAAAAGATACCAGGCATTTTTATTATTGCCTTCCTTCAAACTTTCAAAGAACAGATCTTTCATATGCTCTATTAATAGTTTCAAGGCATACAGAAGGATGAACACTATGCACTTGATTTTACAAAATCATTATCTTGATACAAAAACCTGCCATGTTAGCACCAAAAAATGCATCTTTTCTTTATGAATACATAGGAATTAAATAAGATATATGCAAATGGGACCCAGTGTTGTAATGAAAGAATAAGACATAAAAATCAAGTAAGGTATTTCCCATGAATAGATGAATAGTTCAATATGAGGAAATCCATTAACCCACCTCGTCACATCACCAGGCAATTGGCAGTGTGCTGATCAAGAAATGCTGCTTTCAGTTATTTGCTTAAAGTAACAAGACATGGACAAAGAGCTGTGTTCAAGGTTGTTTGGTGTACATTTATTGAACTTTTAAACAATCCAAATACACATTAATAGGTTAATAGGGGAATGTCTATATATATATATATATATATATATATATACATATATATATATATATATACACACAATGGACTATTCTATAGAAAAGACTATTGTGAAATCATATAACAGACTATTTCAAAACATGAAAATATATTCAAGACATGTTGTCCATTAAGTATACAGGAAACAGATTAAAAGCAGTATATGCTTATTTACATATGTGGAAACTACACCTTTATCTGTGTGTGTGTATGTACATATAGGTATGAACATTTAGGTTGTTTCTTTTGCTACTGTAAAAATGCTACAATGAATAACCTTATGCATTTGTTATTTCGTACAAGTGTGAGGATCAGATCACCATATTTTTCTCCATTTTAAGCATTGTAATCTGGTTCTCACTTGTGCAAAGTGAAAATGCAAATGGTTATTCATTGCAATATTAAGTGTGCGTGTGTGTGTATGTAAACATACACATAGTAATGTATAGGGGGAGGGAAACAAAAGAAAACATAACAAAATGCCACAATGGTTATTTTAAGATGGCTTAATTTTTCACCTCTATACTTTAAATTTTTTTCCTTAATGCCAGTATATGAAAAAAATCAAATGTTAGCGAAATATTTGAAGGTTCAAACAAAAGGAAAAGCCCTGCACTTGTAAACAAAATATCTAAGTTCAAGACATTTATCCTGTTTGTAAACTCATCTGTAAACAAAATTGGAAGAATTACTTCAAATAAGATATTTAAGGAGTTTTTTGCAGTGTCTGGAAATCAGTAGGTCAATAATATAAATTCAAATGAAAATCATTGCAAAGACTAGTTTAAAAAATGTATGTGAGGGACTTCCCTGGTGGTGCAGTGGTTAAGAATCTGCCTGCCAATGCAGGGGACACGAGTTCGAGCCCCGGTCCAGGAAGATCCCACATGCCGCAGAGCAACTAAGCCTGTGCACCACAACTACTAAGCCTGCGCTCTAGAGCCTGTGAGCCACAACTACTGAGCCCATGTGCCACAACGACTGAAGCCCGCGTGCCTAGAGCCCGTGCTCTGCAACAAGAGAAGCCACCACAATGAGAAGCCCACACACTGCAACAAACAGTAGCTCCCACTTGCCACAACTAGAGAAAGCCCACACGCAGCAATGAAGACCCAATGCAGTCAAAAAATAAGATTAAAGAAATAAATAAATAAATATGAAAGTGTTTAGCACAGAGCCTGGGCCATAGCTGGTTACCAGGGATTATTAAATGAACCTGAATCATCTCCCTTTCCTGGTGACACCTAGATTCTGAAAAGGAAGATTAGACGTATTTCTAACTGCCACCATTTAACTTGGGTTCTCTCATTTCTTGCAACTGTTTATTTGATGCTGCCGTATTGTTTAAAAACAAACCAAAAAATAACAATAACAACAAAAAACAATGAAACTGGTTTTCTCCTTGCCTCTGGAGGACAAGCTGAACAAATCTATCCTTTATCTCCCTTCCTGGATTCTCTCTTCTTGCTTAAGTCCAGATCCAGATCCAGCATTTGGCAAATAGTTTTTCCCTGGATACTACTTAATATTCTGTTTTGGGAAGGGAGAATATCTTCATGTGAGAAATGCTGGCTTACCGCCCAAGCCTATACCCCACTGGATAGAGTCCATGACTATTTAAAGACCCTGCTCTGAACCAAAGGAATGATATAAATGATTCCATTGGTAGGGGAAATTTTGTCTGGTAGGAGCACACAGGATGATTTGTCTTGGAAATGGCCAGAGACTAGAACTAAGAGAAATATGAACAAAAAAATACATTGTGGATTTAGGATATGGTCATAGGAAGAGGATTTGGGGATTCACTGGATGGATACGGAGGATGAAGGGAGGGAAACGGTGAATGAGGACTGAAGTTTCGCTTTCCAAGCCCATGGAACGTCAGTACCATGGACAGAGCTTGAGCATTTGGAGAATAAAATGATGAGCTCACTTTGGGACATGATGGTTTGGGCTAAGAGCAGGAATTTCACAGGGATGGCCATAAGCAGTTTAAAATCTAACCCTGCAGACCAGATGGACCTCAAGCTAGAGGTGTAGACTTGAGACCTATCAATTTGGGCAAGAAGGTGGAGCTTAAGTCTTCATGAAGACACCTGAGCCTTATGGAGCACTAGTATTTAGAGAATAAAAGAGAAAAAGGGATCTAGTGAAGGAGCTTAAGAATGAGTAGCCAGGGCTTCCCTGGTGGCGCAGTGGTTGAGAGTCCGCCTGCCGATGCAGGGGACGCGGGTTCGTGCCCCAGTCCGGGAGGATCCCACAGGCCGCAAAGCGGCTGGGCCCGTGAGCCATGGCCGCTGGGCCTGCGCGTCCGGAGCCTGTGCTCCGCAACGGGAGAGACCACAACAGTGAGAGGCCCACATACCGCAAAAAAAAAAAAAAAGAAAGAAAGAAAGAATGAGTAGCCAGAAGGTATAATGCCAAAGGTAGGAAAGATGGTTTCATCCAGGAAATGGAAGCAGACCTAGACCTAAGAGGATGGCAGAGCTGTGACCCATGGTTTAAAACTAAAGCTAAGACCTCATGCCTCCTCTTTCCCTTGCTTTAGTTGAAATTAGATGCATGCACCAACAAAAAACAAAAATACAATGTCAAATTGAAGCCATAATACAATGTTGAATTGTGCTTTAGTGGTAAGCCAAACCATTCAGTTTTAGAAGCCCTCAGAATACCTTGAACTCCTGGCTTTAGCAACTATGACTCTATTAATTTTGTGGCTTGTTCAATCAATGTGGACTTTTGCGTTATTAATTAAAACCAATGCTTTTGAAATATCAGGCTGTGTTACTTATAGGCAGGGCAGAGCCTAGAACACAGGACTCTGGATCCCAGGCAGTGGGCAGTTCATGTCAGCTTGCCACATCTCAGGATGCACCCAGGTACCTGTGTATAAAGACCTGGGACAAGTCAAAGTCCCATAAAGTGTAAGCACCTTAAGTTACGGCATCCTCTTCCTGGCTAACCATACCTGAACACCCTCCTCCCCAAAAAAGGATCTATTTCCCCTGCTCAGTTCTCTATCTCACATATGTGTGTATTTGCCAAATGTCCCCTAGTCTCCATCCTTCTCCTCCTCCACCCCAACAAAGCCTCTATTGCTGGTCAGCCAGATCCACAGATGTGGGTGGGTCATCATGGTGACAGAGGAAGCCCTAATGCAGAAGGAGAGAGACAAAAACAGCAGGGGAAGGACCCTGCCCTATTTCTAGGGTAGCCAAAGGTCCATGCTTTTTAGAAGTGCTACCTTTGACTCAGAGAAGCATAGTAGAAGTCAAGAGAGGTGCTTCTGTATTGGAGAGACCACGGAATTCCTGAACTCTTCTTTAAAAAAATTTTTTTCTGTGATTTTCAGGTGATCATCAGTATAACCATCCGATTTTAAGCAGCGCTACCCAGACCCCTACACATGGTGAGAGATGATTGAGAGTGTTCTGCGTTCCATCCTCATTCCAAGTGGCTCCATCCTAACTACTGATGCCTATTATGGCATCAAACATGGTCACTGGCTCATTGAAGCTAAGGTGTAAGGAGCCAGGTACCCGCCCTCCTCCAGGGCCACAAGGCCTCACTCTCACTTTTACACAATTGTCCCCCTAGTGTCTGTCTCCAATATCAGAGCGATCTTCTGCCATGAAAGGGAAAGAGTAAGCCCCTTTCTTAATGCATTTCACTTGCAATCTTGATCACTTCTTGCAGCCATAAATTCCACGTGTCCAGAGCAAGGAGTGAACACTCTCCTTTGCCCAAGGTTACTTGTGGTACCATTTAGGAATGACATTAGATGTGAAAAACAAACTAATTAAGATTTAATAAAACTCAAAACCCAACTGGATGACCTGAGCTTTAGCTTCCCAGCAGAGGAAGAACCTGAAAGTTGCAGAACACAGGCATGGCAGCAAATTGCCAAAGGGTTACAAACCCATGTTTCCCTCTTAGCTTTCAACGTCCTCCCACCAGATCACAACTTACCATTTGGAACTACAGTGAACAACTATATTTTGGTATGTGCTCAAAACTTGGTAGAACGTGAAAGCCACATAAATTGTGAGCTACCTTCATTCTTCTTTGCTGTGCAATAATGAAAACACCATTAAATTTTAGTGAGAGAGAAACTCAAAACAAAGATAAATTCTGCAGCTCACCTGGCAGAGAGACCTACCCCTCATCTGCTCTATTTCTGCATTATAATCGGAGAACAAAAGTGGACTATTTTGATGTCCCCCTCCAGTGCTCAGCTCCTAGTGGAAATATATGATGAAAGCAACGATTTAATAAGGTGTTTCAGGTTTCGGGCCTAGGAGAAATTAGAACTGGAAGAAATCAGAGAGATCAGTTAAAAGAAGCTGGTATCAGTGGTGATGTGGACAGTGGGGAGAGAAAGAAGGGTTCAGATATGAAACATTTTGTAGAAAGAATTGGGAAAACTTAGGTACTAACTGAATATGGCTGATGAGAGTCAACTATGAGTAAAATGCAAAGCCACGATCAATGAGAAGAATGGAGGGTCTTATTAACACAATCTAAGGAATCAAGAAAGCAACCAGTGTACTGAGGATGGAGCTGTTGACAGTGAGCTTGGATCTGGACATCGAGAGCCGGATACGACTGTAGGATTTGCAAGAAAAACCACTCAACAGGCAGTTAGAGATGCAGACATGAAGTCTGGAGGGAGATGACAGCTGAAGATGTAAGTTATGCTTTGGAAGCAGTAACAGAAGCCTTGGGAGTAGGGGCAATCTGTGCAAGAAGGCTGAAAGAGAAAAGCAGAAGGCAGGAGCAGAAAGCCCGGGGGATGCCCATGGTGATGAAGCAGCAGCAGGGAGAGGAGCCAGAAGAGGCAAACGAGGATGCTCTGCTTGCTCAGTTATCGTTCTGAAAGAGTAACCATGAGCCGGTTTTCCCCGGAAGAAGCCAACACAAGCGCAGCCCCTGAATACAAAAGGAGGAACCATTCTTCCCTCCTCTTCTTCCTGTCTTCTTTTTCTACCTGGTGCGAGGAGATGAGGGTAGATGAGACCCGATCCCTGTCCTTGAACAGCTCGCAGCCTAGTGGAAGCAGGGTTTTCTCTGCATTCCTCCCTTAGATGTTACACTTTTCCCAGGAGCTGGCAGAGCAGCTCTCAAGAGAAGAGGCAGCCTGTGTCTACTTGATTAGCACATGAGCATTCATTGGATCCTTATTTTGGGCCAAGCACTATGAAGGCATCAGAAAAATTGGAAAGCAAGACTTCTGCTATCAAGGAGATTGCAATCTTTGGAGATCAGCAAGACCAACTCAAGTCAAATGATTAGAGACCACATAGACACTAAACTGGGTAGTATTGACCAGAAGAGCAATAGGGGCTTGAAGATCAGATATCTCTCTCGGCTTTAAAGATGTGATGTTGTCATAGCGAAGAGCCTTGGGGGAAGGGAGAATTTGGATAGAGGAAGAATAAGGAAGGGCATAGCAATAGGAGAGAGAGCATGAGCAAGGGGGCAGGGGCAATCACAGTGGAGGGAAAAAAGCAAGGAAGGTCTGGCTTTGGCTCAGTGGCAGGTTTTGGAGAACAGTGAGGGGTAAGAGCATCCAGAAATGTTGCATTTGGAAGTGGGTGAGCTGAGTGATGCCCTCAGTGGGAGTATGATGCCAACAGGCAGAGGGAAGTTCGTTCTTCTCCAGCATGGCCAGAAGTGAAGAAACCAGAGCTAAGGGGCTGTGGCTATTAGCCAGCTCTGGGTAGCAGTTCTCCCAGCTTCCTACCCACTCCACTTCCTGGTATCTGTCCCGATCTGTGTCAGGGAGGCTCTTTCAGTACAGCATGTTCTGATCACTCAGGGATGTAGAGCATCCCCCACCCCCTCACATATGTACTGAGCTGGCGCGAACACCAGCTCATTGGCTGGGCTCCCCTGGCTCCATCCCCAGTGTTGGGGGTACCAGTGAAGGCAGGAAGGGATACAGAAGCCAGGAGTTCCCTGTATTGAGGTTGCCCTTGGACCAAGCCTAGGAGTCCTCTTTGTCCTACAGTTCACAGCACCCTCTTTGCCAAGAGGCATAGGGAGACACAGACCACGGATACATTTGTCCAAAGTTAGAGCCTGCCCTTTCTTGGATGTCCCAAACCAAGAGGATGGAGGGATAATGCAAGAGCCACCCAGCTGCCTCCTTTCTGGGAATGGTACCACTGTTTCCCCAGCCATACCTGTTAACTTCTTGCCGTGCTTCAAGTCAGTCAAGCACCAAGGCATGCCTGTCTTCCTGCCTTGGATCTCTATTCCTTTTTGTACCCCATCTTCATGGCCACTCAGCACCCATACCTGCATCTCCTCTTCCCCCGACTCCTGTGTTATTCCTAATCTGGCCCCCAGAGCCCAGCCCAACTCATTCACCTCATGAGTCATTCACCTCACTTCTCTTTGTTCTTTCCTTCCATGTCTTCCCCACTTCCTTTCCCCAGGTCTGGCACTGAACAACTCTCCCTTCTCTCTCTTAGACTTTGTAATCTCAAGGGATGGAGGGAGGAAAACAGAATGATGTACTAGGCATTTTGCCCATGTTCCTTCCTCCAGCAGCTCAGAGATGGCTAAGGGGGCTTCAGAGGAAGGAGCAGGAACAAGAGGAAGTGGCTTTGCAGCTCACAGTGGCTTGTCAGTTGCAGGGCTTGGAGAAGCCAAAGGTGGAAGGGGTGGTGTGAGAGGTGAAATGACCTCGCGGACAGTGTGGGTTGTAGTCTCAGTGGAGCTGGGTCCTGGACCCAGTCCTATGGGTATGCAGACAAGATGGGTCACTCTACCTCCTTCAAACTCAGATATTTTCTGAGCCTGAGAGCTAGTATGCCTAATGCTATTGGGGAAAGGATAGAACCTTCACACCAAAATAGATGATTTTATGACACCCCCCACTCAGCTCCATGAGGCTTACATTTTCATCAGACAGCCCAGTGATATACCGGCAGAAAGAGTTTGCCATTCAAGGAAGGGTAACCTGCCATCATGGCCAGTGCAGCCAAAAGCACCTGCCCCCCAGCCTGTTGGCAACTGAAGCTGAGCACTGAGGGAGGCTGAGTCACCAGCATCACCGGTGTCCTAGCACAGGGGCCAGGAAAGCAGGATGGGGATGAGAGATGGAACCTGAATGCTTCCTTCCTGCCTGCCCCCCAGCCTTTGTCCCCACTAATGCCATGACCCCTCCCTTCTTTTGCAGAGAAGCCTCGGATGAACAACATCCTGACATCGGCCACCGAGCCCTATGACCTCTCCTTCTCCCGCTCCTTCCAGAACTTGGCCCACCTGCCCCCATCCTACGAGTCTGCAGTGAAGACCCATCCCAGCAAGTACTCATCCCTGAAGAGGCTAAGTAAGTGGGGTTTTCCTGGGGCTGGGGTCTGCCTCTGGGGCCTCCACAACATCTTCCTGTGTCTCACTCTCTTGCTGTGCACCTGAGGGCATGGGAGTGAGGTGTCCCAAGAACAAAGAGCAAGGTGTAGCACGGTAGAAGAGAACAGACAAGTCCCTTGTTTTTGTTCTTTAGAGTGTGAGTCCATCTTCTCCCTCAGTAGAATGGAGGCCATGGGATCCTCAGAGCCACATTCCCATGGGAAGCAGTGCTTCAACTCATGTACCAGGTTAACTACAGGAGAAAGCCTTTCCCAAGCCTCACCCCACACCTGCCTTCTTCAAACCCTGGGCCTTCCTTGCTCTCTATCTGTCTTGGAGTAAAGGCTCTCAATGCCAGAGCTTTCTCTGAGACTCTTCCCAGAGACCGGCTGTAGAAGGGCCCATAAACCAGCTCCCTCCCTAACCCCATTAACACTGTCTTGGGAACCTGAGACTCCCCACTCCACGCACACACCCCATTTCATGAGTTGAGCCCAGTACATCCCATGGTCCCAGCTCTGCCATTTGAGTCTGGGGAGCTCTAGGGATTGATGGGTTTCAGATGTTACAATGTCAAGAAGGTACATGGCAGGAGAGGTCTTCTCTTCCAGCTTTCCAACCCCTGGACCTTCTGCCTCCATTTCCCAATGAGTCTATTTCGATGACCACCCAGCTACAGGGCCGAGCCTGTGCTTCACAGTACAGGGTAACCTACTGTGATAGAAGTTCAGCCCATGAGTCCATATCAGCCACCGCCAAGGTGGAACAGTGAGTTTCTATGGCTAAAAATGGGAATCACACATTCTGCAGAGATCTGGAAGGCTGTCTGTAGGAAGCCTCATTCCTGAAATGTGGGGCAAAGAAGGCTTGTGCATGTCCTGGGTGAGTTCAAGGGTGAGCCTGGGGGGCCTCGTGGACGGAGAGATGGGCGGAACATCTGAACGAGGTGCACACGTGGGACTGTCCGGGCCTGCTCGTGCTGTGGGCACAGGCGAAGCACGCGTAGACTTGATTCTGTACTTGTGTGGAGGCTGGATGCCCATGTGTTGGCTTCCTAGGCATAGGCTGTTACTCCAGAGAAGGTGTTACTATGTTTCTAAGTTACCAGTAAGCATTTTCACAAGCCCCTCCTGGATGGAGCATTCTGCTTTATTCTAGCAGGAGTCTGGTTCTGCAGCCCAACTTCCTTGGAGAGAGCTTCTGAGCCTCATCAGAAAGCTGCCAGCTGCTCCTTGGGTGTTTCAGCAAGACCCAGGGAGCTGTTCTGTTTCGGGACCATGGCGTGGCAGGAGCAGCACTGGAGCAGGAGTTCAGGGTCACGGGCTTGCCATCTATTCGGCCATGAACTCCCTGGAGACCTCGAGGGAGTCCATTAACCCCAGATACTCAAGGTGGTCCAGGGACGAGGGTCATCAGAATTGCCTGGGAGCTCCTTAGAGATGCGGACTCTCAGACCCACCCCAGAGCTAGGTCAGAATCAGACTCTGCATTTAACAAGACCCCTGGGGTCTGGAGAAGCACAGCCTCTACCTGTCTGGGCTGCAGGATCCTTGTTGGATCCTGGCTGCACTGTCACAGTGTTGCCCCAGCTCACTCCTCTCTCTCTCTCTCTTGCTTTCTCGAACTGTCTCTCTCCCCTGCAGCTGACAAGGAGGCAGACGAGTATTACATGAGAAGGCGGCACCTGCCCGACCTGGCCGCCCGTGGCACCCTCCCCCTCAACGTCATCCAGATGTCCCACCAGAAGCCGCTGCCGCGAGAGCGACCCCGCCGGCCCCTCCGGGCCATGTCTCAGGACAGGGTCCTGTCCCCAGAGCGGCGCCTGCCGGATGAGTTCGGCATGCCCTACGACCGCATCCTGTCGGACGAGCAGCTGCTCTCCACGGAGCGCCTGCACTCCCAGGACCCGCTGCTGTCCCCGGAGCGGACGGCCTTCCCCGAGCAGTCCCTGTCGCGGGCCATCTCGCACACGGATGTCTTTGTGTCCACGCCCGTGCTGGACCGCTACCGCATGACCAAGATGCACTCCCATCCCAGTGCGTCCAGTAACTCCTGCGCCACCCTGGGCCACAGCCAGACGGCAGCCAAGCGCCAGGCCTTTGCCTCACGCAGACACAACACCGTGGAACAGCTGCACTACATCCCAGGCCACCACACCTGCTACACAGCCAGCAAGACAGAAGTGACCGTGTGACCGGCAGGGCAGGCAGGCCAGGGGTCGAGAGGGGCCTGGAGCAGAGCTTCCGGCTCCGGATGGCTCCCTTCCCTCGACCCCTCTGTGGGAGCTGGGGGTGCACCGCCCTTGCCCGGAAAGCCACACTCCTGGCACACGGCCGGTGGTCTGGCACAGCGCACTCGGACCTGGGATCTAGAGCGATCACCCTCACTCTTCCAGAAGAATCGAAGGGGAGGGAGGAGCGGGGCTAGGCCCCAGTCTCGCCCCCACCCCCGACTGTCACCTACTCCCTTTCAGTCCCACATCCCCTCTCCCCGTCCTGGGGGCTCAGAGACCCTGGCCTGACCCTGGCCCGAAGCTGCCTGGGTTTGAATTGGCCAGTGGGTGCAGTCAAGGGGCTGACCCTGACCGAATAGGCTACTCGGTCTCATTCATTTACTTAAAACCGCATCACAGAAATCTTCTAGTGCCTAAAAACTGCCCGCTCGCTCTCTCAGAGCCAGGGAGCTGCTGTGTCCATAAGCACAATAATGATTCTCTTCTGCCTGCTGGAACTCTCTGGTCCCCACTGGGTGGCCCTTCCTCCGCCGACCCCCTGGGGCCTTGTGCCCCTCCCCTAAGCCCCGGGACAGGGAGGGGTTCCCTTCCTTCAGCTGCCTCTCCACGGGTGGGAACCCCCCCCCATTCCAGCTGGCTGCCCCGCCCACAAGTCTCTGCCCCTCCCCCAGCCTCAGATTCCACCCTTGGGTTCGCTGGGGCTTTGCTCTAGTCCTCCCAGAAGAGAGCAGGGACGGGGTGCAGGGACTTTTGGGGTGCCCTCCCCAGCAACCTGGTGATCTCCACACTTCCTCCAGGCCTCTAGGTCTGAACTGTGACCTGCCACTCTGGCCTGCCTTCCCCTCCCCTGCTCTTCTCCCAAGAGGCGTCTGCCCCTGGCCGGAGAGCGGAGGTGGAGAGGCCACTGTGACGCCCATTCCCATCGCCCAGGGCTCCCACCACGCACGTCAGGCAGGACAGAGGCTCTGGCTTCTATAGAGGGGCAGCTCAGCCCCAGCCAAGGGGGACCCCAGGTGGCTGTCCTGCACCTTGCCTGCTCCTCTCTCCCCATCACTGCCCCCTGCTTGGCCCCTTCTCTGTTTAGAACTTGCTCTCTCTGCCTGTTTTCCCACCCCTCCCCCACCTCCCATTCTCCTGCAGCTCCATGACTCTCTCCTGGCTGCTGCTTCTACAAACCAGTGCCTCCTTTCGATCTAAGGGACAGAGACCCATTAGCAGACGCAAATAGTGGTACTCCGGGCTATTGGTCTGGGAGTTAACTGGGTAGCTCCCCAGTCGCTCCCCTGAAAGGCATTGAGCGCCAGGCAGATCCATGCCCTCAGCTCTACTGGGGGGCTGCCCCCGCCAGCCCATCTCTTCTCTGCCTCCAGCCTGGTGGGTGGGCAGGATGTGACAGCCACCTGGAGAGCAGACAGTGAACGAAGCAGCATCCACTCCCTGGAGACTAGAGCCTGGGGTGGGGGAGAGAAGGGGCTCCCCCATTCTCAGGGCCAGGGTACCTCCCTGGGCTGGAGCTGGGGGAATCGGCTTCAGACTATTGGGTGAAGGTATGATACTAAAAATGTGACTGCCACCACAGTCAGACTCCAAAAGCAAAGACCTTAAACTGGGCTTTTAGGTTCCTCAGTTCCGCATACAATATGCATGGCCCTTTAAAAAGGGGGGCGGGGCAGGGAGAACTCCCCAGTGTCAGCCCTGGGAATTTTAAATCTAATCCACAGAGAAATCAATTGACTGATTCCTCTTACTTATTCAAGAATTCCAAAGCTCTTGTTCCCCCCCTCCCCTCAAGGCTCACCATCACACGAATCAGGAGGGGATTGAGCTGGGGGTGAGGGACACAGCCCTGAAGTCCCCAATGGGGCGGTGTCACTGGGTCTGTGAGGCTGTAAGGACAGGGATAACTCTGCTTTCCTTCCTTACAAACACATAAACCTTCTCAAGGGCTGGTCCCTAAGGGTTTATGAGACTTTGGTCCAGAAGGTGAGGCTAAGAGGGTTGGGCTGGAGGCAATCAACTATTCTTGGAAACGAACGTGTGTCTGTCACAGCTGGTCCTCTCTGCCCACTGCTCTCTAATCCAGCCCTCGGCCAGTCCCCTTGAAGGCTGCCTGCTGGTGCAGAGGGGAAAGGATGTGAGTGGGTGAGAATCCCCTCCCCAGGTGTCTGCACACACATATATCTGAACCAGAAACCAGATCTCATTCTGTGTCTGAAGCATCATCTCAGCACCAAGTCCTCCAGCCCTCAGGACAATGCTCCTCCCAGCCCTGTGTCTGTCTCAGGGGTTGTTTGATAGATTGATTCTGAAACATTTCTCATCCCAGCATTCCTGCTGCCCAGTTTAAAACCTCTGGTATCACTCGGATCAAAAACTTCTACCTGAACCATTACTTCTTTTAAATGATTCTTCTGTTTCACCCTTGGGTTTGGAAGGAGTGAGGGAGGGAAGGAAGGAAGGAAATAAGAGAAAGGAGTCTACATACTTGCTCCATCAGTCCCTCATTTCAAAATCCACACAATGATGTCTTAACTGGGACACTGCAGTATCTCATTTATCGGTCGTGCCATCCATGTTTGCAGAATAAGCAAAGCTGAGTTACCGGACAAGTTCTTGTAGCAGATAAGAGAGGGTTCTGGGGCTGGAACCCAGATGTCCTGACTTCCAGCCTCACCAGGCTGGTGGCCACTACCAGCCCTTGGAAGGGCTGGCCCTTCCCCGACAATGGAAGCCCGCCTCTCCCAGCAAGGGAAGCCCAAAGCCCAAAGTTTCCCTCTGCTTGTCCGGCTCTCTGTGTGAGTTTCCATTGCTCTGCTGTGAGTTTCCATTGCTCTGCTGGTAATGCACTGCGGTCTGCATGGGTTCTCTCCTGCCCTGAAGGTTCTTGCTGATCTGCTTGGCCTTTGATGACAGCGAAGCTCTCACAATCTATCATGTCCTTCCACCTTTCCTGCCTCACTTCCTCCAGTGAACTCCTGGCTCCGTGAGCTCATAAGTCACAAAGGCTTTCCCATGAATTCCTTGAACCCTCTAAATGGGCTTCTGCACTCATGGCTCCCCAGTGTCTTGGGTGATGGGTCTGCCTTCTAGAAAGTTCCAACCCTTTTCTTAATTCAAACGTCTTCTCCCCTCTTTCCACTCTCCCACCTGGAAACTGACCTCAGTCTTCTATGCCCATTCAGCCCTTCCTCCCTCTCATCTCCCCTGCCTTGCCCTTTTCTTCCATTTACCTCTCTCCAACCATACTTTCTTTTCCCTGGTCCCGCTGTACTTTCTGGTTCTAAAATGTAGAGCTCTCAATGAAAACAGTCCCAGAATGAGACATTCTTCAGGTCTCTGTTGGCCTCATTGGTTTATTCTTCACCTCCTGCCCCTACGAGATAAAGGATGGGAGCTGCTCTGTCAGAGGCCTCATGGGTCAAAGATCAACTTTGGTTCCTACAGCTGGCATGTCCCTGAAGTCTCTGCCCCAGCCTGTTGCTAGCCCAGAGGCTCCTGCTCTGGCCAAAGATTCATATCCTTTTTGAGGGCTCTTGGCCACTGTTCCATCTCACTTGTGCCTGTCCTGCTTGTGTGTGTCACAGATCCTTCTTTGTCCCCAAAGACTGGAGAGCCTCATGACTCTCCAAGCATGGGGAAATATCCGTTCCAATAACCCTGCCACCAAACAATTCATTTTCTTCAGAGATATCTTGTCTGCCACCAGCCTTCTGGCCTCAAAATTCCATTCACAGGCAACTGTGGACCTGACCCAAGGTAATCTGCAAGGGTTGCCAATGACCTGGGTCCTAGGAAGCACCTGCTCTGTTCCCCCCACATACCTGCCTCCACCATCCTCCCCAAACCTGGGAGACTTGCCTCTGGAGTATTTTCAAGGAAGCTCGTTGTGTTTCAATGAAGGGTTTTTCAGGGTTCCTACTTTTTATACATATACATATATATATATAAGTGCAGCATTTTAGTGACAGATTCGATATGAAAGCTATGTCTTCCTAGGCTCTATATTTGATTTCAGAAGGCAGCGTAATACTGGAGGAAAAAAGCACAGGGCTGAGGCTCTTGGAGACGTGGCTTTGGCCCTGGCTTTGTCTCCGTCTTGCCATGTGACCAAGGACGAGCCACGTTCTCGCTCAGCGCCTCCGTTTCCCATCTGTAAAGTGAGGGGCTTTGACCAAAGGAGTTCTGAAGTTTCATCCCGCTCTTACATGTAGGGCTCCCATTCCCCACTGGCACCCACTCCTCTCTGCGTTCCTCCCCTCCTCAACTGGGCTGCATACATCCCGTTCCACCCACCCCACGGTGGCATCCTCAGATGCCCTAGGCAGCCACCAGACTCCTCTCCAGAACCTGGGGAGGGCCCTGTGGTCGCAGCCTCCCAGGGGTGCTCTCCTGTCTGACGGTGTAAGAGCCTACCCATTCAGTGGGTTTACCAACTGTGTGTCATGGAATCCCCCACCCCCGCCAATTAGACACACCTAAATCATCTTAGGTATCTGTGTCGTTGGGGAATTCTGAAGTTTTCATTTTGATGCGGTCCTTAAAGCTGGAGGGAGCTGGTTCTGATTTCAGAGAGGGGACAGCCTAGAGGAGAAAGGTCCAGAGGTTGGCCCACAATGGCATGAAGTTTGTATTTGAGGGCAGCTTGGAAACGCATTCCAAGCCACAGAGGGGATTGCACAGCAGAGCCCCTGTGGGGCAGTGGATGTTATATCCCCCTCCAGAACCTGTGTCCTGAAGACCGAGTCCAGACACTGGGCTCCGTTCACCCAGAGGAGGAGGAGACATCCCCCCTGGGCTGCTAAGAGGTGGGCACCCACCCCATCCCCCAGTACCTTTCTAGCCCCTCCTCATGACACTGTCATCCTCCTGGTGAAAGCTTGTGAAGAAGCAAGAACTGAGAGTCCAAGTCAGTATCATTGAACCCATCTTGTAAATCGACAAACACATCAACCATCCATCAGTCAGAGAAATGACGTCATATGTTTTCTTAATACCGTCCCTCCTGAGGGAGAGGAAGACCTCTGCTCAACTTTGCTGTCCACTCCTGCTGTGACCCTTGAATGCCACTGCCTGGGAGAACTCATTCATTTGCTTCGTAGTGGCAATATTCCTCTAGTTCTATAACTCAGCTAGACATTTTGTAGTAAAGAATTCTTGAAATTCTCTAATAAAAAAAAAAGCAATTCTTACTGTAATGTTTTTAGTTTGGGGACACAATTTCCTAAGGGGAGATTAATGAACATTTTTATGCATTAGCCCAATTTATGGATTCCATGTTTATTACATATGGTAGTACTGATGAAAAGCACCTTTCTATCTGTACCTTTGCACAGTTTCTTCATTCCTCGTAAGTGAGCTTCACGATGAGCAGTGCTCCCGTAACTGCTGCTTCTGTACAAATCTCATTGTTCTACTTACCTGTCAAAGCACATTCTGTGTGTACTGTAAACAGATATCACTTTAGTGAGATTTAGTCTTAAGGATTTTTCCACTTTTGTCAGTAACAGATATTTATGGATTAAAAAAATAATAAAGCCGTTTCAACATACCCTGTGTCTCTTAAAATCGCCACATGCTTGCTTCTACAAACACAGAGCCCAAACTAAAGGCAACTAGAGATCACAAAACGACGTAGAAGATCACTGGAGGTAGGAGTAGAAACAGAGACTGACTGCAGATGGGAATGAGGAAGATTTTAGGGTGATGGAAGCATTGTAAAACTGGATGACGGTGATGCCCACAATGGCATAAATTTACTAAAAATCATCAAATTGTATATTGCAATGGGTGAATTGTATGATATGCAAATTAGATTTTAATAATGCTTTAAAAATGGTGAACAAAAGGCATGTAGGAAGGTAGGCTTAGAACAAGTGCCAATGGATAAGGTGTACCAACTCAAAGCAGAACCAGAAGTTACAACCTTGTATCCACATTCATCTACTCCAGCATCATTATTCTTGGACATTAGGCCTTAGTTTGGTTTTAGAGTTAGTGCTTGCAGTTACCATGGGTGACCAGAGTACAGGTGGTTAAATAGCCATGACATTTTAACCAGAGAATGAGGTTGTGCCATGAAAATTGATTTAGATTTGGAGTCTTGCTCAAGACCTCTTTCTCTGGGCTTGTTTTTTTATATTATTTCCTTTGGCCCATATTCACTTTTGCTGCTAAGGTCATCTGTTGTTCTGTGTTTCTGAATTTTCCCCATAACCTAGATACTGGTGGGCTCTGCTTCAGCAAACAAAGTATTGCCAAACAGGACATGGCCTTCTGCCAGCTTCAGCACCTCCACAGTTCCTAGAATCCACAGTCAGTTATACTCTCTTACCAACTGCCCAGCTCCTTTGTAATTAAAACCCTTCTCCTTGGCTGAGTTGAGCTTATATTCAAAAATCCTTTTATTATCTCTCACCAATGGCATTCTTTACCTAGGACAAAGTTATAAACCTGTTTACTATTCTAATACATAATAACACATAACCACACATATCCTGAAAACTGTTTTGCTCACTACAACAATCATTATTACAGTGGATTACCTCTAAGTCGTGGTGTCGCTAACCCACGATGACACACAGCAAGCACACACACATTACAAGTATAGCAAAGCTTCATTAATCTATATTCATTATTGGAAGGAAACCCAAAGGAAGACAAAATTCTGAGTTGGCAAAAAAAATTATTTTTAGAGAAGTGCAATTTAATTACAATGCTTACACATACACAGAATGGCTAGATTAGACTAGCAATATGTTTCCTCATAGAAAATCACAGGAGACCTTCCTTACCGAACAGGTAAGACTAACTGTAATTGATATAAAAATGGTCAAGAGGTTTGAGTCAAGGAATTCTGAACATGCTTAACCATGGTTCTTAAATTGGCTAAACATCCTTTTTTTTTTTTTTTTTGCGGTACGCGGGCCTCTCACTGTTGTGGTCTCTCCCATTGCGGAGCACAGGCTCCGGTCATGCAGGCTCAGCGGCCATGGCTCACGGGCCTAGCCGCTCCACGGCACGTGGGATCTTCCCGGACCGGGGCACGAACCCGTGTCCCCTGCATCGGCGGGCGGACTCTCAACCACTGCGCCACCAGGGAAGCCCAAAATCCACTTTTTTAAAAATTTATTTTATTGAAGTACAGCTGATTTACAATGTTGTGTTAATTTCTGCTGTACAGCAAAGTGATTCAGTTATACATACATATATATATATATATATATATATATATATATATACATTCTTTTTCATATTCTTTTCCATTATGGTTTATCACAGGGTATTGAATATAGTTCCCTGTGCTCTACAGTAGGACCTTGTTGTTTATCCATCCTATATATGATAGTTTGCATCTGCTAATCCCAACCTCCCAGTTCTTCCCTTCCCCACCCCTCCTCTCCCTTGGCAACCGTACATCTGTTCTCTATAAACATCCACTTTTAAATATCATTAACTCAAATAATTTGTTCAAATTTTCCTCTTTGATTCTCAAATGATTCTCAAAGTTAAACCTCAATTTGGCCCCTGTCACAGTTGTCACTAATTCCAAATTGGTGAGATCTATAAAATGAGGTCTTAATATACCATCATTAATAAGCCAAGACCAGAGAAAACTCAATGTTGGAAGCATTAAGATGCCAGGGGTCTTGGACAGCCTTTCACCTTCCATGTCACTTTGGACACTGAACTTTCTCCTCTCTGGCTGAGCATGAAGGAAGTACAAAACCTCTAGGGAGGAGTAAGAAAGATTTTCCTTCAAGATTCTCAGAAGAAAACCAAGGACACTCACTCTTTGCGCTGCAAATGTGTCAGGAATGGGAAAATCAGAAAGAGCAGAGGTTCAAAGGAATGCTTGGAAAGTTCCAGAATAAGTGAGTCAGTAACTTTTATACCAGGGATGTGTTAGCCAATGTCATCCCTGGGCCTCTGTGTCCTCATCTGTAAAGGCTGGGATATTAGACAAATAAAACAAAATGAAACAAAACCCACATCTGATATATTTTATCACTGAATTATCACAACACAGTACTCAAATTTTATCTGGGCTTCTAGCTAGCTGAATGAACTTGTGAATAACCCATCCTGCTTGGCCTTGCCCATCTCAACTTTCCCATCCCATGAGAATAGGATGCAGTCAAAGACTACTGGACCAGGTATCAGAAGATCTTGTTCATTGAACTGGCTCTGCCAGCATTTTGCTGTGTGACCTTGAAAGACATATTTCTCCTCTTCAAATTTCAATTTTCTCATTTAAAACAAAAACAGTGGGCCAGGGACTTCCCTGGAGGTCCAGTGGTTGGGACTTCGCCTTCCAGTGCAGGGGGTGCAGGTTTGATCCCTGGTAGGGGAGCTGGGATCCCACATGCCTCATGGCCAAAAAACCAAAACATAGAACAGAAGCTATATTGTAACAAATTCAATAAAGACTTTTAAAATGGTCCACATCAAAAAAACAAACAAACAAACAAACGTGGGCCAGACCCCTCTAAATCTCTAAAATCCTTCCCATCTTTTTCAGTCTGCTTCTGTGATTTTGTCAAGACTTTGCAGGGAGCTGGTAAGCTCAGCTAGTACTAGTCCTGGAAGAAGGGTAGAGTGGGAGGGCAGAGTGATGGGAAGGCAGGAGAAAACCCTTGGCAGGAGCCATCGCTTATCAGATAGCATTTTCCCAGTGACAAGCATGGCTACCCTGTGTCAACAAGAGATGGCTACGGAGGAAGGAAAGGTATTAAGCTAGAGGAAGAATGAGGTCCTTAGAAAGCTGCCTCTTATGTTAACTTAACGTTTTGTGATTTCCCAAGATCAACAACTTGTCTGTTAAAAGAAACCCCAAAGAATGCCTTTCCACAGAAAGTTATCAACAGTTCATTATTTTTCTGTGTTTGCCCATAGATATAGAGCTCAGATGTGTGTTTCAGGACCAGGCCTCTCTCCACAAAAAGAGAGAAGTTGCTTTGCCTCCAGCTTCAATCTTAACCCCAAGTCCAAGTTCCGGAGACATGTATCAAGTGTAGAATACTGGGACCATTGCTGTCATTCCCAACTGTGTGTACCCTAATAATTCTTTCTTGGGCCATTTATAAGAGCTACTCCTGCTGGTTCACCAGGGCAACCATGGAGAAGACCTCCCCTGCTACCTAAAGGATATTCGTTCATACATCCGTCTTCATTTTAGACTTGAAGAAAACAAAACACTGTCATCTAACCCAGTGTGCCCACAAAGCAGCAACCTCAGTATCCCTGGGAGCTGACTGCAATGCACGTTGCCAGTCCTACCCTAGACTTACTGAATCAGAATCTCTACGGGTGAGCCCCCAGAATTTGCCTTTCCACCAGACCCCTAGGTGACTCTATGAACATTAAAGTTTGAGAAGTACATCCTCCTGCATTTTTTTTTCAGTTTTGAAATGCTATAATCCTATGATAATAAAGATTTGGAATTCGGGGGATCAGAGCAGCCTTGATATATGTAGCCAAACAATTTCAGGCAACCAGCTTCAGTGAAGAGGTTAGAACAAAAATGAATTTACACAAGGATTTACTGTGTGCTATAAGCACAGAGAACTGTATTCAGTATCTTGTAATAACCTATAATGGAAAAGAATCTGAAAAAAAATATATATATATATAACTGAATCATTTTGTTGTATACATGAAACTAACACAATATTGCAAATGAAGTCTACTTCAATTTTTTTAAAAATGAGTTTACAGAGGTTTAAGTATTTGGGAAATGAGAAAGCTGAGGCAGCGTGTATAAACTATCTGTAGGAAATTTTAATAGAAGGGAAGGTATGTGACTATTGGAAGGCTGGATGAGAATTTTTAAAGATTGCACAAACCTGAGCATGTTAAAATTTGAAGAGAAAGGACAATCAGGTAAGGACGGGGACCCAGAACCAGATCCATTCCCTCGGGTGTAGGAGGGGCACAGGAGGAGGAAGAGAAGCTCCTAGGAAACTTCTCCTAGGAAACTTCTAGGGAAAGCAAGATGGCGGCCACTGTGAAATAAGGGGAAAGGGCTGCTCGGGGAGGTTTCCCTGGAGGGTCCCCGTCTCTTGGTGATGGATGATGCAGAGTCATCGAATCTGGCAGGATAGGCTGGATTCTGCTAGGGTGATAAACAACTCTCAAATCTCCTTAAAACATCAAGGGGTTATTTTTCACTCCCACTCTGCTGGGGCTTCTGTTGCCCTTCCCCTTCCTTACTCAAGGGCACAGAGGTAGCTGGAGCCCCCACTATCTGTCACGTTGCCTGCCACCATGGCAGAGGAAAAAGAGAGCTCTGGAGGGTCTGGCCAGGACAATTAAATGGCAGCCAGATGCGACACATATCACATCCGCTCTAATCTTCTTGGCCAGACCTGGTTACACAGTCCCACCCCACCGCAGGGGAGCCAGGACGTGTGATTCTGTGATGCTCCAGCTAGAGGAGGAGCAGGAACTATCCAGTGAGTAGCATCAATCACGACCACAGGTGCCATGCTGTGCTGAGAGCTAAAGACTGGGAACTTACAGAGGCAAATGGTCCCTCCTCTACCACTGTAGCAAAACCATCAACATAGTCTCATGTTCTAAAACTTTTCTGCAGCAGATTTATTCTATGTAAAGCCAGTGGTACGTCCATATCCATTTCAAATTGGTTAGTAGATGTCTTAATCAGGAGTCATTTGGTTACAAGAAACAAAAACGTACTGAAATTAGTTGAGGCAGAAGATGAGAATACTATTTATAATAATAACAATAGGGGCCTCCCTGGTGGCGCAGTGGTTGAGAGTCCGCCTGCCGATGCAGGGGATACGGGTTCGTGCCCCGGTCTGGGAGGATCCCATATGCCGCGGAGCGGCTGGGCCCGTGAGCCATGGCCGCGGAGCCTGCGCATCCGGAGCCTGTGCTCCGCAACGGGGGAGGCCACAACAGTGAGAGGCCCGCATACCGCAAAAAAAAAAAAAAAAAAAAAAAAAAAATAATAATAATAACAATATTTAATTTAATAATGATTATTTATTAAATTAAATGAAAATAAATGTAATCATTATGATCATTATCATTGTTAGATATAAAAACTTCTCACAGGATCTAAGTCCTGAATGTATAACCGGGCCTCTCCAAAGCTAAGAAGTTGAAAGTCATCCAAAACCCTGGCAACACTCTCTCCCTGTCTCACGTCCTTTTCTCTGAAAATGTCCATTCCTCTGGTATGTGTTTTGTTTCACACACAGTTGAACCTGACTAAGATGACACCTTCAGCAATTGTGTCTGCAAAATCTCCCAGGTCTAATCCCTGTGGCTAGCTGACACAGTCTCTCTGTGCCTCAATTCCAAAAGTCCTGGGAGAAAATCCGAAAATCTCTATAAATGACTCTCCTTGTATGTCGGTTATCTACTGCTGAGTGATAAAGCTGCCCAAATGTAACAGCACAAACAAGTATTTACTGTTGTAATCACTCATGATTCTGGGGGTTATCTGGGCTCAGTGACACAATGCTCACTAAGCCTCCCTTACGTGGTTGCTGTCAGGTGGTAGCTGGGACTGGAGTCATCTCCAAGGCTTCCTCACTCACAAGTCTGGCTGTTAATGCTAGTTGTTGGTCGGGACCTCAGCAGGGGCTACCCACTGGAACCCTTAGATGCATCCCCTCCATGTGGCCTGGGCTTCCTTACCACATGGCAGCTGGGTTCCCAGAGCAAGTATCTGGAGATAGGAAGAGAGAGAGAGGGAGTGGGCAAAGGGGAGATGTGGAGTGAGTGAGCCAGGTAAAAGCTATATCATCACCTCATGTGATGTAGCCTCAGAAGTCACATAGTCCACACTCTGAGTCACCAAGTTGTGCCCAGGTTCAAGGGGAGGGGACACAGACTCCACTGTCTGAAGAGAGTGTAGCAAGGTTTCATTGTAAGAAAAGCATGTTGATAGAAGAGACTGCTATGACCAGCCTTAGAAAATACAATCTGCCACACTTTGGGTCAAGGGTCTACTCCTGGTCCCATTGCTGCGGTCAGGGAGCCTTGGATCACATACTCCAAAATGGCTGCAATCATCCTCCCCTGGAGTTGTAGGCAGTTTTCTAAAAATGAAGCGCAGGATGAGCTCATGCACTGAGCAGCCCCTTTACAGTGGGACATCCCTGATGTACTGAGAAAGCATCCCATGAACACAGCATCTACTCTATAATTCCAACCTCAGGATTCCAGAGAAGACAGTAAACAGGACATGGTAACAGTGGATTCTGTGACATCGCATTAAAATATTTCCTGATAACAGGGTGATGATTTTAAACTGGTGGGTTTTTTCCCCTTCCCTTCTACCCCTACTCTTTCCCCCACCGGTCCAAACAATAATATTAACCCTCCATCTCTCTGCTCTTAGGGAAAAGGTAGAGACCAGAGGAAGAAGTCTTTGTTCAACCTTGACTTTCAAAATTGACTTTTGTCAAGCTCACAGGAGCAAAACTTGTTATGTAATTCCAAGAGCCACAGAGTGGAAAGAGAAATTGTTTCCTATGATATTGAAAGCTGACCTTTAAGTATCAATGAGCCCAGCTTGATAAGAAAACGGAGTAAATTGCATATAGAATGTGATGGAAGAGCCCTTCCTTGCTGTACAGGACAGAGAGAAATGCCTTCGTTCATCAAGAGAAGAAATTCAGGGAGAATCAGACAAGAGAGCAAGAGAGAAAGACACATGTATCTCTGATCATCACCATGGGGTGGGCTCATAGGGATGGGGGAGAGCAGGGGAACAACAGAATCCTCCGGACAGACTGGAGGATCTGAGGGCAGAATGGGCTTCTGCTCAGCTTCCTGCCTAGAACTCTGGGAGGAAAATTCCTGATGAATGTTCCATGCCAACATATGGCAGGTATGGCAGCACAGAAATGATAGCAAGACAGATCTCTCCAGAGCAAGCCCTCCCCGCACTGTGAACACCAGGCTCCCAGCCCCTCAGAGGTACTCAGGTGACAGTGAATGCCCTGGCTAGGAACCTGAAGGATATGTCTGAAGACTGGGCATCTCAGGGCTCACAACAGCACAGGGCCACCATAACAGAGAAAGGAAGAAATACCTGCATATCTGAGTTACGGCCATAAATTTTAAAGCTGGGACACCACTATCCTGAGACCCAACGTCTTTCAAGAGCGGTTCTCGAGCTTTTTAGTATCAGTACCCTTCCTCATACTCTTAAGAAGTATTGAGAGAAGAAATTAATACAACATTGTAAATCAACTATACTTCTATAAAATTTTAAAAAATGTATAGACGACCCCAAAGGACTTTTGCTTGGATGGGACATATCTATACACACTTATAATACTATAAATCAAAATGAAGACCACTTAAAAGTTATTTATTAAACCATTTAAAAATAAAAACAATAAATCCATGATGTGTCAACATAAATAACACATTGCTATGAGAAATAACTGTTATTTTCCAAAAATATAGTAAGAAGAGTAGAATGATTTCCCTTTTTTGCAAATTTCTTTAGTGTCTGGCTTTAGAAGATATCTAGATTTTGGTATCTGCTTCTGCAGTTAGTCTATTGCGATATCACACTTTGTACACCTCCCCCCAGAGGCAGGGGAGGAGGAGAGGAAGCACCCACAGAGGAATCGGGGTAGGGGGTGTAAAACCCCCCTTTTCCACTGCCACTGGTCAGTCCCTCCCTTATCAAAGGGACACTGACAAACCCCAGTAAACCTGAGCTTAGGCCAGGAAGACGCTTTAGTTTCACATTAATTTGGAATTGTTAATATTCTAATGAACTGGACATATTAATTATTAAGCTGTGAAGTTACCAAATGACTTCTTATTTTCTAAGAATAACCTGGAAAGTAGGGGATGGGAGGAAGGAATAAAGCTGTTTCTGATGACATGATAGGACTTACTTGCTTGACATTATAGTGATTATATAGATAAACACGTCTTGCATGGGACCTTTATGCAATGCCCCAGATTAAGGAAAAGGAAATTTCATTCATGTTAAAAACTCAAAAGAGGATCATAAAACCGTAAGAATGAGAAACTGGATGACATCCTTGATAGGTTACACGAAGACAAGGCTTATACACACTATTATATATAAAACAGATAATCAACAAGGACCTACTGTATAGCACAGGGAACTCTACTCAATATTCTGTAATAACCTATGGGAAAAGATCTGAAAAAGAATGGATACGTGTATATGTGTGACTGAATCACTTTGCTGTACACCTGAAACTAACACAACATTGTAAATCACTATACTCCAATATAAAATAAAAATTAAATTAAAAAATAAAGACAAGGCTTTAATATATCAGGAGAAGAAAATCCTAAGGAGAGATAGGATGGGAAGGGAGAAGGTAGTGCAGGGACATGTGATTCTTTGTCCTACATGATCCTGGCCACCATGTGGTACCCCACACACCTCTGGATAACAGATTCCACCATACACCAGCAACCAGTGTAGGCACATGGCACAGACCAGACCAATTAAAGTACATTTCTTTAATTTCTAAACTGAGACTTAAAGAGAGAAAATTCCCTCCTTCTCAAGGAATGGACCTTAATGATATGAATCTGGGGCTACCAGTAGCCTTGTCCCACACAATATGGAGAAAGAATACAGGCAGTAGAAAAGAAGAATAATGACAGCTAACCTTAATTCAAGGCATTATTCCAAAGCACTTTACGTGTATTAACTCATTTAATCCTCATGTTGTCTCTTCCTGAGCAGTGACTACTGTATGTCCCTTAGTTAAGGAGTTTGGCCCTATCCTAAGAAAGAAAAGGAAAAAAAAGAAAAAGAAAAGAAAAGAGGCCCCAAGGAGGCATGGTGGCAAGATGAAGACTATACTTCAGAGGAATCACTAGAACTCTACTGCAGGGAGGGGACTGGTGAATTTCATTCTGAAGGCTGGGAGACCAGGGAGAAGCATGGTGACATTGTGCCTGGAGATTGACCAAATCAGAATTTTTGTCCTATGCTCAAAATTTCAACTGCATAGGGCAACACAGTGGTCCCTTGAGGATTTTGAGTCATTTTCTGATTATTAAAAAACCATATTGAATAATCCACATCATTAATGTTTTAAAAACTATGTAGGCTAACAACTATCTTTCATCTAGTACTGTGATTATTCTGCCTATACTATGCTTTAAAAAAATCAGAATCGTGTACGTATAAAATGTGTAGCTAAAACAGTAAGTAAATAATAGAAACAAATCAATTATGTTATCACTAAGTGGTGGGACTCTATTTGATTTACAGTTATTTCTTTATATTTCTTTAAATTGTTGATAATTTCTAGTTTTCTATGAGCATATATTACTTTTATATTCAGAGCACAGTCCACATAGGCAATGTTATAAATATCATAAGCTCATTTTACATATGAATGTATCTATGTGTGTATCTGTGTGTGTGTGTGTGTGTGTAGCAAAATGAGTGGAAGAAAGTCACCCTTAATTATTAAGACTAATAATAACAGTGAGTCTAAGTAATAATAAATAATAAATAATCATTATTAAATTAAATATTGTTATTATTATAAATAGTATTCTCATCTTCTGCCTCAACTAATTTCAGTACGTTTTTGTTTCTTGTAACCAAATGACTCCTGATTAAGACATCTACTAACCAATTTGAAATGGATATGGACGTACCACTGGCTTTACATAGAATAAATCTGCTGCAGAAAAGTTTTAGAACATGAGACTATGTTGATGGTTTTGCTACAGTGGTAGAGGAGGGACCATTTGCCTCTGTAAGTTCCCAGTCTTTAGCTCTCAGCACAGCATGGCACCTGTGGTCGTGATTGATGCTACTCACTGGATAGTTCCTGCTCCTCCTCTAGCTGGAGCATCACAGAATCACACGTCCTGGCTCCCCTGCGGTGGGGTGGGACTGTGTAACCAGGTCTGGCCAAGAAGATTAGAGCGGATGTGATATGTGTCGCATCTGGCTGCCATTTAATTGTCCTGGCCAGACCCTCCAGAGCTCTCTTTTTCCTCTGCCATGGTGGCAGGCAACGTGACAGATAGTGGGGGCTCCAGCTACCTCTGTGCCCTTGAGTAAGGAAGGGGAAGGGCAACAGAAGCCCCAGCAGAGTGGGAGTGAAAAATAACCCCTTGATGTTTTAAGGAGATTTGAGAGTTGTTTATCACCCTAGCAGAATCCAGCCTATCCTGCCAGATTCGATGACTCTGCATCATCCATCACCAAGAGACGGGGACCCTCCAGGGAAACCTCCCCGAGCAGCCCTTTCCCCTTATTTCACAGTGGCCGCCATCTTGCTTTCCCTAGAAGTTTCCTAGGAGAAGTTTCCTAGGAGCTTCTCTTCCTCCTCCTGTGCCCCTCCTACACCCGAGGGAATGGATCTGGTTCTGGGTCCCCGTCCTTACCTGATTGTCCTTTCTCTTCAAATTTTAACATGCTCAGGTTTGTGCAATCTTTAAAAATTCTCATCCAGCCTTCCAATAGTCACATACCTTCCCTTCTATTAAAATTTCCTACAGATAGTTTATACACGCTGCCTCAGCTTTCTCATTTCCCAAATACTTAAACCTCTGTAAACTCATTTTTAAAAAAATTGAAGTAGACTTCATTTGCAATATTGTGTTAGTTTCATGTATACAACAAAATGATTCAGTTATATATATATATATTTTTTTTCAGATTCTTTTCCATTATAGGTTATTACAAGATACTGAATACAGTTCTCTGTGCTTATAGCACACAGTAAATCCTTGTGTAAATTCATTTTTGTTCTAACCTCTTCACTGAAGCTGGTTGCCTGAAATTGTTTGGCTACATATATCAAGGCTGCTCTGATCCCCCGAATTCCAAATCTTTATTATCATAGGATTATAGCATTTCAAAACTGAAAAAAAAATGCAGGAGGATGTACTTCTCAAACTTTAATGTTCATAGAGTCACCTAGGGGTCTGGTGGAAAGGCAAATTCTGGGGGCTCACCCGTAGAGATTCTGATTCAGTAAGTCTAGGGTAGGACTGGCAACGTGCATTGCAGTCAGCTCCCAGGGATACTGAGGTTGCTGCTTTGTGGGCACACTGGGTTAGATGACAGTGTTTTGTTTTCTTCAAGTCTAAAATGAAGACGGATGTATGAACGAATATCCTTTAGGTAGCAGGGGAGGTCTTCTCCATGGTTGCCCTGGTGAACCAGCAGGAGTAGCTCTTATAAATGGCCCAAGAAAGAATTATTAGGGTACACACAGTTGGGAATGACAGCAATGGTCCCAGTATTCTACACTTGATACATGTCTCCGGAACTTGGACTTGGGGTTAAGATTGAAGCTGGAGGCAAAGCAACTTCTCTCTTTTTGTGGAGAGAGGCCTGGTCCTGAAACACACATCTGAGCTCTATATCTATGGGCAAACACAGAAAAATAATGAACTGTTGATAACTTTCTGTGGAAAGGCATTCTTTGGGGTTTCTTTTAACAGACAAGTTGTTGATCTTGGGAAATCACAAAACGTTAAGTTAACATAAGAGGCAGCTTTCTAAGGACCTCATTCTTCCTCTAGCTTAATACCTTTCCTTCCTCCGTAGCCATCTCTTGTTGACACAGGGTAGCCATGCTTGTCACTGGGAAAATGCTATCTGATAAGCGATGGCTCCTGCCAAGGGTTTTCTCCTGCCTTCCCATCACTCTGCCCTCCCACTCTACCCTTCTTCCAGGACTAGTACTAGCTGAGCTTACCAGCTCCCTGCAAAGTCTTGACAAAATCACAGAAGCAGACTGAAAAAGATGGGAAGGATTTTAGAGATTTAGAGGGGTCTGGCCCACGTTTGTTTGTTTGTTTGTTTTTTTGATGTGGACCATTTTAAAAGTCTTTATTGAATTTGTTACAATATAGCTTCTGTTCTATGTTTTGGTTTTTTGGCCATGAGGCATGTGGGATCCCAGCTCCCCTACCAGGGATCAAACCTGCACCCCCTGCACTGGAAGGCGAAGTCCCAACCACTGGACCTCCAGGGAAGTCCCTGGCCCACTGTTTTTGTTTTAAATGAGAAAATTGAAATTTGAAGAGGAGAAATATGTCTTTCAAGGTCACACAGCAAAATGCTGGCAGAGCCAGTTCAATGAACAAGATCTTCTGATACCTGGTCCAGTAGTCTTTGACTGCATCCTATTCTCATGGGATGGGAAAGTTGAGATGGGCAAGGCCAAGCAGGATGGGTTATTCACAAGTTCATTCAGCTAGCTAGAAGCCCAGATAAAATTTGAGTACTGTGTTGTGATAATTCAGTGATAAAATATATCACTGGTTAATAATAACAGTGAGTCTAAGTAATTTTTAAATTTCCTTTTACCTTTATGAGTTTTCCCAATTTTCTATAATGAGCATGCATTCCTTTCATAATGGAAAAAATAAAATTTATTCCTTTAAATTTTAAAAGAAGTGGGGCTGGAGGACTCACTTGGAACAAAGAAGCTGCACATTCCTGAAAACAAAGCAGCAAATAGTACCATCCTCCAGCAGAACCTCCTCTATAAAGGTGCCCCATCACTCATACAGGGGTTGGCTTAAATGTGGTAGATTCAAGCACCAATGGGAAGAGTTCTACTGAGTTCACCTTAAGGGGCAGAGTCAACCATCATCTGCTGTGACCTTTGCCCCCTTTTTCCTTCTTTCCCTGGACCATGCTTTGATGGCTCTCTGATAGGCAGAGTGCATTCGTCCCACTTGTAATTGGGGAATTGATAAATCGGGGGTTGCGACAGGGGTCCGGTGGGCACAGTGAGTGGCAGCTGTTCCCCTTGGAAAGGGCACACCCTCTCTGGTCTTCCTAGTCCCCCTCACTCCCTGTTTTATCCCTTCTAAGACGACCACTACTGCCTTTGAGAAGACACAATTTCTAGGCTATCTTTACTGTTAGCCTAATATAGATGTGTTAGATCCATTAGGAGGTAGTGAGGATTATGAAATCAGAGAGCACAAGCCCATCTAAAGGGGACTACGCCTCTCATCTCCAGCCATTCTTTAATATGTTAAAGGATGAAAATACACTGATTTTTAAATATGGCAATTCATTTAAAATGAAAACACTCTCTGGGCCAATGAGTTCTGGCTAAACACAACATGTCCTTGAACCATAGTTTGGTTGGTCAACTAAAAATACAGAAGCTCCAAGTCAAATAGTCAGAGCTGGGGTTCCTTATTCTCATACATCCATAGCAACTCTTAACCACTGATACTGAGCATTAGGGATGGAACCTGAATTCTGACAAATAGTCTTGGCACCAATGAGCAAGTAATGCCTTGAACCAGGGCATTTTAAGAACCCACAGGATCATGGACATGAACTCCTGGATATAAACATCTCCCTTGGAAACTGAAAATTGGGGATGTAATCCCTCTTCCTGGTAGGTCAGGGGATGTAGGTTTTTATAGTAAAAGGTGTGGGCTACATAAGGGGTTACTGAACTCTACGAGCAGAGAGCAATCTATATAAACCTCTGACAGAGTTTACTTCCTAGAGCTGGCCTTGAAATATCATTTTGCTTATTTCCATGATGCCCTTCTCACAGGCCAGTAAAGCTTCCAAAGATTCTGAGCTGGACTGGTCTTTGTTCTCACCGTGTAGCTCTGAGACCCCTTGGGAAGCCGTGTCACCAAGAGAAAGTCAGTGTAGCAGTAAATTGAAATCATGTCAAAATTCAGCAGAAAGAGGAAGATGAAATACCAAATCCCAAGCATCTAAATCTCTCCCTCCAACTGTTACTTCTTACCACAAAATCTCAGAGAGAAATACATGCAACAAGAAGAGAGCAAAGAATCCTTTATGATTGTCTAGGGCCATGGAGAATTTTAGTGGACTCAGCTGGAACTCATGGAAGACTCTGTTTTCTCTAGTTAAGAATTAGAGGCAGAATAAGAAAGAGGGGGAGATTCTTCTTAAGTCTAGGGCAGAGTTGGTTGAATCAGAATGCCCAGGTCTTATGAGACCTAGGTGACTCCATTTGAAGGTATGCCCCAGGTCAGCTTACAGTAACCACTGGGGAGAAAGATCTCAAAGGACTTAAGGCCAAATGGAGGATAAAGATGGCCTCTCATTCTTTTAGAAAAGAACAGCTCCAGCCTTGTCTTGTTTATCTAACCCAGTGAGTGACCATGACTCACAAGTGTGTAGGTTGGACATTGGGGGTAGAGGGAAGATAGGAGAGTGCTGTGTAGACAGCCAAGGTGAAACTGAGTTGCTTGGCCCCTCTCCCCTGGGAGAAATCCCTGCCCTTGCGATTTATCTGGATGTGTGAAGAAAGCGAGACCCTGGGGTTCACTTTGGACCGGGACCAAAAGGGAATTTGGTCAGTCCAGACCAAAGGTCCTCCTCTTTGGATTTAGGATGGGCATAGAGGATGAGAGTTAGTCTAGGAAGTTTCTGTGAGGATCCATTCCCTTGGAGACCAGATATTCTCCTGTCTTCCTGTTAACTTCAGAACTCAACTCAAGCCTTTGGTCTTGACGTGGGCACTGGTGTCCTTTCCTTGGGAGGAGAGCAGTCCAGTGTGAGAGAATTCCCATGGGTTCTGTCTACACCCTCGTGGGCTGCCTCACCAGGCCTGCCAAATCGCTTCTGACCCCCATGAGGACCAGTGAGGTGAGCAGTTCACCCCTCACAACTATTGTGATTGTCTCTTTGATTTTGCTTTCAGAATCTGATGAAACAGGTGAAGCCCACACAGTGAAGATTAGGTTTACCCACCAGGCCAACCATCATCCTCTCTTCTATTTCTCCACAGACATTCAGCTTAGCTCTAACTCTAAATAAGCTCCTCAGACAGGGCTGCACAATATGTACCAGGAAACAATCTGCCCCAAATAAAGAAGCATCTTCAATTCAGAATGCTCGAATTTGTTGCCACCCTATGAGGTTTCACAGGATGAACCTTGTTCCCATTAAAAGAGACAAAACCTTCCTGCTTTCATATTTGCCAGGGTGCTCGTTTCCATATTTCCCAGGCACACTCATTTCTAACCCCTTGGAAAGGTCCTCTTGGTGGACTATGTCTGTTATACCCTAGAAGTAACTTGGCCCATCTGGCTCTGCATCTCCTGTTAGAAGGAGGGCTGTCACCTAGAGTAAGAGAGTAGAAAAGAACTGAGATCCTCCTCTTCTCTGGAGGCAAACGAGAAAAATCAGGATAGTTATCTTTGCATATGAGAGCAAATAACAATGAGATAAAGAATCAAGGATCTTTTCTCTTCTCCTTAATTCCAGGTACCATGAAATACAGATTTCATCTTGGAATCCCAACTCTTTCCCAGCCCCCTCCTCATCCGACACCCACCTACATGACCAGCTCAGTGGTGAACAGAATTTTCCAGATGTTTGATAATACATGTCCTACTTCATTCCATCATGCAGTCACGACTGAATATATATTTAGAAATTTTTGTAATCCCATCCCACCAGAAGGGTCAGCACCCCAGGCCTCTTAGATGTACGATTTCCTCTGAAATCAGGAGGACCCTATCGGAGAACTAAAGTGAATGCCAAGCTCCAAGAATTCCTGTAATCACAAAAAAAGAAAAGAGCTGAGAAGGTGTGTTTCTGCAGCTTTCCTTGTTCTGCCCACCCGTTTCCTGGGGTGGAAAATGTACAGTTACACTTTGTAGGTTATTATAATTAAGTGGTGTGCGGAATTAGGTTTTTTTTTAAAATAGCTTCATCGACTCTTCACGGCGTATTTTTGTAAGACAAGTCCATGTGAAAAGCAAGTGAGCATGGTTATTGTTTAGCATGTTTAATTAAGTATTTCTTTCACCCTTCTGGGAATTAAATATTGAATGGTGAATAAACACAGGGAAATGTGCCCATGTTAATTTCTGGTTCGCTGCCTTGATTCAAAAGCAGGGTGAAAAGAAAGGGCTGAGTCTGTGATCTGGAGTCTTTATATAACAAACAAAGCGATTGAAGGGTCACCCCTCTCGTGTCCTATAGGAATTGTTCCAGGAAGAATCCCTTTCGTGTTTTCTCTCCTCAAGTGTCTCCCTGATGGATTCCTTCCCTGTTACCAGTTTACATCTTCATCTCGAAGAAATGTTTCTTTCCCTGCCAGTTGCATCAGTTGTGACTCATATATAAGAGGGACAGAAAGCACAACTCAGACTGGCTGCCTGGGGAGAGCATGTCTTTGCTCACATAAGTGAAGAGCCCAGTGTAGGGGCTGCAGCTCAAACAGTGTCATCAGCAACTGCTTTCTCTTCTCCATTTCTTGCTCCATTTTCAGATGACCCTTCTCCTCATGGTGCCAAGGTGGCACCATTAGCCCTGCCCTACATCCTCCTAGGTTCAAGTCCAAGAGAAACTAGAATGGCATTATTTACCCCAACAGTCAAACCACAGCCTTGGGTCTGACTGCTGTTCTGATGGGATCACATGTCCATTATCTGATCGTTGACTGCTGATGGGGAATGGAATAATCCAATTAGCTTAGGCCAAGTCACACGCTTGAGCTGGGAAATGAGCCCTACCTGAAGTACCTGGGCTGGGGGTAGGAGGGTAGAAGGTGGTTCAGGGGGTGGGGTAGTTCCCCAAAGAAAAAGTGGTGAACCAGAAGAAGGGTGAACGGATGCCTGGGGGAAAACACAAACAAATAGATAAACAAAACCGATGTCCGTTAAATCACCTTTCTGCTGGGGGAGCGGTTGTTGTTGTTTTTCTAAATCTAAAAGCTAAAATTGCCTCATGATATCTTATTCCAAATCGTTTGTTATCTATCTGGCACCACTGTCCTTTACAAGGCAGGAAACTACATTTGTCAAAATCTCCTTCACTACATGTTTCTTTCTTAGAGTTTGCCTCGGAATGGAATTCACATGAGATTTGGAAGAGGGGGATGAGACGGATGCTGTTACACTTGGGTAGAGTTGCCAGGTTTCACAAATAAAAATACAAGATACCCAGGTGAATTCCAGATAAATAACTTTGGGGTATAAGTATGTCTCATTTCCCCATGTGGCCTTATATGCACCATTTGGGACATACTGATACTAAAAGCTTATTCGTTATTTATCTGAAATCCAGATTTAACCAGCATCCTGTGTTTTGTCCGGCAATCTTATTTATCCAGGAAGACATGGTGGCCAGGCTTGGTTCCTTTGCTGACCCTCCAAGAACCCCCTTTTTGTGGTTCTGCAGACGTATGCTTTTGGAGATCTCTCCATGGGCTCCTGCTTTGCAGGTTCTGACACATGAATACTATGGCTTCTTACACGTTGCCATGAACTGATCCACCTCTATATCCAGGCAGCAGAAGAAAACAGCATTTTGCCATTTCTAGGTAACTCAATCACTTCTGATGTCTGGGTAGTCTTCAGGTTTATTTCCTTTTACTCTTCTCCAGAGGGTTGGAAGTTCCTGAGGGCTTACATATCTTCCAGCCATCAGGAGAGGGTGGACATCTGTCCTTTGTACCATACACTGTCATCCACCAAGGCCTTTAGGCAATACAGGTACCTATTCTGTTTTCTTCCTCAGCCTGGCCTCACAACTGGCCCTCTAAGCATTTCTCTTCTCCTCCTCCCAACCGTTCTACAACGATCTTGGAAACAGTCAGTTCCTATCCCTGAACCTGCTAGGTCAAGGCAGCATTGTAAGGCTGCCCTCTAGCTACTCTCCTTCAATCCTGCCCTCATCCACTGCTGCTCTAACTCCAGGCACCAGGTTGGATAAGGGCTTCTCCACGTGTGTGCAGTTTCCCATGTCTTCCCTGGGGAGCCAGGCTCAAGTGTCCCTTCTCCTGGACACCCAAGTATGTCTGTAGTAGCTGTCATGTCATCCCCTACCCTGAACTCTCCTGAAATTGTCAAGAATTCTACAGTCATAGCCAAGTGGTCCTCTACTTTGCCTCCCCAGCCTCCTCCTCCCCATCCTAGAAAGAGTTCTTATTCTTCCTTTTAAGGAAATCTGCTTATCGGATAGCCAAGCGCTCTGATCCACTTACAGCCTAGCATTTACATTCTAACCTCTTCATCCTCCAGACTCTGCCCTGTATATTCAAAGCCAAGCTCTTGGAATTAAACCAAACAAGCAACACAACATAAACCTTTTCTCCCTCTTAAGTGCTTGGCTCTTACAATAAAAGAAAAGAAATAGCTTGGTTTTCACCACTATTGTCTCTGTTCTGTATTTAAGAACTATTGAGAAATTCAATGAACTGTTTCAGGCTGTAGCCACACTCCCAAGGCATTTCATGTCAATAAGCCACCGAGTAAAGAGCCACAGGGCCACATCCAAACACATAGGAATGGAAAACTTCAATTAGTACTTCAAAATGCATCCCCTACTTGTAATTGTTAGCACACTCAATCGGTTTACATTACCAGAAAACCAGACCAGAGAGTGCAAATGGAAAATAAGTAACAGTCAAAGATTCTATAGAACAATCTGTCCTGCTGTGAAGAAACACGTCATTATGAGAACCAAATGGGCTCTCATAATTTCAGGCAAAAATCAATTTAATGGGACATTACCTATATCCTAAAACATTTTTTTAAATCACAAAAATAAAAAGGGAGAAAAAAATTCCTTAAACAATCATGTGGTTTCAAAATGTTACCTACAAAGGAACAAAAATCAAGCTCGCTTCACACTTCTCTCCAACACCGCATTTCAGAAAACAGTGGAACAGTTTTTACAGACCTTTGAGAAGAACACAGGTATTATCCTAAATTGTTATATCTCCCTAGCTCTGGGCTGGAGATATAGGTTTGAGGGCCATTAGTATAAAGGAAAGAATTGCTGCCTTGGATGGGTGAGTTCATCCAAGGAGAGATTTTAAAGTGAGAGGACCAGAAGCTCTGAGAGATGCCCAAGCAACACTTATATGGAAAGGATGGGCAAAAAGGGAGTAGTCGGAGAATGAGAGGAAGTGCCCGAGAGGAGGACACTTGTCATGGAAGCTAAGAGACTAGTGAATCTGGAATCTCCTGGGTTGAACAGAGCCAAGAAGTAAAGCAAGATAGGACTGATAAGAAAGAAGTCACCAGTAATAGACCTAATATAAAATTTGTAAAATTGGTCAATCACCATTTTAAAGATATTTGATGTGTAATTTTAGAAATCTAACGAATTATTAGCATTTATTCCCAGTAACTGAAATGAACTCCCCACAACACTCAAGAGTATAAGAAATGACACATCCATTTTTTTATAATTGTGAAGTATATCATACATACAAAGAAGTACAGAATATATATGTACAGTTTAAGATGAATGATAAAATGAAAATGTATAAGCCAGGTTAAGAAATAAAACATTACCAGGGGCTCCCATGTGCCCCTCACCATCCCATGCCTCTTTGTCCCCAACAAGAAGGGATCAACATCTGAATTTCGTGATAATCACCCACTTACTTTCCTCTAGATGACTACATATGTATATCTGCCTGAAAAAAATATTCTTTGTTTAATTTGGTTTGAAACTCTAATGTACTCACCTGTAACTTGCCTTTTTTGTACAACATTATGCTTTTGAGATTCTTCCTGTTGATGCATACAACTATAGTCCTTTCATTTTCACTGCTGTATAGTATTGTATTCTATGAATAGTATATACCGTAATTTATTTATCAATTCTATCATGGATGAAGACTTGGTTTGTTTCCCATAATTTTGCTATTATGCACAATGTAACAATCAATATTCTTACATGTATCTCTGGGATGAAGCCCCAAGTAGCCTAGACTCTCCTTCTACATATGTATCTAATATATCTGCCCATGAGTGTCTGACATCTTCACTTAGGGCATTCAAGGTGGCTGAGAGGAGACCATTCTAACAATGCATGCATGTTCTTTGAATTAAAAGTTCATCATTATTTTCAAATATTTGATACAGAAAGGTTGATTTAGATTCAATATCCATTAGCAGCATCCCAAGAAATCTCAACATAACATTTGTCAAGGAAGAAAAGAAGAGCTGTTAAGATTCTGTAAATATGTCAACTGTTCATTTTTGAATAATTGTAAAAGGCTTTAAATTTTGCACTACCTGCTTGTGTGAACACATCTTATCAATGATGACTATCCAGAATTTAAAGGGATCATTATTTAAAAGTGTTGAACAGGAATTATACCTAGTCATTTCAAGCAAAAAATCTGTATACAAAATGCAATGCTCATGGAAGCAAGTTCAAGTTTCTAATTAAAAAAATGGCAATTATTTCATCTGAACAATTACACAAATTTAATATCTTCCTTAACACCACTTGCAGTAGCCAGACTCTCAGAAAGCACCCAAGGATTCTTCTTCCCTGGTATTCACATCCTGGTGTAGTTCTATTTCACAATGAATAAGGTGAACGCCTGTAACTAATGGGATTTTTGCAGAAATGACAGTGTGACCTCCAAGGCTAGGTCATAACAGACATTGGGGTTTGTCTTGCTCTCAGATCACCTGGTCTAGGGGAAGGCAGCCAGGGTGTTATGAAGACATTCAAGCACCCAATGGAGAGCTCCACATGCTGAGAAACTGAAGCCTCCTGCTGACAGTCAGCACTGACTTGCCAGCCACGTTAATGAGCTAACTTGGAAGTGGTTCCTCCAACCCCAGTCAAGCTTTCAGATGATGTAGCCCCTGATAACATCTTGTCTGAAACATTATGAGACATCATGAGCCAGAACCACCCAGCTAAACTGCTCCCATCTTCCTGACCCACCATAAACTATGTGAGATAATAAATGTCCCTTGCTATTTTAAGCTGCTACCTTTTGGGGTAATTTGTTACACAGCAATAGATAACTAATACACTTGTAATTTTTATTTTTCACACCATAATTACACAATAGAAAGACAATGTCAGTTGTTTTCAATAAGTCCCATATAGATGCCCCTCAAATCTCTTTCTACAATGGAGATTAAGGTGTGGTGCTGGAGAAAAAAGCAAAAGCTGACATTGCCAGTGTCAAGTAGCCTTCACTCTCAGACACCTTCAAGTCATCTCCACAGGTTCCTGTGTTTCTATGTTGGGGCAAAGGGACAAAGAGGATGAAGGGCAAAAGGTCATGGTGGGGGTGGCAGAAACTTTATTTGAAGAGTTTACAGGAACTTAATGGCCCTGAATTCACTCTATACACAAAACATGAGCAGGATTGACACATCTGGAATCCCCAAGCACTAAAACGATAAGGATGCCTTCCTATATGCAAAATAAAAACTCTGCAAAACTAGGATATGTGTAAGAAGCCCCCAACATTTCTATTTTTCCCTGATGCTTTTTTGAAATGTCAACTATCAAATCCATCTTAAAAATGGTTTTAGTGCCTCTGCTTTGTCCCTTTACTCATAGTTGGTCTGCCTACTGTTTAATCCAGCACTGACAAAACACTCTCTACAAACATAAAGATTCATGTTGTAAGGTGGACACTCTTCATCACAGCACCTCCTGTGCCCCAGTTATTATTAAATCAATCATTTTACCTTCCAGCTACTGGCTTTTCCTGAGGGGCTCTTATTAGCTAAGCTGCCTTTAATAAGTGCTTATTCTGTTAATATTCCTTTGAAGCCCATTCTAAATGTTCTTTTTACCCAGAAACTCTGCAGTCTCTGATTGGTGACTAAAATCAGGGTGGCAGGGCAGAGAGGAGCTCATTTCAGAACTGCAGGCCTCCTGCTGCCCGAATTGTCCCTTTCCTTGTCCCATTCTCACCTTACATGCATGCAAAGGGCCAAGCTATTTATATCCTGAGCATGGAGAAGGACTCAGCAGGTGACAAATGCTAATTTCTGAGGTCAGGAAAGGTGCTTCACATTATCCCTTTTTGAAGACAAGATGCAGACAAAGGGCAGGACAGGGAGGCTCTGAACATCCTACATATTGAATAGTGCTTTGCTGCATTTAAGAACTCATTCCTGCCATAGTCATGGAAATCAGTGATCTCATAGTTTTAGCCCCCATTTTTCAGATTAAGCACACACTCAAGGCATGGACAAAGCAGGCCAGTAAAACTATTTTATTTTCTTATAATTGATATTAAAATTATGAAGCTAAGCTGTCTAATATGACAGCTACTAGCCACATGGGACTATTTAATTTTTAATTAGTTAAAATGAAAAATCCAGTTCCCTAGTAGCACAGCACATTCTAAATGCTCAGTAGCCACATAAGCACTGTTATAAAATATTTCAGTTATCATGAAAAAGAAATAAAAATTTGATTGATTTCCCTTACATCTATTTTGTGATTTGACATTGTTTTTAACTTTGAATTACACATTTTGGGAGTAAGTGGGAGAACCATAATACTTTCAGTGTCTGGACACCTCTAAAGAATTTAATGTGACCCTAGCCAGCACGCTCCTTAGCAGCATTTATATCCTTGATCTCCCCTCCATGCGCCTCATCCATAAGCATGGCCCCGGACAGTCACCCACGAACACCTCTAATCCACGAGTTCAGACGCGAAACCTGAGCCTCGGCTGGTTTCCTAGCAACAGCGACGCGACCCCGCCCCTTACCCCGCGTTGCCTCTCCTACCTTATTGGACCGGAGTGGGCGGGAACAGCAGTCAAGTGTCCAATAGGAGGGGAGCGGAGGAGGGAGTCCTGGCCGCGTCCCGGTCGCCCGGGAAACCTCTGCAGGCAGGTTCGCGCGCGATGCCGAGCGCCAAGGAGCTTCCCGCGCTGGCTGAGGAGAACGCGGACTGGGAGCCCGGCGCCGACCCGCGGCTGCGACTCCTGGGGGCCTACGTGGCCCGGAGCCTGCGGCCGGCTTCGGGCGCCTGGGAGCGCTGCGCGGGCTCGGCCGAGGCGAGGCAACTGCTGCACGCCTTCCTGGGCCGCGGGGCCGCGGAGGGGCCGCGGCCGCTGCTGGTGGTGGGGCCCGGGCCCGGGGGCCTGGCGGTGCGCGCGGGGCTGGACGCGGGACCCGAGGCCGGCGCGCCTCGTGCTAAGAGGCTTTTTTGCCTGCGCACCAGACCTGAGCCGCCGGGGCCCGACAGCCTCCGCGGAGCAGTGCTGTGCGGGGACCTGCCCGCCACGCCGCTGGAGCACCTGGCCGCGCTCTTCTCCGAGGTGAGGGTGGGTCGGTGGCCCCGTGCTGGCTGCAGCTGGGAAGGGGAGGGAAGGAGGAGGCGGGGCCGGCGGGGCGGGGCTGGCGGGGCGGGGCCGTGGGAGAGGAGACTGGAGCTGAGCTCAAGGAGTTAAGAATAAAGTGGGATGGGCCGGCGTGCCGAGCTAGCGGGAAACTAGGACCCTGGGCTGCCCCCTGAGATGTGGAGGCGAGCCGTGAAATGGCAGCTGCGGGAAATCTGAGCAGGGGCTGGGTCCGAGTCAGGCCATCGCGGGGCACTTGCTTCATTCTTGGTCTGCGTTCAGGCCAAAGTCAAGGCGAGGCTAGATTCTGTAGAGGACCTGGGTCCTGACCTCTTTTTGAGGCGCCGTTTCTGAATCCTCCCTGTAAGCTGGCATTGCAAAAGCCCGGGATTTGGGGCTTGCCTGGTTGCGCAGTGGTTGAGAGTCTGCCTGCCAGTCCAGGGGACACGGGTTCGAGCCCTGGTCTGGGAAGATCCCACATGCCGCGGAGCAACTAGGCCCGTGAGCCTGCGCGTCTGGAGCCTGTGCTCCGCAACAAGAGAGGCCGCGACAGTGAGAGGCCCGCGCACCGCGATGAAGAGTGGCCCCCCGCTCGCCGCAACTAGAGAAAGCCCTCGCACAGAAACGAAGACCCAACACAGCCAAAATAAATAAATAAATTTATTTATTTTTTAAAAAACCCGGGAGTGGTGGACCCAGGGGCATGTCCTATGGGTCAGTGAGGTGAAGGAGGTGAAGGGCTGTCCACGCTCTTTACTTCTGGAGAAGAGTTAAAAAGGAGAGGTGGCTTGGTTTTGATTTTCGTGTCCTTCATGAACCAGAGGTCACCCCTGTGCCCAGGTAAGAAGTTGAGGCATCCAGTTGGAAATGTCCAGCAGGCGTTTGGAGGGGCCGGCCTGGAGCGCAGGAAGGAAGGTCTACCCGGATGTGGATTATGGAGCGCTTTGGTGGCACCACAGCAGAAGCCTCCGGAGTGCAGGGGTGCCCGGGAGAGATTCTTGGGACACTTAGACCTTTCTGGAATAGGAGTGAACGTCCCTGGAAGTTGGGTGTGTGTGCTCCTGGAGGCTTGATGCCCTGCTGTGTGATGTTTCCTGTCACAGGTGCTGTGGGGAACACCAGAGAAATAAAGACAAGATCCCACCTGTGAAATTCACCATATATATATATACATATATATATGTATGTATATATATATATATATATATATATATATATATATATATGTATATATATGGCATCTTCAAAGCTAGTGTGACTGAGGTGGAGACAGACCTTACCTAAAGTTGGCCCCAGTGCTGGCATTGGGTCCTGGAGGCTCCCTGCTGCGTCAGGTGTTAGGCCTTCGGTTGCTTCATGAGGAAGCTTTGGGGAGGGGGAGTTCCAGAGAAGGGTCTGGGGTGACAGAGGAGCTCTAGAGGACCCAGGGAAGCTAGGTTTCTCAGTAGATATGGAAGTATTTCAGTATTTTAATAACCGAATGGCTTTACTGCTGTGTGTTGTCTGAACAGCATCCCTGCAGGAATCCAAGCGTGGATCAAATTCCCTCATGCACGGTGATGATAGGAAGAAGTGCTTGAAAACAAACGTATGGTTACCAAAGGGGAAAGGGGAGGAGGGATAAATTGGGAGATTGGGACTCACAGATACACACCACTCTATATAAACTAGATAACCAACAAGGACCTACTGTGTAGCACAGGGAACTCTACTCAGTGTCTTGTAATAACCTACAATGGAGAAGAATCTAAGAACGAATATATATATAACTGAATCACTTTGCTGTACACCTGAAATTAACATACTAAATGAACTATAGCTTAACAAATTTTTTAAACTTTAAAAAATTTTTAAAAAGAAAATAAGATAAACAAAATGCGAAATAGGTGAATAGATTTTAATTTACAGAATAAAGACAATGTTTATTGATATGGAAAAAAAAAAAGTGCTGCTGGGTTCCGAGGACAGACACATGCATTTGGTCTGAGAGCCCTGCTTCACCTCCAGTGCTGAACTGGCTCCTGAACAAGGAGAAGGATTAGAATAAATAGAGAGCAGAGGATCTTTCAAGGTCTGGGGAGCAGACTGAACAAAGGTTCCGAGATGGAGCTACACCTAGTGTACGTAGAGGGCAGTGGGTCCATCTCAGAGTGGCATCACGGCCAAGGAAAAAGCGAGTGAAAGTAATTTTAAAACACTTCAGACTCTTAAATGTTCAAGAATTTTCATCGGTGCATTGAAAGAGGCTGGAAACAAACTGAATGTTCATCTGTAGCGGACTGGGTGAATGAATTAAGGTCCGTCTATAATTAAAAGTAATGATTGATAATGGGACCGTTCTTAAGATAATTTTATTTTTATGGTGGCATAAAAAACCCACATAAAATTCACTCTCCCAGCAATTTCCAAGCGTACAGCACAACATTGTCAACCTCATGCACATCCTTGCGTGGCAGATCCCCAGAACCGTCCCCCCATCCTGTATGGTTGAAACTCTACACTCACTGAACAACTCCCACCTGTCCCCCCCTCAGCCCCTGGCAGCCACATTCTACTTTCTGTGTCTATGAATTTGACCACTCTTGGTACCTCATGTAAGTGGAATCATGACGTATTTGTCTTTTTGTGACTGGCTTACTTCACTCAGCATAATGTCCTCAAAGAGGTTCATTCTCAAGGTAGCATGTGACAGAATCTCCTTCCTTTTTAAGACTGAATAGTATCCCATTGTATGTATATATACCACATTTCCTTTATCCCATTCATCCATGGATGGACATTTAGGTTCCTTTCACCTCTTGGCTATTGTGAATAATGCTGCAATTTAAGATAATTTTTTTTGAAGGTTTAGAACTGTACATATAGTATGCTACCGTTTCTGCTAAAAAAGAGAAAGGAGGGAGGGAGGAAAAACATTCATTTACAGAGTAATCCACAGGCCCAAGGAACTGGGCGACTCAGGGAGGTACAGGGGTAGGTAGAAGACTTACTTTCTACTGTCATGCTTTTGTACTTTAAAAATTTGCACCATGCAAATGTGTTATCTGTTTTAAAAATCTAATAATAAAATAATAAATATAATAAAAAATAAATAATAAAAATAAAACAATTTATTTTTAAAATACCTCGAGGCCTTTACTTGCGTTTCTCAAAACCTCTAACAGCAATTCTCGGGCCATGCGACCACTGCCGTCCCATCCGCTTTTTTCACACACCCTGAAGCTGATCCAGAGCCACTTCAGGGCCCTGCTCCCCTCCCACTCATGGATCAGCCCCTGGCTGCTGTGCTCCCCTGGTCCTAACACCTTCCCGTAAAGCGGCACTAAAGCCAAAATATCCCACCTGGATGAGAAAAGTATTCTTTGTTGGCGGGGGTGGGGTGGGGGGGTGATATTAACGAAGGAGTGAAGCTATAAATTTTAACTTTTCTGTCCCATTACACTGGCACAAGGTAAAAAGCAAATGCATCCAGGAAATGTTTCCGAGGGAGAACTGCCAGAATTTAGAAACCAGCCCTCCTGCTCCCTTTCTTCCTCCTCCCAGTCCCTTCATTCACTGCTGCCAGGTTCCTTTTCCTAGAGCTCTGGAACTTGGATGCTGTTTTGAAGTTTGGGGTTTTGGAGAGGGAGTGTCACCCACCCTTTCTAATCAGGTGTCCAGTCCGGTGGATCCCCAACTGGGTCCTTCCGTTGCCCAGTGCCAGCTGGTGCCAAATGAAGGAAACCAGGTCCAGCAGAGCAGAAACTTTATTCTTTAATCAAGGAATGGAGAAGGGGGAAGCTCCTGCTCTGAAAACGCCACCTTCACCCCGGCTGAGGAGATGGGTGGCTTGTACAGAGCCCGGTGAACAGCAAGGGCGGGGCGGGGCAGGAGGAGCGGGCATGCGCAGAGCCTCCGTGCGTGCGTCCGGAGCGCCTCTCCTCGAGCGTCGCGACGCCTCTGCGTGTGCCTGCCCTATCGCCATCTTGGACCATTCCGGTGCCCTCAGGTACTGCGGTTTTCCTTCCTTGCCGTTTCCGCAGCCTCTGCCTTAGTTTCCCTTAAGCAAGTGTAGCGGTGGGCGTAGGTAGATGGGTTGTTGAGGGCAGAAAAAGGGAGGCTGTAGGTTTGTTTCCGGTAAAAGTGTGGGTCCTTTTCCCCGTGAGAGGAGCATGGAATTTGGAGTCTGGGGGACTCCAGTTCCAGTGCTGGTTCTGTCGCGTTCGGTGGGGATGGTGTGAGCACGCTAGCTCACCTCTGTCAGGATCGAAGCACCTTGCAGGCTTGTCGTGAAATTTAAAATAACCCATCAGGACGCTTGGAATAGAGTGTGTTAGCATCACTGAGTCCAAGCCTGTAGTGCTCGTCGCACGGCAGGCTGATAAATCGAGAGAGGAGGTGTTGGGGCAAAGAATAGTGGCTTTAATCGGAAAGCCAGCAGCCCAAGAAGATGGTGGGTTGGTAGAACCATCTTCCCAGAGGTAGAATTCAAGCTTCTTTTGTACTAAACGGAGGAGGAGGTGCGGCTGGTATTACAGACTTGTTGGCGGCGCTTGCATCCTTTGTTCTTGCAGCTGTTCACAAAGGCCTGGTCACAGTGTGAACCTCCAGCAGGACAATTGTTATTCTCTGTTCTGCAACTTTTTGTTGACACCTTTAAAGGTCAAGCCTGGGAGGCAAAACCTTGGGAATAGGCTGTCATGTGTGTTTCAGGCTCTAGGCAACATCCTTTTACAAAGATGCACAGCCAGCGTGATTAAGACAGGAAACAAAGCACAACGGTTAGAGCGAAAGGAATAGATACAACGTGGAGTCAGGTTGGTTCTCTGTTAACATTAGTTGTAGGTTTTCCCTAAAGGACAAGAATTACTGTGACTCTACATCCCCCTTAAAAGCTTTCTCATGGACTTCCCTGGTGGCGCAGTGGTTGAGAGTTCGCCTGCCGATGCAGGGGACACGGGTTCGTGCCCCGGTCCGGGAAGGTCCCACATGCCGCGGAGCGGCTGGGCCCGTGAGCCATGGCCGCTGAGTCTGCGCGTCCAGAGCCTGTGCTCCACAACGGGAGAGGCCACAACGGTGAGAGGCCCGCGTACCACCAAAAAAAAAAAAAAAAAAAAAGCTTCCTCACTTCCTGTCACCCCGTCTTGTCACTTTGCTCTAACCCAAACTTATCTCTCCGCAAAGACTCAGCCTTTCTACCTCTGAGATGGGACAGACATCCTTGCTCCTCTTTGCTCCTTCTCGATTCAAGTAGAAAACAGTCCAGTTTGAATCTGATGCCTTTAGACAAAGCCACCGTCTCCCCCCATTAATGTGTCATAAATTGATAGCACTGCCCTCATTTCCCCACGATTGGGTTCCTGCTCACTGTGACTCTCCCCCAGCGTTGCTCCCGTCTTAACACGTGGCTCTTTCAATAGACACATAAGTGATCCTTCATTAACCCGGCCTCTGGGCCCCTTGAACCTTCCTCCTCCGCTGACCTTTTCGCCCTTCCTATGTTAGCCACCCCTTCCCATGCTGTTCCCAGTCCTTACCTTACCAGACCACGCCCTGGTGATCCGATTCCAGGCACCTCTTTCTCTGACCCTCCTCCTGTCTTTCCGGCTCACTCTCCCCAGCAGCCCCCTACCGCAAGCCTGTGACCCTGCTGGGACCTGCAGTCCGTTGATCCTGCCGCCTGCCCTCTGTCCATCCTCCACACCCACATCCTTCCCCCCTCACCCAGCTCAAGTGCTCCATCATTATCATCACGGCCTCTGTCTCACTTTGTCGTATGTCTTTGGCAAAACCATAAATCTGGTGAACTCCAACTTGTATACCCGCCCTCGTGAAGCTGAGCAAAAATGTCTAGACTGCGTGTCTAGTCTTGCTGTGTCCTATCCTTTTCCTCACCCGTCAGGCTCTTCCCCCCACATTACGTGGAAAAGAAAGAGTTGTCAACGTTGCCAGTGACCTCTACTTGTCTGAATCACATGGCCATGTTTCAGTCTTTTTCCTGCTTGACCTGTGAGCAGCCTTTGGCACAGCTCATGATGATCCTGTCCTCCTGGAAGCACTTTGTCTTCACTTGGCTTTCAGGTCACCAGTCTTCTGGTTTCCTCCTCTCACCATCGCCATTTCTTCTGTTTCCCCTGTTGGTTCCACCCCCGCTTCTTGCTAACTTGCTAACATTGGAGAGCCCTTGGGCTCATTCCTTGGGCATCTTCTCTGTATATACTCAGTTCCTTGGGGGGCACTCATTCCCTTTCAGAATTTTATGAATCATCTCATCTACATCTACCAGATTTGTTATCTCCAGACTTTTCTTCTCTGAGCTCCCAACTACCAAATCCGACTGCCTATTCAGTGTCCCCACTTAGAAGTTCAGTAGATTTATCCAATTCTAACGTGTCCAAGAACCTACTCCCAATTCTTCCCACAAGAACTTGACTCCACCGTTATTCTTCCCCACGTCAGCAATGGCAGTTCCCTTCTTCCTGTTGCTCGAGTCCCAAACCTTGGAATCATCCTGACTCCTTTTTGCTCACACGACTAATCCATTAAGAAATCATTTTGGCCGAGCCTTCAAAATTTATGTAGAATTGGACCATTTCTTACTATCTCCTCTACTCTGCCCTGTGCCAAGCCACTCTCTTCTGTATTATAGCAATAACTTGCTAGCCAATCTCTTTTTCCACTTTTGCCCCCGAGAGTCTATTCTCAACACAGTAGCTGGAGCGATCCTATTAAAAAAGATGTCAGACCATGTTGGTCCTTTGCTCAAAACCCTTCAATGATTTACATTCCTCAGAGTAAAAATCAAAATCCCACAGGCAGGGCTGCATGTGATCTGACCCCTTTTACTCACCCCTACTCTTCTTGCCAATCCTGTCCCAGTTTCACTGACCTCCACACTGCTCCTTGATCACACTAGGCATGCTCCCACCTCAGGGCCTTTGCACTGGCTGTTCCTTCTACCCTCAATATACTTCCCCCAAGGGTCTGCACAACACTCTCCCTATCCTCCCCAGTCTTTGTTCAAATGTTACCTTCTCCATGAGATCTGCACCAATCACTCTATTTACCATTACATCACTTCCAGCCCACCTGTTTCATTTTTTTTCACAGAACTTATGGTTTATTGACTGTCTCTTCCCTAGAATATAAACTTCATGAAGTCAGGAATCTTCGTCTGTTTTGTTCACTGATGTACCTTCCAAGCACCTAGAACAGTGCTAGCATGTGGTAGACTCTTGATAAATATTCACTGAGAATATTCATTTCATAGAAAGTTCACATTCACTATTTTTCTATCACTGAAAGCCCTCCAAAATGCACCCAAGCCCACCTATCACTTTTTCTTCAGACAGCATATGTTTCAGTTATTCTCTGAACCTCTATTGAGTGCTTCCTGGATGCCAGACCCTAGGGAGGACTGTGGGTATAAGATACAGTCCCTGCCTTTTAGATCCTAGAAAAATTCTTGTTCATCCCCTCTGCCCTGTTAGGCCTCCTGCCATGGGTCCAAGGGGTCCTTTCTTTTTTTTTTTTTTTTTTTTTTTTTTTTTTTTTGCAGTACGCGGGCCTCTCACTGTTGTGGCCTCTCCCATTGCGGAGCACAGGCTCCGGACGCGCAGGCTCAGCAGCCATGGTTCACGGGCCTAGTTGCTCCGCGGCATGTGGGATCTTCCCGGACCGGGGCACGAACCTGTGTCCCCTGCATCGGCATGCGGACTCTCAACCACTGTGCCACCAGGGAAGCCCAAGGGGTCCTTTCTTAACATGAATGTGAGTAGAGCTCAATTTGTGACATTTTATCTCTCGGCACCCCCTGTTCACCTGCTGTTGTAAGTTCTCAGTTCAGTGATTGCTTCCAGACAGACCAGGCAAGGATCATTCTCTTGGCTTCATATGCTGGGTCCAGGCCTTCTATCTCACAGCCACATGGACTCACTGGTCGCATATGGAAACCAACCAACCATTTAAGTCCGTGTTTCCGTTTCAGTCTTTGCTAGGCAGCTCCTTATCACATTTCCTGATGATCTGTTTTTCTTTCTAGTATTCCCTTTCTATTAGTTGTGACCTTTTGACAGGCAGAGGTTCCTAATGAGTTGCATGAATTACAACTTTTTAAGTTGCTAATGGTAAAAACCTCAATTTAAATCAGCTCAGAAAGTTCAAGAGCAGCCTGATGCAGGAGCTCAAATGATGTCATAGGACTTGGTTTTTCCTCCATCTATAAACTCTCTCTTCCCCATATTGACCATATTCGAAGGCTCCATCTGGTAGCAAGTTGGCCACCAATTGTTCCAGACTCATAGAAAGAGAAAGCTTCTCTTCCTCAAAATGTCCAGATAAAAGACTTTGGCCTGACTCTTATTGGCTCAGGTTTGTTCACATATCTACCTCTGGATCTGGAGATGAATACTAAGAGAAGAGGGACTGTGTTCAGTGGCCAGAACCAACTCAGGTTCACCTGCAGGTAGATTCAAGGTCCTCAGGCCTCCTGTACACAGAGGGTCACGCTTACCTGCCTCTGTCCGGTTTTTTGCCTCTTGACCTTTGTGACAGTTTCACCTGTTGATGAGGAAGGGATCCCTGCCCTAGGGTTGGGGGGATGGCCGTACACGTAACACTGGACAGATGAGACTGCCCGCAGGTTATTAGCACAGATATTCACAGTCCAGAGGAGGGAGATGCTGTGCCAGGCAGGGCCACATGGGGGGTTGTGTGTGGGAACAGAGCAAATGAACAGGGGCTGTGGGAGGCAAGCTTTGTACTATCGAGAGGGTGTGGTGCCCACTGGTTCCTGTGGGAGGATGGGATCGGCTTGCGTGAATATCCCACTGGCTGGAACTGAAGCCCACTCCTCAGGGATGGGCGGCGGCCGTGCCTGGTCCCCAGCCCCCTGCTGGACTAGGGGCCTTAGCGGCAGGAGCAGACTGGGCAGGGAAACTTGTGGATAGGCTATTTGAGGCCCTCCCGATTTTACCAGATGCCAAGGCAATACATAATGTTGGTTATTAATAATTAGGTCTTACAGAACAGGGACCTGCAAAAGGTTGTATGTAGCTCTCTCGACCTTTCTCAGAATAGTCTTTAGGGTTTCAGAAGTTGCCTGCCTTTCTTTTCTGTGCACGTCTGTCCCAGGTTGTCATCCCCATCCTGGCCAATGAGAAGAATCACCCAGACTGGCCCCACGTGGTTTGTCAAGATGTCCAGCGACACGCCCACAGCCTCCAATGTGACCTCTTGGTTCTCCTTGAGCAAGCGAAGGGGAAAACTTTGCTGCCTCTTCCAGTCGGCTCAGAAAAAATGGGGTTTGTGGATTCTGAAAGTGAGACCACGTAAGTACCACCAGGCTCGCCATATGGGCCTCAGAGATATGGGAGATGCTGGTTTATCTGAGTGTTTTCTTTACGACTTTTCTGTTCCTGACTGCATATCTCTTTGTTCTGCACACAAGCCCACTGTTTGCCAGCATCCTCAGACGGTACGTTTTGAGCTGATGACTACCCTCGCCCCAATCCGTCTGCCAGACGTCTTTTAAGGCTATCACGCAACATGGCCTCTTTTCTGCTCAGAACTATTTCAGGGCTGAGAGTAGCCATGCTGATTTCAGTGTTTCGCTTATCAGGACAGTGTCTCGCTTATCAGGACAGTGTCTCATCATTGGCAAAGACCCAGGCCCGGTCTGGGAGACAGCACGTCTCTTCCCAGCATTTACCCAGCACACACTGTCACTGTCCAGACTCTCCTCCCCCAGCAGCTGGAGACTTTTTTCAGGTCCTGGGGATTTTTTTCCAAACAGAAACAAATCTGGCTTTGTTGAGGCTTGAGGTCCATGCCTCCCGTGTCCGGGAAGACATTAAAGCCTCATCCTCTTCTCCATTTAAGAGTGGCACCAACTATCAGCTTCCACTTACCATTCCAGGTTTGCTTCTGTCCTGTGGGGATTCTTTTCTTTTTCATTCAAGCCAGGCTATATATCTAAATGCTATTTTTTAATCATCTTCTATCCAGCATTTCTCTATGTTTGTGGCAACAGGCCATCTTCCTACATGTGCTCGGTCTGCCATATTGCTGGGAGTCTCCAAATGTATTATGTCATCATTGTGTATTCAGGGCCCATGATTTTATCTGAAGAATAAGTAATGCATGGGATAGCAATGTACTTTATCATGAGTTTTTGCTGTTGGAAGTAATTTGCTACATATATAATTTGAAGCAATTTCCCGGTTAACTGTAAAACTTACTGTGGTTTAATAAAAATACACAATTTTCGGGCCTCCCTGGTGGCGCAGTGGTTGAGAGTCCGCCTGCCGATGCAGGGGATACGGGTTCATGCCCCGGTCTGGGAGGATCCCATATGCCGCGGAGCGGCTGGGCCCGTGAGCCATGGCCGCTGGGCCTGCGCATCCGGAGCCTGTGCTCCGCAACGGGAGAGGCCACAACAGTGAGAGGCCCGCATATCGCAAAAAGAAAAAGAAAAAAAAAAAAAAAAAAAAAAAAAATACACAATTTTCAAAATAAATAAATTCAAATTATCCTTTTCCTATTCCTTTCTCTTTTTAACATAATAACATTCACTGTGTGTGTATGTAGTCATTGCTGAGTTTGTCTCCCTTTGTTCAAATTTGATAATTTCCCAAAAGGCTGGATCATATTTCAGGGAGGTGAGTATCTTCTCCCTTTAATACCGTCCATAATCACTTGTGCCATATCATTGCCCAGCAAATATGAATTTAATTAAATTAAGTGAAGGTAGGTTTCTGGCATGAAAACGCAAATGACAGATTTTCTTTGTCACCCATGTCCTGGGTTCTTGGCATGAACTACTGTCAGTTCAGACTTTGTGAAAAGGCAACCAAAATGTATTTTTGATTTTTAATCCCTTCCAAACATCTTTAGTTAGTTAGTTTATTTAGAAGGTGTATGGGGGGAATGCATGGGAATTGCATTCTTCATTAGAAAAGTGAGGACAAAGGATAGTAATGTTTGGATGTCTGATAGTTTGCCTTGTGGAAGAGAAAGTAACCTATTTCCTCTTACTGCAGAGGTCAGAACTAAGACCAAATGAGGGACTGGCAGGGCCATAGACGTGGTTCAAAGTAGAGACAGACTGTCTCCCAGGGAGAGCTGATCTGAGGAATGTGCTGCCTTGTCAAGTAGAGAGCTGGCTGGCATTGGTGGGACTCAAGCAAGGGTTGGGTGACCATTTGGATGTTTTCTGTCCAGTGTATTCCTGCACTGACAGAAAGACTTGATAGGATTCGGAGTTCTTAAACTAGCCTTCAGAATATTGGCGAGCCTCTGAATCTTGAATAATTGTGTATGAATAACTGTATACACACATGCATAAGCAGCTTGTCTGAGGAGAAGATCTGTACTTTTCACTGATTACTCGTTAGAGCCTGTTATCCAACAAAAGTTAAGAGTGCCTGAGCTAAATGGAATTTCCCACCTGTTTTTAAAAGATTTGGGATTCTGTTTTGTGGGACACCCAGAGTTAAGCTATTTCCAGTGTCCCAGGAGATTTGTTGTGTCTTTCACAGCATGGATTCTATGGATAAGTCGGTCATGTATGCCATTGAGTCTGCAGTGATCCAGTGGAGCCATCAAGTCCAGGTGGTGCTCAAGAGGGAGTCTTCCCAGCCTCTCCTACAGGGGGAGAATCCCACCCCACAGGTGGAGTTGGAGTTCTGGAAGAGCAGGTAGGCACAGGCTCAAACCCTGGGGAGCAGATGTCTCTCAGAGGATAATGGGCTGGGGCGGGCAGCCACTGAGTCTGGTCCCACCCCCAGGCATCTCTCATCACCCCTGGAGCAGTCAGCTCGGTGTCTCTCATCACCCCTGGAGCAGACAGCTCGGTGTCAATTGGGGCAATGCAGTTCTTCTGTGCACTAGGAGTTGACACTTTCCCCAAGGTTCAATAGTCATGCCTCGTTTCTTGAGCTACCGTCAGTGTATCTTCTGGCATTTCTTCAAAGGCTCTTTCAGTTACATTTAAAATTAATTAACTCTCTTTCATATTTTCTACTGTCTACTCCCTTCTTCTTGGACAGTCAGTATGCACACATTTTTTGTAGGATCTGGAGAAAGAGAGGGGTTTGGGCAGTTCACCACTGAACGGCGTCTCCTAGGTTCCAGGCGGTCATTAGTCCATCGTCCACTGTCTTAGCCCCACAGGTTCCAGAAAGACCTAGTTATTGCTCTTGCTTGTCCCCCCTCTTCCTCCCCATTTCCCTGCTCCTAGTTATCATTGTGCTGATTAATCTTTTACTCAAAAGGAGACAGACAGATGCTTGAAGCAGGCATCCCTGTCCTTGCATGTCATGTGACCAGGCATGCCTGTAGGGCTCCAGTCCCACTTGCACCCCGTGCTGAGATGCCCCATCCTCTTGCCTGGTTTCTGACCATTCTGCTGACCTACTGCGGGGCCCTCCTCCAGCAGCCTTACCCTGACACCTCTCTCATCCCACCCCAAACCTTCCTGCAAGAGCCAGAGACCTCCAGCTGCCAAGCTTTTGAGCCACCAGATGGTCACAGCAGTGTTCCCTGCTGCTACTTCCTGGAGCTGCCCCTTTGAACCTGTGTTCCAGACTCAGGCTTTGGTCCTCACTGTTCTGGGAACAGAGGCCTCTGCGGAAGAACCCTGAGGCAGGCTTCCTCTCTCTATCTGAGGGTGGGTCATCGCAGCGTGACTTGTGTTTCCTGATGTTCACCTGGATTCACTCTTCTCCTGGTGCTGCAGGTCTGAGGATCTGGAATACATTTATAATCAACTGAGAACGATAAAGGTGAGGGGCATGGCGGGGCTTCTGGACAAGCTTCAGAGCAGCTACTTCCCAGCTTTCCAAGCCATGTTCAGAGATGTTGTAGCAGGTGAGGACCCGCAAGTATTTTCATAAATTGACTCAAATTTCGTATTTATGCTGAATTATCTTCCTCTCTGATCTCAGCAGCTTCCAGTCCTTATAGCCTCCAACCTGAGACAGTCTAGCACAGAGGCAAGAAGGCCAAATGTAGAGGCAGGGAAGCAGCTGCCCTGTGCTCTGTCTGCATTTCCAGCGCTTTGTGCCCTTGACAGAGTCGCCTCACCTCTCTGAGCTTTCTAGTGTGCCATGGAACGGCGCACACACTTCCTGCCTGCTTCCCTGGGCTGCTGTAAGGTGGGATAGGCAGAAGTTCCTTACTGACTGTACTGCACTGGCAAATGCACTTTGTGATCCCTCATCTCTGCAGTTTACCTCCTTCCACCCCCTGGCTCTTCGGGAAGTCTCTGTTCCATTTCTAGCTCCATTCTGCCTTTTTGCACCTACTGCCAGATGGGACTGCAATTTCCTGGCCATCTGAGCACCAGACAAGATCGGCCCTTGTCAAAACTGCAAATCCAGCAAAGTCTATAATTAGAAAGAGGTAAAATTTTTTAGGGCTCCCTCTCTCCTCATCAGTGCACTTTGCTGCTTTCCTTTCTCCTATCATCCTCCCAGCTCTTCAGTATTGTAGGTCAGAATGTGCTTTTAAAGGTGTTTGCAATTTCATATAACTTCAGCTTAACCCAAGCAGTGATTTTCAAACACTTTTTCTCTGTCAGAACTTTCCTTCAATGCAATCTCCTATGTGAGTCCAAAATTTAAAACTTGCCAAGGTATATTTGCTCTGCTAAAGAGGGAGTGTCCTGTGTCCATAACCCATTTGTGGATCACCTTCTCCCATAAGGTTTGGAAACCACTCAGATAAAGGAATGAAAGTTCCAGTGGTGGAGTTTCTGACATGCGCTTTATAACAGAGAAGAACTGGCTTAAGTAGCTGGCCTTTGAGGTCCTTCCGGGCCCTAAAATCTCATTCCGGAGGCTGCTTTGCCAGCATCTAGAGCTGGCTTGGAATGGGGTCCCTGTTGGGGTCTCAGTTTATTGCTTCTCTGAGAGATTTTGCGTGCCAGAGGAATCAACTGTTATTCCCAATTTATACTCCAATTCAAATGAGATAGTGTCCCCAAAAGTGATACGTGTACACTGCTGGTGTGAGAGATGGTTGTGGGAGATGTATGCACAGGTGTATTTTAAAATGTGCGAACGGGTAACTTTTTTTGGCACATGATACAAGTTTTCCATTTATAGTAGAGGTTTAAATTTTTCATTTTATATGATTTTATTTAGGCTAAAATGAGAGTCGGTTTAGAGAAAAGTATGAAGTAATACTACAGGTTGTAGGCAGTCATGACAAATAATCATAAAGGAGCTATGCAAAGGACTGAAATTTGAGGCTCTGAAATAAAACATACAGTAAAAGTATATTTATGAGTTGGTCATTTAGAGCCCCAAATATATTTTTCACATTAATAGGTTAATAGAGTACAATCATTCACATTGATTAATAGTTATAAAAGATTCGGTTCCCCAGGCCACCTTCTAAAAGTTGTTTGCAGAAGAGTATAGGACAGCAATGAAAAGAAGTTAGAAACAACAATATCATCATAATAGTCCTAGAGAAACACCACTGTAAAAATAGAAATCCTTGAAATATATAACTCAATCCCGATGATGGAAGAAAAGAAATTTTGATTAGAGTTGCCAGGTAGAGACTTGGTCAGAAATATTGGTGGGGTCTATGGAGAATAAGAATATTTTAGAAGCTTGCAACTGATTTTTCTCATTTCAGAGCATCTGTCTTCTGCACAGATATACTATGTGCATTGTTCTTAACAGTCACAATCAGGGTAGTTCTTTGGCTTACAGATGGATGGAAGAGAAGGAGAGGAAAAGAGATAGTCCTGGATTAGTGGGCACGTGGGAAGTAAAGAAAGAGGTTTAAAGGATGTAGGAAAATGTGCAGGAGCAAGATTGTCTGAAGTGGAATTGACTGGGCAACGAAGAACCTTGGAAACCGGAAGTAAAGATACCCTGGAGGGGAAAGGACCAGGGCAATAAAGACTAAGTGGGGAGTTCTCGCCTCTGGCCACTAGGGAACAGGGTCGGCACAGTACGGCCCAGCTGCCAGTCCAGACTATTTGTAGGCGGATGTGTGTGGAGAGAAGTAAAGGCCAGGGGTTCTCTGGAGCTGATGTGGACTGGCTCACAGTTTCTCAAGAGAGCCCACTGTACGCAACCCTTTTCAAAGCGCCCTCCCTAGCACTCAGTGACGTCAAGTTAGCAGCTTGAGATCAGACATGGTGGGAAGATTGGGAGTATTTACACCCCAGAAACTGGCAAATGCTAAAGGCTTTTGAGATGAAGGCTTTTGTCCCAGAAGGGCTTGTTGTTAAAGATTTATCAGCAAACCACAGATATCCCTGTGCAGCTGGGGTTTATGTTTGAATTTTGTTTTGTTTTCTGGTTGTGCTGTGCGGCTTATGGGATCTTAGGTCCCCAGCCAGGGATTGAACCCAGGCCCCCTGCAATGGAAGCACGGAGTCTTAACCACTGGACCTCCAGGGAAGTCCCTATATTTGCATTTTTTAAAAGCTGTGCACCTAACTCTGTTCATCTCTGTCTTCATTTGGCTTGTGAGCCAAGGTGATTGCACCCTGGAATAGATGAGCTGGCTCTCAAACGTTGAGCTCTTAAAAATCAGGGGCATGCCTATTTGTATGATTAAAGGAGGTTTTGCTTATTAAAAAATATAACATAGGGGCTTCCCTGGTGGCGCAGTGGTTGAGAGTCCGCCTGCCGATGCAGGGGACACGGGTTCGTACCCCGGTCCGGGAGGATCCCACGTGCCGCGGAGCAGCTGGGCCCGTGAGCCATGGCTGCTGAGCCTGCATGTCCGGAGCCTGTGCTCCGCAACGGGAGAAGCCACAACAGTGAGAGGCCCGTGTACCACAAAAAAAAAATAATAATAACATTAAAAGGAAGCTCCTCTGGCACAATGGTCTCAGTTTCTCTTCCCTCGAGGCCCATGTGAAAGCCCGAGCGTTGCTCATTGGAGTGGCTTTTGGATTCTGACACTCCCCACCCCACAGTGGTTCTGATACTCCCATCAGCTCCCCCATTTAAGAATCGCTGCTCTAATCAATTTACCATGACATCTGACTTTCAAAATTGGATTCACATAGTCCTTCCCACAAGTCCATTTGGGATATAAAGTACACCTCTCAAACTCCTGTGTGTAGTGAGCCCCACAGCCATCAAGCCAGGGCTTCAACATGATGAACTTGGGGTATAATCTTCCTTTTACTCAGCTGGGCAGGGGTGGCCGATTCACAGTCTAGGCGAGTTATTTAGATCTTAATGTCTTTCCTTATAAAGTGGAGTAGTAAAGCTACCTCACAGGGTTTTCTATGAGTTGGTATATGTCTCGTGAGTTGGACAGTGCCTGGCATATTGAAACTGTTTACTAAATACAGTAATATATATTTTGAGTTTCCTTTAGGATGAATGCAGAGCTTCATCCACATAATATAACCCAAGACCATCTGCTGTCACATGACAGTGCCTGGTTATCTGCCCAGGAAAGAACCAGCCTTTATAAACCCTCCCTTCCCGTTCAGTTTGTTCAGTGGACTTTTGCATTCCCTGTAAGTGGCTTTGCAGAATTAGTGCCCAGAGCCACTGGTTTTCCTAGTGTCCCCTCTCAGCCACCACAGGATAGCTGGTGGAAGCCGCTCTCTTTCCTTGCCTGCATTCAAAGGAAATGGCAGGAGATTTCCCGGCTTTGAATACCAGCAGAACCTTTCCATAATCAGCCTGGGCTATTTCTGTATTCCCTGTGACTTCTCCTCCATAAGAGCTTCATGAGATTCTTTATTAGCAAATATTTATCAGAGACATTACCATGGATGGAACGCCTGCTTTGGTCCAGGCACTGAGCTAGCTGTGTATGAAGATTCTGTGTGTGCTGCCCTCAGACCTTCATGAGAAACCTTTAAATTAGTTAGTGTTCGGCCTGTTGTTGAGGTTCAGAGAGGTTAAACATGCCCAAGGTCATACATTTGATGTATCGGCACTTGAAGGCAGAGCTCTCTGACTCTAAAACCTGTCCTCTGTCATCTGTCTTGTATTGCCTTGGAGGTAACAGCAGCAAAGGAAACAGCAAACAGTTACTGAGCATCTACACGCAGAGCACCAGAATGGGGCTGGGAGGGCCGCGAAGAGGTCCAGATACAGGACTTTCGTAAGAGAGCCTCCTCAGACCACTATCCCAGCTGCCCAGGCTCTTCTGTTTTCAGTGTTTCCTCATAAGAGCTAGAAAGTTTTCAGGGACCAGCCCTCTCTGCTCCCTTAGTGCAGGAAGAGATCGCAGCCATTGCTTTGCAGATCCGTCACTCCCAGGCCCCAGGGCTTCGCTACGTGGGTGTGAGCCTCAAGCCAGGAAGGTGACCATCGTCTCCAATTCCTTCCAGCTCTAATGGAGGCGCGGGACATCCACATGCACCTAGTGCCGCTGCACCGCCACCTGGAAACGCTCGAGAGCCTGGAGTTTCCTGAGGCGAAGCCACGGCTGTGGCCTCTGCTGCACGTGGTCTGCCTGATCTGGGCGACGTGTGAGCTGTACCGCTGCCCCGGGCGCCTGATGGTGCTGCTGCAGGAGATCTGCAACCTTCTGGTCCAGCAGGTTTGCACCCAGGATTCCCCAACCTCTCGCTGGATGGCTCCGAGTCATGAGAAGTATAAAGTGTCCATTGTTTTCAGGGCAGGGAAATAATTAGGGTCCAAAGGGTTCTCAGACTTGAATTGTTTTGTCATCACAGCCAGTAACTCACAAAGGTGTTCTCAGTCCTGCTGGGATCCTTGGGAGGACCCGGGTCAGGCGCAGGGTCAGGGTGGTAAATTTCAACCTCCTTAAGGATCTTAACGGCCTGGTATTAGGTCAGCAGCAAAGCCCAGCAGCTAAGAACGCTACCTCTGGAGTCAGGCGTCCCTGTGCCACATCCCGCATCACTACTTGTCAGCTGTGTGTGCCTGGGTGAGTCGCTCACCTGCCCTGTGCCTCACTCTCCCTCTGTGCAAGGGTGGGAAGAAGAGGACCTGCCTCGGAGAGTTGCTGGGTGGCTGTGAGGCTCCAGTGTGATCCTGTATGGCAAGGCTCACATCATGCCCCCACGTGCTAAGAACTCACTGCCCGTGAGCTGTGTACAAACAGCTTCTTGGCTCACACGCTCTGTGCTCCTTAGGGACCCCTGTAGCACCAACCAGGGCAGCGTAAACCTTGAGGAGGGCACCTGTAAACAGAATGAGGCCTTTAACAAGGTTTGGGTGATCAGCCCCCGCAAATTGACTCCTTTTACCCCTGAGGAGCTGGGACCCTGAGAAAACAATGAGCATGTTTAAAGAGTAACTAAAAATAAGTCACATCTGTGGAGCACATTGAAGGCTACAAAGTGCTGTGACATCCTCGTCATTTGTGGATGAACCCTGCGAGGTGGGCAGCGAGAACCTTGTTAATTTACTATTATTACTTAACGATGAGGGCTACAGCTCAGGGAGTTTAACTGAGTCACCAAAGGTCACCCAACCCAGGACCGGAAGCTAACTGTTTGACTCCTAGACCAGCGATGTTCCATCACTGCATGTTTGTCAGCCAGGACTCTTACGATTGAAAGTCTAAGAAAACCCAACCCAAACTAGCATCAACAAAAAGATAACTTATTGGCTCATTTACCTCAGAAGTCCAAGGAAAGGTTGGCTTCAGCCCTGGGTTACAATGAGGCCTGGATGAGGTCACCAGGACCCAGTTATTGTGCCCCTCCCTGTGTGGTGTCCAGTGGATTCAGACTCACAGCTTTCCAGGTTCAAGCCTCTGGTTCAAAGAATTTGTGCACTCGAATTATTTACTATAGAAAGCCAATGAGTCACAACGGAACACCTGGAAAGGACACCTGCCCAGCCCCAGCTAGCCCAAGGAAAGTCTCACTATGTTTCCTTGTCTCTGGTGGGTCACTTGCAATCACTGACTATGGCTTGAACCCAGGTTCCAGTCTACCTGTGGAACTGAGGATGGGGTCCGACATTTCCTATATTAGGCTTCTGAAAAACATTGGTTGGGAAGTTACTCAGTTGAGAGCTGTGGGCTGGGCAGAGTTGTGGGCTGTCCTATACCTGCAGCCAGGCTTAGGGCCACTAACCTGTCTGCCCTCCAGGCCTCTAATTATCTCAGCCCAGAAGACCTCCTGAGAAGTGAGGTGGAAGAAAGTCAGAGAAAACTGCAAGTGGTTGTGGACACCTTGAGCTTCTTCAAGCTGGTGTTTCAGGACAGAAGGGAGAATCTCCATTCTTATTTCAAAGAGAACCAGGAAGTCCGGGAGTGGGATTTCCAGTCCTCTTTGGTCTTCGTGCGATTGGACGGCTTCCTGGGGCGACTGGGCATGGTGCAGGTGAGTGTTCTCGTTCCTGTCAGGCCCCCGGCTCCATGTAGGAGGGAGCCGTCCAGGGATCCAAAAAGTAACAGCCATAACAAAGAATGAATTCATGCCATTTGCAGCTACATGCAGGAACCTAGAGATTATCATAGTAAGTGAAGTAAATCAGAGAAAGACAAATATGTGATATAATTTACATGTGGAATCTAAAAGAAATGGTACAAATGAACTTATTTATACAACAGAAATAGACCCAGGGACATAAAAAACAAACTTGTGGTTAACAAAGGTGGGGGGAGGGATAAATTAGGAGTTTGGGATGAACATACACACACTACTATATATAAAATAGATAATCAACAAAGACCTACTGTACAGCACAGGGAACTCTGCTCAATATGTTGTAATAACCTATATGGAAAAAAATCTGAAAGAGAATGGATATATGTATATGTATAACAATCACTTTGCTGTACACCCGAAACTAACACAACATTGTAAATCAGCTGTACTTCAATTTTTTTAAAAAATGTAGTATTTAAGATTTCAAAAAAAAGAAGAAACTTGAACATTTATCAAATGAATTAATTTTTAAGACTAGCTGCCTTTCAAGATGTAAGTGGAAATCCTATTTTATTCTCTAATGTCAATTAAGTTTTCTTTTATCTCTCCTTTTCATTACATTTTGTGTATGGAGAATGCACTAAGAGAATTATAATGTATCTGCAATTCCCATGCTGTATTATTAGATCAAAATTTGGCCTTTTCTTTTTTTTTTTTGCGGTACGCGGGCCTCTCACTGTTGTGGCCTCTCCCATTGCGGAGCACAGGCTCCGGATGCGCAGGCTCAGCAGCCATGGCTCTCGGGCCCAGCTGTTCCGCGGCATGTGGGATCCTCCCGGACCGGGGCACGAACCCGTGTCCCCTGCATCAGCAGGCAGACTCTCAGCCACTGCGCCACCAGGGAAGCCCGGCCTTTCTTTTGTTTATTCCATGTTTGTGTCTGCCTATAGGATGACCAAATAAAAAATGAAAAGTAAAAAACAAAAAAAACAAAAAACAGTAAGAAAAGGTCCAAAACAACATGGTGGTCGCCCCACCCCCCACCCCCCATTGGCTGGAAAAACCCATGATTCAATAATTATTTTGATTGGTCATCATGTAATGGTAGTTCTATCATACTAGAAGTTTAAGAAATTCTGATCATAGACTCAGAAAGAAGGCCAAAGGAATCAATCGACAAATACAGTTGTTTTTCAAATTACCCATAATCTTCTTGCTAGAAATCTCATGCAGAATACCAGCGAGCTGACCCGATGCAGCTGGCCATTCCCACAAAGCCACTGCTTTGAACTCTGCTCTCCCACCCTCAGGGTTGCTCTGAAAACTATAAGACTAGCATGAATCCCTGTGCAAAAGAAATATGACTTTTGCTCAAAGTTGTGGCTCCCCTCCAGCAGTTGTTTAAAAGTTAATATGAATGTTAGTTTAAGGACCAAGGTGAGAAAGCAGGAGGCTTTCTCTTTTGATTGTTTTAGAGTTTAGTGTGGTTAACAGGTGTTTTCACACTTTGCAGCTCTATATTTGCTTATTGAACTTTGCAGGGAGAGTAGTGGGCATAATAAAACAAAATAAATACTTGTCCTAAAACTAATTTGGGAAATTCAGGGTCAAGTTCAAGATTAAGACAATAGCAATCGGGACTGAGAAGGAATCAGAATCATGTTGCTAGCCATGATCAGCAGAGATTTGGGAAAAAGAGAGGGGCTGTATTGGGGGAGGCTGTGATAAGTGGCACAAACTATGGGATTATGAGGATAGGAGAGAGTGAGATTGAATTTGTTCATTCCCACTCAGAAAGCATCGGTCCAGCACTGCCATGCCCCAGGCACCATACCCCAGGCACCACGCACCAGGCACCATGCACCAGGCACCACGCACCAGGCCCCATGCACCAGGCACTGAGCTGGGACCTGGAGGTAGGGCGGTGGCTGGGGTACAGCTTTGCTTGTAAGAAGCCCATGGACCAGTAGCCATGGCCCAGGAGAAGACAGAGAGATGGAGGAGATCCAGGGATGCAAAGACACAGAATCAGGAAGTTTCACTGAGGTGTATTAAGTGCCATGAAAAAAGCAAAATTGGCATGTTATTGGGAGCCAGAAGGAGGGGTCTCTAACCTAGAGAAGGTCTGAGAAGTTGGGAGCACAAGAGGAAATAAATTTCAAAACTGGAGTAGGAATTCTCCAGGGAACAAAGACGGGAGAGGGAATAGAGACAGACAAGATGTATAAGCGAGAAAGCGAGACGCTAGATCTTATGAAAGGCTCACCTTAAATCCTTCACCGGGATCACAGTATAAATAATTGATACCTAGCTTTATCCTAAATGGGTCCTTTTTCCGCAGCCGTTTCTACCATGGCTCTTGACAAGCAGCCTCCCCTCTCCTCCCCCTCCACTCCGTCCCTTCCTCTCCGGCACCAGCCCCTTTGCTCTCGTTCAACTAGAGGTGACAGACACTCTCCTGCTGCACCCTGCCCCTGGCCGCCAGGGTGGACGCGGCAGACAACTGCCTTTACTGTGTGCAGGCTGTCCAGCCTTGAGGGTGGTCCTCACCTGGAGGCCAGGAAGCAACGCTCAGCTCTGCAAGGCTGTTGGGCTGCGGCCTCAGCGCTGCACACATGCTAATGATGGGACTTTGCATATAGACAGCTATCCTAAGCTGGGGCGCCTAATCTTCTGGGTTTAGTCAGTAAAAATAAGCAGCCTAGGCCACCAGTCTCCCTGGAGGCATTACCCTCACAATAGTCTGCTCTGAGGCTGCTTTTTCTTTCTGAATCAAGGGCACAGGTGCATAAAAAGAAGTTGCCCCAGTTTAATTAGAAGATGAGTTGAGTGTCACCCACTCTGTCTTCCTGCTCCTTCCCCTCTTCCATTTTCGGTCCCTGGCTCTGCTTCACTGCTCTTAGGCCAAATTCCACCACTTCTTTTCTCCACCGATCTCCCCTCTGCCTCCCTTTTCCCCCTTCCTCCCCTTTCTGCTGCTCTCCCTTCCCCTCCCCTGTTCTCCTCTCTCTCTCTTTCACTTTCTCTTGGCTTTTTGTACACCCTACGTTTACCTGACTCTCCCTTTCCCCATGGCTGCTCCTTTCCTGTGTCCTGGTCTTTTTCCCCTTTCATCTTTCGTCTCCCAGACACTTGCTCAGACTCACCCCCTGGCCCCCGGCTCCCTCGTCTCTTCCCCACTCGCTCAGTGCAGTGGGACACAGACTTATCGATCGGCTCCAGGCATATTTCATGTTGCCCTTTAGTTAACATTCTGTGTATCTCTGTGATGGATGCCTGTTTGAAATGAGATTAATCTGCTTCTCTCCAGCAAGAATTAGCATGAACCCGGCTTTATACATCTTGCCGTTCTGTACACTTTGTGGCCCCCGAGATGTTAATAAAATGACATCAGCGCGTTTCCCTCTCTGCCTGCTCATGTCCAGGGTTAAGTTGTTTAGGGCTGGTTTTTAGTCTCCATCATTCTCTCTCATTTTATTTCCCTCTGATTTGTGTGGCTTTTTTCCTTTTGCTCTTTTGCTCTTGCTCTTTGAAACAAGAAAGTTTTATTGTGCAGATTGATGCTTCCCCTCTGGACACCTGCTAAGTGAAGGTGGGGGCAGGGCCTGCTTGGCCGGCGGTGCTGTCCTCCTGCAGGTCTGTCTGCAGCGGCACGCGGAGTAATTGCCTTCTCTGCAAACCGCAGTCCTCCTCCTCCTCCTCTTCTTCCTCCTCTCCATCCCCATGATGCAGCTAGTCTCTTAGCTTGCCAGCCCTTGGGAGGGAAAGGAAGAATAGACCAAGAAAGAACTAACATCTTTCAAGAGCCTGTCTCGTGCCAGAACTGCAGCCTTAAAACCTGCGTAAGAGCTGGATATAAGAACCTTTACTTTAACAAATGAGCACCATTAAGTTTGACACTAAAATGAACTTGCCCAAAGTCACAGGCTCAGTGAGGTTTACCTGGGATTGGTACCCGGTACCCAGGGGCACAGGGTTCCAAGTACTGTCTTTCCACCAAACTCAGCCGTCTCCCAGCGATTCTAAAGGTCTCTTCCCCTCCCTCCCTCCCTCCTCCCTCCCTTTTGAGGGTCCCACACTGGTTTTGTGGTTTTCTTCTGTCCTGACACACTCTATCCTGCATTTGCACACACTATTTTTACCACATGATTTCTAGGTCTTTTTTTCTGAATAAGTCATCTGGGTAAAATTATAATTCCCATTCCATGAAAGGGCCTTACTAAGGAAATCCCAAAAGTATATAAAATCTTTGCAATTTGAAACAACAGTCAAAAATCAAAGGGGAAGAGAGTCTTCAGCTGCCTCTTGATTCCTACCCTCACCCTGCCTTCCTGCTCCATGCTTCAGTGCGCATGCACTCACACACACACATTAAACACTCACACACATTATACACACCACACTCACAGAGACACACACACTGCACATATGCACACAGCGCTACACACACATTATACACCACACTCATACATACACTGCACATAGGCACACAACGCTACACATACACACACATTACACATACATACACTGCACGTATGCACACAGCACTACACATACATACACATTACATACCACACTCATACATACAGACGCTGCACATATGCACACAACACTACACATACATACACCACACTCACACGTACCACACATATTGTGCATACACAGACGCAGTCACACACCACACGTACATACATATGTGCACACAACACCGCATACGACACATGGACACATCACACACTCACAGAGTTAATTTTTGTGTCATAATATTGCAGATTCTGCAGGTGCCCTGTTTATGTTTCTCCCCACAGCCTCTTCTCTCAAACAATGCAGTAAGTAAGCAGCTTGGAGAGAACCCCCATTTCTTTCATTGTCAAATTGCTGTAAAGCTGTGATTCACTTGGAGACAAGATGATTTCCTGCTGAGGCTTCATGCGCGGTGATTAGCGGGCAGATACGTAATAAACTGACCCAATCTACAGCGCTTTTCCTTTGCTCTTTCCTCAGTCTCCAGCCCTTTCACTGCCTCTTTTCATTCTGGCCTAATTGGGCCGCTTCCGTTTTAGGCGGGCCTGAGCGCTCGGTCATGTAGGACATTAGCCGCATGAGGTCGGCCTCTGTCGGAAGGTGAAGAAAACTGTTTCCCAATGACCTTTGAGATTTTCATCTATGAATGTCTGCTTTGTGCTCGCCCTTAATGAATTCTGAAGGCATTTCTTTTAAGATGTGCGGCCTCTCCTGAGCAGACGCTTGCTGTTTGTGGGGTCACGGCACAGATGGAACCCGCCCTCACCACCCTAGTAAAGGCTGCACAGTTTTTTGTAAGAATAGTACCTGGCCGGTCCAGCCAGCTGCCTGGGACCCCATGCTCTTTGTAGCTTCCGTCTCTAAAAGGAGCGCCTGTGTGTTAGCTATTATACATCTCTCAGCCACCAACCTGATCTAATGACACCAGGGTAATGAAGATTAATTACAGCACCTACCATTTATTGAAGTACAAAGGCACTTCCCCTTTAACTCTGTAACCCATTTGCAGGTTAGGAAAAGGAAGCTTAGAAAAATTAAATGTCTTGCTTTAAGTCTCATAGCTGGTTAATGGCAGACCAGGGCTGTGTGAACCCAGGGATCTGTGCCCTATCCTACACTCTTTCCATGATGCCCTCTGTCCTACCATTGAACTTGCCATTTTTAGCCTGTATGTAGCGTAATGAATTTCATGTGTCTACAACGATGACGGTTAAAAATGGATATTTTAAAAATATAATTTAGGGCTTGCCTGGTGGTGCAGTGGTTGAGAGTCCGCCTGCCCGATGCAGGGCACACGGGTTCATGCCCCAGTCCGGGAAGATCCCACATGCTGCAGAGCGGCTAGGCCCGTGAGCCATGGCCGCTGAGCCTGCGCGTCCGGAGCCTGTGCTCCGCAATGGGAGAGGCCACAACAGTGAGAGGCCCGCGTAACGCAAAAAATATATATGTATAATTTAAACCTCTTATTGGTTTAATGGCCTTTTTTTGTGAGGACTTCTAAATAAAGAAAAGAGCTTACATTTAAGTATTTTAAGAATCAAAGATATAGTCACCATGATTACTATAAATCTGTTTCTACGGTGGTAAGACAACTTCCCACCTGATGCACGAATCTTCTTCACGATACCTCCGTAATGTCAAACTTCTAAAATCCACCCAGAGATGGAGACCTCACTACCTCTCTTAGCAGCCCAGTCTATGGTTGGGCCTTTCAGGCGTGAGATGGTTCTGTTTTATGGAGTGGAACCACATGAAATTGCTATTTCTTGTAGGTCAGAATGGTCAAGTATAAGAAATTTTATAAGTTCAACCTACAACTTGACACCAAATCTGCTCCTGGGTCCCGTTCACTCATTTGCCTTAGTTTTGCCCTCAGGGCAGGACCATGCAAGGTTCTGCCTTGCACTTGACCAAAGCCCTTCAAACATTTAAAGACACAGTTTGGCCTTGCTTTCTAATTCTCTGCTCTTGTCTAATTCTTATTTTCTCCAATTGCTCTGAGTCCAATGTTCCTAGAGCCTCTACCACCCTGTCACCTTCTCCTGGAGGTGCTGTCGCTAAGTCAAAGGTCAAAGATCACGTCTTCATTCATTCAGCAAATATTTCTTCAGCATCTGGGACTGAAAATACAGTGGGACCTCTGGGGTGTTTACAACCTACTGAGAAAGATGGATAGAAAATAAACAATGAAATACAATCCCAAATAGTGTATTATAATGCCAGAATATTATAAGAGTTCTAAAGAAAGCTTACGCAGGGGAAGGGCCTAGAGAGTGCGGAGAAAAGTGGGGTGGGAGGTTCTTTTTATTGGGGGTGGGGTAAGGAAAGGTTTAAGACCTGGAGTTGAACCCTAAATAAATGTATTGCCTATCGTGTGTTTGTTAAGTAAAACAATGTAAATATCCATTGTTTTGGGTGACCAGAGTTTCTCCAAAAATAGAATGATTATGTAAGAATTCTTCTAATACCTATGATTTGCCTGTTAGATTGGAGATAAAACACCTTGCAGTGACCACCCAGGACCATGCTTCAAGAATTCTTGAGAAATAAAATAGTATAACAAAATCATCATCTAGTTTTCCGATGTAATCAAATGCATCGAGATGCATCTGCCTTTTAAAATGGTTAGAAGGAAAGCGATATGGGGATATATGTATACATATAGGTGATTCACTTTGTTATACAGCAGAAACTAACTCAACATTGTAAAGCAATTATACTCCAATAAAGATGTTAAAAAATAAATAAAATGGTTAGAGGGTATTTCCTAAAAATTGAAATTGACATCCACAGAATTATGAAAAATGGGTACCCAGGTGACATTCCACTGCACAAATATGTTTCTCCTATCACACTGACAGCAACTAAGCACTTTTTGAATGACTTGAATTACTATTTAAGTCTATTTCATTTAAATCAAACTGACTGCTGTTTTCAAAGTTGAACGTGTGTTTAAGTAAAGACTGCCCCATTTCCCCGTCGTTGGCAAGATCTCCTGGTTTGGGTGTATGTCTTCCTTCCCTTGGATGGTTCTTCCTCCTTCTCTCCTCTCCCACTTCAGCCACCTGCTCACAGCCATGCCCAAACACAGCTGAGCAAAAAGGGTTCTTAGATGGCTGCCCAAGGCTGCATGGATGGGCACCCACCTGGCAACACGGGGAAAGTCAGCCACTTCTCAGCACTTCCCAGTGCCTCTGTCTCTGCTGCTGGACTCGGTGTCCCAGCGACAGGAAGGAGATAGGCAGCCCTCTGCTAGCCTAATGGGTCAGCCTATAGCAGTGGCCAGTGGCAGTGGGAATTCCCTGAAATGGTGCCAGGGCCTGCTGGGTTTCCAGCCTCATGTCAGTGTTCCCTTTTCTTTACTTTCAAACCTCCTCTGGGTAGAGAGCCGGCTCCCAGGGGTCCACACCACATGTTTGCCAAAATGACACAAAGGTACCTTAATTTCCCTTTCCTGTTGAAGAGGTAAGCACACAGATTGGAAGGGATAACAGGGAGAATGTCTTGGTTTGGAGGTTTTGTGATTTTCGATGGGTTCTAATGAGAGGTAAGTATAGTCTGTCACATTAGACGTGTCCTAAAGGCTTCCATCCCATCAGAGGTGAAGCATCTTCGATAGACTCGGGCAGGGTCCTGTCCTCCCCAGGGCTCTAGGTTGTATTGTCATCTGTCACTTAATCCTGAGCACAGCTGGGACACTGCCACATCAACAGTGACAGTAATGCACACTCACTGCCTATTTACTGTGTGCCCGACACTGGCCTACATCCTAAGCCCGCATTGACTTGATTTACTCTCACTATTACTGTCCCAACACAGAGCTGTCATCGCCCACCACCACCTAGCCGGCCACAGGGTCTACCGTAGCATGTACGCTCGGCAAGGGCACCCTGCAGATGTCTTTTCATAGCAGAAGTCATTGCTGAGAATGTTGGTGCCACCTCTGAGCTTGTCTTCAGGACTATTTGGAGGATCCGCTTTCCTGTCAATATCCTCCAAAATACCTGTCATTCTAGAACCACATAGCATGGTCCATTTGAAATTAATTTTTTAAATAGGTATAAAGCCACCAGCCATGTAGATAATGTTATTATTATATTTTATTTATTAGAGAACACTGAAAGAGGCTGAAGCATAAATTTGATTTGTGTGTGTATGTTAATTTTATTTATCAGAATTTTCTCTTTGTTATCGAGTCTCACCAAGAGTTATTTATACCAACCCAATCTAATAATAAGGTTACAAAACTAATCAGGCTTCACATTTTCCTAAGCAACCACCACCCCCATATAATTTCCAGCCCTTCCCATACTAATTTGAGTGTCATCTGATGTTGTCATCATCATTATTATTTTTAACTCCATTGCAAATTGTCTTTATAGGATCTTCTGAAGACAACTTTGGATTTCCACAAATTGGGAAAGCTTGAGTTCAGTGGCATCAGAGGGAGTGCCCTGAGCCAGCAGGCCCAGCGGATGTACAACGAGTTTCAAGAGATGTACAGGGTCTTCTCAGAGTCTTCCTATGACTGCTTGGACCCTCAGAGCATGGTAGAGCTTGGAAGAGCTAACTTTAAAGTTTGTCTGTTTCTCAGATGCCTGTAGCCTGTAGGGTCTGGGTATTTACTTGCATTTTCCCTGTGCATTTTCTTTGGCTCTGTGGTCCCCATGGTTTTATCGGCAGAGACCACTCTTAATTATTCTTTGTGTCAGGAGAAAGATCAGGGGAGGGCCTCTTCCAACTGCTGACTTCTCCAAGCTGATGATACACAGGGTTTCAGAGATGCTGAGGTGGGGATGGGATGATGGTGGAGGCTGTGGCTGCCCTGCAGCTCCCAAAGCTTAAGCTTTGAGCAGTGACTGCTAGGTGAAGGCCAGGCACACTTGGACAGAATTTCATTAGTGGTCTGGGGAGTTTTCCATTCAGACCCTGGTTCCCAAGGAAATACTTAGGATGAGGAAGGGGCTAGAGCTGCATTTTCCAGGATCGGGACACAGGAGCCCACATCTAACCTGTGGCTCCGGAGAGCTGAGACCTGTGAGTCAAAGCCTTCAGGAAACAAAAAGAAGAAAAAGAGTCAGTACAGAAGTAGGGAATGGAGTTCCCTGAGAAGGAAATGGCTGAATTGCTGGAGAAGGAATTTTGAGAGTATTTGAGGGAAAAGGAGAGAGAGATTCAGCAAGAATCTGCTCTGAGCATCTTCCAATGTCTAGAGGGATCTTAGTTGGCCAAACCCAGGAAATGTCACTTTCTAAAAATTCCATTAGTCTAAAGTAAAAAACAAAGAGTTGGAGTACAAAGCAGGATATGTGCCATATGTTTGCTACCGTGTGATAAAACAAAGCAAAACAAAATCCTATGCACAGGGAAACATATTACAATGCTAATATGGTTGGGTTTGGGAAGTAGAAAAATACTACTACATTTTCTGACTTTTCTTTGTCTTTTCATAAAAATATGCGTAGCTACTGTAAGGCAATAATAAGAAATAACAATTCCACAAGTTAGAGATTTGAGTTAACAAAGTTTCTCTGAAAATTGCTACATTCGAAGAAAGAGGGCACACTTTGGGTTGCCAGATAAAATACAATAATTGGGACATGCTTATTAAAGGGACATGCTTATAAAAAAATTTACTATTGATCTGAAATTATATTTAACTGGCTGTCTTGTATTTTTATTTGCTGAATTTGGCAACCTTAGGAGCAATAGCTAGCCGCTGTCTTAAGCAATTAAAGTGTAGTTAGAAGAAATAGTGTATACTAGTTTAATTAGCTTACCTTCCTCCTAATGGCCAGATCAGTTTGCTTACACTGAAAAAAATAGGATTTTCACTTGGTGGGGGCAAGGGAAGTAGGGGGTAATGATGGAATAGCCCCATTGCTGAGGTGGCTTTTGGAGTGGCCTGAGGTGGCGGGTGAGAGAAGGGGCTTCAGGGTGTGGAAGGTGGGGCCCAGACGGGAGGGACAGCATAGCAACCTCACATCCAGCTCTCTGCACCATTTTGCCTAGAGTGTCTAGGAAAAAAATGCTGCAGTAATAGGGTAACTATCTACGTGGATAAACACTAAGGCACGCCATGGTGAACTGTGGAAAGTTAAAATAAATCCGTGGTATAACCTATTTGAGTACACATGTTCATAGTAAAGAGCACAGCAGGATGGGCCTTCAGAATATCATGTTTTCTTACGTCTATGTGATGTCTCTTCAGGAATTTGAAAATGATGTCTCTGAGTTTAATCAGAAGGTAGAAGACCTTGACCGGAGACTGGGGACTGTCTTTATTCAGGCCTTTGATGATGCCCCTGGTTTGGAGCACGCCTTCAAGGTTTGTAAAGTAGGGGGAGCCACCCCCATGCTTTATTCCCCCCCGCCCTCTTCCAACTGTTTTGTTCCTGCAGAGAGGAATTGTTCTGTTACAGCAGTATTGTGGGTGTCCCAGGGCAAGGGAGTGTGCAGAGCTGGGCTTCTCAAGTTGACAGCTAATGCTTTTCTGCAAACAGGACGATGTAAAAATGCTTTGTAAGTGAGTTTCTTCTGGAATGCTTTCTTTGGGCCTTATCAGTAGAGTACCCATTGAAAGTGAAGAAGCCTGCTGTGGTCACCATCCTAAATCCATGGCTCTGCAGCACCGCGGCTGTTTAACCGCTGCTGTCAGGTTGGTTCAGGCTGGAGCGAACCACTCAAGTACAAGTAACTGGAGTAAGAAGACGCCAGCCCTGGCCCTGTGCTGCCTAGATCAGACGGTCTAGGAGGAGGAGGTTTAGGACGATGAGTAGGTAAATGTCTACAGAAATGACAGATCTGGGTTGTGAGACCTGAAGACTTAGTGGAACAGAACAGACCTTCTGTAAACTGTGACGACACTTATTCTGTAGAGCCTGAAAGATTAGAACCAGGACTAATCAGGTTACAAGGAGGCAGAGTTTAGCTAAGTAGAGGAAAGAGGTTTCTGTTAATGTTATTTAAAGATGGAATAAACTTCCTTGAGACGTAGGTAAGTTTCCAGGCACTGAACATGTCAAACGTAGACTGGGTGATTGGTGGGACAATTGCAGAAGAGGCTTAAACCCAGGATGTGTGAAACCATGCTGTTCTAGAACACTGGGCATATATATATTTAACTCATTCAAGAATATACATATGTTGGGCTTCCCTGGTGGCGCAGTGGTTGAGAGTCTGCCTGCCGATGCAGGGGACGCAGCTTCGTGCCCTGGTCCGGGAGGATCCCACATGCCGCGGAGTGCCTGGGCCCGTGAGCCATGGCCGCTGAGCCTGAGCATCCGGGAGCCTGTGCTCCACAACGGGAGAGGCCACAGCAGTGAGAGGCCCATGTACCGCAAAAAAAAAAAAAAAAAAAAAAAAGAATATACATATGTAGTCTTTAATAAATACCTACTACTCCATAACTCACATAGGAAGAGTTGTAGAATTTCCCTCTCCAAGTATTTAATTCCAAGAGAAGGGCTTATATGTGTCTATAAAATAATCCCTTTTGCCATTAACTGTCATGGCTAATTGGGATGTTACCACTCAGATAACTGGTGAGGCTGGAACCCCATTTCTGCCTTGAGGATGTCCAGCCCTATCCCTCCCATAAATCCCTGTGCACCATGGATTTCAAGGTGTCTTCAAGTGTCTCACATATACTCTCAAGTTGCTCTGTCTTTGAGATCATGGTGTCTTTGCTACTTGTCTGCAGTCTCCCTTAAAGATGTCATCTGCCCAGGAAGGTGCTTTCGGGGGTCTTACTATTGCTCTTCTGATGATCCCCACCATGACAGCATCTACATTTATGCCAAGGGCATATCTGTGTGGGTTCCAAACACCCCAAACTTTGCATTTTGTGGTGGAGCAGGGTTCTGAGCAGAAGCAGCGAGAGACCTTTCCAACTTTGCACACTCTTTGCTACCAGGTCCTGAAGCAACATTGCTCATACCCGGAGTCTCAAAGGGCTCTCACGGAGCAGACTCTTCTTCTTTGGGCTCCAACACCTCTTCTCAACAAGGCTACCCACCCAGTCTGTGCGACCTTTTAGGAAAACCATAACCATTCGGTCCCTTCTGCCTCCTTGGTTTTCTCTTTTTGGTCATCCCGCCAACAAGAAACCAAAGCCCTTCCCTCCTCCTTCAGCCAAAACAAAAGCTTCCAATGTATATAATTTCGTGCAAAGAATTGCCTTTTCACGCTGGGGAAGTAGAGACCCCTGAGTCCAGATACCCCTGTTACTGCCATAAGGCCATTCGACCACTATGTGTGCCTCAGTGGACATGGCCAGAAGGGGTACGTCCAGGTCAGAGAACCTGAGTCCGAGGGTGTGGGCTGGATGCAGTGTTCCCTCGGCCCACACCTCTGTACCTCTCAGCAGGATGTGTGAGCCAGAACTCGGTAGAGACCTGCTCTCTCGTGCCTCCATGGAGGGAGAGCTACTTCCTGCTGTCTCCAGAGATCTTGGTGATTTTGGGTTGGAGGACTGGGTGGTCCTAGAAGTCGTGTATTGTTATATCCTAAATATAACTGGAGTCTTCCACGACCTTGTCTCAGGGTAGCATGAGGATTAGAGAAACACAATCCAGCAACCAGGAGGTGATTAAAAGCATTTCACATTCTGATCCCGCTGCTCCCACCAAGGGGTTAGGGCAGTTGTGATGCACAGGAAACATCTGCAAAGTATCCTTGCAATCACTGCCTTCTGGGGGCAACTGCTCCCTGAAACTCTTTTCTTGGTCCCCACTCTCAAATTTTAGCCCTCCCAATTCTCCCCAACACCCAGCCTATTAGCTTCATTTTTCTTCTCCGTCGTCACCCTCCATATCTGCATTAGGTCTTTATGATGTACGGCAGCTTACCCTTTCTGGCATCTTTCATTTTCTCTTTGTTTTACCCTCTACCCAGGTTCTTAAAACACGGCAGGGTCTGGTATGTCATTCAGCACACAGGAATCCCTCCTTCAGAAACAAAGACCAGAGGGACAGACTATGAATATTTTGCTGATTCATAATTATCCATCCAGTTGCACAGTAACGGTTTTTTGACCCTCTTACATTTGTGGACAGACATGTGAAGGAAAAACCAGGATACGAGATTAATGTAACCTTGGAAAAGTTGAATCTGTGCCTTTTCCCCTTCTTTTCTGCCTCCTCTGTAGCTGCTAGACATAGCAGGAAACCTCCTGGAGAGACCACTGGTAGCACGGGACACATCTGATAAATACCTGGTGCTCATCCGCATGTTCAGTGAGGACCTGGATGCCGTGAGGGTGATCTACAGTCAGCATGTCCAGGAGGAGGTGGAGCATAGTAAGCTGTCACATTTGAATGGGGGACATCGGTTACCAGAAAGGGTGCCACTCTTCTTTTTTTGTTACATGTCTGCTGTGAATCCAGGGCATTCTCCAAGAGCACAACCTTCTTGCTTGAAATTCTAGACTTGGGTGATTGAAGAGTTCACTGAACTGTGCATTTCCCTGTGTCTAGGGCAGGATTGGCAGACTGACCCAGAGCAGTGAAGTCCTGACCACTGCCTCAGGCCGGTTTAGATCTCAGCGTAGTGTGTGAGTTGACCCTCAGTCAATGTCGCCACACTGATTAATCTTTAACATACCTCAGTTCCACAGTAGATTTGTACATGCCTGAGAAAAGGTTCTTATCCCTTCCAGTGCCTTATCAACCATGCTTTTGCAAGGAGGAACCAGCAAGAGCCTGACAAAGGGCAGTAACACACCGAGGTTATTGTAATTCTTAGATGCCCTGTCTTGTCTGTTTGAAAGTCAAACACAAGTTCAGTTCAGCTTTGCAAATGTTCCTTGAGGCCTTGCTATATGCAAGGTAAATTTGTGGGCACCGCATGCAGAGGCAGGCCAGGGTAAGGGAGAGAATAATTAATCCTGACAGGTGGTTCTTCAAGGAACACAATTGGCATGAACAGAGTTATAAAGAACTGTAGCAAAACAAGATGAATTGGGCTGGGAGGTGGGAGGAAGAGTTAATGGAGATGGTGGCCTTGAGCTTGACCGTGAAAGATGGGGAGATGGACAGCCCGGGAGGAGAGGCAATGGTCTTGGATGCAAAGGCAGGAAAGGGTGTGGAAGGTGACCAGTCAGACCTGCCTGAGCCAAACAGGGTATATAGAGGGAGATCAGGTCAGCCATCAAGTTTGGAGCCATGTCATGAAGTGCTCTGAGTGCCCTATTAGGGAATCTGGAATTCATCCTAAAGGCAATAGGAAATTTTCAAAAGTTTTTAAGTAATGGCGTAACAGGACCACTATTTCTATAAACAGGTTTCACAGTGAGGTCATTAAGAATGGCTTCCACTTAGGAAGTCATCCCAGAAAAATCTGCTGGCCTCAGCTTTATGAGGGACCATCCTCCTGACTTCTCACAGTGGGATGCAGAGTTTGAAAACTCAAACACCTTCAGATGCATATTGAATTTCTGTTGTGCATAACAAACTATCACAACCTTAGTGGATTAAAACAACATCCATCTCTGAGCTCACAGTTGTGTAGGTCTGCAGCCCAGTTTGGTGTGCCTGCGTTCTTCACTCAGAGAATCTCAAGGCTGAAATCAGTTAACTGGGCCAAGTTCTCATCTGGGGTCTCTGGGGGAAAAATCTACTTCCCAGCTCATTTTTGTTGGTAGAATCCAGTTCCTTATGACTGCAGGACTGAGGTCTCTGTGTCCTTGTTGGCTGTCAGCCAGGGCCTGCTCTCAGAGATTAGAAGCCCTCCCGTCCCTAACCACACAGCCACCTCGTCTTCGAGCCAGTAATGGCATGTTGAATCCTTCTCATGCTTCAGACCCCTGACTTCCCCTTCTGCCAATAACCAGAGAAAACTCTTCTCTTCAAGGCCTCACCTGATTAAGTCAGGCCCACCCAGGGTCATCTCCCATTTGCCATATAATGTAACGTCATCACAGGAGTGATATGTCGTCACATTTGGTTTCCACCTATACTTAAAGAGGAGAGACTCATGCAAGGGTGAGGGTCATTGGGTGTCATCTTAGAATTTTGCCTACCACGGAAGCCAAGTAGAAAATGACAGTGTTGGACCTGGGCTGAGTGTAAGGCATCAGGGAGTGGTGGGGTCCATGGTCAACTAAAGGACAAGACCAATATTCAGCTCCTACAGTTCATTAGAAAGGGGGCTGGTGGTTGCCAGCCTTCCCAGTTTTATCAGAGAAGCTGGAAACTGAGGGGTTTTTTTAAATGAAATCTTACAATTGTTAATTTTGACAACTGATTATAAGCAAACAAACCCACTCAATGGACTGAAGTAAGAATATCCAGGCTGTGCTAACTCTGGTCAAGGGCTTCGTAATCCACATGGCCTGTCCCATACATAATCTTACCGAATTCTCACAGAAACCTTGGAAGTTAAGTGAGGAAGATATTATCCCCATTTTATATATGAAAAACCTAAGGGCCTGAGAGATTAAGTTGTCTGTTTAAGGCAATGTGTCTTTTTTTTTAACATCTTTATTGGGGTATAATTGCTTTACAATTGTGTGCTAGTTTCTGCTTTATAAAAAAGTGAATCAGTTATATATATATACATATGTTCCAAGGCAGTGTGTCTTAACCCTGACTGTACAATTAGAATTATCCTGAGTGCTTTCTAAAAATATTGATGACAAGGCCCCACGCAAACCAATCAAATCAGAGTGGCTTGGATGGGGCCCAGGCATCAGTGTTTCTAGAAGAGCCCCAGGTGACGCTGATGTGCAGCTGGATTGAAAGTCACAGGTGTGCAGTCAGAAAGCCAGTTAGTGGCAGAGCTGGGCTGGGAACGGCTGTCCTCTGTTGCTGTTTAGCGTTCTTCCCAAGGGCACTCTTCCTTCCCCCTTAGCAGAACTCGGCGATGTCCCAGGAATTTCCATCTCAGTGTAAGCCCAGGGTGACTTTAGCAGGTGGAGGTGGATGAGGCAAAAAGTGCAGTAAGTGGTGGGAGGTGGGGGAGTGTTCATGGGTAGAGTGGGGCTCAGGCCTGGAGCCTCACTTCAGTCTGCTGTGCCCTGTCCCCAGGCTTCTCCTCCATGCATAAGAACATGCCCGCTGTGGCCGGGAGGCTCCGCTGGGCGCAGGAGCTGAGGCAGCGCATCCAGGGTCCCTTCGACAACTTCAGACGCATGACACACCCGTGAGTACCTCGTTCCTGAAAGGCAGGTTTGTTTCAGGCTTCTGCTCCCGCTCTGTACTTCGAGTATTGTAGCAGCGCAACTCAGTTACTTGAGGCACAAAAATCATCTTTTCTTTCCATTTCCAGCAATCAGCCAGTATCTTAGTCCGTTCAGACTGCCGTAACAGAATACTATAGATGGGGTGACTTGAGAATATCAGAAATCTCTCTCTCACAGTTCTGGAGGCTGGGAAGTCCAAGGTCAAGGTGCTGGCAGATTTGGTGTCTGTTGAAGAGGACCTGCTTCCTGACTCACAGCTGGCTGTCTTCCCACTGTGTCCTCAGATGCGGCAGGAGGGACTCAGCAGCTGTCTGGGTCTCTTTTACGCGGACACTCACCCCATTCATAAGTGCTCCGCCCTCATGACCTACTCACCTCCCAAGGCACCACCTTAGGCTTCAACATATGGATTTGGGGAGGACACAGACATTCAGTTCATAACAACCAGGTACTACTGGCCAGGCATTAACAAGATTGATACATTTGGATTGAAGAGTGGGTCCCTTGGTGTCAGGTGAGGCTTACTGGACACAGGCTGGCTCCTTTTGCTCCAGCAGAGTCCTTGTTTCCAGGGGAAAATGAGTCAGGGTTTTCAAGCTCTTTGGATTCCTCCACACATCTCCTCTGACATGACGGCTCTTTACTACCGAGGCTGCTGGAGAATAATGAAGCCCGGCGTTTCCTGAAACGTGGTGTGAGGGCCTCATGTATTAGAAACCCCAGGTGCTTGCTAATGGTGCAGATTACCAGCCCTCACCCCCCACCTACTAAATCCAGACCTCAGGGCAGGGTGGTGCCTGGGATCTGCTTCCTTGGCACACTCTCCCCATGATCTGACGGTGACCAGGTTTGGAAACTGTTGGCCTGCCTCACAGCTGAGTCTGGAAGCCAAGCTAGTTAGAGGCATCTGGGCTGCTAGAGCGAGAGAAGAGCTGTTGCAATACCTTGTTGAGGGTGCTGCCTGGGGAAGGGCAGGCTTTCTCTGACCCCTCTTTCTAAAGACTCCATCTTGTTGAAAACACCTGGCTTTGGCAAACACAGCATGTTCACAGCAGCATTATTTACAGTGGCCAAGACATGGAAACAACCTAAGCGTCCGTTGATGGATGAATGGATGAAGATGTGAGATATATATATATATATATATATATATATACATACATACACACATACACATATATATCACATATGTAATGGAATATTATTCAGCTATAAAAAATAAGGAAATCCTGCCATTTGCAACACGGATGGACCTTGAAGGCATTATGCTAAGTGAAATAAGGCAGAGAGAGAAAGACAAATACTATATGGTCTCACTTATATCTGGAATCTGGAAATAAGAAATAAAACCAAACTCATAGTAAAAGAGATCAGAATTGTGGTTATCTGGTTATAGGGGGTGAGGTTTGAGGAGGAAGGTGGGGGAAATGGATGAAGGTCAAAATTTACCAACTTCCAGTTAAAAGATACATACTGAGGATGTCAAGTACCATGATGGCTGTAGTTAGCATGGCTGCATGGTATATATAAAAGTTGTTAAGTGAGTAGATCCTAAAAGTTCTCGTCACAAGGAAAAAGAAACATGTTTTTCATTTTTTCTTGTATCTGTATGAGATGCTGGATGTTAACTAAACGTAATGTGGTGATCATTTTACAGTATATGTAAGTCAAGTCATGTTCTACATCTTAAATTTACACAGTGCTGTACGTCAGTTACATCTCAATAAAACTGGAAACAACTTTTTTTAAAAAGACTAACCACTTTCAAAGGCCAGAAAGACAATGAAAGATAGCCAGGCTGTGGTCTGAAGGGGGCCTCCAGCACATCACCCCGTGTGGCCAAGAGGAAGAACGGCTCAATGTGAGAAACCTCCCTACTGTTGGAAAGAGGCCGAAAATCTAGATTTACTTTAAAACCAGCAAGTATTCCTCTTTTCCTCAAACTCCGAACAAATCAAACAAACGTGCCCGTGAGTCAGACCTGCCCAGTGGGAGATCCGTCTGCAGTGTCTGCTCTGTCCGCGCGAGCTCTTCCTTGTGCAGCTGAAGAAACTGAGGCAGATAGACATGAGGTGACCTGCCTGGAATCCAAAGATAGCAAGGACAGAACTGGAACATGCGTCTGGGTCTCAGGGGTCCAAACCCAGAGCTCTCCCAGGGGACCCCCCCTCCCCCAGCAATAGGAAGCTTGGCCCGGAGTCCAGCTGAGCCTCCATCTTCTCAAACATGCCTCCCAGGGAGGGAGGGAGAAGATAGGAGAATGGGCGGGGAGGGTGGCAGCGCTGCTTCTAGGAATGTGGCCTGCGGGAGCTGTCCTGGTCCGGTTCCCTGGAGCAGGGCTGAGGCAGCCTGCAGGAATTTACAGGGATGCTCTCAGGACCAGCGCCTGTGAGGGGGCGGGGAGGGAGCGGGCAGAGGAGAAGCTGAGCTGCAGCACAGTTGCAGGTAGGCTTCAGCTCATCCGGTGGGGAAGTCTGACCCTGTAGGGTTGCCTGGTTGGTGGGAGTGGGCTGTGGGGCAGGGAGGAGCTTGACCCTGGGTGAGGAGGCAGCTCTGTCTGTTTGGCTGAGGCTGTTCTCAAAGAGGGAGGCAGCTACACTTCATCAGCCTTCCTGGTGGGGGAGATAGGGGGTGGGGGTGGTCCCGAGAGGGTGTCTGAATGGCACCCCACCACGTCCTCCACAGTTCCCATGGAAGTTCCCGTTTGTTCTAAAAATGAATTCACATTCTCCTGTATACTCTAATATATTTATGAATTGGTTAGTAAAATGGTTTTGATTCCTCGCCATGAAGTGAAGTAGAACCTGCAGGGAGTTTGATGCACTTATTCCTGTGACTTCTCAAGCCTCCCAGGCAAGTCCCAGGGGCCGAGGTGCAGAAGCCACTCTCTCGTCTAGCCTCGTTCTTTTCCAGATAGAAACTGAGATCTGGGGTCAGGGTTTGTCCTCGCTGTCCTGCAGACATCTCTGCTCCTTCACTAGGAAAGGGGACCGAGCGACTGGGAAAAACTCCAGGAAATCCAGTGCTTTCTCTGCAGGCGTGAGGGTTAAATCAAAGCTCGAAGCTCGGGGGAGCCTGTGAAGAAACCCTGTGTTGATTTAAAGAGCAAATGGATTTTAAAGAATCTTTGCAATAAGCTGCCTCGTTTTGCTAGCAGAACAAACAAGATCCTCCAACACAGTTAGTGTGAAGGTTTCTGAAAATTACAGATACTTCACCAACTTTCCCAGGAGCTGGACTCTTCATTTTGTGCTGTAAAGAAGTGTCAAAACCGGGGAGCAGGTGTGGGCAATGATGCCTCCGTGGTCCTCAGTGGACCCAGGGAAGCCTCTGAGTGTGTGTCTGCGCATGTGAGCATACAAGTGTGTGCATGTGTGTGTGTGCATGTATGTGCGTTGCTCAAGTTTGGGGACATAAGAGGTGGGAGGGAACCTTATATAAACATGGCAATGAGTAATGAGGCAGAATATTTCTCATCACGTGCCCTAGATGGATTTCAGAGAAGGGAAATATATACATACATATTGTTACGTATATGACAATGTTTGTATATGTGGGATGTATATATATATATTGCTATTTTATATATGCATTGTTATATACATATATACACATATATAATGTTATATAGTTTTTGTTATAATGTATAACGTTACATACAGTTTTGTTCTTAAATACAGAAAACTGCAACACCTAGAATTTTTCTTGCATGTCTTAATTTCCCTCCTGGTTTTTGAAGGACTTCATTTTACATGCGCAAGACTGGCTCAGCCAGGGTGAGGGGGTTGGCGGAGCCCTGGCGGGGAAGGGCTGTCCTCCTGTCACCTGGGCGCTGACTGCATTTGGGAAAGTGCAGATGCCCTCTAGTGGCCGGTGGCAGATGTTCAGGAAGAAGAGTGCAGGCTCATTTAGGGGCCTTTGGAAACTTGCCCGGGAAGCTATTCAGTCTCCTCTTTATAGGCTGTAGTTTGTTACTCAGATCATTGTTTTCACTTCTTCTAATTCGATGTCATTTTTTCCCTCTCTTTTGTATGGGTAGTTGCATGGAATCTGCCGAAGGAAAGCGCATGATACAAAAATATGAAGAAATGCTCTCATTGCTGGAAAAGTAAGCAGTTTCCGGGACTGGATCGTTCTGCAAATGCAGAGCCCCCACCATGCCCTCTGCAGTTCTGAGTTTGTGCACATTGGTTGGTGGCAGTGAAGTGTCACTCTGTATCTTATGTTATAACCACAATATCTGTGAGTACAGTGCTTCAGGGTTGCAAACAGCACGTCTCCGGGGAATGCAGCTCTAGTCTGGAAATGAGCACTTTTCCAGTGCAGTTTTGTTGGGAATGTGAACTCGGCAGAGCTAGAAGTGGGGCGCTCCTCATGGCACCGCGAGATCAGCGTCATGGAAAATCTCAGCAGCTGCTCGCTAAGCAGAAAGTGACAGTTGGTGCCGCACAAAGAGACAATAAGTTTAAAAAATATTTCCTGCATCCTTTAACAGAGAAAGCATAAGAACGAAGATTTTACATGGGTTAATAGTTGTTCCTTCTTTAAAGCTGTAGTCAGTCTTTTGGGGGAGCAGGGTCCAGACACAGCCTGTGTCTTTTTTTTTTTTTTGCGGTACGCGGGCCTCTCACTGTTGAGGCCTCTCCCGTTGCGGAGCACAGGCTCCGGACACGCAGGCTCAGTGGTCATGGCTCACGGGCCTAGCCGCTCCACGGCATGTGGGATCTTCCCGGACTGGGACACGAACCCGTGTCCCCTACATTGGCAGGCGGACTCTCAACAACTGCACCACCAGGGAAGCCCCACAGCCTGTGTCTTGCCTCGTAATCTTCTCCTGATTCAGAAGAGGAGCACCGCACACATTATGATTATGATTATAGTTATGATCACACTTAGCATTGTGGAGACATCTTAGCTGGTGGCACCTCCACCTGCCCGGTCACCCAACTTCTACCCTTTCAACTTCCCAAATATGAGCTTCAAATCTGTCCCCTCCTCTCTGCACCCATCACCCACATTTCACCAGAGAGACCAGAGCCTCTCGGGCCTGAACTGCTGCAGTGGCTTCCTAAGAGCCTCTCTGCTCTGGACCTGTGCCCCTCAGCGCCCACACTGTCACCAAATCCCCTTTCCTCACATCCCCTGTAGGGGAAGCCTCTCAGTGTCTCCCACCAGCCCCTTACTGTGACCCGAACAGTGCTCCCTGACGCGGCCTCTACTTCTCTCTCCGGCCTCGGCCCTTGCCCTCTCCTCCCTCAGGTGCGCTGTCTACTCACTCTTCCCAGCGCACCATCTGCTGCTCCCCACCTGCACCTTTGTCCACACTGCTGCTCCTGCCCAGAGCCCTCACTCCCCATCGCTGCCCAACTGCTGCTCATCCTGAGACTCAGTCAAGCATCTCTTCAGCCCCTCCTCCATGAGACCCTCCCTGGCGTCCTCCTTATCACCCCCACCCACCTGCCTACCTCTGCCATTCAAAGCCTAACGCCCAGTACATCTGCCTGGGATTGTACTTGCTGCGTCCTCTGTTGACCCGTGGTCGCACCACTAGCTGCGTTTACCATGGGATGTTTATTCATCGTTTTATCTCCCAAGCCCAACACGTCAATATGTACTGACTGAACAGTGAATGTCCGTGAGCTACGTGAAGATTAGCGTGAGAACAAAGCTTACCCGATAAATTCTTCCAACATTTACTGAGACTAATCACCACTTCCCTTACCCTCTCAAAAGATCGCATGGAGTCTCTTTTTCTACTCTCCTCTGATTTAAGCTTTGCCACCTTTAGGAAATGAGGGGTTACCTGCAGGAGCTGACTTGCCTGGCTGAGTCAATGACTCTGACTTAAGAATGTATTCAGGTATTTTACTAATAGCATCTTCAGTTCATGAGATATATGTATTAAAGATAGATAGATAGATGGTTGGATTAGATAGATAGGTAGCTATAGAGATGTTATATATATACATATATAGCTATGTCGTTTATGTTATATATATCTATATATAGAGAGATGTATCTTCAGTTAATCATTGCCAGGCATTGGGGAGCTGGGAGGGTGCTCATGAGGTGACCGTCATCTCTGATCCTCACAGGTATGAGACAAGACTCTACGAGGACTGGTGTCAAACAGTATCAGAGAAGTCGCAGTACAACCTTTCCCGGCCACTTTTGAAACGTGATCCAGAGACAAAGCAGATCACTGTCAACTTTAGCCCACAGGTAAGTCCAGAGGCAGTAACTTCCTCTTGGTTTCTGAAGAGTTTCATTTGACTCTGCTGATTCCAAAGGCAAAAAGGCTTTCTATAAGAATATGCAAAAGCTGCTTAAAAGAACTTGCACCCTGGATTTCTCTTTTGGATTAAATCTTAGGGTGTAATGTTTTCTTAAGTTGTCCACTGTTCACATTTTTCTCCAGGGTCAGCCAGCATATTTGCTTTGATTTTGCACAACAGAAAATACTGCAAAATATCACTTGGTACCATAGTGATACCTTTTGGTACCATAGTCAGCTGGGCCTACCTTGAATACACACTGCAGGTGAAGGCTGTTGACTAGATGCTAGAGGGTCAACCACATGTAAGACCTGGTTCCTGACTTCCAAGAGCCCACAAGCTAGTTAGAAGCCAGAATCTCAACATGCAAAAGTCCAGTTTCATTAGGTAGCATATGATAAATCTCTAAGGAGTAGCTTTGGAAATGAGATTAGGTTATTGGTTCTCAACCAAGGCAATTTTGTCCCAAAAATGGAGACATTTTTGGTTGTCAGACATGAAGGGGGTGCCAGTAGCACATGGTGTAATTAGATACAAACTTCCTGCAATAAACAGGAGAGCACCCCACAGCAAAGAGTTTTTTGTCCAAAACTGTCAATGGTTCTGAGGTTGAGAAACCCTGCTTTAAATTATAGAAAGGGTAGAAGACCAGTGTGGGCTGTAGCAGCCATGGGAAAGCTTAATGCTGGAGAAAACTATAACCAAAAGCAAGCCCACATCAGGATGTACATCATTCAGCTTACAAATTGAAGAAAGGTATTGGCCACACCGAGCTAAAGGCAGTCTCCTAGTTCTGTCTTGATGACACGTTCCATAGGAATGTAGCGTAGAAAGAGCTGAAAGCTAAGCTGACAGAATATTGGTTTCTTTTGAGATAATTCCAGTTTAAGTAGAACATCAATTCCCCCTAGAATAAAAGTCAACAAAAGGAGTTAGAGGGTTCATTTCTTCACTTTGGCAAGACATGAGTCTGTGGTTGAACTCATTAAATCCTTGGAGTAATTTTACCAGCATTCGCTTTGAGCAATATTGAACATTAAATGCCCAAAGAGTTGAGTACCTGGATTACCAACTAGGCTGCAGTCCAGATGGTATAATTGTAGTAATTAAGTTCTTGGTGTAAGACAGTATTGAAGATGGGCCCTCGTCTATATGCTCTGAAGACAAGGACTCTGTCTGCTTCCATATGCAGCACATGGTGGGTGCTTTACAGGTGTTTGTAGGTGATAAAAGGGAAAGGAGGGAGAGGAAAGGGGTGAGAAAAGAAAAGGGGAGGGAGATACATACCTAAATTATAATGTGAGTTGGGGGGAGACTACTATAAACACAACAAGTCAGAGAAGGGCTACGAACATCCCTTGGCTTCCAACCTCAAGCAAAGTGGCAACAGCTACGCTATGAAGAATGAACAGTAACACATTTGTCATTCTAGAGGTACATGATCAAAGATTTGACCAGGATAAGAATAGTATGGGTTAAAAACATATATATATATATATATATATATATATATATATATATATATATATAGTAATTTGTTATATATTAAATAATTTATTTAAATTTCTATTGTTGGGCATTTAAATATTTTCTAGTTTTGTCAATCTGTATTTCATTGATTCTAGGACACACATGGGTTTTTTATATCTTAATATCTCTGAAAATAGCATGTGTTTATAGTTAAATAAACCACATTTTTTTCTTCCTTAGGTGAAATACTAAAATATTTCTGAATCTGACATAAAATACTACTGACATAAAATTTCTGACATAAAATACTACTGAATCTTACCATTAATGGCATCTTATATTTGGATAAAATATGGTATAAATAATGCTACAATAAGCATCTTTAATTATTATTGCACCATATTTCTTTGGGATAAATGCCTAGAAAGGAGATTGCTGGGCTAAAGGGTGCTCACATTTTGAGAGTTTTAGTGTATTTTATCAATTTGCTCTTCAGAAAGATGTAACTCAAGCATTTTCCTGCCAGCAAGATATCATTCATTTCTTCAAATCACTTCTAACCTGTTGAACCAAAAAATAAGTAATATCTCAATGTTGTTTTAATTGGCATTTATTTGACCACTAGTAAAATAGAAAGTTTTTCATGTGTTCATTGGGCATTTATCTTTCTTCTCCTATGAATTGCTTATTCATATCCGTTGCCCACTTTTGAGTGAAAGTACTCTCTTTTCCTGTGAATTTGTCAGACTATTTGTGAAATATCTGTCAGATATTAAGAAATCTGCTGCAAATATTTTTATCTGTTGAAGTGTGGCATTTTATTATGTGTATGATATTTTATGCATATAAATTTTATCTTTTATTTTCTGGTTGTACATTTGGAATGATCTTCTCTACTTCAATATTACGTAAATCGTCCACATTTTTTTCATTTTTCGTTTTCATTTTTTACATTTAAATTTTTAATATGTATCTTGCACTTATTTCAATATAAACTCGGAGGCTAAGGTCATTTCCCTGCTAAAGGATTAGCATTTGTCTTAACCCTGAGTAGGGTTGTCTGGGCAGCAACGAAGAGCTGGCCCAGAGCCACTGGAAGGAGAGTTGGGAGCCCAGTTGTCTTGATATGGAGGTGGGGGGTGGGTGGCAGTGCAGGGGGTGGTGTGAGGAGAACCTATGGCTTAGTATGTGTTTTGTCAACCATAACTATATATATATCAGTCCCTTCATCCAGCAAGGGATGAAGAACAGGGTGTCTGGAAGCCCCACCAGAGGCCTCTCTGTTTTCTCACGGGACCATATCTGCTTGGCTTTTTCCTTCTGCCCCCGGAATTTTAGAGAGGCCTGTATGACTTCTGTTTCCCGACCTCCTAGTGTATCAAAGCACAAAGACATGCCAGCAAAGAGTTACAGAAATTAAGGGATATTTCAAATGACTATATTTAATAATTAAAGTTGTACACTAGGCGTCTCCTCTCAACCCTGCCAGTGTCTGTGACTTATGTGTCTGACCTCATTGGGCAGGGACACCAGGAGTCTGAATTTGAGGCTCCACATGCATGTGGGTGGCCCAGACCAGGTGATCCTCCTCCTTCCCCTGACCACCTCTCCACAGCCGTCAGGAGCCTACTGGTTTAATTTTTTGTTTTTTTTTTTTGCGGTATGCGGGCCTCTCACTGTTGTGGCCTCTCCCGTTGCGGAGCACAGGGTCCGGACGCGCAGGCTCAGTGGCCGTGGCTCACGGGCCTAGCCGCTCCGCGGCATGTGGGATCTTCCCGGACCAGGGCATGAACCCGTGTCCCCTGCATTGGCAGGCGGACTCTCAACCACTGCGCCACCAGGTAAGCCCGAGCCTACTGTTTTCATCATCCACGGGCCCAAAAGCATCAAGGCCGAGTGCCCTCCCCTGCTGTCACTGGTGTCTTCTTTCTCAGGGCTTCCTCTCTTTGCTCTTTGTTTGTGATTTACAGGCTCGGGAAACCTGGGTGCTTCCTGATCATCTTCCTTTTGCCTAATGCTCAGTTTTCCTTCTCAGAGAAGATTTAAGGAACCAGTAGGAGCAGAAGTTGAGAAAGGACCCAGAAGGCCCTTGGGCCCCTGGGGTGTCCCAGTCCTGATCGATACGCTGCTATTCGCTGCCACTGAACTACAGCCACTTATGTCGATTCTTTTCTCCAGCTGATTTCCATGCTGAAAGAAATGAGTTATCTTCAACCCCAGCAGAGGACGCACATCCCTGAGACAGCAGCAGCCATGTTCTCCTCCAGGGAATTCTATTGGCAGCTTGTGGCTAAATTGGAGTTGATGGCAAATTGGTACAACAAGGTTATGAAAACTCTGCTAGAGGTGGAATTTCCGTTAGTGCAGGAAGAGCTGCAAAATATCGATCTCTGTCTGAGAGCTGCAGAGGAGACTCTGAGCTGGAAAACAGAAGGTAACAGGAGAGCACCTGGGGTCTGGGGAAAGGTTGGGAGTCAAGATTCTAATAAAGTTGGTAGAACCTCACTTCATTCCCCGGTTAATCTGATTTGGGTTTGAAGCACGAGTCTGTCCTCTCAGATATGCGCCCGACGTAGAGAAGACGAGGAACGACGTCCCTCTTCCGCCTCCTCTGCGTGCCTGAGAGGTTTAGACAGCTTTGCTGCCACGCTCTGGGGAATTTTCATGAACTCTCCCGCAGTCTCCAGCATATACTGGGCACTCCATGGAGGAGGATTTTTACTACATTATCATTGTTACTTACTTTTCTTAACTGGACCATAAACATCTTACATGAGGGAACTATGCATTTACTTTTCTTGTATCCTCCAGCGCAATTCAATAAACTTTCATTGACTGATTAACATGTACAGGGCACCATGTGCAGGACTGTGAGGAGAATATGAAATACAGGGGACGTGACCCCTACCTTCAAAGGGTTCATAACCAAGGCCATAACCAGGGTCATGGTAAGGGGTGGCTTTTTGTTACAACTAGGAAGGAAAAGGCTCTGATGATTACAAACTAACCTGTGCAGAAAAGTCTTATAAAACCCACAGGTATTAAATCCCTATGTTTCATAGCAACCAGACCTTTCGCTCTACCACTGTAAGCTATTTCAATTAATTCTATCTCTTTTGGGGAACAGGCATTTGGGATTATGTCATTCAGATCACCAATAGTATTCATGATCTTGAACAAAGAGTTCAGAAAACGAAAGACAACGTGGAAGAGATTCAAAACATCATGAAAACATGGGCGTCGCCAATATTTAAGAGAAAAGATGGGAAAAAGGAATGCCTTCTCTCTATGGATGATCAGCATGATCAAATGGAAAAATATTACAGTCTTATCAAAGAATCTGGCTTTAAGATTCATGCCCTTGTGCAGGTAATAACCAGCCTCACAGACACACATACCACCAGTACAGGGAAAGCATCAAGAAGTGTGTTTGGGTGCTAGAAGTGATTTGGAAATTAGAACAATCAATATATGCTGTGTCTTCTGCAGTCAGGGATAGAATTTACAACTGATAGCAAAAGAGCTAAAACTAATGGATGGGGAGCATGTCAAGTCACATTCTGGTATCAGTGTGTCAAAGTTAATACGATCTTAATAGTGACACCACTTAGTCGTCACACGACTTAACATCCCGCACCAAACCCCTAGCGGGTAGAAGGAGATGCCAAGGACAGAATCCTAATTTATCCACTGCGCTAACCACCCCGAACTCGTCCACACAACCTAGTGTGGCCCTGCAGCATCATCCTCATAACCTAGCTCTGCAGAGCCTGGAGATATGCAAGATGACTGTGGTGTCCCTGATGCACTGGGTCAAGAGAAGGAAAAATGCAGAGTGCTGCCCCTCATGCAGGAAGGCTCTGCCCTGCATTGTGATCAGGGCAAACCTTGTGTCTCATCATCCAAGACTGGATGGGGGAAATGAGCTATAAATAGCCACCAGCTCCAGCCCTACTGAAGTAGCCATGGGGCAGTTCTCCTGGGTTGATCTCATGCACAGAGTCAGTAATGAATCACAGTTGTTATCTTTGGGTTTTCTGTGGGTTGAAACACAATAAGATGTTGTACCTTTGACCTTTTAAGATTTTCTTTATCTGTTTTCTAGCTTATTAATTTCTGTTCTTTATCATTTCTTTCTTTCTAGTTAATTTGGGGTTAGTTTGCTTCTCCTTTTTGTCTAGCCTATAAAGGTTGAAACTTAGAGTATTGATTTCAAGCCTTTCTTCCTTTCTAACGCAAGCATTTGATGATATAAATTTCCCTCTTAGCAGTGCTTCAGTTGCAATCACAAATTTGATCTGCCTCATTTTCATTACCATTCAGTTTTAATTATTTTTCTTTTGCGATTTGTTCTTTAACTCAGTGGTCGTTTAGAAGTATGTTGTTTAATTTCCACATATTTAGGTCGTCTCTGGATAGCTTAATGAAATTGTTATCTAGTTTAATTCCATTATGGGCAGAGAAAATACTCTGTAAGATTTCAGTTGTTTAGAATTCATCAAATCTTGTTCTATGATGTAGAATGTGGTCTATGTTATTGGATGTTCCTTGTGCAATTGACAATATGTTTATTCTTCCATTGTTGGGTGTGATGTTCTATAAAATATCAATTAGTTCAAAGTGGTTGATAGTATTGTTCAGATCGTCTATATGATTTCTCAGTTTTTTTGTCTATTTGTTCTACCAGTTACTGAAGCTTAGAATGTTAAAATCTCCACCTGTGATTTTGGATTTCTCTGTTTTATCCTTTAGTTCTTTCAGATTTTTCATCACGTATTTGAAGCTCTGTTAGTAGGTGCAAACACATTTTAATTACTGTAACTTCCTGATGAATTGGCCATTTTATCACTATGAAATTATTTTTATTTCTGATAATACTTCCTTGTCTTGAAGTCTTTTTTTCTGATAATTCTATTGCCTTTTCTTCCAGATTCACTATTCCTACTTTTTGCATTGTCCGTCTTTTTCCAGCCTTTCACATCCAACCTTTTTGCTCTTTGGATTCAAATTTCTTCTCTTATAGACAGCGTATAGTAGAAACTTACTTTTCTACATCTAACAATTTTGCCTGTTAATTGAAATGTTTAGGTCATTACCCTTAATGTAATTATTGATATGGTTGGATTTAGCACCACTGTTTTGCTACTTGTTTTCCATTGGCTTCATGTCTTTTTTGTTCCACTGCTCTTCCTTTCCCACCTTCTTGTTATTAATTGTATATTTTCTAGTATTCTATTTTCATTTCTCAATAGGCATTTCAGCTTTACCTTGGTGCATCACATTTGCAGTGGTTGTTCTGAGTTTTAGTAGGTCTCTTGAACTAATCACAATCTACTTAGAGTTTTCCCATGAAATATAGGAACCTAGCAACAATTCAAACTGCCCAGCCATCTTTTATAGTGTTGGTGTGTGTGCATGTGTGTGTATGTGTGTGTGTATAATATACCCCACAACAGAGTATTATAATTTTTTGTTTTAAAAGCTTTGGGGAAAATATTTATAGAGTTTTGTATTTACCCACATAGTCACCATTTCCAGATTTGTTTTTCCTTTCTGTAGAACTAAGTTACCATCTATGGTCATTTCTCTTCAGCCAGAAGAACTTCCTCTAGTATGTCTTGCAGTTTAGGTCTGCTGATGACACGGTCTCTCAGTTTTTGTTTATCTGAAAATGTCCTTATTTCACCTTTGTTTTTGAAGAAGAGTTTCACAGAATATAAAATTCAGTGTAGACAGTTGTATTTTCCTTTCAGAAGTCATTTCATTGTCTTCTACCCTCCAAGGTTTCTGATGAGAAGCCAGTGTACTGTGTATCTTTGTTCCCCTTTTTTCTCAGGCTCCTTTTAATAGATTCTTTTAAAATAAATTCTTTGTATTTTTTTCCATTCAACTACGATGTGCCTAAATAAGTTTTCTTTATATTCAGCCTGCTTGGAGTTTGTGAGGTTTTAAATCTGTTTTTCACCAAATTGGGGGGGGGGGTTAATCAGATTACAGCATTCTTGTCTAATAATTCCAAAATCTATTTTATTTTCTGAGTCCTTTTTTTTAATGTGAAGGAAGTTTATTTTTGTGTCACATAAGTTGAAGGAATAGGCATTCCAGGATTGGTATGGCAGCTATTTTCTGAGTCTGTTCTTAGTGATTATTTTCTCTCTTGGTTAAATGTCACATTTTCCTGCTTCTTTGCATGTCTAGTAATTTTTTATTATATTCTAGTCATGTTGGATGCCACTTTAGAATCTGGATGTTATTTCCCTTTAAAGAGTTTGTGGTTTTGTTTCGACAGGCAGTTAACTCACTGGTGGGTCAGCTTGATCCTATTGAAGCTTTATGTTAAGCTTCCTTAGGGAGAGTCTAAAGAGGCCTTGCTCTAGAATAGAGCTCTAATCCTAAAGCATTGCATTTCTGGAGTCTCAACTGAAGTCCTGGGTTATCTGTGAGGTCTTTTCATTATTTCTGATAGAACACAAACATCTTCCAGCACTATATGACCTTCACAAACTCCATTCAGCTTAGAGCCCCCAGTAACTGTTCTCTGCCAGGCCTTGCAGAATCTTGCCCTAAATATGTACAGCTTAATCCTCAGTCAGAGATTCAAAAGGACTCAGCAACCTCAGCAGTCCCAAACCCCCATTTCTGTCTTTTCTGCCCAGCAGGAACGATGCTCTAATTGAGGTCCACTTTCCTATGCCATGGTTTGGAAAGTGCCTCTAGGTAGAAAGCCAGGTAGTTGTGAAGCTCACCTTGAATATTTCCCTTCTCTTAGGGATCACATCCAATTACCCAAAATAATTATTTCTTGTATCCCGTTCTGTAGCTGTTTGTAGCAAAAGGGAAAGTCCAATCTTATTCCTCTGTCTTGGCTAGGATCAGATACTTGAGCTATTTCTTGTTAGTTTACAGAAAATTCTGACACGTTTGCTCCTTGTACCGTAGTAGATTTGAGGTGAAAGGTCTAGATAGCTATATTGATAGGGTGACAGTAGGAAAGAGATAAAACAACTGCACAAGGCAGTCATAAAAACTAAACTGTAGAAGCAAACAGACATACACATCTTAGAAACGCCTAAGAGCAACTCTGGATTGTCACTGTGTTATGATTTGCATGATGATGGACTCTCATTAAATCTTTAATCTACTTTGGAAGGAAAAGTATAGGTAATACACTTTAGAAATTTTAGAGTTTTGACATTTAAAAGCAGAATCATGAGATTTACAATATGGCAGTGTTTCCTAAAGGGGTAAGAGTGAGTCACCTAGAAAATTTACTTTTGCAAAGTGGTAACCACGTTCTTTGAAGATGTAAGATAAATGGAAAGTTGCTGTAAAAAGGCTGAATGATGAGTAAATGGGACATCTGTACTTGCCATACCACCAGGTCGGCGACTGTATCATGTAAAAGGAGGGAAAGAAAGCCTGTGCATTCCTTTCTGTGTGTGCACTTTCTAATTCACTCAGTAGGATAAAGGTTTTTAGTTAATATTAAATACCAACAACAAAACACTCCAGCTCATTTCTTTTTTTAAATTTATTTTATTGAAGTATAGTTGATTTACAATGTTGTGTTAATTTCTGCTGGACAGCAAAGTGATTCAGTTATATATATTAATATATATATTCTTTTTCATATTCTTTTCCATTATGGTTTATTACAGGATATTGTAGTTCCCTGTGCTATACAGTAGGACCTTGAAGGTCCTACTATCCCATATAGACTACCTTGCATCTGTTTATCCCAAACTCCCAATCTATCCCTCTGCCACCCCCTTCCCTTTTGGCAGCCACAAGTCTGTTCTCTATGTCTGTGAGTCTCTTCCTGTTTCATAGATATAATCATTTGTGTCATATTTTAGATTCCACATATAAGTGATATCATATGGTATTTGTCTTTCTCTTTCTGACTGACTTCACTTAGTATGATAATCTCTAGGTCTATCCATGTTGCTGCAGATGGCATTATTTCATTCTTTTTTATGGCTGAGTAATATTTCATTGTATATATGTACCACATCTTCTTTATCCATTCATCTGTCAACGGACATTTAGATTGTTTCCATGTGTTGGCTATTGTAAATAGTGGTGCTATGGACATAGGGGTTCATGTATCTTTTCGAATTAGAGTTTTGTCCAGATATAGGCCCAGGGGTGGGATCCACTCCAGTTCATTTCTAAGGATTATCCAGGAAATGTGTTACTTGCTTGAACCCCAGATTTCTTATGTCTTGAATTATAATGCCTTCTACTGTTAGCATTCCTCCTTCTGCCCACCCCTGACTTCTGCTCTGATGCAACTTCCTCCACAGCCCTCAGTCAGCATCTCTGAAGCACACATTGCATCCATCAGCATCCCTCCTGAGAAGGTGACCTGACCCCATCCTCCTTTCTCAGGGAGAGGATGAGGCACCACATTTCCTTCATGGGTTAACTTTGTGTTCCTTTCAAGCAAGGGTTATACCCATTAGACAGAATGGGTTTGTTACACATGTATAGGCATACCTCATTTTAATGTTTATTGTGCATTCACAGATATTGCATTGTTCTGTTTTTTTTTTTTTTTAAATTGAACCCTGCCTCACAAGTCTATTCATGCCATTTTTCTTTTTGTCACCTTTTGGTAACTCTCACAGTATTTCAAACTCTTTCATTCTTGTGATACTTTTACGGTGACCTATGATCAGTGATCTTTGATACTATTGTGAAACATTATGACTTGCTGAAGGCTCAGATGATGGTTAGCATTTTTAGCAATAAAGTATTTTTTAATTAAGGTATGAACATTCTTTTTTTAGACATAGTGCTGCACACTTAATAGACTAAAGTATAATGTAAGCATAACTTGTATATGCACTGGGAAACCAAAAACTTTGTGTGACTGACTTTATTGCAATATTGGCTTTATTGCCATGGTCTGGAACCAAACCCGCAGTATCTCCAAGGTCTGTCTGTAATAGAAAATTCTTCATAACAGTGCAATGTTTCTCCATGTGTTCTTTTCATTCCCATTAATGATAATAAGACCAGTCCTCCCATATTATTAAACATGGTTTATATCCATTCTTCTTTATTTTGTAGGAAAACCTGGGTCTTTTCTCAGCAGACCCAACCTCCAGTATTTGGAAGACTTATGTTAACTACATTGATGATATGTTGGTGGATGGATTCTTTCTTGCCATTGAGTGCTCCCTCAAGTATCTCCTGGAAAATACTGGTATTTACTGGCTTATGGAAGTGGTTTATTACTGGGAAGGTAACAGTAATAGCATCTATTGAGTTATAGTGAAGTGCAATTGAGTGCTCTGTGACTTTTCCCAAAGCGTTGTGAACATTTTGTGAATTACAGCAAAGGCATTGCGTTTCTAAATTGTCCAACGATAAAAGACTTCTCTCTCTTCAAAACTCAGATGATAAATCAGGCTTTAAGATAGTGAAGCCCATAGCAAAAGCAAAAATATAAAAGCCAATTCAGTCTAAATGAAGCTCCAGTGAGGAGGAGTGAGTAAGCTGGAGCAGCTCCACCTGGACTTGACTCATAGCAGTGGGAGGGGACATTCCCTGCCTTCAAGCTGAATGTACTGTATCTCTGTGGCCTTTTGAGAACACAGGGAGGTTGTAGTAGCCAGCTTACATGGAAGAATCAAGTTTTTCTGTGTAAAAAGAGTCAGACAAGAAGCTGGGGATGAGGTAGCTTTTAGAAGGAAAAGGAATGTCAAGGAGGCAATGGGCATTCTTTGAAGCTGTTAAAAGATAGCCAAGGGCTTTGAATTTATGGTCCATACACAGAGTCAAAGACTGTATAGTAAAGGCTAACCTTGGTTTGTAAGGGATGAGATGGAAAGGGCAGAAGAGTTCAGGAATAAAGTTGAGTTACACCTTTCGCATTCTGGTAGATTCTGAGGAGCTCAGCGAGGGTGAAGGATGAGGTGAGGATGAAGGTGAGACAAGAGCTTAGTCCATTGAGCCCAACCCAAGGAAAGAAATCAAGTGCAGAGTTAAAATAGGTGGGCTGAGACCCATGTCCAGATATCCAGCCCATGCAAGAGGTTGACAGTGCAGAGAGGAGCAAGGCCAGCGCTGGGTGTAGCTCAGATGGGCAGCACCCACCCTCACTCCCACCCCATGGTCCTGGTAGGTGGAGTGACTGAGGTCAGAGGCAAGGTCTTTGCTTTCATGGTGCAAGGTGCTCCAAATCAAGGAGATACAGAAGCAGGAAATGGGCTCGGGCATAGCCAACAAGGCAGGAGGTCACCTTCTAGAACCTGGGGCATCGAACACAGGCACCGAGACTGGAAAACTGGTTCGTAGGGACCAGCGCCAACGGTGCTCATCTGAGTGAACTGACCAAACCTCCTCTGATACTGGAGGCTGAGGGTCCCGTCACTTAGCCCTCCTCTGGATCTAGGAAGATGCCCCAGCCACACTTGAGTGCAGGCACTGCATAAGGGACTCACCCTAGGCCAGTGTCTATCCAGCTCTCCTGATCTGGGCTGTCCGATATGTCACTTGTCCTCCTCTCATGAGGAGGAGAGCGTGGGAGCAAGAGGATGGGGACAGGGGATGGTAGCCAAAGTCACCTTCCCTCCATGGAAATGGGGGGAAAGGGAACACATTTCCTTCACAAAATAGAACGGGCAGGAGCTGGACCTAGTGGCTGCCTGAGCAGAGGAGCTATAGATAAAAGGCGCTGGTTACCAAGGCAAGGTGAAGGAGCCTAAAGAGAGTGGCCTTTAAGAGGAAAATCACCATGACCCTTTGCCATAGCCCAGGTGGACAAGTTTATTCCCCTGGTCCACCTTACCATTTCCACTTCTCGTGTTTGGTCAAACCAATACCATTCCCATGGCTTGGGCTGGCCTCCCAGCCATCTCTCAGAATCCACACCCTGCCTGGGTTAAATGTTACCCACTGTATCCAGAAGCACTCTTCCTCTTCTCAACTCATAAAGCGATTGGCTTGTACCAGGGGCGTGGAACCGCCACAACCATCCGACTTGTACAGTAATTATGTTGCCATTGCATCTAACATAGGGATTCGGTTCCTATGTCGTCACATAGGGCAAAATCTCATACAGTAACATGTTCTTGAAAGTCTTTTAAATCCTTTAAACTATATGCAACCCAACCTATTAAATTATAAGTATCTAATGCATGTAGGAATACAGAATATATCATGAGTACATATGCAAAGCATAATTTTACTGATTTTTCAAAAATTTACTCTATAATAATAGTATAGTTACTGTGATATTGGTAAACTTGCACTTCCTTAAGTTAAATATGCACTGGATGGGACACTCCTGAGTCTAGTAATGCAGATTTATCATCCTTACAGTTTTGAAGGCAAAGCCTTAGTCTTACATATCTTTGAGGGTCCCACAGTTTTTTAGTTAGGGAGAATGGCTAAGCAGTGGTAAGAAGAACACCATCAATAATGTGGCTTAAAGGACATGGAAGTCTGTCCCCCGGGTTCTAGTCCAAAGCGAGCACTCCAGGTTAGTTGCAAGTTCCTTCTGTCCTGTGGTTCCACCACTTTCTAGGGCCTGGTCTTCATTTCCATGGTTGAGCCGGGTCACTGCTGCATCCTGGCTTCAGCCTGTGGGAGGGCAAAGAGAGGACAGAGGAGGCCCCCTGCTGCCTCGTGGACCGCAGCCCAGAAGTGGCACCTCTTCCCACATCCCACTGGTGAGGGAATCACATTGCCATACCTAACTGCAAGCCCGCCCACTTATACCTCCATTTCCAGGGAAGAAGGGATAATGGATTTCCATGAGTAGTCTCCGCTGCCCGTGATGTCCAGCACGCAGCAGTCTCCTAAATACTTTTACAATCAAGAAAATATATGGGGCTTCCCTAGTGGCACAGTGGTTGAGAGTCCGCCTGCCGATGCAGGGGACACGGGTTCGTGCCCCGGTCCGGGAAGATCCCACATGCCGCAGAGCAGCGGGGCCCGTGAGCCATGGCCATTGAGCCTGCGCGTCCGGAGCCTGTGCTCTGCAATGGGAGAGGCCACAATAGTGAGGGGCCCACATACCGCAAAAAAAAAAAAAACAAAAAAAAAAACCACATATATATATATATATGAAAATAAGTGGTTATTAATAAGGGTCTAAGCATTTATCTTGTAATTGGAACATCTTTTTCCATATTATATTTTGATTTAAATTTAGCAAGGCAAGTTAGTCTAGCAAGTAATCAGGGGTTTGTTAATCATTTATACTGATTTTAAAAATCTTATCACTACAGGACTACAGAATTAAAATAAGTTCTGTTTTTACAGAAAAGGAGCAGAAGGGATAGGATTGTGAATTTTTTTTTCACGCCTACACGACGTTGGACAAGCACACCCTTGTTCCCCTAGTGGCTGCCAATGGGGAATGGCCTGGTTTGTGCACAGGAAGAAATCAGCTGCTTCCAAGAAACTGGCTTTGCAAAATCAACCTCTTCTCAGTCAGAGGCTGTACTGCCTCCCAGGAGGTGTTTGGGAATGTGGAAGGGGACTGGCTTGGGTTGATCAGTCACTAGGACGTGCCCTCTGAGGACAGGAGAGTAAATGTCCTGTAATGCCCAGGATAGCCCTGCACAAGAATTAGCCTGTTCCAAATGTCAGTGGTTCCCCTATCAATAAACACTGCAGGACTGCCACCCTCACCTTTTCTGGGGTGTTAGCAAATTTTACATTTCCATTTTCTTATACCCAAACAGCTCATCTAAAGGAAAGAAATGGTCTGAGTGCTTTTAAAACAGTATTGCATTTTGCCTACGTTACCCATTCTCTTCTGTTTTCCTTGTTTTTCAGAACGTAAGGCAGGACTCACCCCGATATTTGAAGCACAGCTGAGCTTAGCCATCCCAGAATTGGTTTTCTGTCCGTCTCTGGAGCCTGGAGTGAAGGGTGGCTTCTGCGACATCATTGAGGGTCTCATCACCAGCATTTTTAGGATATCGTCCTTGGTTCCACGGCTCTCCCCTCAAAACGGCTCTCCCCACTATCAGGTACTGGATCTGCAAACATCCTGCCCTCCCATCAGATCTGGAGCCCCCTGTGAAGTGCTGGTGTCACCCGCCTGGTTTTGTCTTGCTCCCCTAGGTTGACTTGGAGGCCATGCCTGATCTGGCAGGCATGCGGGGCGAGCTGATGGGGCGGATGCAGGGCATGATGACCCTCTGCTGCGGCTATCGGAGCACCCTCAGCCAGTATTCCTACCTCTACATGGAGGACCGGAAGGAGGCTCTGGGCCAGTTTCTGCTATATGGGCACATGCTCACAGCAGAGGAGATGGAAGCCCATGCTGAGGATGGCATTCCAGAGAACCCGCCCCTGCTCCATCAGTTCAAAGCGCAGATCGACTGCTACGAAAAGCTCCATGAAGACGTGAGCAAGCTGGAACCCATCCAGGTGTTTGACAGCTGGATGAAGATTGATGTGCGGCCCTTTAAAACGTCTCTGCTGAATATAATTAAGAAGTGGAGCCTCATGTTCAAACAGCACCTTGTGGACTATGTCACTCACAGGTAACACGGTCCTGCTAGCTTCCCAGGCTGTCAGGAACACCATGTTTTTAATCTTCTTCACATTTTTCTCCATAGGCTCTTGGTTAAATTAAAAATTAAAACAGCTGGTTGGAGGTTCCAGGCTTTTGGACACCAGCAGTAACGTTAGTCCTGCCCTCCCATTTGTTCATCAGACCTGGCCTCTTTCTGTTTCGTTTTCCATTTGGTGCCCAGTGTGCGAAAGGCACTCAGTAAGTGGTAAATAATGTTAGAGACAATAATAGCAGATCTAACCTCCCTTCACAGCTCTGACTGTGAAATCTCTTTAAGCCTGAGAAGCTGAGGGGGTCTAATGGGCCTCTTAGATTTTATTTCTCCCACTTACTCCTTGTCTCAGATTATCCAGCTGTGAAGCACAGGAGCCCCTAAATCTACACACCCCTGATGCCTGCCAGTGCCACTCTAGCTGTGTGACAGATGGGATCTGAAATTCTGTCTGTTCCACCATAGACCTACACCACCCAGCCCAGCACCAGACTCTCTAAGCCAGAGCACCAACCTCTAGATAAATAATCAAGTTGGTTAATAGTCTCCCAGTTACTTCACCTTAGCCTTGTCCTCACAGGTCTGCCACAGGCAGAATCTCAGCTCCCAGCCCCTCCCCACAGAATCCTATGGAGTGCCATGGTCCCTCTGTTCAGTGATCAGTCTTTGGTGTATTAGCTGATGCTGCAGGGGAGCCCTCCCCAGAGTTTGGTGCTGGTCTTGCTTGCTGCTCAGTGATGTGGAAGGGAGACAGCCAAGTCGAGAATGCATCTATCTACAAACAAATTCTGAGAGACTTTGCAAGGGTGATGGTTCTCCACTCTAGAAAAGCCGCAGGAAATCATTTTGGGATGTTTCAAACAGGGCTTTCCAAGTGTTGTTTAAGAAGCAGCAGCCAGTTTCCCACACTTGAGAGGCAAGAAAGGGAAGCAATGGTGGCAGTTGGGGAGGTGGCAGTGTTGCCCCCGAATGGAGTACTGTTGAGGGGACAGCTCTGTGCTCTGTGGTCCCTCTCCATTAGCAGGTCTGGTGACCCAAGGACATGAGGACATGTTTCGGATGCAGATTTTATTATTATTTAGGTATGGCAAGGCCAACAGATCAGGAGATGACTGCTATTGAAAAGATAGTTTGTTAGATCCCAAGAGGAGGGGGGCACAGCACACCATGCAGGGCCAAATGGGGGGCACCAGTGTTAATCGGGAAGCAGAGGGAGTGAGGGGAAACATGGGCAAGAGCTTTTATTACAGCTTCCATGGAGAAGAATGGGCAAGACATTCTTCTCCAGGTTTAGGAGCAGGTTTAGGATTGCCTAGTTTTTTAAATAATTTTAACAGGCTCTGGGGTGTAGGGGCTGTCTTTAGTTGTCTGGTACCAGGCTGTGGGATTATAGGGCAGGTGAACTGTGGCCTGGAGAATGAGAGCCAGATGGAGGAGGTGGTTGGGGATATGGACTTTGGATTGATTGGCTTGCATTTGAAAGGCACAGTCAAAAGCAGGTTGTTTGCTATCTCCAGGAACTGGCTAACCCTGGGAGGGTCAATCCCTCCAGGGCCGACAAGGCCCCAAATGTCAGAGCATCAGAAACACAGGGTTGATACAGGGCACAGTGACAGCAGCTTCCATGCGTCCCTACCAGGTGAGGCTTCACAGGATGTAACAGTTGTTTTAACAGGAAAACACATGATAGAGCACCGAGAAGGCCTGAGTCCTCCTTGAACCCCTGTTTCCTTGTCTCTGAAAGAAGACAATTGGACTGGATTCCTGTAAGGTGCCTTCCAGTTTTAATAGTTGGTGATCCATAAACTGACTACTTTGCTACACTTTGGGAGAATGTCTCATTCTGTTCTCAAAGATTAGATAAAAAAAAGAGATAATAAGAACAATAAGAAATATTTATTATTGAGTGTCTACTATGCACCTTGTAATTCTGTGATTTCCACCTTCTCTTAGCAGGTGTCAGGATTAATCCCACCTTGCCTTACATAAATACTTCATTTACTGACAGAAATCCAATCCTTCATTATCATCTGTCTTATTCAGCTTGGACTGATACGATATTGCAATTTGTAATAAGACATATATATTGGATTGGCCAAAAAGTTCATTCGGGTTTTCCATAAGATGCCTGGGAAAACCCGAATGAACTTTTTGGCCAACCCAATATTTGGTCTTCATCCCTGTTTCTGGCAAAAGCTCCTATAACCCTTGTATTTCCTAAGTGGTGAGAGCCATAAAGGTATCTTTTGTTATGTTAATGGTAACTTTTGGACCTCACCTATGGATGGGAGGTGGTTGTCAGGACAACCAACCATGTGATTAGAGGTTGAAACTTTCAGTCTTATTCCCCAGAACTCCAGGGAGGAGAGAGGGTCTGGGGATTGAATCAGTCTCCAATGGCTGATGATATAATCAGTCATACCTGGGTAATAAAGTCTCCATAAAAACCAAAAAGATAGGGTTGCAAGAGCTCCCAGTTTGTGAATGCATGGAGATTCAGAGGAGTGGTGCGTTCAGAGAGGGTATAGAAGCTCCACATCCTTTCCCATACCTTGCCCTGTGCATCTCTTCCATCTGGCTGCTCCTGAGTTATATCCTTTTATAATAAACCAGTAATCTAATGAGTAAACAGGTTCTCTGAGTTCCGTGAGCCATTCCAGCAAATTAATCAAATGCAAGGAGGAGGTCATTGGAACCACTGTCCTATAGCTGGTCAGTCAGAGGCAAGGTGACAACCTGGACTAGTCTGGGTCTAGTTGGGTCTAGTCTAGTTGGACTAGTTGGGTCTGAAGGGGGTGAGGCAGTCTTGTAGGACTGAGCCCTTAACCTGTGGAATCTCCAGGTAAATAGTGTCAGAATAGTGTCAGAATTGACACTGTCCTAAGTTGTAGGACAGGCAGTTGGTGTTGGAGAATTGCTTGGTGGTGTGGGGTGCCCCCCTACCCATCCATAGGCATTGGAATTGGTATTAGGATCCTTGTAGCTGCCATAACAAAATACCACTGACTGAGTGACCTGAACAACACAAATTTATTTCTCACAATTCAAGAGGCTAAGAGGTCTAAGATCAAGATGCCAGTCAATTTGATTCCTGGTGAGAGCTCTCCTCCTAGCTTGCAGACAGCCGTCTTCTCACTGTGTCCTCACATGGCCTTTACTCAGTTCCTGTGCACAGATAGAAAAAGAGAGATCTCCCTCTTCCTCTTCTTATAAGGCCACTTAATCCCTCATGGGGGCCCCACCCTGATGACCTCATCTAACCCTAATTACCTCCCCAAAGGCCTCAGCTCCAAATACCATCACAAATGGGGAGTTGGGGCTTCAACATATGAATTTGTGGGAGACACAGACATTCAGTCCATAGCATCATCTTAACTCTCATCGCCATTCAGCTCTTTATGCCCTGATCTTACTCAGTCCCACCCTTGCCCTTGCAAAGCCCTCCCCTGTGCTCTTCCCCTGGACCTCAGGATCTTGCATCAGCAAAGTCCACTGTCCCTTCGTCTTCTCTCTTCCTTTTTTTGCTCTAACTGAAACCCAGCTCTCTCCTGAGGATACTGCTTCCCTGCAGCCCTCCCAAGTAGGGCTGGGTTTTTCTCCTATATCCTTCTTACCACTGGACCTAGAGGTAGATGAGATATTCTTGCTCTTCATTGCAGCTTCCAGACCATTACACCTGGTCCTCCCTCAAAATCTCCGGCTCCACTGGAGTGAATTCTATCAGAAAGTACAACCTGCCACTTGTCCCTGCCACAGTCACCTGCCAAGCCCTTAGCCATTCCTCCCCTTCGTTGCAGGTCATGTCATCTGGCTCAGTCTCCCTTTCCCATCCTTCTGCTGATAATCATCCTCAGTGACTCAGCATCCACATGGAGCCTTCATTATACCTGCCTCTCATTTTCTTAACCTCTCTCCATTGCCCTTTCCTTCTGTCGTACCTCTGCTACCTAATTCTGTGTTTTGCCCTCAGTGACGTGGAAGGAAAGATGAGCAAGTACTTGCTTCCCCTTCAAAATCTCAGGTTAAAGCGTTCCATTCTCTGACCACCACTTGGTATCTTTCCAGCTCACTTACTTGGCAACGGTGCCATGCAAAGTTCTTCAGATCCATCAGGATTTCCAATCCATTGGTCCCAATGCTTTATCGGGATAGCTCAGTGTTTATCACCCTTGCTCCCCATTCCTGTTCCCACCTCATAAAACCCTAAATGTTTAAACTCAGTGCCCCACACCTGCACCTGAGCAATTCATCCTTGATGAAGGAAAAACAAACCAGTCTTCTGACCAACCTCATATTAAATTTATGAACATAAATTTTTTCATGAACATTTTCATAGATTCTTCCCAACTCCCGTAGACTCTTTTTTTCCTCTCTCCTTAAACCTCAAATATCCTCTCTGCCCTTATAGCCTTGCCTCTCATTTCACTGAAAAATTAGAACCAATCACAAGAGAGCTAACTCACCTTTCACCAACAAATCTACCATCCTACCTGCATTTGAAGCCATACATTCAACTACCTCTTCTGTTACAGTGAATAAGCTGGTTTTCTAAGTCCAGCTTCTTTCCTCTCATCTACTCGAGAACTTACTTCCTTAAATATTCCCTATCAACAACACCATCTATTTTCATACATTTTCCACAGCATGCAAATATATTGTCACATCTGGCATCTTAAAAAAAAAGAAAGGAACACGGTCCCAGGAGTCCTTCCAGCTACAGCATCATTTCTGTGTGCCCTCCTTCATAGCAAAATTCCTTAAAAGATGTGTCTATACTTGATCTCTTTACTTCTTCATCTTCCATTCTCTCTCTACAAGAAATTTTATTACAAAATGTAGCATAGGGGCTTCCTGGTGGCGCAGTGGTTAAGAATCCGCCTGCCAACACAGGGGACATGGGTTCGAGCCCAGGTCTGGGAAGATCCCACTTGCCGCGGAACAACTAAGCCCGTGCGCCACAACTACTGAGCCTGTGCTCTAGAGCTCACGAGCCACAACTACTGAAGCCCGCGTGCCTAGAGCCAGTGCTCCACAACAAGAGAAGCCACCGCAATGAGAGGCCCGCGCAGCGCAACAAAGAGTAGCCCCGCTCACCGCAACTAGAGAAAACCCACCCACAGAATGAAGACCCAATGCAGCCAACAATAAATAAAATAAAGTAAATTAAGAAAAAAGAAATTTTTTAAAATGTAGCATACATATGATTTAGAGAAAAATATTAAAACGAATACTCACATTTGCTTTATCCAGCAAAGAAACAGAACATTAGCTACATTTTAAAATTCCCTTATGTACTCTTCCCTGATTAAATCCCTCTTCCTCCCTACCAGATGTCACCCCTACCCTAAATGTGAAATAATCCTTCCCATACTTTTCTTCATGGCTTAGTATATATATATATATGTACACACACACACACACACACACACACACAAATATACATATATTGAGATTTCCATTTTAAAGCTATAAAAATGAAACATTGTTGCATACTATATATCCCTCTGTCCTGTTTCTTTTATTCAGCATTATATTTGAGACCCGTCCACACTGAGAATATAGCAATATTTCATTCCTTTCCACTGCTGTAGAGTATCCCATCATCTGAATATGCCACAATCTATCTATCCATTCTGTGGTTGGTATGGTTGTTTCAGATGGTTTCACTAATATCAACAAGGTTGCTATGCATTCTCTTATACAGCTATCACGGTATCCATGAGCAAACATGGCTCTAGGGTGTATAGCTAGGAGTGGAATTGCTGGGTCAGAGCACCTAATGACAACTCTTGATAAGGTGGACTCTTCCCCACGTCCCCAACACCTCTTGCTGCTGACAAACTGTTTACTGCTGGCCATTCCTCTGGGAGCTTAGTGGTATCTCGCTGTGATAGACATTTTACATTACTCTCACTATGAATAAAGTGGCTCATCTTTTTGTGTTTTTGGATGAGTCGTTATGCTTTCTATTCTGTGCTCCTTCATAGCTCTTGCCCATTTTTGTTGGACTTTATCTTCTCCCTTTTTATACTTGGAAGTGACTTATATATTATATATCTAATCCTTTGCCGATTGTACATATTACAGACTTAGTCTCCCGTTTTGTGGCCCGTCTTCCCACTCCATTTATGGTATATTTTGATGACAAGTTCATTTTTATGTAGCCAAATGTGTCCATCTTTCCCTTGTGTTATCTTCTTTTCTCTTGTTAAATAGATCCTTTCTTGTCCTGAGATCCTGATGATACTCTTCTACATCCTCTCCTACAAGTTTTATCTTTTGCGTTAAATAGCTCTTTGTCGGTCACTGCATTAATATGATGCAGTCCTAATTACTATAGCTCTGTAATAAATCTTGATATCTGGCAGGGCGAGTCCCTACCTTGTTCACTTTCATTAAGAATGTCTCAGTCATTCTCGGCCCTTCCTTACTATTTTACATACATTTTAAAATCAGTTTGTAGAAGAAAAAATCCATTGGGATTTTGATTATACTTGCAGTAACTATAGATCAATTTGAGGAGAATTGTCATCTTTGTAGTAATGAGTATTCCTAAGAACATATTATCTCTCCATTTATGTCCTTCAATGAAATTTTGTAATGGTTTCCTTTAAAATGATTTTGACGTCTTTCTTAAGATTTATTCCTTAATATTTTATTTTTTGTTTCCTAGTGTAAATGATATTTTAAAATCATATTTTCCATGGAAATGAATTGACATTTGTATGTCGATTTTGTATCAAGCAACTCTACTAAATAAGTTGTTAATTCTAATAATTCATCTGTGTACTCTCTGGGGTTTGCTATGTGCATAGTCACCATCTACAAATTTGTGATAATTTTATTTCTTCCTCCTCAGTCTTCTTTTTAAAATGCGTTTTATCTCTATTTCTTATCTGACCACACTGACTAGGACTGTCAGTATAACATCGAATAAAGTGGTGATGGTAAGTATCCTTGTCTTGTCCCCGATCTTAAAGGGGATACTTTCAACATTTCATTACTTAGTATAATACTCTGTGAGTTTTTTACGGCTTCTCTTTATCTGATTAAAGAAGTTCCCTTCTAGTCCTAATTTGTTAAGAGGATTTAGCAAAAATGGATATAACATTTTATCAAGGACTTTTTCTAACTCCATTAAGATAATTCTGTTTTTTTCCCCTCAATATGTTAAAGTTGTGACTATATTATTTGGTTTCTAATACTGAACCAACCTAGCATTACTGAATTAAGCCCAACATGAAATATTGTCTTTTTCAATATATTCATTTATTGATTTTGTTTGCAGATATTTTATTTAGCACTGATGTGTCTGTTTTTGATGAAACTGGCTTTCAGTTTTTCCTTTCTATAACATCTTTGTCTGATCTTGCTCTGTGGTTTTGCTAGCTTCATAAAATGGGTTAGGAAGTAACCTTCTTGTTTATTATCTGTAAGAGTTGGTGTAAGATTGAAATTCTCTAATCCTTGAAAGTTTAAATCTCCTATTGAAACATCTGGCTTTGGTATTTTGCTTGTGGCAAGATTTTTACCTGTAATTTCTCTAATGTTTATAGGAATATTAAGGTTTTCTGTTCCTTAGGAAGTCATATTTTTCTAGGGATGTATCCATTTCATGTAAATCTTCAAATTACTGTCATGAAATTTATATTATGCTCTTACCTGTTTAATCTCTACAGAATCTATGGATATGTTCCTTTTTAGATTTCTATTCATTTCTATTGTGCTTTCTGGCTTCTTAATTAATCTTCCAAGAGATTTACAAAGAACAATCTTATGAACCCATTGATTCTCTTTATTATAATTTGATTTCTATTTTGATTATTTATTCTTTTTTTTTTTTTTTTTTTTTTTGCGGTACGCGGGCCTCTCACTGTTGGGGCCTCTCCCGTTGCGGAGCACAGGCTCTGGACGCGCAGGCTCAGCGGCCATGGCTCATGGGCCCAGCTGCTCCATGGCATGTGGGATCTTCCCGGACCGGGGCACGAACTCATGTCCCCTGCATCGGCAGGCAGACTCTCAACCACTGCGCCACCAGGGAAGCCCCTGATAATTTATTCTTTTATGTTTATTATTTCCTTCTATTTTCTCTAGGTTTATTTTCTGTCCTTTGGCTAAGTTAAGATGTGCGCTTTGCTATTCACCTTGAGCCCTCTGTCTTTTTTAATGTAACACTTAAAGTTATAAGTTCCCTTCTAAGTACAATTTTACCTACATCTCACAAGTCTTGGTAATAATTTAGCTCTGAATATTTTTAACATTCATTATGACGTGCTTATATATTTTTTTAATCTTAAAACATGGGTTCTTCTAGTTGCATTTCTGTCATTAATTTCTAACAATTGTATTGTGGTCAGAGAATGTAACATATGTAATAACAAGCTTCTGAAATTTGTTGAATTTGGTCAGTTTTTATAAATATTCTGTGAATATTTGGAAAGAATGTGTACTCTATAAATGTTGGGTATAATGTTCTGTGCATGCCTATTTGATCAAACTTGTTTTCTTCAAATCCACTGTAACCTCGCTGCCTTTTTTTTTTTGTCTGCTTAATTTATCAATTACTGAGATAACTGTGTTAAAAAACTTCCACTTTGATGGTAGAGTGTCAATTTCTCCTTGTAATTCTGTCACTTTTTTTTTTTTTTTTTTTTTGCAGTATGCGGGCCTCTCACTGTTGTGGCCTCTCCTGTTGCGGAGCACAGGCTCCGGACGCGCAGGCTCAGCGGCCATGGCTCACGGGCCTAGCCGCTCCACGGCATGTGGGATCTTCCCGAACCGGGGCACGAATCCATATCCCCTGCATCGGCAGGTGGACTCTCAACCACTGCACCACCAGGGAAGCCCCTTCTGTCACTTTTTGTTTCATATTTTTTAAGGTTATGCTATGTGAGCATACAGCGTTTGACTTTTTATATATTCCTGGAAAGCTGAATCTTTTAGCCACACGTTAAAAATCTTTTATCACTAGCTATATTTCTTGTTTAAAGTGTGTTTTGTTGTATATTAGTATAACAAAACCAATTTCCTTTGTATGACATTTGCCTGGTGTCTCTTATTTTATCCTCTGGCTTTCAATATTTCTGTGCCTTTATATTAGAAGAGATCTTTATAATTGGTATAGAACTGAATGTTTTATCTACCTTAATATCTTTCTTTTAACTGGAGCGTTTTGTTCATTAATGTCTATTGTGCTGTATTTGAATTCATTTGTACCATTTTATTGTGTCCTCTCTATTTGTCCTTCTTTGTTTTCTTTCTTGCCTGCTTTGGGTTGCATTTTTTAAAATATTTTCTTTTATTTTTCCTTTTTCTTATTCCATTTTTTCTCTTCTGCTAATTTGGATGTTGTGCTATCTAAGTCTTCTTTTCTAATAGTTAACCATAGCTATTTTAAAAAACATTCTTAAAAGGAATAAACTAATCAGTACTGTTACTCTTTTCACAACCAATACAAGGACTTTCGTTTGATCTCAACCGTTCATACATCAAATTATATTCTATAATTCCAAGTAATTTCAATTGTTCTCTGCTATTTATCTAAACTCCACAAATCATACTTTATTTTTATACACTCACTGTTTATTTAAATTTATCTACATATTTACCAATATCTTTGCTCATTCCATCTTCCTACATTACAGACACGCTATCTGAATTGTAGTCATTAGAAGGTCCATTAATAAGGTTCTTTTGGTAAAACTCTCATTCTTTTTCTCTCCAAATGCATGTATTTTGCCCTTGCTCTTGAAAAAATTGATATGTGGAAGAGAGAATTCTAGGATAACATATTTTCTGTAAGCCTATTGAAAATATTATTCCATTGTGTCCTGGCTTCATTTTTGGTGTTGCATCGTCAGCCGTCAACTTAGGGTTTTTTTTATTAATAGAAATCCGTCTTTTCCCTGCAGCTGATTTTAAGATTTTTTTTTCACTTTTGTAATCTGCAGTTTCATACTGAAGTACCTATGTGAGGGTTTCTTTATATTAATTTCACCTTGAATTTGTTGGGCTTCCTTGATCTTATATTTGGTGTCTTTCATTAATTCAAGAAAATTCTCAGCCAAGATATCCTCAGAGACTGCTTCCTGCCCATTCTCTCTATTACTTCCTTCTGGACCTCTTAGTACACTTGTTATACTTATACACTTTCAAAGTTAACATAAAGGCCTATGGAAGATTATTGGCTTCTTTCTACTGGAATTGCCCACTAACATAGCACAGTATGATCATTTTTGCATTGCTAGAACACATACTAAAAGTTTCTTTTCACAAAATAATGCCATCACAGGCCATAATTTTCACATTATCCACTTAAATAAGTTTTGTCACTTCCTGAATCCATCATTCGATACAAAGGTCCACACACTATCACAGATTCTGGGCATATTTGGAAAGCCACTGAAATCACCTCCATTCCTGATTATGAGACAATGCTGAATTTATGCTTGAACATAAAGGCAGTTGGGGCCAGGGTAAGGCATGGTGACCTGTTGAGAATGTAAGAGTTTATCTAGGCTTCTGAAGGGTGATTCCTAAAGAAAGCATTTCTGTGCAAACTGATATATCATACTTAAAAGGATGAAGTTGTTTTTCATAGTGAATCTTGAATAGATGTCTGGGAAACTGCAGGGAAAGCCTTTGCTCCTGGTGTGTGGGTCAGAAATAGTAAAGCAGAGCACCTAAACAAGAACTCTTTTGTCTTTTGACATATTAAATATTGCTATTTTATATTTTGCACCTGAATTCTAGTATCTAAAATATTCACAGGTTTAATTCTGCTGGCTCCCACTCATGGTGACTTCTTTCCTTATGTATTTTGTGACTTTTGATTATAAAATCATGTTCCTTGGAGAGTAATCCTTTGAGGATTGGATTCTTGTTGCATTCCTCCAGAAAGGATTTTCATTTGTTTCTGCTGGTCATCAAGGGACTCTTCCAACCCCAGACCACTTGTACCTCAACTTACAGTAGTCCATCTAGTGTCATGGTTAATTCAGGCGAATTTCCATGCTGTCCCATACCATGCAGCCTGTTTATTTCTTGTTCACCCTTAATGGCGTTGCAACTTCACATGCAACTTCCTATTAGCTTCCTCACCTTGAGTGGGCCCTAGGCTTAATCACCTGTTCCCCAGTTCTCATAAAGAATCAAAGTAGGGCTTCTCTAGTGGCGCAGTGGTTGAGAGTCTGCCTGCCGATGCAGGGGATACGGGTTCGTGCCCTGGTCCGGGAAGATCCCACATGCCGTGGAGTGACTGGGCCCGTGAGCCATGGCCGCTGAGCCTGCACGTCCGGAGCCTGTGCTCCACAACGGGAGAGGCCACAACAGTGAGAGGCCCACGTACCGCAAAAAAAATAATAATAATAAAATAAATAATCAAAGTGAAGCTCAAGATCTCCAGGGTTCAATAGAAACTATCCTGTGAGAGCCAGCTTTGAACCTTGCTTACCTCCTAGGGTTCTTGCTTTCACTACATTTTCAGCTTCTGGAGATGCCTTAATTTCATGCCACCTTAGTGATGCATTTTTAAATGATTTTGAAATATGTGCTTAAGCATTTCTGTTGTCTTAGCAGAAGGGTCATTCATATTATCATGTACATCATACAGCTAGAAACAGAAATCCACATTCTCCAACGTATCCTCCAGTCAGGCCTTTATTAGACTGCTCAACTGAAACCAGTCTTGCCAAGAGCACCGATGATTTTCATATGGCCGCATCCAATGGTGATTATCAGTCATCGTCTGACTTGTACCTCTCTGCACTATTTGGTACCGCTGATCACTCCCTCCTTCCCAAACGGTTTCTTCAGGAGACCTCACTTTCTTGATTTCCTCCTTCGAGGTCTCCTTGACTGGGCTCATCTCCTCCAGGACTCAAAATGTTAGAACTCCTGAAACCTCGGCCTGGAATTTCATTTCTAGCCACAGCCATATTCCAGGTGATATTTAATCTAACACTTTGAATAATCTGTGTGCTGATAACTACCAAATTTATATTTTTAGCCCCATCTCTTAAGAACTCTAGACTTAAATTCAACTGCCTAATAAGTATCTCTGTTAGGTGTCTGGGAGGCATGTCAAACCTAACACATTTATTTATTTATGTTGACCAGGCCAGGTGGCTTTCAGGATGTTAGTTCCCTGACCAGGGACCGAACCCGGGCCCCGGCAGTGAACATGCCAAGTCCTAACCACTGGACCACCAGGGAATTCCCTAAACCCAACATGGGTAAAACTTATCTCCTTCCCTCTTCTCCCTCCAAAAAAACCCTAGTCTTCCCCAATTCTTTCCCATCTCTTTAAATGGCATCATCATTCACCCCATTGCCAGGAGTCCTTATTGATTTCTTTATTCTCTCACACCCCTCCCCCAACCCATTAGTGGGTTTATTAGCTCTACCTGCAAAACTGCCTTGAATCTGACCTCTCCTCATGTCCACCATCCGGGTCAAAGCCAGTATCTTCTGTCACCCAGACAACCACAATAGTCCCTAAATGCCCCCCTGGCTTCTGTTCCTGTCTCCCCACCCATGTCACTGTCACCATCATCATCACCGCCTCCAGCTGAAATCTGTTCTCCTCCATCTATAGTTCTTTTTGAAAACCAGTCAAATTATGCCCTTCTCCTACTCAGAATTCTCACACTTAGAATAAAATCTGAGCTTCTTATCATGGCCAGTAAGGCCTCCCAATGTCTGGCCCTTTCTCTGACCTCTTCTCCCTCGGTGCTCCCTTCTGTTCTCCTTATGCTTCTGCTACCCTGACTTTCCCCTTTTCCTCAAGAGAATCAAACTGAATCCAGCTTCAGTCCCTTTACTCATGCTGCCCCCTCTCCCTGGAAAGCTCTTTTCCTGTTTCTTTCTTGGCTCACTCCTTCATATTGTTTACATTTCTGCTCAAACATCACCTCCATAAAAGGCCTTTACTGACCACTGCATATAAAATAGTTCTGACCTTAGTCTCTATGCCCTTATTTCATGGTACTCATCACCATGTGAAACTGTACCATTTATCTCATTGATCTGTGTCACATTTATTTTTCCCCCTAGAATGGAAGTTTCATAAGGACAGAGACTTTATCTTATTTATTATACTATCCTCAGAACCTGGAAGCAGGCTAGGGCTCATAATAGTTGCCCAATAAACATTTTTGAATTCAGTAATGAATCTCATTTAACTCTCACAATAACCAGTGAGAAAGAAATGATTTTTCCAATCTTGTAGATGAGGAAACTGAGGCTCAGAGATGTTAAATGACTTGGCCATGGTTACACATCTAGTAAGTGTCAAAATTAAACCCAAGTGTGTATGACCTTAGAGGCCATAGTATTTATTTTCAGTTTTTTAAAAAATAATTTGAGATTCACAACATAATTTGTAATATATTTACTTTGAAATAATTTCACTTTGAAATAATTTCAGACTTATAAAAAAAGTTGTAAAAATAGTACAAAGAATTCTATTTTACCTTTACTCAACTTTCCCAAATGATAACATCTTAGATAACCAACCATGGTACAGTTATCACCACAAGGAAGTTAGTATTGCCGTGGAAGTAGTAACTTACTTAGTACAGACTTATTCACATTTCACCAGTTGTCCCAGTAATGCACCCTCCATCATGGAGGGCTAAGTCTTTGTCCTTTGCGACCTTGACACTTCTGAAGAGGGTCGTATCTTACCATCAGGATATGGAGAGTTTTCCATAATAATGCCATCAGGATATGCAGAGTTTTCCATAATAATACCATGAGGATGGAGAGTTTTCCATAATAATAGCTATTAATGTTGGGGAACTAAATAAATCTTCCTTTCAAGGAGTGAAAGGAGAATGGCTCCTCACATTCTGTTTGTTTTGCTCAGCTTGGCCGACCTTGAAGCATTTATAAAAAACAGCGAGAATGGCTTGCTCAAGAAAGTCGGAAAAGGAGATTTCCAAGGATTGGTTGAAATTATGGGACACCTTATGGCTCTTAAAGAACGACAGAGCAGCACTGATGAGATGTTTGAGCCTTTAAAGCAGACTATTGAATTGCTGAAGACCTATGGACAAGAATTGCCGGAAACACTGTTCAGGCAGCTGGAGGTCAGTGCAAAGTTTATGTTTTCTTAATGAAAGAAATAGAGGGAAAGTTTGGGGATTTCAGAGTGGGATGAGGTGGGTTGAAGTAAATGAAAAACAGGGCTTGGTGATAACTCAAGGTCCATGCTTTGGAGCTAAATGTGTCGCACATGTATAATGTGTACCACTTTCTCGAAACTCAATAAATATGAAACACTAACGCTGGACATATATGGGAGAACTGATGTGGATGATGTGTTTAGGTTCTTTTTCCAGGATTAGGGATGAGCCGAATTTTTCATTCGGAGAAAAAAAAGCAGGTCTGAGGAATGTTATGATGGTCTAAGAGGAGATGTGGGGCGTAAAAGGAAATAACTAGGCACTCTTAGAAAATGTAGAAAAGGGCCAGGGTTACTGGGTTAGAAGTTGAGGGCAAGAAGGATAGTGTTGAATCAGAAGTAGGTGATCGTCGGGAGAGTGGGCATCCAGGGAGCCAAGTCAAGGAAGGGTCGAACAATGCCACGGCATCAGAGCCTGGCATCGGGGCAGAGATGAAGACAGCCGGGTGCGTCCAGCCTCAGGACTGTGGGGGAGGGTCTGACCACACTGAGGTCTCCTTTGCAGGAGCTGCCTGAGAAATGGAACAACATTAAAAAGATGGCTGTTACCGTGAGGCAGCAGGTGGCCCCCTTGCAGGCAAATGAAGCGACCCTCCTCCGCCAGAGGTGCGCGGCCTTCGAGGCAGAGCAGCAGCGGTTCTGGGAGCGATTCCGCAGAGAAGCCCCCTTCAGGTATGCACCCAGGTTGCCATCACCGCTTCCCGGCCTTGAAGCATGGCAGCATCTTAAGTCCTGGTGATCTCTCTGTGGAGTTCACGTATTCTTTTAACAAGTGAAGACTAGTTACTAGTCTTCCCTCCCATTTAGGTCCACTGGTTAGACCCTGGTGCTTATGTTCACAGAGTACCACTGCGGCCCGTGTGGGATGAACAAAGACTGTACAAATACTTTAAAAAGTCTAGAAGCTTCTGTTTCTCCAGGTCTATAAAGGGATTGTGTGTGGTAAGATTACTAGGTTTTTATTAAACTGTTAGTATTCTAAATTCTCCCAGACTCCTGTTCTTTTGGTTTAAAATAGTGGCTGATAGAATTTTAAAATAATTTTGGAAGGCATTTCAGTAGCCTAATGGCAGGATTTGAAGTGATGGATTTACTTCAAGGTGTACTTTCTCTGCTTAGTAGTTAGTTCTCAGACTCCTCCCTACTTGTGGTCAGGGGTCTTTACACAAACAAAACAACTGTGGGATGGGCAACACCCATCCACACGTGCACACACACACAGAAGTCCTTTTCTCAGGGGCTCACTGCCTGGGTGGAGAAATCTACAGGGTCTGCTCTGGTCTGCTCCTCAGCATCGGGGGCTCCAGCCAGGGGTACCAGCTGGCTCTGTGTCTGCTGACATGCCAGCTGAAGTGGACACTCTCCCCTCAGGCCAGCTCCAGGGTTTGCTTCTGTTTCCCTAGTGGGCTTCCTGCTGGGTCTCTTCTGTAGTTTTGGAAGTCTCTAGACTGAAAAGTGCCCTATGTAAGGAGCAAGGGAGCTTTTTATTTTCAAGGGTTACTTACACACAGAAATCTGACATTGAGAGATAGACGCTAAAGCAGCAAACAAAATGGAAAAAAAAATCACAGCTTTATCAGGAGGAAAGACAACATAATGATTAAGTACATGGACTCTGGATTTAACAAGACTGGTGTCTAATCTCAGGTCCACTACTCACTGCCTAAGTCAGGCAGTCACTTAATATCTCTTTGCTTCAGTTGCCTCATCTGTAAAGTGGGGTTAATAATAGTATCCACCTCATAAGGTTGTTGATAGGATTAAATAACGAATCTTTGCAAGTTTTTAGCATAGGACCTGGCACTAGGGTAACCAGCCATCCTGGTTTACCTGGGATAGTTTTGGGGTTTTTTTTTTTTCTATTTTTTTTTTTTATTAAAGCATAGTTGATTTACAGTGCTGTGCTAATTGGGACAGTTGTGGTTTTAACACTGAAAGTCATACATCCAGGGAAGCCCCTCTATTTCAGGCACACTGAGACTTAGTCACCCCACCTGGCACACAGTGAGGGCCTACCTATTCTATTATTCATTCATCAAACATTGATTAAGCAGCTACTGTCTCCCAAGCATTATAGTTGGGGCTAGAGAGAACGAGATGAGTATGTCAAGGGGCAGGGGAGGACAGATGTGTAAACTGTACTTAGGATAAACATACAACATGGAGCTCTAAAGCATTAAAATCACCTGGGGTCCAGTCTGTCCCACAGGCCAACTAAATCAGACTCTCTGGGGATGAGACCGGGCATCAGTAGTTTGTAATGCTCCCCAGGTGACTCCAATATGCAGCCAAGGTAGAGACTGCCTCCCAAAGGGAAGTAACTGGTTCCCTTTTAAGCAATCATTCCAGGGCATATAACTCCAAATGAGTCTGTGTCCCTTTAGAATAATTGCCTTAGGAGCTATGCCCTTGTTCCAAAGAAGCATCTATTGGTCACAACATTTGTGGAACTTCTTTTGGGACTATTCCTTCAGAGTCTGAAGCACATTCTTTGGATTCTCCCTTGGGCATGCAGTTGAATTTCTGAAATTTGACACTGAACACACAGGGCCAAAGCTGGTGAGGCAGGTGGGCAGCCAAGCTGGGTATTCCTGCTCAGTGCTAACAACATCCACACCTAAGGCAACAGCCACAAAGGTAGTGACACTGATATCTTTACATCATCTGTCTCTTTTTTAAAAAATTTCTAAAAAGGAATTCAAAGATGTCTGGTGAAATATCTTCCCAAACAGACTCCCAAGACTGCCTGAATGGAACAGCACTCGTTTGCTGGTGTTTCTGTATGTCTGTTGGAAATCTGGTATCCCTCCTTCCTAGTTACATCACGTGTGTATATTGATCAGCTCTTGTTGTTTTTTAATTTGATAGCTGCATTGGTTTTTCTTTCTTAGCACTTTTATTGATATCTGCTGGCTGTGAGGATATTGCTACCCTTAACTGGGTCTTGCAAATTCACATCTGTTAATTTAACATGCAGATGAATCTTTGCAAGAGACTACTTTGAAAAGAACTGCTCACAGCAGTGTGGAAAGCCAAACATTACTGCAATTTTGATGTTTTTCTCTTCTTGTCAAGAAAACTATCAAGACTAGAGCAGAATCGTGGATTTTTTGCTGAAGGGAATCTACATGGGTGTCAACGCATGAGTTTGTTTCTTAGTTTCGTGTGCATGAATGTGTGTGTTTAAAATGTTTAGACACCGTGTGTGGCAAATGAGTTGAGTTCTGGTTCCTCCACTTTCAGATCAATTTCTAAAATGCATCTCTGTGAAGGCAAGTTTCTGTTCCCGATTAGATTATAGGTGAAGCTCACGCTGATCTTGTCTTTGGGAGGAAAAGGAAAGTGTGTGTCTCATTTGGCCCTTGCAGTCTGACAGGTGCAGGATGAAGTCAGGTCATTGGGGGAGGTTCTTTCTTCATGTTCAAGTTGAGTTTTTCTTCTTCCTTCTGTTCTTAATTCGAAGCTGTATCAGCACATTCCTAGCTGAGCTCTCTCACTTCTCAGTAATCGGCTAAACTATCATAGCCAGATTCAAGCCCTTCTCACTCCTCTCGAAATTGGAGACTCATTCTCCCCTTTGAGTGACAGGGATGCACCAAGCTTTTAGCGGCTCTCTTGTTCAGTTCCTGCCCTTGAGCACAGGCTTCCTGGCTTTAAGGAATGAATGCCATGTTATCCAGTCTCCATACTCACATGAAGATCAGGATAATCCAGGGGTTTCTGGGTCAAAGCATTTGATCCCTATAAGCTCCAGTTCAATGGAGACCATCAGTGTTTCCAGCGGGCCAGCCACCAGATTCTGTGAACGGTGGGGAGAACCTTCCTAAAGACCTCCTCCCATTGGGTGCTGTCCTGCATGACAACCAGCAAAGCAAGGCTTTCCAAATAGCCCAGTGCAGCAAACGTGAGGAAAGAAGGGCCTTCATCTTCTTGTGCAGGGTCTCTTGTCCCTTCAAAAGTTGGAGAAAACAGCAGTATTAGTCATGAAATCTCTCAGGGACATATCAGTATCCTCAGACATGTCATTAGTTCAACATGACCCTGTTCTTGCAGTTAATCTGACTCACTCACATGACTCAGGCTTCCGTAGAGCAGAAGCGGTTGTGTTCTCAACAGTGGAGTCAGCAAAAAATTATTTAAGTGCTAGGATCTTCAGATAATACAGATTCCCTGACCTCAAGAACTTACAGCCTCAGGGTCAGTTTCAAAAATGAATAACCAGACATGTCCATTGGGGCCAACTTTAACACCCACTGGGGAGGCAGTTCACAGCCCTTGCAGAAGCTGTGCTTCAGCCAATGGGCAAATGAGACTCAGCCATTTGGAAAAAAGAGGGGTGGACAGCGAAGATATTCCAGGCAAAGGAAGCAGAACATAGAGACACACAGGGGGATGAAAACATAACAAACAGCTGGAAGACTGCATGTATGTGTGGCTGGGATGCAGGATGTGGGAGATGAGGATGGAGAGGTCCAGGTGACCAGGCCTTGACCATGAATGAGCACTGAGGAGTACAAGCATGAGAACAACACACATCATGGAAACACCAGTCTTGTGGCTGCAGAGAGCAGAGTGGAGCGAGATGGACTCAAGGTGGGGCCTCCATGGGGTGGTGGGTGATTGCAACAGCTGGGTGCGAAGCAGGAGGACTGAACTGAAGCCGTGGCAGTGAGCATGGAGGAGGAGGATGGACGTGAGGGAGACTTAGGAGGGAGAATCAGCAGGATTGAGTGAATATGGGAGATGAGCAGGTAGAGAGCCTGGTGTAATTCTCCATCTTCCATCTGGACCAGTAAGCTGGAAGGGGTGTGTTCCGCTGCTTCTGAGATGGGGCCACAGGGTGGGAAGAGCCAAAAGGTCACCAGGTCAGAGGGGGCGTGCTGAGTTTTATGGTACCTGTGGGGTATCAAGCACAGGTGTGTCACTGTTCCTTGTATGTGCAGGTACGGAACTGAGGTTGACATTTACCAGCCTCTCACTTTCCAAGAATTCATTTAAGTCACTTAGTCCTCTCTTTCTCTTTGTGCCTATGTCTAGGGCAGGCCCGAATCTGTACTTTTTCCAAGATCATACAGATGAGCACTGTATTTCCATTTCTCTTAATTATAGTTTTATTCATCCAGATTTTCCAGGCATTTCTTTTTTAGATTAAAACACTTTTGCATTATTATTTCAATTTCAAAGACTGACTACACCCTTTCCCCTCCTATTACTTTCTTGTTCTCACACTGTATTGTTCCCCCAGGCTTTGGAGAACTGCTTCAAGTTTATTAGGTACATTAATCAGGTCTGTGAATATCCTGACAGTTTGCACTAGAGCTTTGAAATGGGAAGAGGGTTACCTGCTCCCCTGTCTAGAGGTTCCTTTCACTACTTAGGTCAAATTAACTTTTATGTGTGCTCAGCTACAGGAAATGAAAGCCCACAGATTTAAACCATAAACAAAAATTATGCCACGGGGCAGATGAAGTTTGGAATTGGTTTGACAAATGATCACCTCCTACAAATATTTGAGGAACCGATATTGATTCAAGCATGTTCATGTGCACTGAGGAAAGAAGAGTTAGGAAGATCATTCATTGTCTTCTGTGTCCACAGACCCCCAACACTCTGATAGTGCCTATCCTATCGAATATGCCTGAATTTTATTCAATTAATAAATTAAACAGAATGTGGGCTTTTAGAATTTGTCTGATTTATACTGACACCAAGTAGCTAAATTCACTTTCCAAGTTCACTCTAATGAAGATAAAAAGTAGAACCAACGCACTACACACTCCAACAATGAGTCTTTGGAGAGAATATGCAGAAGGAACCTTCATGCTTGGTACTCTTTCCTGTTGACCCACTTGCCACGAAGATGTTACATTTCTTTCCTTCTAGGTCTTTCTCTACTGCTCTCATAGAAGAGAAAGCTACTTGCCTATGTAGACAGAGGGCCCTCTTCAACTCTGAGAACTCCAACCCATTCTGAAACACCTGGGGACTGGACAACAGTGAAGACACACGGTGATAATCAGTCTCATTCTCTTAAGATGAAAATACACAACCAGGGCACATGAGCCAAAACTATTTAGATGGAACAAGCGGGAATCAAACATAGCAAGCATCAAAGTTAATCTGACACTAATTTAATGGTATGCATAACTGTTATTGTGTTGCATGGTAATTAGGCTTAAGTGGCAAGCAGTTCAGGTAAATGACTTTAATTAGGATTACTTTCCATCCGTCAAGTCAGATATTTCCAGAGACAACTGAGAAGAGAGATAGTTCAAGAAAAGGAGTTTGTATGTCATTTTCTTCCTTTTTCCCTCCCCTCTGTACCCCACCAACCAACACACACACACACACACACACACACACACACACACACGGGATCAGAGGAAATGGCCAATTCTCTAATCACTCCTTTCCTCTCAACTTTCCCTTTATGTTGGACCCCGTGATACCCTATTCTGATTTTAGAGAAAGATGGTATTCACACTTAAGTCATGGTATACCTGCTATCTAGCCTTCCATGCACACAGAAACAAGAAGATCTGAGACTGATGATGGGAAGAAAGGATAAAGGGAGGCTGGGGGAGGAAAATGAGAGGCTCCTTGAACATTGTTCTGGGTGCTCCTGACCCACGTGGGTCCCTGTGCATGTGCGGTTCTTATGTTGGAGGAGAGGCTCTGCCGGGAATGCAGGTTGGAGGGGCTGCAGGGTAAAGGAGGCTCACGGCCGTGAGGACCAGGAGGAACGGTGGGGGCAGTGAGCACCCACTGGGGAGAAGAGGAGGAGGAAACGTGGGCTCGAGCTATAAAGTGCGATGCAGTGCTTATACGTGTGCAGCGCAGAGCCAGAGGCTGCCGCAGGATGTGGGAGGAGATCAGGGGCAGCTTGAAGGACGTACTTCGGAGATGTGGAGCCTGATAGGAGGCATGCAGCGTGGGAAAGCCAAGCAGTGCAGGCCCGCGGTGAGGGCTTTGTGCTAACACTGCAAAGTCCCTATCAGTGGTTCTCACATCTGGAGACACTGTTTCCTGAAGGTGATGCAGGCCGTTAGCATGAGCCTCACCACAGAGAAGGATGCCGACCTGGCACATCAGAATCACCTGGGGAGTTTGAAAAATGCCGTTGCCTGGGTCCCTCCCCCAAAGATTCTGATTGAATGAGACCAGGGAGCAGCCTGGGCATGGAGATCATTTAAAGCTTCCAGGAGGCTCTAACATGCAGCCAAGACTGAGAGCCACTGCCCTAGAGGGAGCAATGCCAGAGTAGGTCAGGGTTGGTCTCTGTCACTTACAGACCACCCACCACAAGTAGCTCCTGGCGGGAGCTTTGCCTGTACAGCCTCTGCAGTAACAGGACAATGCTCTTTTGTGTCAAGTGGGCTGGACGTCAGCAAGTGGAAGCAGAGTCTAAAGGGGGCTTGAACAAAGGGGTATTTCACACTGCACCTGGGTGGGGAGGTGGGGAGTATTTTTATTACCCTCTCAGATGTGAAGAACAGATCCAGACATGGTGTTCCTCTTGAATCGCCAACTGGTTATGTTCGTCCCACTCCAACCTACCCTGGATGTCTTTTCTTCCCAGGCTTTGGTGAAAGTCCCTGCCCTTTGCTAAAATACTAAGGATTTAAGGATTCGAGCTGTCATTACTCTGGTGATTCTAGGAGATGGCTCTTGTGTGCTCTACTTATAAAGGGAAAACATTGTGTTTTGTAGGTTTGATAGCACTGACCCTCATCAGATGCTGGATGCCAGGCACATGGAGATCCAGCAGATGGAATCCACCATGGCCTCCATTTCTGAGTCTGCTAGCTTGTTTGAGGTCACCATCCCTGACTATAAGCAACTGAGGCAGTGCAGGAAGGAGGCGTGCCAGCTGAAGGAGCTCTGGGACACAATTGGGATGGTGACCTCCAGTATCCATGCCTGGGAGACAACCACATGGATGGATATCAACGTGGAGGCCATGGACTTGGAGTGCAAATGGTTTGCCAGGCACATCCGGAACCTCGACAAGGAGGTCAGGGCCTGGGATGCCTTCACAGGCCTGGAAAGCACCATTTTGAACACCTTGACCTCCCTGAGGGCTGTGGCCGAACTGCAGAACCCGGCCATGCGGGAGCGGCACTGGAGGCAGCTGATGCAGGCCACGGGCGTGACCTTCACCATGGACGAGGGCACCACCCTGGCACACCTCCTACAGCTTCAACTCCACCACTTTGAGGACGAGGTCCGGGGCATTGTAGACAGAGCTGTGAAAGAGATGGGCATGGAGAAGGTCTTGAAGGAGCTGCAGACCACCTGGGTCCGCATGGAATTCCAGTACGAGCCCCACCCGCAGACCTGCGTGCCTCTGCTGCGGTCCGACGAGGACCTCGTCGAGGTTCTGGAGGATAACCAAGTCCAGCTGCAGCACCTGATGCTGTCCAGGTACATTGCCTTCTTCCTGGAGGAAGTGTCGGGCTGGCAGAAGAAGCTGTCCACTGCTGACGCCGTCATCTCCCTCTGGTTCGACGTGCAGCGCACATGGTCTCATCTAGAAAGTATATTCATCGGATCTGAAGATATCCGGGCTCAGCTGCCCCAGGTACCTGCTGTGGAAATCCTGCTCCCTCTGTCCCACCCCTGAGTCAAGGGATGATCCCCCAGTTCCTGCATTCTCTAGACCTTTCCTTCTTTGCCTCCCTGCCTTGTCTTCACCCAGGGCTACCTCCAGTAAACACTGACCTTCCAAGCCACCAAAGTCAGGCAGAGGAAAAGAGAGAAAGTGAAATGTTTGCCAGCGAGTTTGTTCCTAATGTGTAGGAAAAAGAAAGGAGAAACTGGTTTTAAAAACAAAACCAAAAAAAGTGTACAGGAGAAAGGAGGTCAAAAATATGAGCTGCTCTTGGGGTGCTCCACACATAATTATAATGCAGGTATTGATTGGAAGTGAGTGTCGTTTCCAGGCAAACTCAAGTTCCTTCTCTGCAGCGAGCTGTTCTGTAAAACTCGGGCCTGTGCCAGCATGCTAAATACCAGTCTTCAGCTAAATACTAAATGAGGAATTTCTCTGAATATGCATTCTTCTCATTACTACCTTTCCTGTAGTTGCTTGCCCCTTGTAATTTGTCCTAATTAATGTGCATTAATGTACTTCCCCCCGCCAGTGGACTCTAATTCATTTAAAAAGAGATTTTCCAGACTTCTTCTGTGTCCCTCAGCACAGCAGCACAGCAAGTTCTCTGCTTACAAATTAGTTTGATTCCAAAATGTCATATGTTGTCCAGACCTTGTTTCAGAGTTAAAGCACATTCCATCAAAATATATTTTTCCAGCTCATCCCACAAATGCATATTTAGTGTAATAATGCAGATTAAAGATTGTACATTTGCAATGAAAAATAACAGAAGATAATCCTGCTATAGCTATTGTCATTAAGCAAAATTGAATAAGCCGGATTTTATTAATCTCCAATGCTAATGATTGAAGAAGGGCAGGTTTAATGAGAAGGGGGTGTGGGTGGAGACTTTTGTACACATTTTAAAGGAGACATTTGAGAACTTTCAATCCAACATAATAAAGAATTCATATCATTAACTTCTCAGGTTTGTGTGTAAAACATATAAATACATTTATTTTCTTTGTATTAACAATATGGTAACAAAGACAACTCTGAAATGTAATAAATCAGTCATCATCTTACACCCTACCTAGTAAATATTTTCACTCATTATGAATATTTCCCAACTTTTTTTCACATATATACATGTTTTTACACAACTTCTCTCAGTGTAATTACAATTTTCTATTTGGCTCTTTTCATTTGAACATTTATGTCAGATATTTCCGATATTTCTATAACCTTGATACTTTTTCATTTTTAATTGGCATAAGGTATCTCACTGAGGAATCGTAATTTACTTCACCTCACCCTCTTGTTTTTAAATCTTCTTGGGAGAGAGGCCCAGATCACAGAGGTCCCAGCAGACTGGAGCCAGTGGCCCGGGTTTGAGTTGCCGGACCTTAGGGAAGTTACTTAAGCTCTCAGTGTCTTGGTTTTCTCATCTGTAAATTGGGACTAATACTAGTCCCTACCTCAAGAAGTTAAAGTAGCGCACACAGCACATACCATTATGATTGTTGTTATGTAATAATAGCCACACAAGCTCTCATCAGGTGCCTGGTGTTGGCCTAAAGTGCTTCGCATTTATTATTGTCTCAGTCATTTCAACAACACTGTGAGGGTGTGTGCATTTGTGGGGAATGATAATATCTAATTAACTTTGACATCATAGTAGCACATTTGCTGTGGAAACACTTACTTTGGTTATATAAACTTTTGCTTGGACCCAGAAAGAACATTGGATCCACCATCTCCCTGACAGGAATTATGTATTTTATGCCAACAGTTCTCAAAGTGTGGTCTGCTGACCCCTGGGGGTGGTCCCTGAGACCTTTCCAGGGGATCCTCAAGGTCAAAATTATCTTTATAATAATGCTGATGGTATTTGCCTTTTTAACTCATTCTTCCATGAGCGTACAGTGGAGTTTTCCAGAGGCTACATGATGTGATATCACAACAGACTGAATGCAGAAGCAGAGAAGAGAATCTGGCCATCTTCTAAGTTAGACATTAAAGATATTTGCCAAAACAAAAAAAAAAAAGCGTGAAATGATGCCACTTTTTCTCAAAGTTATATTGTTTTGGAGAATATAATTATTTTGTATAAAATATGTTATTATGTTAACATAATGGGCTTATTATTGTTATTTTTTAAATGAATTGATTAAATATTTTTTAAAGTTTCTCAACTTTAGCTTCTAATTTAGAATATACATTGATAGATATAATATTACCTACATAAACAAAAGCTCTTTCCACTCCTCAGTAATTTTTACAAACAAAGGGACTTCAAGACCAAAATGTTTGCAAACCACTGTTTCAAACTAAAGGCATTTCCTCCCTTGAGACTAATCTCTGTATTAGACAACTAGGAGCAGTTTTCGAAAGCAGACTTAGTACATGAAGGTAGCATCTTGAAATTGAGGGGGGTGGTAGTTAATTTTTTTCCACATTTTTATTTGCAGGATTCTAAACAATTTGAAGGCATCGACATTGACTTTAAAGAGTTAGCGTATGATGCTCACAAAACTCCAAACGTAGTGGAAGCCACCAACAAATCAGGTCTTTATGAAAAGTTGGAAGATATTCAGAGCAGGTGATGGTCGGTTTGCAGCCCCTTTTGTAATGTGTTTCCTTTCCCCACTCTGTCTCTGAGATCCTTACCTTATTTAACTGCCCGAGTGAGAGAGTATGTCTGGTTGTGTACCTTAATTTGCCTGTGTGGTCGGGTAATATGGGGTATTATTAGAGGTGTTTATTGTGATGTTTGCAAATACCCATACATGTTCCATGCATACATGATTTCTGTGTGTAATCCATAGGTCGCACTTGTTTGCATTTAGGTAACATCTATGTGCCTATGGATCTAGGCAAACCTAATTAGGAAATTCTTTGTGCCCACAGACTGTACCTGTGTGAGAAGGCCCTGGCGGAGTACCTGGACACCAAAAGGCTTGCCTTCCCTAGGTTTTACTTTCTCTCCTCTTCTGACCTGTTAGACATCCTTTCCAACAGCACAGCCCCGCAACAGGTAAGCTGGGGAAGTGCCTGTAGAAACATTCAGAAGGACCAAGATGCTCCACCAGGAGAGTTTCAGGTTCCCCGTTAACGCCCCCTTAGGTGGTGTATGTATTTCAGACCTGTGTTGCCATCCTCATCATCCCTAACCTCAGAGGTTTCTACATTTCCACCATCACTGCTTCTCAGGATGCCCTCCCCCAAGCCCATCAGTGGCTTTTTTTTTTTAACAGCTTTATTGGAGTATAATTGCTTTACATTGTTGTGTTAGTTGCTGCTGTATAACCAAGTGAATCAGCTATACATATACAAATATCCCCATATCCCCTCCCTCTTGTGTCCCCCTCCCACCCTCCCTATCCCACCCCTCTAGGTGGTCACAAATCACCGAGCTGAACTCCCTGTGCTATGCAGCTGCTTCCCACTAGCTAACTATTTTACATTTGGTAGTGTATATATGCCTATGCCACTCTCTCACTTCATCCCAGCTTACCATTCCCCCTCCCTGTGTACTCAAGTCCATTCTCTACATCTGCGTCTTTATTCCTGTCCTGCCCCTAGGTTCTTCAGAACCTTTTCTTTTTTTTTTTAGATTCCACATATATGCGTTAATATACGATATTTGTTTTTCTCTTTATGACTTACTTCACTCTGTATGACAGACTCTAGGTTCATCCACCTCACTACAAATAACTCAGTTTCGTTAATTTTTATGACTGAGTAGTATTCCATTGTATATATGTGCCACATCTTCTTTATCCATTCATCTGCCGATGGACACTTAGATTGCTTCCATGTCCTGGCTATTGTAAATAGAGCTGCAGTGAACATTGTGGTACATGACTCTTTTTGAATTATGGTTTTCTCAGGGTATATGCCCAGTAGTGGGATTGCTGGGTCATACGGTAGTTCTATTTTTAGTTTTTTAAGGAACCTCCATACTGTTCTCCATGGTGGCTGTATCAATTTACATTCCCACCAACAGAGCAAGAGGGTCCCCTTTTCTCCACACCCTCTCCAGCATTTATTGTTCGTAGATTTTTTGATGATGACCATTCTGACCAGTGTGAGGTGATACCTCGTTTTAATTTTGATTTACATTTCTCTAATGATTAGTGATGTTGAGCATCCTTTCATGTCTTTGTTGGCAATCTGTATATCTTTTTTGGAGAAATGTCTATTTAGGTCTTCTGCCCATTTTTGGATTGGGTTGTTTTTTTGGTATTGAGCTGCATGAGCTGCTTGTATATTTTGGAGATTAATCCTTTGTCAGTTGCTTCATTGGCAAATAGTTTCTCCCATTCTGAAGGTTGTCTTTTCGTCCTGTTTATGGTTTCCATAGCTGTGCAAAAGCTTTTAAGTTTCATTAGGTCCCATTTGTTTATTTTTGTTTTTATTTCCCTTTCTCTAGGAGGTGGGTCAAAAAGGATCTTGCTGTGATGTATATCATAGAGTGTTCTGCCTATGTTTTCCTCTAAGAGTTTTATAGTGTCTGGCCTTATATTTAGGTCTTTAATCCATTTTGAGTTTATTTTTGTGTATGGTGTTAGGGAGTGTTCTACTTTGATTCTTTTACATGTAGCTGTCCAGTTTTCCCAGCACCACTTATTGAAGAGGCTGTCTTTTCTTCATTGTATATTCTTGCCTCCTTTATCAAAGATAAGTTCACCATATGTGCGTGGGTTTATCTCTGGGCTTGCTATACTGTTCCATTGACCTATATTTCTGTTTTTGTGCCACTACCATACTGTCTTGATTACTGTAGCTTTGTAGTATAGTCTGAAGTGCGGGAGCCTGATTCCTCCAGCTCCGTTTTTCTTTCTCAGGATTGCTTTGGGTATTCGGGGTCTTTGTGTTTCCATACAGATTGTGAAATTTTTTGTTCTAGTTCTGTGAAAAACGCCATTGGTAATTTGATAGGGATTGCATTGAATCTGTAGATTGCTTTGGGTAGTAGACTCATTTTCACAATGCTGATTCTTCCAATCCAAGAACATGGTCTATCTCTCCATCTGTTTGTATCATTTTAATTTCTTTCATCAGTGTCTTATAGTTTTCTGCATACAGGTTTTTTGTCTCCTTAGGTAGGTTTATTCCTAGGTATTTTATTCTTTTTGTTGCAGTGGTAAATGGGAGTGTTTTCTTAACTTCTGTTCCAGATATTTAATCATTAGTGTATAGGAGTGCAAGAGATTTCTGTGCATTAATTTTGTATCCTGCTACTTTACCAAATTCATTGATTAGTTCCAGTAGTTTTCTGGTAGCATCTTTAGGATTCTCTATATATAGTATCATGTCATCTGCAAACAGTGACAATTTTACTTCTTCTTTTCTGATTTGGATTCCTTTTCTTTCTTTTTCTTCTCTGATTGCTGTGGCTAAAACTTCCAAAACTATGTTGAATAATAGTGGTGAGAGTGGACAGCCTTGTCTGGTTCCTGATCTTAGAGGAAATGGTTTCAGTTTTTCACCATTGAGAATAATGTTGGCTGGGGATTTGTCATATATGGCCTTTATTATGTTGAGGTAGGTTCCCTCTATTCCCACTTTCTGGAGTATTTTTATCATAAATGGGTGTTGAATTTTGTCAAAAGCTTCTTCTGCATCTATGGAGATGATCATTTGGTTTTTATCCCTCAATTTGTTAATATGGTGTATTACATTGATTGATTTGCATTTATTGAAGAATCCTTGCATTCCTGGGATAAACCCCACTTGATCATGGTGTATGATGCTTTTAATGTGCTGTTGGATTCTGTTTGCTAGTATTTTGTTGAGGATTTTTGCATCTATGTTCATCAGTGATATTGGCCTGTAGTTTTCTTTCTTTGTGACATCCTTGTCTGGTTTTGGTATCAAGGTGATGGTGGCCTCGTAGAATGAGTTTGGGAGTGCTCCTCCCTCTGCTATATTTTGGAAGAGTTTGAGAAGGAAAGGTGTTAGCTCTTCTCTAAATGTTTGATAGAATTCGCCTGTGAAGCCATCTGGTCCTGGGCTTTTGTTTGTTGGAAGATTTTTAATCACAGTTTCAATTTCAGTGCTTGTGATTGGTCTGTTCATATTTTCTATGTCTTCCTGGTTCAGTCTCTGAGGGTTGTGCTTTTTAAGAATTTGTCCATTTCTTCCAGGTTGTGCATTTTATTGGCATAGAGTTGCTTGTAGTAATCTCTCATGATCCTTTGTATTTCTGCAGTGTCAGTTGTTACTTCTCCTTTTTCATTTCTAATTCTATTGATTTGAGTCTTCTCCCTTTTCTTCTTGATGAGTCTGGCTAATGGTTTATCCATTTTGTTTATCTTCTCAAAGAACCAGCTTTTAGTTTTATTGATCTTTGCTATCATTTCCTTCATTTCTTTTTCATTTTTTTCTGATCTGATCTTTATGATTTCTTTCCTTCTGCTAACTTTGGGATGTTTTTGTTCTTCTTTCTCTAATTGCTTTAGGTGCAAGGTTAGGTTGTTTATTCGAGATGTTTCCTGTTTCTTAAGGTGGGATTGTATTGCTATAAACTTCCCTCTTAGAACTGCTTTTGCTGCATCCCATAGGTTTTGGGTCGTCGTGTCTCCATTGTCATTTGTTTCTAGGTATTTTTTAATTTCCTTTTTGATTTCTTCAGTGATCACTTTGTTATTAAGTAGTGTATTGTTTAGCCTCCATGTGTTTGTATTTTTTACAGTTTTTTTTTTCTGTAATTGATATCAGTGTCATAGTGTTGTGGTTGGAAAAGATACTTGATACGATTTCAATTTTCTTAAATTTACCAAGGCTTGATTTGTGACCCAAGATATGATCTATCCTGGAGAACATTCCATGAGCACTTGAGAAGAAAGTATATTCTGTTGTTTTGGAATGGGATGTCCTATAAATGTCAGTTAAGTCCATCTTGTTTAATGTATCATTTAAAGCTTGTGTTTCCTTATTTATTTTCATTTTGGATGATCTGTCCATTTGTGAAAGAGGGGTGTTAAAGTCCCCTACTATTATTGTGTTACTGTTGATTTCCCTTTTTATGGCTGTTAGCATTTGCCTTATGTATTGAGGTGCTCCTATGTTGGATGTATAAATATTTACTATTGTTATATCTTCTTCTTGGATTGATCCCTTGATCATTATGTAGTGTTCTTCTTTGTCTCTTGTAAAAGTCTTTATTTTAAAGTCATTGTGTCTGATGTGAGAATTGCTACTCCACCTTTCTTTTGATTTCCATTTTAATGGAATATCTTTTTCCATCCCCTCACTTTCAGTCTGTATGTGTCCCTAGATCTGAAGTGGGTCTCTTGTAGACAGCATATATACAGGTCTTGTTTTTGTATCCATTCAGCCAGTCTGTGTCTTTTGGTTGGAGCATTAATCCATTTACATTTAAGATAATTATTGATATGTATGTTCCTATTACCATTTTCTTAATTGTTTTGGGTTTGTTATTGTAGATCTTTTCCTTCTCTTGTGTTGCCTGCCTAGAGAAGTTCCTTTAGCATTTGTTGTAAAGCTGGTTTTGTGGTGCTGAATTCTCTTAGCTTCTGCTTGCCTGTAAAGGTTTTCATTTCTCTGTCGAGCCTGAATGAGATCCTTGCTGGGTAGAGTAATCTTGGTTGTAGGTTTTTCCCTTTCATCACTTTAAATATGTCCTGCCGCTCCCTTCTGGCTTGCAGAGTTCCTACTGAAAGATCAGCTGTTAACCTTATGGGGATTCCCTTATATGTTATTTGTTGCTTTTCCCTTGCTGTTTTTAATATTTTTTCTTTGTATTTAATTTTTGATAGTTTGATTAATATGTGTCTTGGTGTGTTTTTCCTTGGATTTATCCTGTATGGGACTCTCTGTGCTTCCTGGACTTGATTGACTATTTCCTTTCCCATATTAAGGAAGTTTTCAGCTATAATCTCTTCAAATATTTTCTCAGACCCTTTCTTTTTCTCTTCTTCTTTTGGGACCCCAATAATTCGAATGTTGGTGAGTTTAATGTTATCCCAGAGGTCTCTGAGACTGTCCTCAATTCTTTTCATTCTTTTTTCTTTATTCTGCTTTGTGGTAGTTATTTCCACTATTTTATCTTCCAGGTCACTTAGCTGCTCTTCTGCCTCAGTTATTCTGCTATTGATTCCTTCTAGAGAATTTTTCATTTCATTTATTGTGTTGTTCATCATTGTTTGTTTGCTCTTTAGTTCTTCTACATCTTTGTTAAACGTTTCTTGTATTTTCTCCATTCTATTTCCAAGATTTTGGATCACGTTTTCTATCATTACTCTGAATTCTTTTTAGGTAGACTGCCTATTTCCTCTTCATTTGTTTGGTTTGGTGGGTTTTTATCTTGCTCCTTCATCTGCTGTGTATTTCTCTGTCTTCTCATTTTGCTTAACTTGCTGTGTTTAGGGGCTCCTTTTGCAGGCTGCAGGTTCATAGTTCCCGTTGTCTTTGGTGTCTGCCCCCAGTGCCTAAGCTTGGTTCCGTGGGTTGTGTGCCTAAGGTTCGTTCCGTGGGTTGTGTAGGATTTCTGGTAGAGGGGACTGGTGCCTGTGTTCTGGTGGATGAGGCTGGATCTTGTCTTTCTGGTGGGCAGGACCGTGTCCAGTGGTGTGTTTTGGAGTGTCTGTGAACTTAGTATGATTATAGGCAGCCTCTCTGCTAATGGGTGGGATTGTGTTCCTGTCTTGCTAGTTGTTTGGCATGGGGTGTCCAGCACTGGAGCTTGCTGGTCGTTGAGTGGAGCTGGGTCTTAGCATTGAGACGGAGATCTCTGGGAGAGCTCTCGCCAATTGATATTATGTGGCGCTGGGAGGTCTCTGGTGGACCAGTGTCCTGAACTCGGCTCTCCCACCTCAGAGACTCAGGCCTGCCACCTGGCCGGAGCCCCAAGACCCTGTCAGCCACATGGTCAAGCATAAGCAAGGCAAGGGAGATCCTGGGCGAGGGGTCCCACCAGGTCATGTAGACTCCTGGACTCTCTGATGTCCCTTTATTCCTTTGCACTTAGTCTAGTTTCACTTGCTCATAGGGAGCCGCGTGAAAAGGCCTCTCAGCTGCTCCTTCAGACCGGAGTTCCCAAACTTTAGGCTTGATTTGTTTATTTAATTCAAGTGTCCATCCTTGACTCTGTTCCCATATGGAATGGATCTTGATCTTATATATCCTTTTCTTAATCCTCCTTGGAAACAGTGAAAAGAGAGTAATGTATCACTTCATTTCCAGTATAGAGTTCATTGTTGAAAATCAGCAGTTCACACATCAGAAATCTCACCTTGCCAACACCTTTGTGCAGTTTACCACAGAGTCCCATCAATGGCTTTTACTCTCTAGAGTTAGAGAAGCTTTGAGGATGGCAAAATGGAAGGGGCTAAGCCTTTAAAGAGAATGCCTTTGATGTGCTTCTGGAGAGAGATGCAGTAAGTAGTGGTCAAAAGTAATAGCTAAGATTTCCATGGAAAGGTAAGATTGGGAGTTGTATTAATGGGACATTGGGGTGGTTTATGTGAGTGTATATGAGGAACCCAAAATTTGGGGTTCTAGCCCTTGATTCTAGGCACTAATTAGCCATCTAGTCTTGGGTATATCATTTCTTTGTGACAAACCTGACTCATATGTAAAATAGAAGCCTACTGTGTTACAATTTTTTAAAATATTAAAGTACCTGTCTTTGTCTGTCTGACTTATCTCACATGGCATTATACTCTCCAGGTCCATCCATGTTCTTGCAAATGGCAAGATTTCATTCTTCTTTATGGCTGAGTAATATTACATTGTAGATCTTTACCACATCTTCTTTATCCATTCATCTGTTTTTATTTATATGTGGAATCTAAAAAACAAAACAAATGAACAAATATATAACAAACTAAAACAGATTCACAGATACAAAGAACAAACTAGTGGTTGCCAGAGGAGGGAGGGCATAGGGGGATGGGTGAAATAGATGAAGGGGATGAAGAGGTACAAAATACCAGTTACAGGATAAATAAGTCACAAGGGTATAATGTGCAGCACAGGGAATATAGTCAGTAATATTAAAATAACTTTGTATGGTGCATTATCCATAAACATATGGAATCACTATGTTGTACATCTGAAACTGATACAATATTGTAGGTCAACTATATGTCAATAAACAAGAAAAAAGTAAAGTATATAAATACATATGTGTGTGTGTGTGTGTATCCTAATGGATACACTGTTGGCATTTTGAGCTGTAGACAGTGGTTCTCCAACTTGAAAGTGCATCAGAATCACCCAGAAGGCTTATTAAAATACTGATTCCTAGACCCCATCCCCAGAGTCTCTGACTAGTAGGTCTGGCTGGGGCTGGAGAATCTGCATTTCCAAGGATTTCTTCCCAAGTGTTGCTGCTGGTCTGAGGACCACACTTTGAGAACCACTGCTAGAGAACAGAGTCTGAGTCTCAAAGTGATGAGACCCAACACTCTAGTGGTTGTCACATGGTTGTCACATGGTAGCCCTCTAAGCAATACTAATAAGTAACTTCCCAGACATGCTCTCCACTCTGTTGGCATGGTTTCCTTCATAGGTTCAACGACACCTTTCCAAACTCTTTGACAATATGGCCAAGATGCAGTTCCAGCTGGATGGCAGTGAGAAACCTACCAAGATCAGTCTTGGCATGTACAGCAAGGAAGAAGAGTATGTGGCCTTCAGTGAGCCCTGTGACTGCAGTGGGCAGGTAACGTATGCCTTTCTCTCTCAAGTGTCTGCATTCAGGCATCAACCTTTGTGACCTTGGGCCGGAATTGCTGTCTGTGCCCTGGGACTGCCAGTTCCCTTGACTTGAACCAATGTTGGAGCAGCTTCCAGTGCCCGCTTTCCTCTCTCTGGGAAGGACACATGTCAATATCTATATATCTTCCTTAACCAACGACCTGTGCAGAGAGGAATAAAATGCACATAAACAATTACCTGAGTCAAAGAGAGAAGGATTTTAAAATGATTAGTAGCACCAGGAGACTTTAGCATGAGAAGCCCTGGAGCACCCCACGGGGGAGTGTAGGACACCGACACCTTCCCTGGGAGAGCATGCCCTTTGAAATCAACCATATTCCTGAGCGATCACTTCTCTGTACAGTACATCTCTCACAGCTCTACCCTGTGGAGAGCCCACCACCGCCCTTCTCCAGAAACTACCACCTCCAAATCTCCTGGGTACAATTCAAGAAACACAAAACATGAGACCATTCTCGCCTTAAACCTCCTTCCATCTTTCACCATCACCGCTAAAGGATAAGCGCTACTTTGGTCACTGTCCTAAATGATCCAACAAAGCATTGTCCCTGGGGTTCTAATCCAGTCCAGAGTAACACCTGGAGAAGAGATCTTTTCAGAGTTCCACCTTCATCCACATGTATCTTGGAAAGCAATTCTCGTACTTGAAAATAGTCACACATTCTCAGTTTTATGAAAGGGACCTTGGGGTTTGATTCAAACCTTGGCTGTTCTTTTTGTAGACCCAGAAAGCATTTAGTTGGAAAATATAATCCTGGCCTTTGGCTTCATGCTCAGCGTGGACAAGGTCACGAGAATCCACTGACTTATTTACACCCAGCTCAACCCAGATTAAGATTTCCTCATGAGAACTCTGGGTGGCAGCCCCACATCCCCTGAACCTACTCCTCCGCCCAGTGGGCTCCAGTGGGCGTATCCCCCCTGTTGTTAATTGAGCCCCGTCCTGCGTTACACAAACGAACTGTCTCCCTGTGCCTTCTGGCGGCTGTTTGGGGTTGTCCATCGTGCCTGGGCTCATTTTCTTCACTCCCTCAGGCTGAGTGAAGTGTATCACTGAGCACATCTTAGGAACCCAGCATCTAACCCCGAGTTCTTCTTCCAGGTAGAAATATGGCTGAACCATGTGCTTGCTCACATGAAGGCCACCGTGAGGCACGAGGTGACAGAAGGCATAACTGCCTATGAAGAGAAGCCGAGGGAGCAGTGGCTCTTTGACTATCCAGCTCAGGTATTCTCCAAGGCGGGACCTCTGTGGGCCCAATCCTCTGCTTGCTCTCTTCCTCAGTGATCTCCGTCAGCCTCCTGGGGCTGCCAGAGGCTGGTCTAGAAGGGGTCAGCATGAGGGACCAGGGGAACTGTCAGCCGTGACGCAATCCAACCCCTACCTTGGAGAATTAAGGGTCGTCCATTTTTACTCCATTGGCTACAGTAGGGAGAAAACGTAGACAGTTCAGCTCACTGAGCCAGCCCACTTTGTGTGTGCCAAGCTGTTTGCCGAGCGCAGGAGACACCAGCCAGAGGCATGACAATGTAACCCTGCCCTGCTGGGGCTTACAGACTGACATGGAAGTCAGTCACCTACAAGTGGGACCTGGTGTGACAATAAAGGAGGCTCAGGGTCCTCTGGGAGCCTGTAGCTGGTTAGCGGGGTCTGGGGATCACCCTCCTGAGGATATGATGCCTAAGCTGAGGTTTGAAACACGTGAAAGATGGAGGGAAAGAGCAATGAAGCGTGGGTAAGAGTACAGGCAAAGGCTCAGAAGCAAGGGAGAGTGGAATGTGTTTGAGGCCTGAGTGTGGTGGAAGCAGGAGTTAGGGGAAGAGGGAGCAAGAGGTGGCAGGTGGGTCTGGAGAGGAAACTGGAGGACAGTGCTCGTGGACCACGCTTGGGAGTCTCGTCTCATTCCAGGATATCTGAATCCTTCACCGGGCTCTCAGGAGGGTAACAAGAGAAAGAGGAGAGTTAATGAGGTTATTTTTAATGACTCTGGCTGCAATACACCACTCCTCCCTCCCCTGTTAATGGCTAGTACTAGTGTTGGTTTGGTTTATTTGGGGTTACAGATATTTGGTGGTAACTGAAGCCCGAGGAGTAGATAAGATTGCCCTGGAAAATATGCAGACTGAGATGAGGGTGCAGAACAAACCCTTGAGCATCATTCAAAGGCTGTGTAGGCAAGGAGAAGCCAGTAGAGCAGAATGAGAAACAACCTTTTCTGATGGAAGGAACACCAAGGAATGGTAGTCATGGAAACCAAAAGAGGGAGTGTTGATAGCAGGTAAGAGGTCAGTTACACCACACACATCTAAGAGATCAAGCAAAATAAAGAGGCTAATGTACGTCCATGGACTTGGTGAGGCCATTTCAGTGGAGTGGTAGAGAAGAGACCACACTGCAGGAGGTTGGGAAGTGAGAAAAATGTGGGAAAATGTTGACAGCGAGTGTAGACAGAAGAGAAATAAGCCAGTGCTGCAGAAGGAAAAGGTATTGTTTTAACAGTATAATTGGCACATCACGTTCAAACCATCCCAACAAGATCACACTGCAGGAGGGACTTCTTTAACAAAAACCAATATGTCTAAATTCAAAGGCAAAAACTAATAAATTAAGGAATGGTACTTGTTACTACAACAGGATTCTCTACTTCACAAAGGGAATAATTCCCACCAGGATTCCTTGTTTACCTGAATCATCATTTTGTGGCAGGAAAATGTGTTGCCTCCTGCTATTGTGACAGACATCATCTAGAGCAGTGTCTCCCGAACCAAGTGGTACCACATCTCCACCATGGATAATCAAAATTATGCGTTTTCCTTATTAAGTTTCTCAGCAAAGAAATGTGCATTTAAATCGCTTTTTTTCATTTATTTATTTTGAATCTCTGAAGACTACAAATCATATTGACCATGTTGAATTTCAGTGGAATTCGCCCTGACCTTCAAGAGTTAGGCCTTTCAAAGTTATAGTTTTAAAGAGATACAAAAAACTGTAGTGAAAGTATTACAGGCAAGAAGAAATATGCCACACATGATCAGCAATGGCTCACTAAACTAGAATACTCCAACCGTGAGAGGTTCCGGAAGAACAGAGCAAAGACTGAGTATCGTTGAGATGTTCAATCAACACTTTGTTATCCTCCCAAGCAGAGGAAAGATGCTTTGACCTGAGAAGCAAAAGCAGAAAGATCAGTGTACCAATTTCTAAAAGCTACTGACATTGACCAGCATGAGCCTTTGGTTATTCTCAACCAAATGACATGTTTTTCAGGAGCAGAAAGCACTTTCCCCACTTGTGTTGTGCCCACTTCACACCTCCAAGGCCTTAGAGGCATATGCTCAATGAGACAGTGCTGGTGGGAGAGGGAGGGAAGGGGTGTGCGTCCCCCACACAATGACATTCTCAGCCCGTGCTGTGTGGGGACTGGGCTGGTTTGGGAGACAGTCCTGGTAACGGCTTTACTAAGTGACTCTTGGTGCCACAGGTGGCCCTGACCTGCACTCAGATCTGGTGGACCACAGAGGTGGGCATGGTGTTTGCCAGGCTGGAGGAAGGCTACGAGAATGCCATGAAGGACTATTACAAGAAACAAGTGGCCCAGCTCAAAACTCTCATCACCATGCTGATCGGCCAGCTGTCCATGGGGGACCGGCAGAAGATCATGACCATATGTACCATCGATGTCCATGCCCGGGATGTGGTGGCCAAGATGATTGCTCAGAAGGTGAGTTCCAGACTCACAAGAGTGTCGCTCTGTCTGGGCACCTACACCGTGGATATTGAGGTTAGGGAGAAGCTCACATATGGCTAAAACACAGGGGCTCCAAACTCTGCACCAGCCAGGGAACTGGGAGAGGATCACGGTGGCTGCTCGTACCTTTAAAACCCCAGCAAAACAGCGTCATCTGAGTGGCTCAGGCTTCCTGTGCTGTGGTGGGCAGCATACTGATCTCCTGACTGGTATGCAACACCCAACACCCAGGTCATCCAGAGCCCTGTGAATCCTGTGGCCACGAGGCTGCCTGCTACCTATTGCACCCTGTGACCCACCTCCTCTGCCATGCTCTCTCTAGGTGGACAATGCCCAGGCTTTCCTCTGGCTATCCCAGCTGCGGCATCGCTGGGATGACGAGGCCAAACACTGCTTTGCCAACATCTGTGATGCCCAGTTTCTATACTCCTATGAGTACCTGGGAAATACACCTCGCCTGGTGATCACGCCTTTGACAGACAGGTGAGCACTGGAGTCAGCCACTGACAGAGAACCCTCCTGCTGTTTGGCTCACACCATCCAGTGACCACCCAGTGTCACTTGCTGTTTGTCCACAGAGCTGCAGGGGGAGGGCCAGACGTAACCCAACAGAGGTAAAATAAAACTGAAAGGGTGTAGGGGAGAGCCCGTATCAGAGCAAACCCCAGAGCAAATCGATGAGCCATGACTTTTTGAGGAATGAGTAGGCAGTCCTACACACCTGGATTCTCATTCCAGCTGTGACACATACCAGCTGTTTGACCTTGAAAACCTTGACATGATTCTTGGTTTATTCATCCATGAAATGGAGGTAGTAACTCCCACTATTTTGTAAGGATAAAATTTTGTAAGGATAAAAAACAGGAATGCTTGTTAAGGAGTTCAGGGTGTAATAAGTGCTCAGTAAATAATTCCTATGACTATTTTCTTATCAATCAACTGGCACATTTATTTAGCACCTCTCACTTTGGGAATACAAAGATGAGAGCAAGGTCCCTACCATTCCTGAGCTTACAGTTTCTTTTACCATACTCTCTGTCATTCATATTCATTACAAATGAATCCATGCCAGACCCTGAACTAGTCACTGGGAATACAAAGATGACTAAAAGTTAAACTCCACTTCTACTGAGGGAAATATGACATATGTAGAAAAACATTTACAAACATACACCACACACACAGCAGTAACCCCATGGATCCTCCGTTTATCCTCTTCCTAACGTTTCCCACATTCGGAAATGAACTTGCCTTCTTGCTTATTGGCGGCAGTCCCCTTTGGAATGTAAACTTTTTTGCTCTCAGGGACCTTTGTCTGTCTTGTTTGTTGCTATTATCACCAGTACCTAGTAGATGTTGAATTATTATCCATCGATGAATGAAGGGTAGTTGATTATTGTAAGAATGACAGAATCAGGAAGGGGAGGTCGGTTCAGAGGAGGGATGCACACAGGACTCCGCCTGGGCCTTGACTCCCAAAGAAGCAGCAGCAGCCGCTACGCTGTCCCGTGCTCTACCTGGGCACCACCCTGCTCGCTGCCCCAGCTAAGGATGAAAGGCAGACAGCGTAGGTTCAGAGGGATGCAGGTCCCTCTGCAGCTGGAACAGTAAAGGCTGCAGCACCTCTGGGGCTTTGGGCATCTCGGGCTTTTACCCGGGCTTTCCTGGGTCATGATCAGTTGGAGGGGCTCATTCACTGTGGGTTCAGGGAAAAGTTTTCCCACCTCAAGCTTCATTCACAGGGGACCCTCTCATGTGCTCTTTGTCTTTATGATGATTCTCAGCAGCACACCTGTCCTAAACAGGAAGGGCTTTGGGAAGAGTGTTCTCTTTGGCAGTGAGTTTTTCTGCCTGCCTTGGTCTTGGAGCTAATAGTTTGGTAATTTATATCACTCGGAACAGAATAATGGAGCCATTATATATTTGAGCAACCTGGTTAACTGTCTCTCACTGTGACCGTGTGTTCCACGAAAACATTGACTTTGATTTGCTCGCTGCTCTGCCCCAGGACCCAGCACCGTGTCCAGCAAATAATAGGCATTCACGAAATACTCCTTGTGTAGAGGCAGGGAAATGACCTCTGAGATTCGGAATAGTGTGCCCAGCTTCCCATACCATTCAAAATATTTCCTTCCTACCCACAGGCACACCAGACATTATCATTCCAAGTGATAAAAAATACAGCACTCTCTTTTCCCTGGGTCTTCATACCTGCCCAGGAGTTGAAGAAGATAATTACCTCTTTTGGGTTTAGAGGTCTCTAGTACTCTAATGCCTAATACCTCATAGAGTGAAAGGGTAAAGTTTTGACAGTGAATTATTTCTAAAATGGGCATTTATCACCTCTCATATGAAAGGATGCAAATAGGAACTTGCAAGAACGATTTGCTGCAAAGAATGGCGAATACTATGCAGACCTTGACCTTGTTTTGCACATGAGATACTTTTCTGACAAAGTAGTATATAGTGAATATTTATATGGTGAATTCCATTTTCTCATTGACTTCCATTATTATCTCAAGAAGTGTTTTGCCCAGAAAGAAATTGGCCTCAACACAGAAAATCACATTTTAAAGAGCATTCGGCTTTTGCTAGTGTGTAGCTTAAGTACGTTTAATTCTCTCCTGCCAGAGGAATTAATCAAATGGACAATTTATCCGTACCAACCTCTGCACATTCATTAAAAGCACAACCGCATTACAGTACATCCGACTGATTATGCCTGTTTCTTTGGAATTTCCCACTGCCTGGATGGGACCTGAATGTATAAGTAGGTACAGTGGCTCAGCCATTGTCACAGGACTTTGGCACAACTGCTAAGTTGAAGGACTAAATGGAGATACTTTTTTCAGGCTGAACAAAAGCCATTCTCCTAAGTTGTTTCTTAACCTGTGGATGGTCTCCTCCCCCTTTACCCCCCTTCCCTCATGTTCGCACACAAACACCCCTTTCAGCCCCATACTGGAAGTACTGTTTTAATCAACAGCTTATCAATTTTGAGTACCTCTTAATTTCTCAGGCACTACTGCAAGTGAGTGAGATATAATTGATGCAAGAGTCTTTGAGGGTGATTTGCTGGGTAGGACACAACTAGCAAAGTCTTACACTTTCTTTTTAAGTTTTTTTTAATTGAAATATAGTTGACCTACAGTGCTATATTAGTTTCGGGTATACAGGATAGTGATTCAATGTTTTTATAGATTATACTCCATTTAAAGTTATTATAAAATATTGGTTGTATTTCCTGTGCTGTACATTACATCCTTGTATCTTATTTATTTTATGCATAATAGTTCGTACTTCTTAATCCCCTTCCCCTATCTTATCCCTCTCTCCAGTCCTCTCCCCAATGGTAACCACTAGTTTGTTCTCTGTATCTGTGAGTCTGTTTTGTTATATTCATTCATTTTATTTTCTGGCTTCCACATATAAGTGAAAACATACAGTATTTGTCTTTCTCAGTTTGACTTAACTTCACTAAGCATAATACCCTCCAAGACCATCCATATTGTTGCAAATGGCAAAATTTCATTCTTTTAAAATCTTTTGCACGGTGAAGGAAACCATCAACAAAACAAAAAGACAACCTGCCGAATGGGAGAAGATATTTGCAGATGATATGTCTGAGAAGGGGTTAATATCCAAAATATATAAAAGAGCTCATACAACTCCATCAAAAAAACAATCTGATTTTAAAATGTGCAGGAGACCTGAACAGACATTTTTCCAAAGAAGACATACACATGGCCAACAGGCACATGAAAAGATGCTCAACATCACTAATCATTAGGGAAATGCAAATCAAAACCACAATGAGATATCACTTCACACCTGTTGGAATAACTATCATAAAAAGACAACAAATAATAAATGTTGGTGAGGATGTGGAGAAAAGGAAACCCTAGTTCACTGTTGGTGAATTGGTGTAGCCACTATGGAAAACAGTATGGAGGTTCCTAAGAGAATTAAAAATAGGACTACCATATGATCCAGCAATTCTTTTTAAGTTTTTATCTGATATTTTTATTAAAAAACTTAGTAATCTGTAAACAAAGAAAATAAAAGTTACCAGGAATAACCATTGTTAATATTCAGCCTGTTTCCTTCTCATGTAGATTTTGAAAAAATGAAATTGCAACCATATGCTGTATATAAAATATCATAGACTTTTTCGTGTAACAATGTATCATGTGTATACTCTCTAAATATTCTTCTAAACCCCTCTTACAGCTGGATTATCTTCTGTTTACAAGTATCCCATAGTTTATGTAACATAACCACATTATGGGCCATTTAAGTTGTATCTAAGCTCTTACTGCTAAAAATAAAGCTGCTGTGAACTCACTTACATATAAATTTTTACTATATTTCTCATTATTTCCCCAGGAGGGATTCCAAGAAGCAGGATAACTAGATGATACATACTTTCAAGTTATTCTTAAAAAAGGTATTGTTCCCACTGTCACTAGCAGTTTATGAAGTGGTCATCTTACAATATCCTTACCAGCATTAAGTATTATTGTTTAAAATATTATTAACTTTATAAGTCAAAATGGTATCTCATTTGGATCTTGATGTTCTTAATTACTCACAGGCTTGAGCATTTTATGTGTTTATTGGCTGTTAGATTTCCTTCTCCTGTGAATTTGTTGTTATTATCATTGCCCATTTTATTACTTTTACACTTAGCAAGTTCCTGCCCATTTTAAGATCAGTTTAATATTCACCTGTATTTTATTATAGTTTACGTTATTTTACTTCTTCCTTTAAACTTTTTTAATTCTTTGGTAAACTTTTTGACTACTGAGTAAAGTGAATGTTTTCATCAAAACATTTTTGTAAAAAAAAACAAAAAAAACCCCCACATTTTTGGTTACAAGTGATAGAAGCCTAACTTAACTTGAACTAACTCAAACTAACTTAAACAGAAAGAGGACTTGTTAACTCAGACTTCTAGGGAAGGAGTCCAGCTTGCTGCAGTGTAACCAGCTTTCAGGCCTGAACAGGGAGCTATCAGGGCTTTACTGTCTCTCTCTTATCTTGGCTTTGCTCTCTTCTGAGAGCTGATTCCTTTCTTGCGTTGTTTTTCTTTGGCTGGAAAGATGGTCCACGCCTGATCCAGGAAGAAGAGAGACCCTCTCTTTCCCAGCACCATATGTCAGATTCCTTAAAGGGACCCTGATTGGTCCTGTTTGGATCATGTGCCCGTCTCTGAGCCAGTTACTGCGAACAATGAGATGGAGTATTTTGCTCAGGCCGAACCTTGCACCCACCCCTTGTGGGACAGTTTTTTTTTTTTTTTTAATAAATTAATTTTACTTATTTATTTTTGGCTGCGTTGGGTCTTCGTTGCTGTGTGAGGGCTTTCTCTAGTTGTGGCGAGCGGGAGCTACTCTTCCTTGTGGTGCACTGGCTTCTCATTGCAGTGGCTTCTCTTGTTGCGGAGCACGGGCTCTAGGTACGTGGGCTTCAGTAGTTGTGGCTCACGGGCTCAGTAGTTGCGGCTCATGGGCTCTAGAGAGCAGGCTCAGTAGTTGTGGCGCACGGGCTTAGTTGCTCCATGGCATGTTGGATCTTCCCAGACCAGGTCTCAAACCTGTGTCCCCTGCATTGGCAGGCGGCTTCTGGGAAGGTGGGAAATACTTTGATTGACAGCCCCATGGGAATACTCCGTGTAGAGGTGAGATGGCTTTCCAAAGTGTGGAGTCCTGGGAAAGGAAAACCCATAGAAACTATGTTAGGGAGCATATAATTAAATGTTTTGTTGTTGTTTCTAAGTAGTCAGTAGGCCCAGAACATGAGTTATGGGTCCTTTCCCTCACTGGTTTGTGATGTTTGCTCAACCATATTCAGTTTTGAGTCTATCAAACTGCTTCAAAGTATCTATTCTTATTCTGTTTCATCAGTATATTAATCCATCTATATGCAATACTCTTTAAGGATTGTAGCTTTATTGTGAGTGGTAATATTTTTATAGTAAAGGTCTGTATCATCCATTTTCATTTTCCTTCCCTTTTTTTTTAAGTTCTTCTGTTCCTTCTTTCAAATGAGCTTTCATCATTTTGTCAAGTTCTAAAATATAAATTATTAGGGTTTTGATTGGTGAGTCTTAAAACCTTCAAATTAATTTTGAAAGAATTGCCAGGCCATCTTTATAATATGTGATTTGTTTTTCTTTGTTCATACCTTCAATTGTGTTTCTCAGAAAAGTTTATAAGTATCTTCATACAGGTTTTGAGTGTTTCTTATTGTTATCTCTATGTAGTTTTTAATTTTTTTGTTCCTATATAAGATTGTTTCTTCATTTTATATATATATTTTTTTGTTTTGTTTTGTTTTTTTGTGGGGGTTTTTTTGGCCATGCCACACAGCATGTGGGATCTTACTTCCCTGACCAGTGATTGAATCTGTGCCCCCTGCAGTGGAAGCACGGAGTCTTAACCACTGGACTGCCAGGGAAGTCCCTATGTATATATATTTTAAAACAACTTTATTGAGCTTTATTTTATGTCAAAAATTTCGCCCATTCCAAGTGTACAATTCAATGATTGTTAGTAACTTTATCAAGTAGTGTAACCATCACCATAAATCAATTTTGCAACATTTTTATGCCCCTCATGCCCATTTGTAGTTGATCCTCACTCCCACCCCCAGCCCTGGTCAACCACTAACCTACTTTCTGTCTCTATAAACTTGCCTATTCCGGACATTTCTTATAAATGGAACAATACAACATGTGGTCTCTTGTGTCTGACTTGTTTCATTTTGCATAATGTTTTGGGATTCATCCATGATAGAACATGTGTCAGTAGTTTGTTACTTACTATTTCTGAATAATATTCCATTTTACAGATATGACACATTTTGTCTATCTAGTCATCTTAGGTAATTTTCAGTTTGGGGCTATTATAAACAATCCTGCTGTGAACATTTGCTTGCAAGTCTTTGTGTGGATGTATGTTTTCATTTCTCTTGGGTGTATACCTAGGGAGGAATTGCTGGATAGTACAGCAGTTTTATGTTTAACTTTTTGATAAACTGCCAAATTATTTTCCAAAGTGGCTGGATTGTCTTATATCCCCACCAGCAATGTATGAGGCTTCCCATTTCTCCACATCCTTGACATTTATTATTATCTGTTTTATTTATTGTAGCCATTCTAGTGGATGTGAAGTAGCATCTCATTTGAGTTTTTTTTGTTTTGTTTTGTTTTGTTTTGTTTTGTTTTTGCTGTACGCGGGCCTCTCACTGCTGTGGCCTCTCCCGTTGCGGAGCACAGGCTCCGGACGCACAGGCTCAGTGGCCATGGCCCACGGGCCCAGCCGCTCCGTGGCATATGGGATCCCCCCAGACCGGGGCACGAACCCGCATCCCCTGCATCGGCAGGCGGACTCCCAACCACTGCGCCACCAGGGAGGCCCTCATTTGAGTTTTAATTTTCATTTCTGTAATAATGTTATTGAGCATATTTTCATGTGCTTGTTGGCCATTTATATATCTTCTTTGGCATCATTTGTTCATATCGTTTATCTATTTTTTGATTGATCTGTTTGTACTCTTTTTTGAGTTCTAAGACTTCTTTGTATATTCCGGACATATTGCATATATTTTGCAAATATTTTATCCCAGCCTGTTGTTTATCTTTTCATTTCCTTCACGGCATCTTTTTTTTTTTTTTTTTTTTTTTTTTTTTTTTTGCGGTACGCGGGCCTCTCACTGTTGTGGCCTCTCCCGTTGCGGAGCACAGGCTCCGGATGCGCAGGCTCAGCGGCCATGGCTCACGGGCCCAGCCGCTCCGCGGCATATGGGATCCTCCTGAACCGGGGCACGAACCCGTATCCCCTGCATCGGCAGGCGGACTCTCAACCACTGCGCCACCAGGGAGGCCCCACGGCATCTTTTGAAGTGCAAAAGTTTTTAATGTTGATGAGGTCCAGTTTGTCAGATTTTTCTTTTATGGACTGTGCTTTTGCTGTTGTAACTAAGAAATCTTTGCTTAATTTCATTATATCTTTAACTTTCTTTTCATTTACATATAGGAGAAAATTGTTTTTTTGTAAATTTATCTCCTATTCTTCCCATCTACTGCCCCATATTAAAAATTCTAAGAATTATGCTCTTGATTCTCCTTTTTCTAAGTCACTTCTAGAATTTCTAGTTATATTTGAACCATACACATAATATGAAGCATAATTAAACTATTCAAGTTTAGTTACTAAGTGTGTGTTATTTTTGGTAGATCATATGTCACTCATGGCTCTCAGTTCTTCCTGTCACGTTTTGAGAAAGACATTTACCAACTAGTGTAGGCAAATGAAGATGAGCACTAGGTGATGAAGGACCTCATAACTACATGGCATACGGAATAGATCTTAGAATTGGAGGTATTTATGCTGAGGACAAACAATTTTCAATATTAAAATATTATAAGATGGACAGATTTGTTTTAAGTTGTTGCTAAGGACATTCTTCTATTAGTGCTGTTTCTTATGTTGAGTTGGGAACCTATCACAATCCCTGGGTCTTTTTCCTGTGACCTGACATCTAACCACATTGCCCCCATTCCATGTACATGCAAGTGCTTGGAAGATTAATTTGCATTTGTTCTTCTTAAATTTCACATTGTTGGGTCTACCACATCATTTTCAATTGCTAAAATTATTTAGAAGTTTGGTCTACCTTCTATCTAATCAATTCTTTCTTTCTTTCTTTTTTTTTTTTTTTGCGGTACGTGGGCCTCTCACCGCTGTGGCCTCTCCCGTTGCGGAGCACAGGCTGCGGACACGCAGGCTCAGCAGCCATGGCTCACGGGCCCAGCCGCTCCATGGCATGTGGGATCCCCCCAGACTGGGGCACGAACCTGAGTGCCCTGCATTGGCAGGCGGACTCTCAACCACTGCGCCACCAGGGAAGCCCCCAATTATTTCTTAATTCAAGTTATCTATGAATATATTGAACATCAGGAGTCTGTGTCCTGGTAATGCCACTAGAGGCCTCCCTCCAGGTAGATATTGTTGCATCCACGTTCATTCCTCAGTTATGACTATTGAACCATGTGGTAGGTGGAATTCTAGGAATGATCCCCAGCGACATTTTCCCTTGTATCATCTCCTCTTCTTTGAGCGTGGGTGAAAACTATAAATCGGATGATATCATTCTCGTGATTATATTTTGCTTTATGGCAAAAAGGAAATTATTCAGGTGAACCAATATAACTATATGAGACCTTAAAAGTAGAGCCTTCTCCTGGCTGAGGGCAGAGGGAAGGTCAGAGAGGCTTGGAGCATGAGAAGAATTTTTCATGCCATTGCTGATTTTGAGGTTGGAGGGAGCCCTGGGCAAGGATGGCCTCTAGGAGCTGAGAGATCCCCCAGCCTCAGCATGAGCCTAGGACCTCAGTACTACAACTGGTATAATTTAATTCGGCCAAGAATTCAAATGAGCTTCGAAGCAGGTTCTTCCCCAGAGTGTCCAGATAAGGGTCCAGCCAACTGGTACCTTGATTTTGGCCCTGTGAGACCCTCAGTAGAGGAGCCACCTGGACTTCTGACATACAGAAGTGAGATAATAAATGGGTGTTTTTTTAAGCCCTTATTGTGTGGTAGCAATAGGAAATGAATACAAATCAAGTGATTTCACCAACTCTAAGATTAGCCAGACCACACATCTGGGATAGCCAGTCTATACATAGCTGAAATCAAAATACAACACCTTTGATATTTTCTTTAATCTGCCAGTTGTTTGTCTAAAAAAAGGAAAGCTACATTTCATATATTTATTATCTTAAGAAATAATACCTTGAAAGTGGATCAGCTTTCTACTTTCCAAGGCACTTTCATATCTCTTGTCTCATCTTGTCCTCACAAGAGCCTGGTGGGTCAGATAAGAACAAAGCCTGTAGACATCATTTGCCCGAAGAAGGCAAAACCAGCTTCAGCTCGATATTAGGAAGGCCTTTCAAACAATTAGAACTGACCCACGGTGGAAGGAGCTGGCTTCTAAAATAATAAGCCATGTCTTACTGGAAGAAAAGGCTATGTGATTGTATTTGAAGGATTTAATGGGAGACAGCCTGGCATGGTTAAAGAGCCAAGCCTCTGAGGTCTCTTCCAGCGCTAAAGGTCTGTCTTCCCAATAAGCAGTCAGACTAAATTGATCCATGTTCATGTTGTGGTTAGTTGGTTAAGGCAACAGCTCTTCTTAAAGGATTCCTTGCCTTTTTCACAATTGCAGTTGTTTTTGAGGCAGCAGATTTATCTAAATTCCTTTGTACAAAGAAAATACTGTGTGATGGACCCCAGTGACACGTTTTTAAGGCACCAAAGTTTAATAACCTGGCCGAGTTTCACAAACACTTTGCAGTAGAGGCAAGATTTGAACTCAGTGTGTCTGACTCCTGAGTCCTTGCCTTAAACCACAATAGCATGATCTGCCCCCCTCACTAGGAAACAGGAGCAGATTGAAGCAGCCGGCTTAGATGTTTAAAGAGATGGATCTAACAATCTAACAAGACCACAGACAGAATCTTAGAGGAGGAACGTGTGTCCCAAAGAACTAGGACATCCTGCTGGCTCAGTGGCCCCCCACACAGAAGAGGGGAATACTTTTTCTTTGTTTTCTTTGTGTTTTCCTCATGGCCCACGCTAAAGCCCCACTGTCCCTGCCTTGGTTATTAGAACTCCTTAGACAGCCAGCCCACTTTCCCTCCCTGAACATCAGTCAATCCATCTGTAATTTAAGGGGATTAGATTAGTTGATCTCAGAAATTCCTTCCAGCTCTAGAGTTCTATTATTATGGGCAAATGTATACGTATTTTGACATTTCCCTCCACGTGCTTCTTCTGGCGATAATCGGAAGCTCAGTAGATGCTCAAAAAGAGATTGACACCCAGTTCTAAGGATTTCTTTTGGGAGATTCTTGAGTTTTCTAGGAGAATTCTATTTTTGTGAAACCTTGTGCTTCTAGACTCTCAGATTCCTTGAGAGCCCTGCTGCTGCAGAGAGAAGAGGTCTGGATTGCCCTCTAGCTGGCAGAGAAGGCAGCCATGGGACAGAAAGGGGGTGGGAGAGAGAGTGGGGAGGAGAGTTGGCTGGGGGCCAGGATTCCACCCATCCAGGCAGCTGCCTTTCCTCCTGGGGGGTTACAGGGCTGCAGCAGGCCCTCCAGGTTCTGGAAGGAACCTGAGGCTGGCAGAGATAGAAGGCCTTGGGGCCAGTCTGGAGCCAGAACTCAGCCTAGGAGAGCAGGTACAGTTAAGGCTGCACATGGAACTCTGAAGATCTAGCTACCAGTGTTGGAGAGAAGCATTGCCAAATGGTAACAGTGACCAAGCAGGGTGAGATGGGACCTAGCTTTTCACCTTAACCCTGACTCACCTCACTTCGTGGCCCACCTAACAGATCAACAACTCTGATGTGAGCTTAGTCCACAGGGAAAAGTGAGGCAGCTGCATGAGCCCAGCTCACCAGGAGTTAAATGCAGCCACAGCCCCCCATTACACAGGAAAACTCCTGGTAAAATAATAATTCTGCAGACTCTCCTCTCCACCTGGAGAAACTACCTTCCTGGGTTTCATCTTCAAAGGCTGAGGTAGCTATGGGAATTTCACACTTAATTAAAGGAGGGTTCAGGAACTCCAGGTCTTTTCAAAACACTTTTGGTTGCAGTGAGGATGCAGTCACCATCTGGCAAGAAAGGTGTTAACTCAGAGTTTCTGGTCAACTCTAGCATCAGATTCAGAACGAAAGAGAGTTCATTTCAGAGGCCCCCTCAGATGTCCCCTCCCCATCTAGCCTGCAAGTTGAAAGCCTCTGTACTGATTTTCTAAGTATTAAAAAGTTAGGTCAGTGGCACGGTTTTAAAAGCTTTATTGAGATATACTTTGCATGTCTTAAAGTTCACCCATTACAAATGTACAAATCAATGATTTTTCGTAAATTCTTAGACTTGTGCAGCCATTACCACAATCTAGTTTTAGAACATTGCCGTCACCCTGTTTGTAGTCCGACCTCATCCTCACCTCCCTTCCTAGGCAGCCACTGATCTGCTGTCTATCTCTGTGTTTTCCAGACATTTCATAAATGAAATAATATGGGATCTCTTGTATCTGACTTCCTTCACTTAGCATAATGTTTTTCGGGTTCATCCATGTTGTAACAGGTATCAGTACTTCATTCCATTATATTTCTAAGTAGTATTCCATTGCATGGATATATCACATTTTGTTTATCCATTCACAGTTGATGGACATTTGGGTGGTTTCCAGTTTCTTAGTGTTATGGATATTGCTGCTTTGAACATTCCTGCCTAAGTCTCTGTGTGAACATACGTTCATATTATCCTTGGGTAATTCCTAGAAGGGGAATTGATGAATCATATGGTAAACTTTACTTTTTAAGAAACTGTCAAACTGTCTTCCTAAGTAGCTGTACCATTTAACATTCCCACCAGCAATGTATGAGGTTTCCAGTTTTCTCACATCCTCACCAGCACTTGTTATTGTCTGTCTTTTTGATTGTAGCCCTCCTAGTGGGTGTGTCATGGTATCTCATTGTGGGTTTAATTTGCATTTCCCTAATGATCAATGACTTTGAGCATCTTTTCATGGGCTTATTACCCAAAGGCACATTTTGTCATCTTCGTATGAGGATATATGTGGAAGAGGTGTATGACATACACAGTTGGGAATCGCAGTGGAGCGCAGTGCAGTGGGAGCTCAGCTGAGCCCCTCTGCCCGCGCACCCCATTGTTGAGGGCTCAGGGAATACTTGTGGGTGAAGTCATGGCAAACATGAGCCCCAGGGGGCTAGGAACCATCAGCCAAGCGGAACCTGATCCACGTAGACTCTAGAAAGTGTCAGGAGCTGGATGGGGGAGGAGAGAGGGACAAGCACAGTCCTACTGTGTCTGGCATCTTAGTCTGTTCAGTCAGGTATAACAAAATACCAAACACTAGGTGGCTTCTAAACAACAGAAATTTATTTCTCACAGTGTAACTGGACAAGGCCGGTACGGAACCCAAGTTCAGCTGCTCGCCGCTCGACAGGCCAATTCGAGAGAAAAGTGTTGGTGGAAAAGGAAAAGTTGCTTTATTCAGGAGCCCAGCAACGTGGGAAGATGGTGGACTAGTGTCCTAAGACCATCTCCAAGTTGCCGGTTAGGAGACAAAGGTTTTAAAGGCAGCGTGAGAGTGAGGGAGGGGGCTGCAGGGAGCCTGGTTAGCTTGTCCTATTTGCGAATTTGTTGGCATCAATGTGAAGTTTCGAGTATCACCAATCATCTGGTTTCAGCTCTAAGTGCTGGCGGTTGGCAGTTTTCACCTGGTGGGTCTGCTTCCGGTAAGAACAGCTTGCGGGGGGGTGGTGGTGTCAGGCCTGTATCTGTAGCTTTCAGGGGCCTGGGTGTTCGGGACCTGCTGTGGGGCTTGTCTAGAGTCTCAACTGTACCCGTTTCCCGTTCCAACAGCTATTCTTTGTTTCTCCATCTTCGCATTTCCTAATCATTAACTCTTGAGGCAGCCTTTGGAGACTCAGGGGAGGCGTGGGAGACTAAAGCAAAAGGCTGATATCTTAAAGGACAGGGACACAGGGGCTTGTATGCAGTTTCAATCCCCCCTTTGATACCCCTCAATCTTTTTTTTTTTTTACATTTTATTTTTTTTTATTAGTTTCTGCTTTATAACAAAGTGAATCAGTCATACATATACATCTGTTCCCACATCCCTTCCCTCTTGCGTCTCCCTCCCTCCCACCCTCCCTATCCCACCCCTCCAGGGCACCGAGCTGATCTCCCTGTGCTCTGCGGCTGCTTCCCACTATCTATCTACCTTACGTTTGGTAGTGTATATATGTCCATGCCTCTCTTTCGCTTTGTCACAGCTTACCCTTCCCCCTCCCCATATCCTCAAGTCCATTCTCAGTAGGTCTGTGTCTTTATTCCTGTTTTACCCCTAGGTTCTTAATGACATTTTTTTCTTAAATTACATATATATGTGTTAGCATACAGTATTTGTCTTTCTCTTTCTGACTTACTTCACTCTGTATGACAGACTCTAGGTCTATCCACCTCATTACAAATAGCTCAGTTTCGTTTCTTTTTATGGCTGAGTAATATTCCATTGTATATATGTGCCACATCTTCTTTATCCATTCATCTGATGATGGACACTTAGGTTGTTTCCATCTCCGGGCTATTGTGAATAGAGCTGCAATGAACATTTTGGTACATGTCTCTTTTTGAATTATGGTTTTCTCAGGGTATATGCCTAGTAGTGGGATTGCTGGGTCATATGGTAGCTCTACTTAGTTTTTTAAGGAAGCTCCATACTGTTCTCCATAGCAGCTGTACCAATTCACATTCCCACCAGCAGTTCAAGAGTGTTCCCTTTTCTCCACACCCTCTCCAGCATTTATTGTTTCTAGATTTCTTGATGATGGCCATTCTGACTGGTGTGAGATGATATCTCATTGTAGTTTTGATTTGCATTTCTCTAATGATTAATGATGTTGAGCATTCTTTCATGTGTTTGTTGGCAGTCTGTATATCTTCTTTGGAGAAATGCCTATTTAAGTCTTCTGCCCATTTTTGGATTGGGTTGTTTGTTTTTTTGCTATTGAGCTGCATGAGCTGCTTATAAATTTTGGAGATTAATCCTTTGTCAATTGCTTCATTTGCAAATATTTTCTCCCATTCTGAGGGTTGTCTTTTGGTCTTGTTTATGGTTTCCTTTGCTGTGCAAAAGCTTTGAAGTTTCATTAGGTCCCATTTGTTTATCTGTGTTTTTATTTCCATTTCTCTAGGAGGTGGGTCCAAAAGGATCTTGCTGTGATTTATGTCATAGAGTGTTCTGCCTATGTTTTCCTCTAAGAGTTTGATAGTTTCTGGCCTTACATTTAGGTCTTTAATCCATTTTTAGCTTATTTTTGTGTATGGTGTTAGGGAATGATCTAATCTCATACTTTTACATGTCCCTGTCCAGTTTTCCCAGCACTACTTATTGAAGAGGCTGTCCTTTCTCCACTGTATATTCCTGCCTCCTTTATCAAAGATAAGTTGGCCATATGTGCGTGGGTTTACCTCTGGGCTTTCTATCCTGTTCCATTGATCTATCCTTCTGTTTTTGTGCCAGTACCATACTGTCTTGATTACTGTAGCTTTGTAGTATAGTCTGAAGTCAGGGAGCCTGATTCCTCCAGCTCCGTTTTTCGTTCTCAAGATTGCTTTGGCTATTTGGGGTCTTTTGTTTTTCCAAACAAATTTTGAAATTTTTTGTTCTAGTTCTGTGAAAAATGCCAGTGGTAGTTTGATAGGGATTGCATTGAATCTGTAGATTGCTTTGGGTAGTAGAGTCATTTTCACAATATTGATTCTTCCAATCCAGGAGCATGGTATATCTCTCCATCTATTTGTATCATCTTTAATTTCTTTCATCAGTGTCTTATAATTTTCTGCATACAGGTCTTTTGTCTCCTTAGGTTTATTCCTAGATATTTTATTCTTTTTGTGCAGTGGTAAATGGGAGTGTTTTCTTGATTTCACTTTCAGGTTTTTCATCATTAGTGTACAGGAATGCCAGAGATTTCTGTGCATTAATTTTGTATCCTGCTACTTCACCAAATTCATTGATTAGCTCTAGTAGTTTTCTGGTAGCATCTTTAGGATTCTCTATGTATAGTATCATGTCATCTGCAAACAGTGACAGCTTTACTTCTTCTTTTCCAATTTGGATTCCTTTTATTTCCTTTTCTTCTCTGATTGCTGTGGCTAAAACTTCCAAAACTAATTTGAATACGAGTGGTGAGAGTGGGCAACCTTGTCTTGTTCCTGATCTTAGTGGAAATGGTTTCAGTTTTTCACCATTGAGGACAATGTTGGCTGTGGGTTTGTCATATATGGCCTTTATTATGTTGAGGAAAGTTCCCTCTATGCCTACTTTCTGCAGGGTTTTTATCATAAATGGGTGTTGAATTTTGTTGAAAGCTTTCTCTGCATCTATTGAGATGATCATATGGTTTTTCTTCTTCAATTTGTTAATATGGTGTATCACATTGATTGATTTGTGTATATTGAGGAATCCTTGAATTCCTGGGATAAACCCCACCTGATCATGGTGTATGATCCTTTTAATGTGCTGTTGGATTCTGTTTGCTAGTATTTTGTTGAGGATTTTTGCATCTATGTTCATCAGTGATATTGGCCTGTAGTTTTCTTTCTTTGTGACATCCTTGTCTGGTTTTGGTATCAAGGTGATGGTGGCCTCGTAGAATGAGTTTGGAAGTGCTCCTCCCTCTGCTATATTTTGGAAGAGTTTGAGAAGGAAAGGTGTTAGCTCTTCTCTAAATGTTTGATAGAATTCGCCTGTGAAGCCATCTGGTCCTGGGCTTTTGTTCGTTGGAAGATTTTAAATCACAGTTTCAATTTCAGTGCTTGTGATTGGTCTATTCATATTTTCTATTTCTTCCTGATTCAGTCTTGGCAGGTTGTGCATTTCTAAGAATTTGTCCATTTCTTCCAGGTTGTCCATTTTATTGGCATAGAGTTGCTTGTAGTAATCTCTCATGATCTTTTGTATTTCTGCAGTGCGAGTTGTTACTTCTCCTTTTTCATTTCTAATTCTATTGATTTGAGTCTTCTCCCTTGTTTTCTTGATGAGTCTGGCTAATGGTTTATCAATTTTGTTTATCTTCTTAAAGAACCAGCTTTTAGTTTTATTGATCTTTGCTATCGTTTCCTTCATTTCTTTTTCATTTATTTCTGATCTGATTTTTATGATTTCTTTCCTTCTGCTAACTTTGGGGGGTTTTGTTCTTCTTTCTCTAATTGCTTTAGGTGTAGGGTCAGGTTGTTTACTCGAGATGTTTCCTGTTTCTTAAGGTGGGATTGTATTGCTATAAACTTCCCCCTTAGAACTGCTTTTGCTGCGTCCCATAGGTTTTGGGTCGTCGTGTCTCCATTGTCATTTGTTTCTAGATATTTTTTTATTTCCTCTTTGATTTCTTCAGTGATCACTTCGTTATTGAGTAGTGTATTGTTTAGTCTCCATGTGTTTGTATTTTTTACAGATCTTTTCCTGTAATTGATGTCTAGTCTCATAGCATTGTGGTCGGAAAAGATACTTGATACAATTTCAATTTTCTTAAATTTACCAAGGCTTGATTTGTGACCCCAAGATATGATCTATCCTGAAGAGTGTTCCATGAGCACTTGAGAAAAATGTGTATTCTGTTGTTTTTGGATGGAATGTCCTATAAATATCAATTAAGTCCATCTTGTTTAATGTATCATTTAAAGCTTTTGTTTCCCTATTTATTTTCATTTTGGATGATCTGTCCATTGGTGAAAGTGGGGTGTTAAAGTCCCCTACTATGAATGTGTTACTGTCGATTTCCCCTTTTATGGCTATTAGTATTTGCCTTATGTATTGAGGTGCTCCTATGTTGGGTGCATAAATATTTACAATTGTTATATCTTCTTCTTGGATCAATCCCTTTATCATTATGTAGTGTCCTTCTTTGTCTCTTCTAATAGTCTTTATTTTAAAGTCTATTTTGTCTGATATAAGAATTGCTACTCCAGCTTTCTTTTGATTTCCATTTGCATGGAATATTTTTTTCCATCCCCTTCCTTTCAATCTGTATGTGTCTCTAGGTCTGAAGTGGGTCTCTTGTAGACAGCATATATATGGGTCTTGTTTTTGTATCCATTCAGCCAATCTGTGTCTTTTGGTGGGAGCATTTAGTCCATTTACATTTAAGGTAATTATTGATATGTATGTTCCTATTCCCATTTCCTTAATTGTTTTGGGTTCGTTATTGTAGGTCTTTTCCTTCTGTTGTGTTTCTTGCCTAGAGAAGTTCCTTTAGCATTTGTTGTAAAGCTGGTTTGGTGGTGCTGAACTCTCTCAGCTTTTGCTTGTCTGTAAATGTTTTAATTTCTCCATCAAATCTGAATGAGATCCTTGCTGGGTAAAGGGATCTTGTTTGCAGGTTTTTCTCCTTCATCACTTTAAATATGTCCTGCCAGTCCCTTCTGGCTTGCAGAGTTTCTGCTGAAAGATCAGCTGTTATCCTGATGGGGATTCCCTTGTGTGTTATTTGTTATTTTTCCCTTGCTGCTTTTAATATGTTTTCTTTGTATTTAATTTTTGACAGTTTGATTAATATGTGTCTTGGCGTATTTCTCTTTGGATTTATCCTGTATGGGACTCTCTGTGCCTCCTGGACTTGACTATTTCCTTTCCCATATTAGGGAAGTTTTCAACTATAATCTCTTCAAATATTTTCTCAGTCCCTTTCTTTTTCTCTTCTTCTTCTGGAACCCCTATAATTCGAATGCTGGTGCGTTTAATGTTGTCCCAGAGGTCTCTGAGACTGTCCTCTGTTCTTTTCATTCTTTTTTCTTTATTTTGCTCTGCAGCAGTTATTTCCACTATTTTATCTTCCACCTCACTTATCCGTTCTTCTGCCTCAGTTATTCTGCTATTGATCCCATCTAGAGTATTTTTCATTTCATTTATTGTGTTTTTAATCGATGCTTGATTCATCTTTAGTTCTTCTAGGTCCTTGTTAACTGTTTCTTGCATTTTGTCTATTCTATTTCCAAGATTTTGGATCTTGGAAATAGAATCTTGGATCATCTTTACTATCATTATTCTGAATTCTTTTTCAGGTAGACTGCCTATTACCTCTTCATTTGTTAGGTCTGGTAGGTTTTTATCTTGCTCCTTCACCTGCTGTGTGTTTTTCTGTCTTCTCATTTTGCTTATCTTACTGTGTTTGGGGTCTCTTTTTTTCAGGCTGCAGATTCGTAGTTCCCATTGTTTTTGGTGTCTGTCCCCAGTGGCTAAGGTTGTTTCAGTAGGTTGTGTAGGCTTCCTGGTGGAGGGGACTAGTGCCTGTGTTCTGGTGGTTGAGGCTCGATCTTGTCTTTCTGGTGGACAGGTCCACGTCTGGTGGTGTCTTTTGGGGTGCCTGTGGCCTTATTATGTTTTTAGGCAGCCTCTCTGCTAATGGGTGGGGTTGTGTTCCTGTCTTGCTAGCTGCTTGGCATAGGGTGACCAGCACTGTAGCTTGCTGGTCGTTGACTGAAGCTGGGTGCTGGTGTTGAGATGGAGATCTCTGGGAGATTTTTGCCGCTTGATATTATGTGGAGCTGGGAGGTCTCTTTGTGGACCCGTTTCCTGAAGTTGGCTCTCCCACTTCAGAGGCACAGCACTGACTCCTGGCTGCAGCACCAAGAGCCTTTCATCTACCCGGCTCAGAATAAAAGGGAGAAAAAGTAGAAAGAAAGAATTAGTAGAAGAAAGAAAGAGAGAGAGAAAGAAAGGAAGAAGGAAAGGAAGGAAGGAAGGAAGGAAGAAAGAAAGGAGGGAGGGAGGAAGGATGGAAAGAAAGAAAGAAAGGAGGGAGGGAGGAAGGAAAGAAAAAGAAAGAGTGAATGGAAGAAGGGAGGGAGGGAGGAAGGAAAGAAAGAAAGGAAGAAAGAAAAAAAGAAAGAAGGAAAGACAAGAGGGAGGGAGGGAGGGAGGAAGGAAAGAAAGAGAGAAAGAAAGAAAGGAGGGGCGGAGGGAGGGAGGGAGGAAGGGAAGGTAGGAAAAAAGAAAGAGAGAAGATAAAATAGAATAAAGTATAAAATATAGTAGCGTTATTAAAATTAAAAAATAATTATTGAAAAAAAAACGGACAGATAGAACCCTGGGACATATGGTGGAAGCAAAGCTATACAGAGAAAATCTCACACAGAAGCATACACATACACATTCACAAAAAGAGAACAGGGGGAAAAAAATCGAAAATCTTGCTCTCAAAGTCCACCTGTTTAATTTGGGATAATTCGTTGTAAAAAGAGGAAAAGGGGAAAAAGTCTGAAATCTTGCTCTCAAAGTCCACCTCCTTAATTTGGGATAATTCGTTGTAAAAAGAGGAAAAGGGGAAAAAATCTTAAATCTTGTCCTCAACGTCCACCTCCTCAATTTGGGATGATTCGCTGTCCATTCATGCACTCCACAGAGGCAGGGCACATCCAGCGGACCGTGGAGCTTTAATCCGCTGCCTCCGAGGCTGCACAGAGAGATTTCCGTGTCTCTTCTCTGCTCTCATAGCTCCCGGGTCTCAGCCTTGGACCCGGCCCCGCCTCTGCGCGTAGGTCGCCGGAGGGCGTCCGTTCTTCGCTCAGACAGGACGGGTTTAAAGGAGCCGCTGATGCGGGGGCTCTGGCTCACTCAGGCCGAGGGGAGGGAGGGGCACGCAGTGCGGAGCGGGCCTGTGGCGGCAGAGGCCGGCGTGACGTTTCACCAGCCCGAGGCGCTCCTTATGTTTTCCCGGGGAAGCCGTCCTTGGGTCCCGGGACCCCGGCAGTGGCGAGCTGCACAGGCTCCCCGGCAGGGAGGGTGGACAGTGACCTGCGCTCGCACACAGGCCTTGTGGTGGCGGCAGCAGCAGCAGCAGCCCCAGCGTCCCACGCCCATCTCCGGGGTCTGCGCCTTCAGCCGCGGCTCGTGCCCGTCTCTGGAGCTTCTTTAAGCAGCGCTCTTAATGCCCTCTCCTCGCGCACCAGGAAACAAAAGGGAAGAAAAAGTCTCTTGCCTCTTCGGCAGCTCCAGACTTTTTCCCCGGACTCCCTCCGGGCTAGCCGTGGTGCACTAACCCCTTCAGGCTCTCTTCCTGCCGCCAGCCCCAGTCCTCTCCCTGCGCTCCGACCGAAACCCGATACCCACGCCTCAGCTCCCAGCCCCGCCCGCCGCGGCGGCCGAGCAGACAAGCCTCTCGGGCTGGTGAGTGCCTGAGGGCACCGATCCTCTGTGCGGGAATCTCTCTGCTTTGCCCTCCACACCCCTGTTGCTGTGCTCTCCTCCGCTACTCCGAAGCTTTCCCCGTCCGCCACCCGCAGTCTCCGCCCACAAAGGGGCTTGTAGTGTGTGGAAACCTTTCCTCCTTCACAGATCCCTCCCACTGGTGTAGGTCCCGTCCCTATCCTTTTGTCTCTATTTATTCCTTGTTTCTTTTGCCCTACCCAGGTATGTGGGGAGTTTCTTGCCTTTTAGGGGGTCTGAGGTCTTCTGTCAGCGTTCAGTAGGTGTTCTGTAGGAGTTGTTCCACGTGTAGATGAATTTCTGATGTATCTGTGAGGAGGAAGGTGATCTCCACATCTTACTCTTCCGCCATCTTCCTCTTCTCTCCAAGTAGTGTATTGTTTTGATACCCCTCAATCTTGAGGGGAACAGCTGTTGGACGAGAAAAGGAATAATGTTTTGGGTAAAGAGGTTAATCATTAACTCGGCAGAGGAGCTCAGTTTTTGGGGGACTTGACCTCAACAGTTCTGGACGCTGGGAAGTCCAAGATCAAGGTGCCCGTGTAGTCGTGCTCTTGTAAGGGCCCGTTTTCTGGCTCACAGCCTGTGCCTTCTCACGGTGTTTTCACATGGCAGAAGGGGCAAGGACCACTCTGGAGCCTCTTTAATAAGCGCTAAGCCCAGTCCTGAGGGCTCCCCCTTCATGACCTCATCACCTCCCAAAGGCCCCACCACCTAACAACACAGTCTTTGGGGGTTAGGATTTCAACACATGAATTTAGTGGGGACACAAACGTTCAGACCATAGCACTGGGCAAGTGAAAATAGCTCTTCATGAATGGACTTAAACATACTGGGGCTGGGGGGAAGGAACCAATGAGAAATGAGCTAGAGAAGTAATAAGCGGGGGCAAGGTCAGGAAGGGCCGGGCTGAGAACCCCTGGTGCCCTTCAGGGAGGGAGCATCACGATCAGATGATCCTTTAGAAAGTTCCACTCACAGCGCAGAGGGAAACAGAGTGGGGGGCTCTGGGCTTTCCTTCACAGAAGCTGTGTCAAGTCTCTCACGGCCTTGAACCTCAGCTCTATCTCACTAGGACCCAGCAGGGCCAGAGCTATTTGTGGGGCCACCTGTGGCACTGAGAGTGACCTCCACCCTCCTGTGTTTGGCAGGTGCTACATCACCCTCACCCAGTCTCTGCACCTGACCATGAGCGGGGCTCCAGCAGGACCTGCAGGCACAGGCAAGACAGAGACCACCAAGGACCTGGGCCGAGCACTGGGCATCATGGTCTACGTGTTTAACTGCTCCAAGCAGATGGACTACAAGGTACAGGCCCAGCCTTGGGGGGACTAGGAGCTGGGCCGCAGCTTCATCCTCGCCACCCTGGTCTAGCTCAGAGGCCCAGACAGGGAGGTCCCTGCTCCTTCACAGGAGGCCTGAGGACCCTTGCCCTCAGGAGCTTGTGGACCTCCCTGTAAACTATAGCACCGTGGAATCCACTTCCACTGATGAGCTTTGCAACCACAGAGAGATGACTTCACCTCTGGGGTCTTCCTTTCGTCATCTGTAAAATGCAGAAGCTGAACATATATCCAAAGGCCTAAATTCATGATTTGACCCAGAACCACAGAAAGGCTCATAAGTGGCTGATATAAAAATCTTCACATAAAAGTCATAGATGTGTTCTTGTGTAAAAGTGGGCATTTCCCCAGAATTTCTACAAGGGCAAAATATTCTAGGTTTGGCTTCCGAAGACATACTAGAGTAACCTCTATCTTTAGCAAGAGGAACACAAAAGACAAGTGCAAGGGTAATGTTCTTCATCCAGTCACTCATCATTTTTACATTTTTTAATGTATTCCAGGCTCTGTGTCATAGAGAAAGGCAAAAGAAACAAGAGGCCCATTAGGTCACTTCTCTGCTAGCAACGTTCTGCTCACAACTAGACCTTATTCAGATTCTTTTTTTTGAAAAAAGCATAACAGATTGTCTCACTGTCTCATTTCTATTTTATTGTACGTATTTTTGTAAACTGCCTTAAGTTCCCTTTTGAAAATAGGATAGCAGGTAAATAAATTTAGAGTGGAAAAAGAAAACATTTGCACTAAATAGATCAAATATTTATATATATATATATGATGTGATATATTGCCTGTAAAATAAATTTAATTTAAAGATAAATTTAGAGGGGGCTTCCCTGGTGGCGCAGTGGTTGAGAGTCTGCCTGCCGATGCAGGGGACGCGGGTTCGTGCCCCAGTCCGGGGAGATCTCACGTGCCGCAGAGCAGCTAGGCCCATGAGCCATGGCCGCTGAGCCTGCGCGTCCGGAGCCTGTGCTCCGCAACGGAAGAGGCCACAACAGTGAGAGGCCTGCGTACCACAAAAAAAAAAAAAAAAGAAGAAGAAAAACTTATTACTGAACCCTGACCCCACCAATTCCTCTTAGAGTACAGGGTGAGAGGAGGAGTCTGCCCTTAATTTGTTTGAACTGTGCAAAGCTTCAGTCATGTGCGTCTAGTACAGACACAGATCAGAGCAAGAACAGTAGGTATAGCTGTAGTGAGATACAGCAAAGGTAAGGTGATCCCTTCCTAGACACCAAACATCCTTTGTAACCAAACAGCCTCAATAAGTAAGCAGTCTGTAAACCTCCTCTTCCCTTTGTTGTCCAGCTATTCAGAATTATTTTTATCTCAAAGTACACACCAGCAATCAATTTATTGAGCATCACCATTGCTCAGCATCTGTTGGGAATCATGGGAGGATATCAGAGATAGATAGGTAGGTAGATGATAAAGAAAGAGAAAGAAAGAAAAAGAAAGGAAGAAAGAAGGAAGGAGAAAAGGAAAGAAAGAAAACATAGGCAGGTCAACAGATGACAGATGAGAGAGAGAGATAATAGATGAAAGATAGATGGATATAAATAGATAAATGATAGATGATAGATAAGATAGACATATGAGAGATAGAGATGGGTAGGAAGGAAGGAAGGAAAGGAGGAAGGAAGAAAAAATAAAGATACGTAGGTAGATGACAGAGAGATGAGAGAGGGAGATAATAGATGAATGGCAGATAGATAGATGATAGATAGATAGATAGATAGATAGATAGATAGAGTGAGCATAACCCAGTCCATTAGGAGAGACAGGAACGATATATGAAATAATTAGGGGAGATAGCAGACAGCATTACCCTGAGTGCTAATGCGTGTTCTGCGAACTCTAATCCCTGGAATGCTCCAGAGCTGTGGGAGAGCCACCAAGTGCTCTGGTCAGAAAAGACATCATGGAGGAGGTGAGAGCTGAGGTTGTTTAAGGTTGTTAAGGTTTGGATGAGCACCAAACAGGGCGTGTGACCTTTTAGCGCAGCCCCACCCACTAAAACATCAGCTTCAAAAACAGGACCGTGTTCTTTGTGCAGTTGCTGTCCTTCCCCTGCTCCCTGTGCTGACTTCACCCTGAGCTCTCTTCACACGGTTTGGCTGGGGTGAGGAGAGGAAAGGAGTGAAGGTCAGAAAGAGCCTTCACCAGCGTCACTCACAGCAGCGCATTCTGTTTCAGTGTCTCCAGAGAACAAGCTAGAAACAAACATGGAACCACGGTGGGGTCCATTCGAGTGGATTGGGGAGCAGGGGAGGATGGGAGATGGGGTTGAGCAGGGAGAAGAGGAACACAAGACCACTGGGAAGCTCTGACCTTGAGGTGTCAGGCCACAGAAACGCTGCAGGCTGCAGGACTGAAGCAGGTGCGTGATGAAGACAAACGGTCTTTAAGGAAGACTCCCTGGGCAGCCAGATGAAGGGAGACAGGAAGAGACTGGAAGGCGGGGAGGAACATTTTTAGGAAGAACATTGCAGTCGTTCAAACCAGAGAGGCAGAGAAGCCGATGATGGGGTAGCAGAAACGGAAAAGAAAGATTGAGAGGCTTGAAAAAATTAAATGATACTTAGTGAACATGGGGAGGGCGTGGGTCAGGGTGAAACAGAGGAGGAGGAAAGAGGAGAGTTTGGGCTTTGTCAAGGACCCTCACAATCCCCTCTGCCTCAGGAATTCTGTAGGGAGGCGTCCGGTAATGGGGTGGACGCAAGAGCTGTGTGGAGGCTTGGGGGAAAGGGTTAAGGTTAGGGTTTGCTTTACTAGTGCTGGCTGGAAAACCCATAAAACTAGCCACTTTCTCTGGAAATGGTTGCTGTTTTAGTGCTAAAACATTCTTCATATTATAGCAGCAATACTTTCCCCCTGGACCTCAATTTGGAGAGGCTATTGCTGAAACATCAAATGACTTTGAATCTGAAAGTATCTGGAATTCTGTGACTTCTCCATGGCATCAGTACCGTAGAATACCCACTCCTTGAGAAACCCTGCTCTCTATGCTTCTGAAACATTATCCTTCCACGATTCTATCTGATCTTGCCTTCTTGATCTCATTTTTTGACCCCCTTTCATCATTTCAAGGTTTACTTTTATACGGATGACTCCTGAATCTGTTTTCCGTCTTCACTGAAGTTCTGGTAGTGTCTTTAACTAGGCAGTAGAGGCCTCCGTTTGGATGCCCTTCTCTCATATTCGGTCAACACTCGTCTCAGACAGTTCCTGCTGACTCCCTGTTTCCTTCCGGCCAGGTTCCTCATCCCATCAATACTAATCATCTTATTTTTCCCCGTGGGCCAGGGTGGACATCTTAAGACATCTTAATTGTTTCCTGTCCTTCCTTCCATCATTCCAATCAGTCAGCAATGTTTATTCTTCCTTCAGCAAGGCTCTCGCTTCCAGGCCTTCAGCCTTATTCTGAGAGCGCTTATCCTGTCCCAGAAACTCACCATCTTATGGCAAGGCGACAGCCCAGCCCAGCTAATGGTACCATCGTGCTGTTGTGGTGACATCTTAATTGTTTCCTGTCAAAAAACGGGGCCACATGGAGTCCTGGGTTCTGCTCAGGCCCTTGGGGGTAAAGTGTGGGGTGACGATTATCCCCCTATGGAAACTCTACTTTCTTCTGTTTTATGTATTGGATTTCCATTTGATGAAAGGTATCCACAGCTTTAAAAAGTTTTAAAACCACTGTTAGCTGGAGAAGCATGGATTTTGATTCTCAAAACTGACTTAGTGTTTATAACCTTTGACAGGTGGCAATATATATATAATGTGTGTATGTGATAGTTGACAGGCTGTTTTATTATTTTACATATATATATGTGTGTGTGGCAACCTGTCAAATGTCATGTATATATGGCAACCTGTCAAATGTCACAAATACTAAGCAGAAGTTCGGGAATATAAGTATGTCATATAAATGAAATATAAAATATATATTACATTTTATTATATATACGTATATATATACATATGTATACACACACACACTCATGAATATAATACTAGCAATATCCACCTGCAGAATTATTTTGAGCACACAAACACAATGCCTAGAACTTATGTCACCTCCTCAGAGAGACTGTGACTTCTCAGTCTGAAATAACTACATGTCCATCACATCTCAATAAAACAGAATGAATAAATAAATAGCCACATTACCCTCATGTTAAGACTCCATTGGGACTTATCACTACTGATAGTTTCTTATTTTTGTGTTCGTTGTCTTTTCCCCATTAGGATCCAAAACCCTTGAGGATCGGGTCAATTCTCCCTTGTTCAGGGCTGAATCCTCATGACCTAGGACGACCCCTGGCACATAGCACAGGCTCAGAGTAGATTTGTTGCATGAATAGAGAAATCAGTTAATTCAAGGAGCTTAGTAAAAGGTGGGGTTGATTCTTCCCTCTGTTTTCAAAGTCTGCCCCACATCTAACCTAGCTTATGTGATGTTAGACTGGGTCTCCTAAAATACCGATTTAATCATGTTTTTCTCTGCTCCAAACCTCCAAAGATCTCTTATAATAATTCAAGCCTTTTCAGAACCATGACCCTCTTTATTAAATCAACTTTCATGCCAAAATGACACCTTTATTTTTCTCTGTACCTACCATGACTTTGCTCATCCTTTGTCCATAATCCTTCCTCGTCCTGGAAAGCCCTTATCCTTCTGCTATGCCTGCACAGACACTGTTATCTTATTAAGTCATGATTCCAATGTATGTTCTGAAGATACCATGTACTTCTGTGAGATATCAGTACTCCAGATCTTCTGGTTCTGTTCTTGTGTTCCTTCCACTACACTAATGTTTGCCAGAATGCATTCTGAGAAAATCAGGGGTCACATGAGGAAAAAAAAAATCCTAGCCATATAACAAAGTTGAACTAATTTAATTTTGCCTGACTTCTCAGGGCCCTTAAAATGCCCTTATACATTGTAAATTGACCAAAGTGGGTTACAGAAAGCAGTGTTTTCCAAACTTGATTTACCAGAGAGTCTTGTCTTCAAGGAGCATCTCCCAGCTTTGGCATTCCATGAAATAAACTTTGGAAAGTGCTGTTGTAGTACTATGTGAAATTCACTTCTTTGGCAAAACTGATCCGTCTACAGCCCTTTGACCCACCCCTCTCTGGACTGCATAACATTTGTGATCTATATTATCCATTGGAACCACTGCTCATGTAGCAATTTACCTGTTTTATTTGTATGCCTTATCTCCACAACCTAACTAGAAGCTCTTAGAGGGACTGAGCCTCTCTGGGTCTAGCACGTGAGCTGTGCGTGGAGCAGATAGTCAAAAAATGCCCACTGAGTAAATGAATGGACTTTTCGACTATTTGCATGTTCTGAGCACATCAGTGATGTTTCCTTGCCAATGGCCTTGAGTGTCTCCCAGTCGTCTCTCCCTTTATATGGCTCCATGGTTTACTAGTTCACATTGAATGGCCAGAGTGGTTTTCATTTTTAGGACAGATATACCATCTTCCATCTGAAGTTATTCCCTTACTCTCATTTAAAAAGATTTACCTGTAGTTTATTTCCAAACTTCCCTTCCCACCCCCATCTCCAGCTTCCCATCACTCTGGGAAACCTGGGTATTTTGCATGAATTCAAAGATACAGACATAAACTTTTTCATCAGCACATGCCGAATGCTGAGTGGAAGGATTTTTGTCTGTATGGTGCAAGAAATATAATATTTTATTCGTTTCCTGGGATTTTGAAAGCTACAGAATCAATACAAGCCTGATGACATTTTAAAGGGATTTTGGTCGAAGTGTCTTGAAAAGGTTCTGTTTGATCCCATGACTTATGTCAGCACCCAAAGCTATCAAAATTTTAATTGTCCTTGAAATTTTAATACGAGTTTCTAACCAGTGGTCTTTAGGGAACTGGAAGTTCTATACTAAAGGGGATGGAAAATTACTTAGATGTCTAACAGTAAGCCCAGCAGATAGTAATTTAATCTTTGTACATTTTGTTGCAGTCTTGCGGCAACATCTACAAGGGCCTTGCTCAGACCGGTGCCTGGGGCTGTTTTGATGAGTTTAATCGAATCTCCGTGGAGGTCTTGTCAGTGGTGGCTGTGCAGGTATGGGGGCCAGAACTTGATGGGAGCGCTGTGGTCTTCATGCCAAGCACTGAGGACTTGTGCATCCTCTTGCTTTTACCCTCTCCTCATCCACTTGCCTCTACCCTTTCCCCTGTTGCATTTCCTGCCCTTTCTTCCACCTGCTAAAATCAGGCCTGGGTGCAGGATATGGGTATTGTGCTGGTCCCTACCAAGATGGATCCATTTACTGGCCATGATTTTCCATTTCCTCCTCTGTAAAACAGGAAGAAAGAACATCCATGCACCTGCTTCATAGGGGTAGGAAAGGATCCAAAAAGATGGCAGAGCCCAGCTCCTTAGAAGAGGCACAGACTTGGGAAGTTGTCAGACCAGGACTTGAAATTCAGCTCATCTGTTTCCTCGCTGAGCATCCTAGCCAGGCACCCCACCTCCCTCAGCCTCGCTCACCTAATTATGTACAAAGTGAGGGGGCAGCATGAGTGTTGTTGGATGAAGAAAATCAGCTTTTGGTTAGATTTCCCCTAAGCATGGCACTTGTCTTTCAGGTCATCCAGGAAGCGCTTACTAAACACCTACAGCATAGTCAGTGCTGTGCTCAAGGCCAGTGTGAAGGGTCCCCAGTTGAATAGGACACTATTCCTAACTTCAAAAATCTTGAGTTCTTGAGACACTCTTCAGTGTTCTAGATGTGATTTGATTTCTGTTATCTTGAAGCCAGGCCTTGAAAAGATGGAGAGGATTTGGATTTGGGTAAGGATCCCATAGACAGTGGGAGCAGCAGAAAGAGGGGGGGTAGAAAAAAGTGAACAAACCTTTGCTGAAAGTCTGCTTTGTACCAACTCGCTGATGCTTGTCTGCACTGTTTCTTGGTGAAGCTCCTGAAAGTTGCAGAAATGTAGGTTCTTTTGTTCCCAGGGGTGATACGGGGTCTTCCCTTTCCTTAGGGTTGTTGGATTCAGTAGGAGTCGGTAGAAGTAAGCACAGAGCTGCCTGAACACTCTCCCCGCGGAAAACCCTTGACTGGCTTGGTTCACAAGAGCTGACTGTGCCGTCACACTGGCAGCCTGAAATTGCCTACCACGGAAATGGGCAAATCCTACAAACTGGGGCATTTTTTCTTCCTGGAGAGCTGGTTGTTACACGTTTACCAGCACACCTCTGCCTCGTGAGAATATGAGGCCAGTGTTGCCAGATCTTTTACATTTTAAGGAGAAGCTGAGAGTCCAGATTTTTATTAAAAATCTCTAGATTTCTAAAAGTTGGCAATTTATTTAATTAAAAACAAAACCTGAGCTGAACAAACAAAACATGTCCACTGACTGCATTCACCTCCAAGTAGTCACCTCACAACTTGCAACCAGGAATGATGCATTTGTAAAGACTGTTTGAGTTTTGTGATATAAGATGTAGAGTAAAAGAAAATGAACCTTTCTTGAAGTACTAATTCTCGGCCTAGAACGGTTCTGAAAATCAAGAGAGAAGCATAAGCTTCTTGCCACAGTGTCTATTGGGATCGATAACCCATAATTATTTCTACCCATCTTTATGTCCACCTCTTTCATCTTTGCTTTTATGATTTTCTGCCCCCTTTCCTGGCTGCTTGCCACAGCTTCTGGAGAGCACTTCTTGTTCTCATCAGCTAGGCTGTGCTGCTGTTACTTCCTCACTTAAACCCAGGACCATTCATCATGAATAGTCACACCTGTGGTGTCCCGATGCAGCACTCAGTGCCTGGGGTTGCTGACGGGCTGTCTCCCTGTGTCCCCACAAGGAGCCCAGGGGAAGAACAAAAGGTGGGAGCTGCAACAAGGTCAGCAGAGACCTCTTCTTGGGCTCCAGAGGTATAAACAAGTTCCACATGGAATTGGGCTTTTAAAAGAAGCAGGTTCTTGTAGAGTGGAGTTAGCCAGACAAGGCAGGGGAGAAGTGGTTATGTGTGTAAGCTCTGAAACCACACTGCCAGTGTTCAGTTCTGGTTCTGCCACTTTACCAGCTGTGTGACCTTGGCATGTCCACGTCTCCAGTTCCACATTTGTAAAGGGAGTTAATAATACTAATAACTACTAGATGCAGTTGTAGTAATTATTAAGTGAGTTGACATATGTAAAGCACTTTAAAAAAAGCCCTACACACACAATAAATGTTAGTCTCTGTTATGATGGTGATGGTGATGGTGGTAGTAATGGTGGTGGTGATGTTGATGGTGGTGGTGGTGGTGATGATGATGATGATGGTGATGACCATGATGATGGTGGTGGGGGGGGTGGTGATGTTCATGATTACTGTCATTATTACCTGAACCCTGCAGGAAATGGGTTGAAGAAAAGTCGAAGGCTGGAACACACAGGACAGGGAAGAAGGGTCTACTCCCTGGTCTCAGCAGTCTCCCCTGCACTGTTCACTCCTCAGCCGGCCAGGCTCTGGCTATCTTAACAAACTTAACAGTGTCCTAACCGATGAGGCAGTGCCCAACAGCCACTGTCCCCAGTGCATAGTAGACAGACGCTGTGAATTTGCCTTACAGTATTTTGAAACTGCCAAACACAAGGTCAGTGATGAGTTCAAGATTAATTCCCTTTTGCTTCTGGAATTAAATGAAATAAATTCAATCTGGAATTCCCTGATGCTTCCACACTCTCGTCTAGGAATACATCATAGGAAACATTCTCAAGAAAGTGGTGTGACAGGGGGCTTCCCTGGTGGCGCAGTGGTTGAGAGTCCGCCTGCCGATGCAGGGGACACGGGTTCGTGCCCCGGCCGGGAAGATCCCACACGCCGTGGAGCGGCTGGGCCCGTGAGCCATGGCCGCTGAGCCTGCGCGTCTGGAGCCTGTGCTCCGCAACGGGAGAGGCCACAGCAGTGAGAGGCCCGCGTACCGCAAAAAAAAAAAAAAAAAAAGAAAGAAAGTGGTCTGACAACAACCTGGGCAAAATCTGAGCTAGTACCATTTAAAATCATAGACCCATCCAAGGAGAAAATTGCACTAACTGTTCACGCTGCGATCCAGGCTGGCATATCGGTGCAGGAGCTGCACCAGCTGTGACAGGTCTACCCGCCCTACCCCCCCTCTGCTGCCTCCCCTCCTCTCCTCTCCTCACATGTCGGTGCCCCTCTTCCCAGTAACTTCTACAAAAGTGAGCATGCCTCGCTATTCTTGGAGGTGGAACTTTTCATGTCTCTGTCAGATTGGCCAAGCAGACTTGCATATCCAGTTGGGAAAACTGTGGCAATTCCAAGAACAATTACTCTGTTATTCTTAAAACGTATAAGATACTACATACTTTCTTGGGGAATTTTGCCACTACTATTGCCATCAGCTCCCTAGGCCTTGGGTTATCTGGGCCAGGGGACATGTGCCACTACGCTGTACCTCCAGCCACTGGTCCCCCTCCACACTGCCTGGTCAGGCGTCCCTGCCACTTTGTCCCTTCCACAGGTACGAGCCCTGGCAGTGGGCTGGGCTGGGGCAGCAAGTGGCTAGAAGCAGCAGAGCAGCTAGCAGGGACTCGGGAGCCCATCATAGCAGTGTTCCAAGTACTCAAGGAGCTGAACAAATGCTAGCATCTCAGAGCCAAGGGAACTCCCATGTAACACCTTTGTATAGGAGTTTAAGGTCTAAGGTAAAAACATAGAAATATTTTTTTTAATGTAAAAACTGATGAGTGGTTTGTACTTCCTGAAGGCAGCAGACTCCAATCTTCCACTGCAAAGAGAAGCATGGAGTGAGCCAGGCAGGATTTTAATAATGCATGGCATTTGGGGGCAAAGGCTGGAGAAGAGAATGACCTCAGGGGACCACAGAATGAATGGGCCACTTCCCTAGACTGTAGGGGGACAACGTAGAGGGGTGTGGAGAAAAAGCTGAGAGGAGGAGCATAGCCTAGGGCTAGCCGATGGCCTCCCTAAAATTTATCACCTGCAAGTAAGATGGGATGACTTTGATACTTCACCAGTGTGTCTGATGCAAGGCCCTACCTGCGTGGGAGGGTATAGGGGCAGAACTGTCTGTGATCACCAACTTCCAGTCTTTGGAGGGAAAGATGTCATTCTTAAGATATCCAGTCAAGCCACTGTGGTCAGACAAGCACACGTGGCTTGTGTAGATAGCAGGACTGATCATTTGATATCAGAGCTGGGCTGCAATACAGAGAAGTAAGACCTACACATGCATCTAAAATATAAGGCAGGAAGGAAGTTCCATTCAAGAGGTGCAGTTAAAGCCTGTAGAAACTGAAAGAAAGCAAGCCCATCTAGTCAAGAGGCAGTGGAGGGTCATGAATTGGAATGGGGCATTGTGGTTCTGGGGCAAGGACACTTAATTGACCACCAGCTGTCCTGAGAATGGACAGTGGAGGGTGCTGGGTGGGGTGGTGGCATCTAGCCCCATGCTGCTCCAGCGGTGGACCAGCAGCATCAGCATCCCCTGGGCACTTATTAGAAACGCAGACTCTAAAACCCACCACAGACCTGCTGTAACAGAATCTGCATTTTCAGAAGACCCCCAGTGGTTCATAGGCACCATGAACTTGTAGACAAGCTGCCCTGGGTGCAGTATTCTCCACCCTGGTTGCACATTAGAATTGCCTGGCAATTCTGAAAAATAGCAGTGCACAAATGCACAGTCTCCACCCCAAAGATTTTGATTTCATTGGTCTGGGGCAGGACCAGGGCATCAAAGTTCAAAAAAAACCTTCCTGCATGGTTCTCATATTCAGCAAGCATTGAGAACCACAGCTGAGAGGGAGACTGTAAAGTAAAGAGAAAATCCTTGAGGACCGTGGAGCTTGGGTTCCCACCAAGACCCACAGGATCAAGCCTGGCTGGTCCAGGTGAGTGGGCTGCAGGGACATGTCCTCTCCATGGCAGGTGGGGCAGAGGGATCGGAGGACTCAGGCTCCTTGAGAGGTGGAGGGGGGTCAGTCTGCAGGTATGAATGGAGACACCTGGGCAGAAGCAAGTACGAGTAGAAATCTAAGAACTGACTGGACTGCAGTGGTTCTTGGACTTCAGCATGCATCAGAATCTCCCGGAGGGCTTATTAAAAGATGCTTTGTTGGCTTCCCTGGTGGCACAGTGGTTGAGAATCCGCCTGCCGATGCAGGGGCAACAGGTTCGTGCCCCGGTCCGGGAAGATTCCACATGCCGCGGAGCGGCTGGGCCCGTGAGCCATGGCCGCTGAGCCTGCGCGTCCGGAGCCTGTGCTCCACAACGGGAGAGGCCACAACAGGGAGAGGCCCGCGTACCACAAAAAAAAAAAAAAAAAAAAGGTGCTTTGTTGGACCACACCCCCAGAGTTTCTGATTTGGTCAGTCTGGGCTGGGGCCAAGAATGTGCATGCGAATTTGGTAGGACCCAGGGACACAAGGTGTGGAATGGTGGACAAGTCACTTGTATCTTCTTGCCCTCGGTTTCCTCATTGGTAAAATGTTTGGTCCAGATCATGGTTTTCTCAACTTAGGCACTAAGGCTGTCTTGGGCCTGAAAATTCTTTGTTGCAAGGATCTGTCTTGTGCGTTTCAGGATGTTTAGCTACATCCCTGGCCTCTACCCACTAGATGCAAGCAGCAACCTCCCCCCAAGTTGTGACAACAAACATGTCTCCATATGTGGCCAAATGTCCGCTGGGGAGGGCAGGTGCAAAATCACCCCCAGTTGAGGACACTGGTTTCTACATAGCTCTCCATTTTTGTTTGTTTTCTTAATGGGTGGAGAAAGCACCTTTTTTATTTCATGGAAACCTGTGTCTCTAAATTGTAACAAACATGATTATTTTCAGAGCAAAACAAATTTCTCTGAAATGGTCTATATTACATGAGGAGCTATGTGTGGCTGGCAGTGTTCCTACTGGTAGAAGGCCGTGTGGGGAAGTGACTAAAAGTATATGCTTTGGCCCCAGACTGCCTGATTTTAACTCAGGTTGCCCTGCTTACCAACTGTTAGACATCTGGCAAGTTTCATTTTTCTTTAACTTTTTATTTTGAATTTATTTTAGAATTGTAGGAAATCATAGAAAACCAATTACAGAAAAGTTGCAAAATAGTATAGAGTTCCCTCGTGCCTCCCCTAGTGCCTGCATCTTCCAGGACTGTAGCACAGTCTTCACTGCCTTCAGCCTCAGTTTCCCCATCTATGAAATGAGGATCCAGCCATCTCATACAGCTGTTGAAAGGTCTGAATGGGTTAATTCACATAAAATTCTCAGAAAAGTGCCTGATACATATCAAGTGCTCAGTAAATGGCAGTTATTATTTCGTTATTGTTCCCCATGGCAAAAGTGATGAGTCTTTAGTGGGGAAACGGACCCCCACGAGAGAGGAGTGTACCTGGCATCTTAGATACAGTCCGTACCTACCTGTATGTGCACCTCCACCAGGCTAGACTTCAGTTTAATCCGTATGATCCCAGTTCACCTGCTTCTACCCTCCCCCCACCCCACCGCCTCCTGAAGGACCTCCGGACTTTACCAGGCCCCCTGGACCCTGGGCACTGTTACAGTCCAGTGGCTTGTTCCGTGGACCTCAGCTGCTTCTAAGGCAGCAAGGAAATGCCAGGCAGACGGCCTCCTGTCCTGCGTGAGCCGGGCCATCAGAGGCTGCCATCAGCAGTGAGGCTCCAGCCTTAACTGCCTCCTCGAGTCTGTCCGACACTCTCCCTCAAGAACCCCTGCAGAATTTTACACAAAAGCACAGATGTCACAAGTCCCACAGTGCCTCACAGATTCTCGCTGAGCGTGAGGTGTCTGGGCCTCGGGGTGCAGAAGAGAGTGCTGAGTCAGAGCGAATGGCAGAAAGGGTCCCGGGCTCTGGCCTTAGCCCCAAGGTGTCAGAGCCATTTGCAAGTAGTAATGAAAGTCCCTTCCCCACTCCACCACAAGGGGAGAGCTCTGTGTATTTTACAGGTGGCAGGACCGGGGCGGAAGGAGAGACCCCAGCCTTCCCCACTCGCAGGCCTCGCAGGGTGATGAGGGTGGCGAGAGGCCCATGGCCCAGCAGTGCCACGAGTGCCACGGGAACCAGCAGAGCCCAAGCTGTTTGGCCAGCGTGCTGGGTGCTGGAGGCTGCCTCTGCCAGGACACACTGACATGCTGTGCGCGGAAAAGACGTGTCAGCCTCCAGCTAACTGCTGTGAGCTCAGACGCATTCTGTCATCAGAGCTTCACTTGGGAAAGCAGCTGAATCCCAACTGTGGACCCGCCAGGCATTCTGGCAGATACCGCCCTTCCAGGCACTGGAGAGAGCCTTGCCCGTGGTGGATGGTCCAGCTGCCTTCAGGCTCTCTTCCTCTCTCTCTCCTTCTCTCTCTCTGTCTCTGTCTGTCTGTGTGTCTGTCTCTCTGGTCCAGCTATCTCTATGTCTCTGTCTCTCTCCTTTATAAGTGTTCCAGCTTTAATTCTCTCTGTCTCTGTCTGTCTCTCTTCTTTCTTTTGTTTATGGTCCAGCTCTCTCTCTCTCCCTCCCTCTCCTTCTCTGTCTCTCTCTGTCTCTGTCTCTGGTATGTGGTCCAGTTGGCTCTCTGTCTCTCTCTTGTTTAAGATCCAACTGTTCCTCTCTCCTTCTCTCTTATATACACTCGAGCTGTTTTTCTCTGTGCTTCTCTCTCTCTCTCTCTCTCTCTCTCTGTCTGTCTGTCTTTCTGTCTCTGTCTCTCTCACTCACACACACACACACACGCATATCCCTGCAGCCCAACTCCACGGAACCCCTGACTATTCTAAACACCCTGATCACAGCTGATATGCATGAGCCTCATTCAAACCTTTGCGCCGGCCCCAGCTTCCCAGCTTTGCTCTCAAGAGCCCTGAGAGGCTAGAAATGCTCAGAGACATTCCAGGCCTGGCTGGACAAGTGAGCCCTTTTGTCTTCCCTCCTTCTGTTGCTGATCATTACCACACACGCTTTTCCAAAGCACCAGATGTTCATTTCTGTCTCTCCTTCCACTGCTATAAGTATGATCTAGAATCTAGATCTAACCAGGTCAACCTTCAGCTTATTAAATCCCCTCCGGCTCCAGACCACATTTAAGGAAAAGTCTAATCTCTTTAGAAAGGCACAAATAGCCCCTGGGGATCTGGCCCAGCCTCCCCTTGCTTTGTCTTCCCCTCCTCACCATATGCTCCATCCCTGTATCGCCTGTGTTTTCCAGGTTTGTTCCAGAGATGTAGACGGGGGAGTAGCCGAGAGGGTTAGATCCAGATGAGGACACACTGCAGTGATGGCGGCGGTCACATCAAGAGTTCCCATGTTAGCTGCTATTTTTGAGCGTTTTCTGTGTGCTAAACTCCTTGCGGACTTTATTTCATTTACTCCTAGAACAAGCCTAGTGGGTAGGTCCTAGTGTTCTCTCCATCATGTAGCAGCTAAGAGCCCAGGCTCCAGAATCCATGTGCCTGGATTCAGATGCAGACGCCAGCACTTAGCAGCTGTGTAGGGCTCAGCAAACTACTCCACCTCTTGGGATGATGGTACTAAAGAGCCCCCCACTCAGAGCATCCTGGTGAGGATCACATGACATAATACAGAACAATGCTCAAGACAGCGGTCAGTGTGGAGAGGACTGGCGGTCAGAGTTGTTTGCTGTTCACCCCCAACCTCTTAGGCACCATGTGATAAGCGTGGATATGGGGAGACGGGTGGCCAGATTTCTTTTGGACATTCACCCAGTGCCCATCGGTAAAGAGCCCAGGGCGCAGTGACCAGTCCTGTCCTTCCATGAAGCGGGGCCCAGAGCAAGTGTTTGTGTTGTGTGACCACAGGGTCCCAGCCTTAGCTACCACTCTGCCTCTGGTACGCAGAGGGAGCATTTTCCGATGACTTGTTCACCAGGTAAAAAGCATTCAAGATGCAATTCGACATAAGAAGCAGCGGTTCAACTTCCTTGGAGAGGAGATTAGCCTGAACCCTTCTGTGGGCATCTTCATCACCATGAACCCAGGCTACGCTGGCCGCACGGAGCTGCCGGAAAACCTCAAGGCCCTGTTCAGGTGAGCGTCTGCTCTGCCCCGTGCAAGGGCCCCAGAGAGAAGCTTCTTTTATTTCTTCCACTGAAAATGTATGACATATATATTAAAAGAAATGTGGAACATATAAAAAGGTAGATTTTACAAAACCACGTTTAATGCCATCACCAGTAAAATTATTTTTTGCTTAATTGTGTTCTTTTCTTTACAGGCATATAAAATCATGCATTTTTAGTCTACGTGTGTGGTCAACACACAGTTTTGTATTGTTTTGTTTCTTCATTTCATAGTCTATCATAATCCTGTCATAAATGCTTTCTTCTTCTGTTAGGTATTCTTAAGAAATCTCATTTCATGACTGCATTTTATTCTGTCAAATGCATGGTCCACAATGTAGTTAAATAGTCCACAGTAGTTAAATATAACAGTTAAAATAAATGTATTCATCATGGTATAATATACATAAGTATTTTTTTGTATGCATGATTATTTTCTTTGGCTAGCTTCCCAGGAATGGAATCACTGAATTAACAGGGAGGAACATTTTTAAGGCTCTTGATACACATTACCAAATTGCTTTCTACAAAGAGCTGTGCTGAATGACCCTCTCACAGGTGATACATGATAGCACCTCTTTTATTTTACCTTTGCCACCAGTGGATATTGCCACGCTTTTCAATCTTCTCTATTGAGGTAAGAAAACACAAAAGCATTTCCTAGTAGGGGCTGGAGTCTTCGTTCTTTTTTCAGGAAAGAGAAGTCAGCCCAACAAAGAGAAAGCTGAAAGATCCTTCATGGCTTCTGATTGTCTGTCTACTGAACTGGTACCCGAGAGAGAGGCTGTGAGAGCGAAAACAAAGCTGTCTGTCTCGTCTTTGGACTGAGACCCAGCGCTCTCTTTTGCGGACATGGATGCCCAGGAGGCCACTGGAAAGCTCCCTGTGTCCTTCAGTCCCTCACTTTCACTGCTCCAGGGGTGGGGCGGTACCTCCTCCTTCAGGCAGGTCCCCACCTTAACCAAGAATGTCAGCAGGCTGTGGGAACTGGTGCCACAGAGTACTATACTGATCACTATTTGCTTATGCAAAGTATTTATTAAATAAACTGTGAGCTATGAACAATACCGGACAGGGGTTATCACCCAGATAAGAATTATTCCTTACATTTTTTTCCCCTGAATTTAAAGGGAACATATAACCATAGAAGAAAATTTGGGGGAAAAACAGAAAAGTACTTGTAAAAATAATAAATACAAACATCTACTTTCACATTTAACTCTCACAAAAACCCTATGAGGTAGATACTATTAGGATCCCCCTTTGAACTGTGAGAAAACAGATTCAGCAGATTTCCCAGGGTTACTAAGGTTAGCTAGTAACCCAATTAGTAACTTAATTAGTAAGCAGCAGAACTAGAGTTTGAACCTAGGCAGTCTGATTCCAGACTCTGCTCCGCCCACCCCAGTCCTATCATCCAGAGAAAGTCAGTGTGACCCCTTGCCACCTGCCTTCCAGTATTGTGGGCGCAGAGTATTTCTTTTTCAAACTTGGAATCAGACTCTATAGAGTTTAGTACCCTGCCTTCATTAATTAATGTTTTCCTGTGTCATTGAATAGTTTTTCTTCTACAGCATTATTTTTCACAGCTGAATTGCACTCCGTTGTATGGATGCATATTTAACCTTATTTTAGGTTACAAATTAATTTTGAGAATCTAAGTATTTCATGCTCCTTTGAATTTGAATGAAATTTAATATAAAGGAAAAATGTACTTGAATGATATGTTTTTGAAAATTTTATATCAGTGTAGGGAAAATGCAATTAAAGAAACATAACAACTTTAGTCTCCTATCACATACCTAATGAATTAATTTTAAAATTAACTAATTTTAAAATAAAATGTTTCTAGACCTAGAGGGGGAAAAATCACAGTAAATCCTTATATAGAGACAAAAATCCCCTTCTATGTTCTCATATTTGCCATTTTGTGGCAAAGTGGGGTTCATAGGTGCCTACTTCAGACCTTAGCATTAGGTATTGACATTTGTATGCAAATAAGCATAGAATAAGTTTGACCATCTAGACTTAGAGGAGACAAGTTTTGAGGAGAAGAAATAGATTCTCATTTTTGTGCAGATAACAAGAGAGACTCTATTCCTCAACCTTAGCCCCTAATCTATGATAGAAGATCACTAATTGGTAATCTACTAATTACTCAGGCTTTACTAATCTGTGCCTTGTATAAGGCACACTGGACCCAAGTTACAAGACTTGCATTGTAGCCCCACCTCTGTCCCCATCTGCTCACATCATCCATCACCTTGAGCAAGAGAGTTTACTCCCTTTATCCTTACTAACTCATCTTAACATTAAAAGTATTCAATGAAATAATTGCTAAGGTCTCAGTTTTCACACTCACACATGCCTCCGTCCGTGATCTCAGCCAGTGTCTCTTGTCTTACAAGCTCCCCTCCATTGCGTGGTTGGGACTGTCTCAGCCCTCTGTCTCCCTTACACAGGCCTTGTGCGATGGTCGTTCCAGACTTTGAGTTGATCTGTGAAATCATGCTTGTGGCAGAAGGATTCATTGAAGCACGGTCACTAGCCAGGAAGTTCATCACCCTTTACAAGTTGTGCAAAGAGCTTCTCTCCAAACAGGTACAATCCCTGGTTAGATCAGGCGACCAGTTGTGTGTGACTGTCCCAGCTCTGGACGGGTTCTGGGGCCAGTGTGTTAGGGAAACATTAGAACCTTCTCATAGAGAGTCACTGTGCCCATAAGCATATTAAACACTCTAGACACATCTATAATAAAGATTCATGTTCATTTTCTTAGCCCAGCATTAATTAAAAACAAAAAACGATTTAGCCACAGAACTCCCTTTTTAGTAGAATACTTAGCAGCACCTCATAGATCACCAGTGTCCCATGAGAAACATGGCAGTGGTGAATGGAAGCCCTTGGAGGGAGTGGTCTGTACCTGAAGGAACAAGAGACGGGAGGAAGGTTGGGGACAGAGAGTCAGGCAGTAAGCAGTGCCACACTGCTCATTGCTGCTGCTCCTTAAGTGTGGCTTCTGCCCAGGGCTGGTCCCCTTCCAGAAGAGACCTTACAACATGACCCAGAGCCTCCAAGGTTTATGCCTTAGATGGAGAATTTCTTGGTGTCACGGACAGCCAATCAAGCTTCCTGGGCGTTCCCAATGAGTTTCTCTTTCCTTTGGGGTGTTTACTTGGATCACCTTTGCTGCCACAAAGTGAGCTCTCTCAGTCCTGTGAAATCTGTCCAAAATGGATTTAGTAAAAAAAAAAAAAAAAGAAAGAAGCCACCTCCCCTGTTTTCTCAACACTTCCCAGGCCCTGGCTCACTGCATCCTCTCTGTCGGTTCTCAGCCACCATTGGCTTCAGCCCAGTGACTCACTTTCCCGTCTCGATCCCAGACTTCTCTGTTGAGCTCCAAGCCTGTATATTCAGTGGTCTATGCCACAGGTCCCCTGATTGTCTAAAATGCACCTCCAGCTCAGTATCTAAAGCCAGTGGTCCTGCCAGCTCCACCACAGGCCCACTGATGCATTCAGGGCTTCAGGAGAAAAATCTCTTACTCACTTGCTGATTCTGGAAGCCTGGAGTTATCCTTGACACCTTCCTCTTCCTCAGCCCCACATCTAATCATGAATGAACAGCTGTTCTTTCTACCCTGTGGATATTTCTCAAATACTTCTTATTTTCTTTCTACCACTTTTGTTGCAAGCACCCACGTCTCTTGCTTGGAAGTTCCTCTCCTCTCTACTAGTTTCTCTGCCTCTACTCTAGTTCTTCATGTTTGTTCTTTAGCCACCAGCTGGAGGGGTCATTTAGAAATGGTCCTCACTGTACTTAGGATAAAGACCAGCGTCCTTATCACTGTCTGCAAAAGACCACGTGCGGCCCTGTCTCCTGCCTCTTCTGAGGCGCCAGGTCACAGCCCTCCCCGGGGTGTGCTCCTGCACCTACGCTGCTCTTTGAGTTCAGTGTACGATGAAGGCGAAGGACACAGTGGCTGCGCCTGGGCTAAGGATCAGACTTCCCTGAAGAAACAATATCAAGGAAGACCTGAGGGGACTTCCCTGGTGGCACAGTGGTTAAGAATCTGCCTGCCAATGCAGGGGACACGGGTTCGAGCCCTGGTCCGAGAAGATCCCACATGCCATGAAGCAGCTAAGCCTGTGTGCCACAACTGCTGAGCCTGCACTCTAGAGCCCGTGAGCCTCAACTACTGAGCCTCTGCTCTAGAGCCCCAGAGCCACCACTACTGAGCCCGCGTGCCACAACTACTGAAGCCTGCGCACCTAGAGCCCGTGCTGTGCAACAAGAGAAGCCACCACAATGAGAAGCCCGCGCACCACAACGAAGAGTAGCCCCCACTCGCCTCAGCTAGAGAAAGCCCGAGTGCAGCAATGAAGACCCAATGTAGCCAAAAATAAATAAATAAATAAAAAGTTGAAAGAAAAGGAAGATCTGGGATCCAGTCAAGCACAGATGAGGAAGAAGTGCAGTCAAGGCCAGAAGGAACGGGTTGTCCCAGCCTCAGGAGTGGGGTCCTGAGTCAGTTTTATGTTTCTGCATTCCTTGCACACTGAATTGTCCTCTGTAGCATGCATCACAGCTCTAATTAAATAACGACCTGCTGTGAAGCAATTAGCAGAGCTGGGACTTGAACCGAGGTCTGTCTGAGCTCAGAGTCTGTGCTCTGAACTGCACGCTCCACCCCTTCCTCACCACTCCACTCCAAGCCCTGGTGTCAGCAGTATGCTCCACCCTCCCACGAGCCTACTCTCAGAACTTGTGACCTCTGGGTTCCTCCTTTGACAAAAATTTTAAGGAACTTTTTTTTTTCTCCTTTTCTCAGAGTTTGAAGGCCTCTTTGAGGCAAGTATGCTCACCTTCGGCCATCTCGGGAGAGATGGAGTAGCCAGATAGGTTTGGAAGCGGTCTGTTTAACCTCCCTGACCCCCAGCCCCCCATATGCTCTTTGTCTGCTTTGTCGTCGTAACAGCCAGAAAAGTAACTAATGTCAGACCAGGAACTAGGATCCTGGATCATGATCTACTATGTCGTTAATCTTTTCCTTTGCCTCTGCCTTGGCTTCAAAAGTGACCTAGTACTGGTGTACTATCTAATTCTGCAGACACTAGCCCGAGCCCGTGGGGTTGTGCATCCCAGCAGCTCTCGTCTAACCCTGCTGCCTTCCCGCAGGATCACTATGACTGGGGCCTGAGGGCCATCAAGTCTGTGCTGGTGGTGGCGGGATCCCTGAAGCGAGGGGATCCTGACCGGCCCGAGGACCAGGTCCTGATGCGCTCCCTGAGAGACTTCAACGTCCCCAAGATTGTGACAGACGACATACCCGTGTTCATGGGCCTGATCGGGGACCTGTTTCCTGCCCTGAATGTCCCTCGGAGGAGAGACCTCAACTTCGAAACTTTGGTTAGGAAGGCCGTGGTGGAGCTGAAGCTGCAGGCTGAGGACAACTTTGTGCTCAAGGTACAGGGTTTTCCCTCCCAACATTTTTTTGTCTCTTAATTCTTCTCTTGGACAATGGATTATACTTCATCCTTAATCCAAAATGTAGCTTTAGAGGTACAGATACTTACCGACTTTGCGATGACTCAGTACATCTCAGTAGCTCTTTACTGGGGCATCCACAGTGTGGAATGTGTGATGAGGAATGCAAAAGAAGGACAAATCCCCTACCGTCAGGGGGCTCCCATTCTCATGAGAGGAATGAGACACAGGCTTTGCTATAGCACATGTTCCTTTCATGTGAATTACTTCATGCACCATTATACAGGAATGACAGTCAGGTAAAGGGGAAGCTGTGTTGGTTCATATGCATTTTTCTGATCTTGAAAATGCTTTGAAGTGATCAGGGGCAAACTTTACACAATTAAAGAAAAACCTGAGGGTGGTAGATAGAATAATTCCTCCCCCTGTCCCACCAAAGATGTCCACAACCTAATCCCCAGAACCTGTGAACGTGTTACATTATGTGGCAAGGGGGGATTAAGGTCACAGATGGCGTTAAGGTTGCTAATCAGCTGACCGGGCTGTGGGGAGATGATCCGGGTTTATCCAGGTGGCCCAGTATAATCACGACGGTCTTTCTGAGTGAAAGAGGGAGACAGAGAGTGTCAGTGACCCCATGGAGGAAGACTCAACCAGCCACTGCTGGTTTTGAGGGTGGAGGACGGGGCCATGAGCCAGGGAGTGTGGGCAGCCCCTAGACGCTAGAAAAGGCAAGAGAACTGAACCCCCCACACACACACAGAGCTTTCAGAAGGAATCAGCCCTCAACACCTTGATTTGAGCCCAGTAAGACTTCTGACCACCCAAACTGTAAGATAATAAATTTGTGTCATTTTAGGACATTAAGTCTGCAGTAACTTGTTACAGCCATAGAAAATGAATACGTTTAGCAATAGACATAGACTTTATTTTATTTTATTTTTTTTTTGCGGTATGCGGGCCTCTCACTGTTGTGGCCTCTCCCGTTGCGGAGCACAGGCTCCCGACCCGCAGGCTCAGCGGCCATGGCTCACGGGCCTAGCCTCTCCGCGGCATGTGGGATCTTCCCGGATCGGGGCACGAACCCGTATCCCCTGCATCGGCAGGCGGACTCTCAACCACTGCGCCACCAGGGAAGCCCTAGACATAGACTTTAAGAAAGAAAACCTGAAACTGTAGTGCAAGTATAGCTAGTCTCATGGCTGTAGGAGCCATGGAGGTTTGCGCTGTTTTCTGGGGAGGCTTAGGGTGGGTGAAGTCACTTCCTCATGGGTTAAAACAGTGGATTAGTGAAGAAGGCTCCATCTACATCTGATCTTTAGTTCTTTATCCGAAATTCATACACCCATGATCTACCTCTTGAAAAAAGAAGCACAGGCCCGCAGATTTAAGGTTTCAGAGGATAGACGGACATGAGGTAGGTTGCAAATGCTCTAGTGACTTCACTGTGCTAGTGTTTTTATTGGGATTAGGATGCATTGTTGAGCTTTGAGGGCTTCGGATACAACATTCTGTACATTTTGAGTGGTCTGCGCAATCTTGTTTTTCCATGAGTCTGTTTGCAGAAGGTAACATTTTTAGGATGTATCGGTGTTATTACAATAGAAGTGCCTGCACACAAATAACTAAACCTGGAAGGAGGATGTGACAGGTGCCACAAGAGAGGGTCCTGGAATACAGGGATAAGGACAGAATTTTTTTTCCTGTACTATTACCTCTCCAGGATATGCCACCAAGCTGCTTTACAGGAGAGAAAGTGCTCCCCCTTGAGGAACTTACAGACTGGGGGCTGGCTCCTTCTCCACTCCAGGTGGGGTTTCTAGCACACAGTACTTGCATTGATTGAGATTAAGCTCTGGCTACAGATAAACAGAACTGGTGTCTGCTTTCATTTCTGAGATTACATTTTACAGAAGAGAGCAAAGCATTACCTGGTCCTTTGCAGCTGTGACTGGTTTTGCCCATGGAGCAATCCCCACTCCCAACTTCTCTCAAGTTTGGTAGATAGACTTTTTAAAGGTAGAGATGGGCAGGTTGGCCTCCCAGATAGAGGGAAGAGGGTCAGCCGAGGGCAGACGGGGAGACATAGAGATTGTATAAGCCACAGCAAGAAGTCCAGTGTGGCTAGAGAAAACGGTATTGGGGTGGGGGTGGGGGAGCAATAGGACCTGAAAGATAATAGGCGGCCGTGTTATAGAGGGCTTTGGATGCCAGATGAGGGGCTTCCTCTGAAAGGCTCTGATCCTGAGGGGCACCCTCACCCCAGAGATGAGTTAATCTGATGAGGCTCCTAGGATGCAGGCACTAAGGCTGACATTTTAGAATCAGGACAGTCCATGTCTTCCCAGCCTCTCTGAGAGTCTGCTAAGGCAAGCGACCCTCCTTCTCCATTTTCTGCACTTTTTTCTGCTCAGAATCTCACTCTTTCTTTCTATTTATTTGTCAGTTGCCCCACATTGTTTCCTTCTTTTTCTTCCCTTTGTTTCGTAACCACTTTCTGCTCCTCTGATAAGACAGATGCCATCTACTAAAGGTTCTTGCAGTAGATGATGTTTTCTACCCACTTTTCATATACACTGTCCACTTGAACTGTTTTCTTTGAAATATAGTTGATTTACAGTGTTGTCTAATTTCTTCTGTATAGCACAGTACACTTGAACTTTTTAAAGTTAATTCATCAAAAACCTCTAGGGAAGCTCTGGTTTGAGAAGACATCCTGCAATCTTTTAAAAGTGATAATATAACTTAAAAAATAAAAAGGAATAAGCCCATAAAAGTATGAAAACTGGGAAGGGGATATAAGAATAGATTTCTGGAAAGATGGGAAGAGGATGAAAGCAGGTTAACAGATCAAACAGAGCAGGGGGGCTGCAGGCTCAAATATGCTTAGAAAGGGCTTCAGGGGAAGAGGAGCCAGGAGGTGGCCAGTCTGCCAAGCAGAACCCTGGAGAAGCTCAGGGCTTGGACTAGGCAGTGAAGGAGGGCAGGGGTGGGGAAGAGGACTGAGAACACGGGGTGGGGGGCGCCTTAAGCTGGTGGGGGAGGGCATTAACTCTGTTTACCCAATCATTGTACCACTTAGCTCCCCACACTCTCCTCCAGCTCCCGCTTCTAGGCCCAGGTTCCCAAGAATGCGGACCATGCACAGCCAAGCATGTAACTGCAGCCAGAAAGAAAAGTCTAAGGGAATTTAATAAACTCTTTAGGAGGGAAACTGTGACTGCTCTAAGGGTTTGAAGCCCATACATTCTGTTTGGGCTCCTCGGCCTGAAGGCCAGCACCTGCTCACTCACCCACAAGTAGAAGAATAAAGACAAAGGCCAAGATCTGACCCGGAGCACAGACCTCCCTCTCAGTTCTCCCTGCCTGGAAGGAGACCTGCATGTCAAACCGCAGACAGCACCCACCCCAGCCTCCTAGAAAACACAGTGCAGCTCTCCATTTAAACCTGAGGCTCACCAGATACTGGAGACAATCAACAACATAAGAGGCAGACAGACTGACAGACACCCACACACAAACGCACATACACACGTAGCAACTGACTCCAGGGGAAGTTAGGAAGAGAACGTTTTAAAGTCCTAATTAGTATCCTTAACGAAAATAAAGAAAACAAGATCCATAAAACAAGAATGAGATGCTATCAAAAAATTAAAAGAACTATTGGAGAATTGTAAAGAGCTCTTTGAAATGTAAAATTCAATGCGAGGATTGGAAGGTAAAATCAAGGAAATCTACCAGGATGAAACTATATATATATGTATGTATGTGTATAACAAAGTATAATATATATACTACACACACAAAGAGAGGCAGATAGTGTGAGAGTCAAGGTGACACATAGAGGATTGATCTGGGTTACGTAACGTGTTGCCAACGGGAATTCTAGAAAGAGAGCACTTGCAGAACCGGACAAACGTGTGTCCAGATTGGATGGGCTCAGTCAGTACTGAACAGAGTGGATTTCAGTGCACTTATACCAAGACACATCATAGTGGAATTTCAGAAGTCAAGGGTCACCAGAAAAAAATAAAAGTTTCCTGGCTGGGTGACAGATTGAGAAGGTGGTACACGTGACCCAGGAAGGAATGAAATTCAGGATGACATCAGAACCTCTCATCAGCAATATCAGATAGTAGAGGACAAGGAAACCATTCCTTCAAAGTTCTGAGGGGAAATGATCTCAAAACTAATTACGTACCAAATTATCATTCAGGATATTTTCAAAGAGTTACAAATTTTACTATGTATGCATCCTATTTGATTAAGTTACTTGAGGACATACTATAGCAAAACAAGGATGAAAAACAAGAAAAATATCATGGGATTCAAAAATTTAAGAATCAAATAAAGGAAGTCCTTGAATTATAGCTATTAGTAGGCCTAGAAAGCAACCAATCCAAATCAAGTCAGGAAGTCCATGGTCTCTAAGAAAAAGGACCTGAAAAGTAGATATATTCACAGGAAGAATAGATAAACAAGATGAAATGTCTCATGTGTTTTATTGAAATTCTCAGTTATGAGAACTAAGGCATATGTCTGTCTTAACAAAGAAAAAGGAAAGAAATTAAAAACACTAAGAGAAAAAGGATTTTTTAAAAGTAAGTGTGAACCTGATATTGATCAATATATAGAGTGTAAGAAAAGAGTATCTATTTGACCTTGAATTGATGCTCAGAACATCCTCTGTCAAGTAATGACACAAGGCCCACAGAGAACGTTATGTATTCCAGGCAACTGCTTTCTTCTGTAGTGAAAAATATCTACAATTGTAAAAATCTAAGCCGCTATTTGTCTTCAACTCTTAGAATCATGGAAAATAGAGAAGGTCTAAATCTAAGAATGAAACAGAATGTAAATATTATCAAACATGGCAATGTAAGAGTATAATGTGTCTGGCAGAAGATAGGAGATGGAAAAGAGAAGAAAAGGTAAAAGGAAGAATAGTGATACATATATATTTACCTTACAAAAGATACTGTCAAAAGTTGATGGATTAATCACAGTCAAAGTAGAAATAACCCACTCATCAGTTGATAAATGGACAAACAAAATGTGGTATACCTATGTAATGGAATTTCATTCAGCTGTAAAGAGGAATGAAGTACTGGTACATGCTACAGCATAGATGAGCCTTGAAAACATTGTAAGTGAAAGAGGTCATTTCATTTTCTGAAATGCCCAGAATAGTCAAATTTATAGAGGCAGAATGTGTATCAGGGGCTGCACAGGGATGAATTAGGGGTAGGGATGGGGAGTGACTACTGATGGGTCTGGTTTTTCCTTTTGGGTTGATGAAAATGTTCTAAAATTGTATCATGGTGATGGTTGTATAATCCTGTGAATATGCTAAAAGCCACTGGAAAAAGGTGAATTTTATGGTATGTGAATTATGTCTCAATACAGCTGTTGAACAAAAAGAAGTTGATGGAACTAGAAAGCAATTTTAAGTCTTCCTGATATCAGGGAATCAGTCAGTAGTAGTTCACGGAAAAAAAAAAACAACCTAGGTTTATAATACAGTCTCCATTCAGTAGCCAGAGCACCATCCCCTGCCACCACCTCTCCTGTTCTCTGCCCCACCCCACCGCCCTCCTCCATTTTAATGCAATACCCTCAGGTCAGTTTCATGCTTAAAATTTTCCAAATGCTTTCTGTTGTACTCAGAATAAAATTCCAAGTATCAATTTCTGCATATCTGCCCCCTGCTTACCTCTCTTATCTCATCTTATACTGCTCCCTCTTGCTTTTTACATTTTTTTTATTTTTTATTTTTCTGTTCTCTGAGCCCTCCAAGCTTGCTGCTGAACTTAAGGCTTTTGCACTCACTGTCACTCTACCTGGAATGCTCTACCACTGGTCTGCCCATGGCTGACTCTTTTTCATTCATATGTTAGCTTAGATGTCAGCTCCTCAGAGACCCTTCCTGATCACTTCCCTCAGTTTTATCTGGGAAGATCCTCCATTGAGTCCCTGAAAGCTGAAAACAAGAGCCAGGATTGAGAATCTCTTTTGGGTGATTTGGGGGTTTGAATCAGAGGAACAGCAATAGCTTGGGATGGAGGAGAAAAAGATATTGATGCTATGGAAAGCAAAACTCAGTATCCCAATAAATTATCCTTCCACAACGGAAGCTAATTGTCTTTTTCCCCAAAGAGCCATTTATCAGCTCCCTTTATATTACTCTCTTCTTATCAGTGGTACCACTCTCCTAATTCCCTTGTTGTACAATTCTGGAATTCTTTTTAACATTCTTGTCAATTAAATTTTTAAAATATAGGAGTCATTTTAAATTAATTAATTTGCTTTACTTTTTAAAAATTTTATTGAAGTATAGTTGATTTACAATGTCGTGTTAGTTTCAGGTGTACAGAACAGTGATTCAGATACATATATCTGAATATATATATATATATATATATATATATATATATACTCTCTCAGATTCTTTTCCCTTATAAGCGGTTATAAAATACTGAGTATAGTTCCCTGTGCTATACAATAGGTCCTTGTTGGTTATCTGTTTTATATATAATAGTGTAATTTTTTTAATGTAGAATAAATAAAATGTTTGGGGAAAAAACTTTCTGTTGTCCCACTACCCTGTCAACATTTTAGCACATTTCCTCTTCAGTTCACTTTCCTCAGCTATTAAGGATTTATAGTATAAAGTATGAGGAAACCTGATCTACATTAAAATTCAAATGTTTTAGTTCATGACATGCAACACCTTTCCTGATAGGGGTCATCCAACCTTTCCAGCCATCCTTCACATTTTAAAAAAAAATTATTTATTTGTTTGTCTGTTTGCTTGTTTTTGGCTGCATTGGGGTCTTCATTGCTGTGCGCGGGCTTTCTCTAGTTGCAGCGAGCAGGGACTACTCTTCGTTGTGGTACACAGGCTTCTCATTGCAGTGGCTTCTCTTGTGGAGCACGGGCTCTAGGCATGCGGGCTTCAGTAGTTGTGGCTCATGGACTTAGTTGCTCCGTGGCATGCGGGATCTTCCTGGAACAGGGCTGAACCTGTGTCCCCTGCATTGGCAGGTGGATTCTTAGCACTGTGTCACCAGGGAAGTCCCCATCCTTCACATTTCCAGCAAATATTTCTTCAGCACTTGGTCTCTGCCAGATTCTCTGCTAGACACTGAAAATAGAGAAATATCAATAAAAGCCCTGTCCTGCCTGCCTTCGAGTAGCTGATAATCTAGTAGGCAGACAGAAAAGTAACCATTGCAATATTGGTAAGTGCTAGGATGCAGGATGTAGGTGTGGGACACCTACCCCAGGCTGCAGGGTGTGTAGGGGCTGGCCAGAAGAAGGCAGGAGACGGGATCACTTCTGAACAGAAGGCACAGTGTGTTAAAGGCCCAGGCACAGGAAAGAGAATCATTAAAGAGCTCCAAGAAATTGTCTACCTGGTATGTGTGTGCTGAGGGATGAGAGATAAAACTGGAAGCTGTTTTGGGCCAAGGTGCAAAAGGACCTTGTAAACCAGTGTAGGAATTTGGGATTTCATCACTAAAACTATGGAGAACCACTGAAGGGACAACGTGATGGCAGTGACTTGATCAGATTTTCATTCCAGTAAGTGTACAACAGTGTAGAAAGGTGATCCTGGAGGCAAACTAGAACAAGAGTGATGATACCTTCAATTGTATCATTGTCCTCAAGGAGCTCCTTGACTCCAGCCTCATCAAACCATCTGGCCAACCATGTCATGCTCTGTCACACCACAAGCCTTTGTTTGTGCTGTTTCCTCTGCCTGGAATATCCTTCCTGTTCATCTTCTTGGCAAACTCCTACTCATCCCTGAAGCCCCAGTTCAAATGCCCCCTTCTCTGTGAAGCCTTTTGTGTTCCATTTATCTGTACAAAATCAATTGTTTCTTCCTGTCTTCTCCCATAGCTCTTAATAAATACATCAGCTATAGCATTATCACCTTACATGATAATAATTTGTCAACATGACTTGCTTCTCCATCAGTCTGTGAGATGATGGAGGGCCGGAGAGTCATCTCTGAATCTCCCTCACCAGGCACACTCCCTAGCATTTTGTTGTGACTAATAATTATAGGATGGAATGATGAATAAGTGAGTAAATGAATCATGTTGCCCCTACATTTACGACCCCATCACATCTTGGGGGGAATAACCCTTCCTGTGTTGACCTCAGGTCTCACTTCAGATACCAGTCTGGCTCACAGAAGAGCAGTTGGGACGTGGGCGAGTGACAGGCTGGTCACTCTGGCTGAATTCCATGTCTCCCAGGTGGTCCAGCTGGAGGAGCTTCTGGCTGTGCGGCACTCCGTGTTCGTGGTGGGCAGCGCGGGAACTGGCAAGTCGCAGGTGCTGAGGTCCTTGCACAAGACCTACCAGATCATGAAACGCCGCCCCGTCTGGACTGACCTCAACCCCAAAGCAGTCACCAGCGATGAACTCTTTGGCATCATCAATCCGGCCACACGAGAATGGAAGGATGGTGAGAGCAGGATACGACTAACTCATCCCCTTAGGCAGAAGAGAATGCAGTAGGGTGAATGCAGAGGAGGGAACATTGGGCTGATCTGTATCGGGTTAGAAAAGAAGGTGGAAAGAATCAAAGAAAGGAAACCGATTTTGGCTTGGAGGGGAACCTCAGCCCTTGGGATAGTCTCTTTCCTTGGGGACTCTTCAGCTGCCTCTTGAGAGAGGGCCCTTAAAAAGGATAAAGCAAGGCAGGCATTCTCAGGTACAGTTTCGTGATTCTGGAACGCAAGTCATGGAGTCTTTATGTTGCCTGGCAGAGGGTCTAAGACGTGGGTAGGATAGGGAAACCCACCACTCATTCTGAAAGGAACAGTTCAGTCTAGCATCCCTCAGAGGGTACCTCCCTATCAGCACCGCCCCAGGAGTGATGGGGAAGCTGCTACAGAAAACTCATCTCAGGAGGATCCTAGAACCACAGTCCCTTCCACAGCAAACCCATGCTCACTCAGTGCTGACCTCAGCCTCACCTTCAAAGAATTAAAAATCACTGGTAGATGTTGGAAAGTGTCTGCTGTCACTGGGAGAGAGCAGAAGAGAAAATGGAGAAAACTCTCTATGAGCTGATAGGACCTCTTTCTAAAACAAATGTGGCTTCTGGAATGAGGAAATCTCAGCTCCATCCTAACACCCCAATGTTAGTAGTCATCCCAATCAGGGTCAAACTGCCTGGACTCCTCTAATTTAGGACCTTCCATCAGAGGCCTACAACAGTGGGATTTAATGAGCAGCCTCTCTAATTTTTATTTCACTATTAATGAGGCTTAATATACTTTCCTTCTTATTGGTCTTAGTAATTGGCTCTTTTGTAATTTTATTCCTCCTTATGATTTTCTTATCAGTTTGTAAGAATTGTTTTATATACCAAAGACATTAACCCTGTATCTGTTATATTCACCACTAATGGTTTTTCGCTGTCTGCCATTTGTCTACAGACACTTCATGGCATGTTTACCATGCACTTTTTAAGAAGGAAATATGTCTGTCTAGTCTTTTTAGCACCTGAAATTCCTATTTGGTTTATAACTCTTTCTAACTTTAAGCTATATAGTATCATAAATTTGGTCTAAAAGGTTCTTTTCACATTAACATTTTTTATTCATCTAGAATTTATTTTGGGGCTTAGTATGAGGTAAGGTAGAAAATCAACTTTATTTCCTTCCAGATGGATAATTGATTGTGACAGCACCATTTATTAAGTAAACTGTCCTTTCCCTCTTAATTTAAATTGTCATATATGCAGTTGTCCCTTGGTATCCATGAGGGATTGGTTCCAGGAACTCCTATGGATACCAAAATCCATGGATGCTCAAGACCTCATATAAAATGGCATTGTATTTGCATTGTCCTATGCACATCCTCCCATATACTTTAAATCATCTCTAGATTACTAATAACACCTAATACAATGTAAATGTTGTATAAATAGTTGCAAGTGTAAATGCTATATAAACAGTTGCTAGTGTGTGGCAAATTCAAGTTTGTTTTTTGGAACTTTCTAGAATTGTTTTTTTTCTGAATATTTTCGATCCATGGCTGGTTGAATCCACGGATGCGAAACTCGCAGATACAGAGGGCCAATTGTATTGACATCTGATTCTGGGTTTTCTGTTTTGTTCCACTCACCTGTTTATCTAATCCTATACTAATGTCATTCTATCTGGGTTATAATCATTTTGTATCATTTTCATGTCTGATGAGGTAAATCCGTCCTCGATATTTTTCTGTAATTTCTCGGCTAGTCTTAGGCACTTCTTATTCCATATTAAATTTAAGCTCACATAATATTCAAATTTTAAACAGTGTTGGAATTTTAATTAAAGTTTTATTAAACATACACATTAAATATGGAGAAATTGAAAAAGATTTATAATAATCATAAATCTGTATTCACTAAATGAGAACTTTCAAGTAAGTGGAATATAACTCTTTAAAACATTTTAAGAGAACTTGATAAAAGTAGACATATAGTGGATTATATTAATACACCTTTTTCAAAATTAGAAAGATTCAGTAGACAGAAAAATAAGTATAGACATAGAAGAATTAGGAAATGCATCCATTTCCTAATAGAACTTTGCATCTTGTAAATAGAAAATATTCCTTTCTTGGTAGGCTCATGGAACATTTCCAAAAAATTAAAGTTTAGTTGGGCACAGAAGAAATTGTAATGAATTCAAAAGTATCAATTTTCACACCACATTGTTTGAAACTAATACAATAGAATTAGAAACAAATAGCAAGAAAATGACCAAAAATAATTTTACTATTTGCAATCAAGAAACAGTAAGCCCTGGATTAAAGGGAAAATTAAATTGCAACCCCTCTTGGAAGCAATATAAAGAAGAATACTTCATACAGAAACCTCTGGGACACATCTAAAGCCAAAAAGGAAAAACTCAACTCTAAATAATTACAGAAGGTAGGCTAGAAATAAAGGAAATCAGTATCCATCCTAAGAAATTATTCAAAGAGTAATAAACTAAACCTGAAGAAAACTGGGAAGAAACCAATACAGATAAAAGCTGAAATTAGTGGGAAGGAACAAAAAAATATAGGAAGGATAAATAAATATAAATACTGGTTCTTTGTAAAGACCAATAAGTCCATTGTGAGCATGATTAATGGGGGAAAGAGAGAGTAAAAGTATGTAAGATTAGGAATTAGAAAGAAGATATAACAGTAGATATAGACAAGATTAAAATGGAAGAGACATATATGATACATATTCGAAAAACTAGAAGAAATAGATGATCCACTAGCAAAATATAATTTTAACAAAATTTGCTCAATAAGAACTAACACAACATTGTAAAGCAACTATACTCCAATAAAAACTTATTGGAAAAAACAAGAATTAAAAAATTTACTCAATAAGAAGTAGAAAAAGTAATGAAAAGGAAAATTTTAACATAGTAGCTGAATAAAATAAAGATAATTCCAAAATCATAAAAGGACACCTCTTAATTCATTTTATGAAGCCAAAATAATCTTGATATCAACCTTTGTGCAGAACCAAAAACAATAGCCCAATTTCACTTATTAATACAGATTTAGAAATTCTGAATAAAATATCAGTAACTAAAATCTATCAGTATCTCAAAAGAATAATACATTCTGACCAAGTAGCATCTGTTCCAGGAATGTAAGGACAAATCAATTACTTTTAAAGTATTAACATAAAGCATTGACAAATTAAAGGATAAAATACTTTGATCAATAAATAGATGCTAAAAACTCAGTAGCCATTCCTAATTTTAAAAATTCTAAGTAAAATAGGAATAGAAGGAAATCCCTTAAGTGCAATTAATACTCTTTACCTAAAGCCAAAAGGAAAAAAAGAGCATTCTGAATGATGAGAAAATAAAGCCAATTCCATTAAAACCAGAAATAAGCCAAGGAGACCTATTACCAACATTATTATTCAGATTTGCTTGGTGGGATTCTGGAAAATGCAGTAAGACAGGAAAATGGAATACATCTTATAAATTGGAGGAAAGGAGATAATTATTATTTTGGTGATTATACCACTTTATACCTATAAAACTCTAGAGACAGTATTGAAAAATCACTAGAACTAATAAGAAAATGTATTAAAGGTAACTAAGTATAAAATAAAATACACAAAATTTGAAAGCTTTTTTCTATACTAGCAGTAGTCAACTAAAACTGAAAGTCAGGAAAAAAAATTCCATTCACAATAACAATAAGAACTGAAATGTTTAGGGATACACTTAGCCAAAGAGATACATTGAAAATGCTGTAAAAATTTATTAAGGAACATAAAACAATATTTGAATAAATGAAAAGACATACCATATTATTGATTGGGAAAGCTTAGTATTATAAAAAATCAATTCTATCCAAATTAAGAGATAAGTTTCATGTAACGCCAACTAGAATCACATAGGGCCTTCTCTCAAAGCCTGCGTTTGGCAGGATTTTCCCAGGCTGCAGTTTCAAAGGATGAAAACCTTACCTAAGAAGGTTTTATGTAATTCCATCACGTCACAGTTGCCTGTTGAAATGGTTCACTGGGTCCCTTGTCAGTTAAAAAGCAGTACCATCAGGTTTCCTTCTTGTTTTGCTGTTGCTGCTGTTCTTACAAAAAGCTGGGCCAGAGCACAGAGAGAGTGGAACCTTGGGAGTGGTCAGATTCTTAATAGCGTAAGTTACAAAGCCAGTTCTGACTTGCCTATGTACACCTCCTTCTGAGTGTTGTAGCTGTTAGGAAAAGGCTGTTTTAAGAGGAAGAAGATTGATGGTGACCTGGAAATTAAGATATCCATGGTTCCTCTTAGGATTGTTCTCTTCCGTCATGCGGGAGCTTTCCAACATCACCCATGATGGGCCCAAGTGGATTCTACTGGATGGCGACATAGATCCAATGTGGATCGAGTCTCTGAACACTGTCATGGATGATAACAAGGTACCAAGGGGGAAGGGGACCCCATGTCATCCCTAATCATCAATGAAACCAGTCCCTAGGCACATCTGGAAACCTTGATTCCACACAGGACTGGCCCCGAGCAAGGAATCGTTACTGCTGTCTTTATTTTTTCCTGCTTTATTGAGATATAACTGACATATAACATTGTCAATATATAATTGATACATAACACCGTGTAAGTGTAAGGTGTACAACATGATGATTTGAAATATATATTGCAAAATGATTACCACAAGGTTAGTTAACACCTCCATTACCTCACATAATTACGTGTGTGTGTGTGTGTGTGTGGTGAGAACTTCTAAGATCTACTCTTAGCAACTTTCAAGTACACAATACAGTATTATTAACTCTAGTCACCATGCTGTACATGATGTTATTCATCTTGTAACTGGAAGTTTGTACCCTTTGACCACCTTCACGCATTTCCTCTGCCTGCCCCACACCCCGATCCCTGGAAACCACCAACCTACCCTCTGTTTCTATGAGTTTATTTTTTTAAGATTCCACATATAAGGAGGTCATATAGCATTTGTCTTTCTCTGTCTGACATTTCACATACCATAACACTCTCCAGATCCACCCATGTTATCATGGATGAACCTGGAGAAGGATTTCCTTCTTTTTATGGCTGAATAATACTCGACTGTGTGTGTGTGTGTGTGTGTGTATCACGTTTTCTTTATCCATTCCTCCATCAACAGACACTTAGGTTGTCTCTACATCTTGGCTATTATAAATAATGCTCCAGTGAACATGGAGTGCAGATAGCAGATAACTCTTCAAGACCCTGATTTCACTCACCGGTACCTTCAGTAGACGTCTTAGAACTGATTCATCCCGTAGAGCAACTTTCACTTTCTTCAGTGGCACTGCCATCACTCTCATGTTTTTAGTATTGTTGTAATTTCCTTCAGAATCTTCTGCATGCAGGTTAATTCAATATTTAGAGCTGAAAAGAATCTGAAATCATCTATTCAAATCTTTAAAACATTTTTCTTCTTTGTTTATAAATAAGGAAACTGAGGATCAGAAACATTCTGAGCCTGTCATGCATCCTCAGTGGTGACCCATCTTTATCCATGGAGAATATGTTTTATTTTTTATAAACAGTGAAAACTGAATGCCAATAAAGTGGCTGTTAAGCTGGGAACTGTTTCTAAACTTGTTCATAAAGCACATCTAGGGTAAACATTTTAACGATGGTTTCAACGTTTACAGAATCATTAGAATAAGTGTGTGCTCTTCCAAAAGAAACAGGAGTTGTATGAAACCTGAGCTCTTTTCCTTTAATTATCCTACTTTTTCATTGTGGTCTAGTTCATTCAAATCATTGACATCCACTTAAACTTTTTAGGTAGCTTTTTTCCTGATTCAATACACACAACAGGGATGGAGGTAAAGGGGCTACAGAAGGAGAGAGAGAGGATTGTTGCAGAAAATTTAGAAAATACTTATAATCACAAAGAAGAAAATAATCATCCTAATTCCTATCAGGAATAATAGCCTAACTCCCCCTAGCTGGCCATGTGACCTAACTCCTCCCCACCTGCCGTGTCCCTCACCCTGTGTCCAGGTGCTGACCCTGGCGAGCAACGAGAGGATCCCTCTGAATCCCACAATGAGGCTCCTCTTTGAGATCAGCCACCTGCGCACGGCCACGCCAGCCACTGTCTCCAGAGCAGGTATGGCCCATGAAAGGAAAAACCACAACTGCTCAGTTGAAAACGGGTGCCTCTAGTGATACATATAACGTTGCTGGCTCTGAAGGAAGCTCCAAGCAGGAGCCAGACATTGATCATCCAAAACCCCGGCCTGATTCTCAGCCCTAATCCACACCCACGAAGGTGAGCCAGTGCTCTACAGCCAGGACCATGTGAGCATCTCAATTCAGAAATGTTACAGTAATGGGAAGGGATTGGCCCCTGAGCTGAACAACGGTCCTCTGCACGTAAGTGTCTCGAATTAGGCTACTTTCAGGCCAGTTCTAGCCTCCATGAAGGCTAATGAAGATGACTGAGCATTGCAATTTCTCACCACATCCTGGTGGAAAATAATAACTTTATACGTTAACTTTCCTGGGTGGGACATGGTTCCATCCTTTTAGGGGCCACCATGCGATCTGCACCCTTCCTCACCATGACAAGTATTGCTAATCAATCACAGCCTGCTTTCCTCCTGAGCCTAGACTTGGCCTCAGGATCCTTCTCAACACTGCTTTCCATCAGCTATTATCAGTGAGTTGGAGTTGATCCCAAAAGCAAACCCATTTGCCCTCTCAGACCTCGGCCAGATCTCTGTTCTTTCCAAGCCCAGCCTTCAGTACATTTTCTAAACAGAGAAAATAACTCTCTGGGATGAAGAATATCCTGAGATCTATGGAAATGTCACTAAGCTGTATCCTCTACGCTCCCAGGGATCCTGTACATCAACCCTGCAGACCTGGGGTGGAACCCTCCTGTGAGCAGCTGGATCGACAAGAGGGAGATCCAGACAGAGAGAGCCACCCTAACCTTTCTGTTTGACAAGTATCTTCCAGCCTGCTTAGACACACTCAGAACCAGGTAGGCCAAGGGGTAAGGAAGGTAACAAGCAATAAAGAGCCTGTTGGCTCATACCTGATGTCCCGCTGATGTTCTGTCCTGTCCCCAAAGTCAGATGTCCCTAGGCATTCCACCCCGGGTGTGGCAGATGGCAGAGGGGAACACACGTTAGGACGGCGATGGGATGCCTGTTGTCAGTTCAGGCAGGAAGCGAGGTGAGTGAAGAGGAGAGAGATGTAAAGGACCTTTTGGAGGGCTATGAGGGTATGTCTGGAGGAGGCCGCGGGTTGTGGTAGCAGAGACAGCAATCCTGAGACCCTCTGCTTTTCAGGGCACGCAGCTGGCCCTCCTACACTTGATACAGGCCAGATCAACAGGCCTAGAGGTGAAGATGACACCTGTCAGCAACACAAGGGGCCCACTTCCTGTTCCTGGCTGTGGGCATCCATGGCCTAGATGATACAGGATTGGGTATAATGCATCATTTGACCAGTCCTACCCCTCTGGACCCTAAGATTTCACTCTTCCTCCAATGGGTTTGCAAAAGTAAAAGCAACAAGCCCTGACCACTTAACACGTAAACAAAATAGTAATTGCTCTTAACCAAAAGGATACTTATTATAGCAAGAATATTATACGTGTCTGCAGAGAAGGGTTCCGCTGTTTGGAACCTGCTTTTGTTTTACATTCTCTTTCTTTGCCATTTGACGCATCATTCAACGAATCAGGCACTCAGCCCTGTTGTTCAGCCCGGTTGCACCATCAGAAGCTGGTGCTGTGAAGGTAACATGACTCAGAGATCCTCAGTTCCTGAATGTTCAACAAACAGAGTCAGTTTGATGTTTCCTGGAAATAAAGTCTGTCACTCAAAATGATTCCCAACTCCTTATTCATTGGCCTGAGAAACACAGGATGGCAAATGCTTGCAAGCGTGGCGCAGAGATGAAGGGAGAGCTCCCAGGGCAAAATGGCCCGAGGCACTCTTTCTTCATGTGCCCCGCCCTCCCCCATCAAAATCCACCATGTTAAGAAAGAATTTTATGTAAGTAAAAACTGAGTCACAGTTGAATAGTTGACATAGTGATATGTTTTCAGATATTAAACATTTATTAGTTTTGATTTTGTAAGTTTTATACTTCAGGGTTAATAATTATTTTTCCAAACTTCAGCATTTTCATAAAGCCTTTAAAAAGCCTTTAACCCCTTGTGGCTTGTGAGCTCTGTGGCCCTGGCATCTAATGAGATAAAGCAACCGTGGCAGCAAGAGTCTGGAAGTAGGCAGTCGTGGTTAGTGTCTCAAATAGACAAGGGCTGCAAAGAGTTAAAGTGGCAACAAAGGGGGAGGTTTTAGGAAAATAGCATCCCCTATTCTTTAAGGTTTGCTGAGACACTTGTTCAATTTATCCTTAACTAAAAATTCGGCCATTTCCCACTCTGGGCATTTAGAACAAGAGATACCAAACTCGTGTGTGTGTGTGTGTGTGTACACACGTGTGTGCTCGTGTGCAAGCACAGCCTCTGAAACAAGCTTTAAAGACTGTATTAAGTCCATCCAGAGAAACATCCCCCCGCCACCAGTCTCTGAGCCCCGTGGTTATCAAGGAAAAACCCATAGCTGTGGTTGAGGGTGCCTGCTCTGGGTTTCCTTCATGTAATTCTCACAATATCCTTATGAGGGCCGACCATCCTGCAGATGTGGGAGCCAAGGTCCCATGGTGCTTACTCAGTGCCTCAGCTGGTAGTGACAAGACACTCACTGAAAAGTCCTACTTCTATTTTATTCATCACCGTATTGTAATGCCAGCTTTCTGTGGCCCCGTCACGATGAAGCAATGCCAACACACAGTAATTTTTATATTGAACAAGCAGGGCTCGTAAGGGGTGATTATAAACAACTTTATTTTGTCTCCCACTGTTCCTTCAAAAACATTTTATGTTCTCCTCTGCCCCTGGATGAAATCTAGGTCAACATTGCTGATTTTACTGGTCCTTCTTCAGTAATAAAAATGCATCTCATCACTTCTAGTCACACAATCTCACACACACACACGTGCACATGCACACGCGAAAAATTTAAAAAGAGGCAGTGAAAATTGAAAAAACATACAAACTCTCCCACTGCCCACATAGCCCTCCACCTACAGTGGGAAAGGACGGTGTTCTTGACTTCTGTCCTTATTCTACCAGTCGCCCCCTTACCAGTTGTAGCTTCTCACCCCTCAGGGTTGAAGGGGGGGACACAGGGAAGAGAGTGAGGGGCAGGAAAGGCCTTCATGATGGACCTGGTGTGACCTCATTTACCCCAGCTGTGGCAGGTTTGGAAATGACTCTTTGGAAGCCTCTGTGGGTCGCTTGGACCCCTCCCATCCCTGGAGATCCCCAGTATGCCTTCCCTCGAAGCAAGTAAATGCCTCTCCATCAGTTGGTCGCGTACAGCTCCTCACACAAACCCTCCAGGTTGGACCCCTTCACCAGTATCTAAACAAGCCCACATGCTCACGGCCATACCTGGACTCCAGGGTTAGTGCCCCAGCGAGCACCCTCTGACCCTACACTGCAAGGTTAGCAGGTCTCCTCAGGGATTTCCAAGCCTGGGTCCTAAGGGAGCCCCTTTCTGAGGGTCTCTGTTCAGGGTGAGCGCCTGCCTTCCCTGTAGGAGGGGCACTCGTTGCACACCCAGAGCCCTCCCCAAAGTCCTGTGTGCTCATTTCTAGCCCCTTCAGCATCTACCACTTTGATCCTATAAACCAGGAGTCCCCAACCCCGAGGCCACGGACCGCTACCGGTCCACAGCCTGTTAGGAACCGGACCGCACAGCAGGAGGTGATTGGCAGATAAGCCAGCGAAGCTTCATCTGCCGCTCCCCATCTCTCCCCATCACCCGCATTACCGCCTGAGCCATACCCCGCCCCCATCTGGGGAAAAATTGTCTTTCATAAAACCAGTCCCTGGTGCCAAAAATGTTCGGGACCGCGGCTATAAATCCTTGAGAGCACCAGAGGCCAGGTTGTCTGGAATCTCAGTTTGGAATTGGAAGAGTAGTTGGCCTGTATTGTGTCAGCACCTCATCCAAAACTGAGCCTGGGGCAGTTCCATTCTGACATTCTGTTACAAATATGCATTGAAGAAATGAAGGAAAGCCTCCCAAGCACTCAGTTTCTTCACTACTCATGGACATAATGCCTAGACTCTTAGACCACTTCACAGCATTGTTGTAAGGACTGCAGCCAGACTCAAAACCAACACAACACAAAACACTGAAGAGGATGGAACGCCATGAAACTCCGAAGCCCAGTGCTGGCAAGTGACTTCTAAGATGTCTGTTGATGGTGTTGTTCATCTTATAACAGTGGACCCTGCCTCTGTGCAGCCTGTGAGCTCATCCTCTCTGGGAGGTGATGACGAGGGCAGGAGGGGTTGAGTATATGGGTCCGTGGTGCACTCTGTGTGTACGCCTGGTGGGATGAGAGTGCCCTGTGCGTGTGTCTGTGTGTGTGTTCCTGCTCCCTTGGGTGTAGGTGCACCTTTGTGTCTCTGGATACCTGCCTTTCAGCCAAGACCTCTAAACCAAGATTGAAAGTACAAATTCAGGTCAAGACATAGTCACAGAGTTATATTTACGAAAGACAGAACTTAGTCATGTAAATCACCTTCTGTCCTGGCCCACTCTGCCTCCCCCAGACAAGACTCTAGCCCCAGAGAAAACATTTTCAGTGTGTTTGAATTGAGGGCACTCCTCTGAGCTGGAGGAGTGGAGGAACAGCCTCAGAATTGCACCCACCTTGGCTCTGTAGGTGATTTTTGACAATTGAAACAGTGACACTGTGAGATATTTACTCATTTTGTTGCAGCTTCCTACATTCCCCAAGGACTGGGGCGGGGCGGGTGGGGGGCGTCCTCAATGTTCAGAGAAGGGAAGCGCGGGGAGGGCATCAGAGGAAAGGAAGATGAGAAAAGGGATCATCTCAGGAGGGCTCCGGTCCCTTCCTTCTTTGCAAAGGGAGCAGACCCCCAAACAGCTGATGGAAACAAAAGCTTAAGTAGCACTATGGGCCTCTATAATACCAACGTTTTTGCTGCTGCAAAACTGCATGAACTTGTCAAATCGTGAGTCCACAGACACCAACAGGGTTCCATAGCTGTCCAACAATGCCTCTAGGATGGAAGAATCCAGTGTTTTAGAGCATATCTGTGTCTCTCTTTGCAGATTTAAGAAGATAATTCCAATCCCAGAGCAGAGCATGGTTCAGACGCTGTGCCACCTTCTCGAGTGTCTGCTGACCGATGAGAACATCCCTGCAGACTGCCCCAAGGAAACCTACGAGCTTTATTTTGTGTTTGCTGCCATCTGGGCTTTTGGCGGAGCAATGGTCCAAGATCAGGTAAGAGGGTGTGCTGAGGCTAACACCCACGCTAAACAGCAAAGATTTGGAAGACAGAACAGCTAAAGTCAGAATTAACACAGAAGCATCAAACTATTTAGTTATCTCTCCCTTTTTCTGCTAAAGGCGTCAGTCCCCTTAGGAGGGCTTCAGGTAGTGAGACAGGTGAGATTGGGCTATGTTTTGAGCTGTTGTTTTTTGAGTTAGTGAATGTATCCCTAATTTCTTGGGCAGTTGCTGATTGAGTTTGAAAAACTGGAGGTATAAGTACCTTAATTTGCAAGGTGATGTGTGTTTTGTAGGTGGAATGATGCTGTGCTGTAGAAGCTTGAGTAGGAGGAATCCCTTTAGGCTTCTTAAAAACTTTCCAGAACAGGCATGTACCACTCTGTACCAACCATCACATCTTCATACCCCTGAAACGCAGAGCTGTCCGTAGAAGGTTAGACCAAAGGCTAATTGACATCTAGGGATAGGAAACTGAAGTAGTATTCATCTCATGGTGTTGGCTGCTGTAGCTTCGTGCTGTTTGGGGGTGTCTTGGCATCCTATTCTCTAAGCCTTGTGTATTCCCAACCTTTTCTTTACTTAGTTTTCTCCAAATAAAAGGTACTTTACCTAGAAACAACATATTTGAGGTTAGGCAGACCAGTCTTTTAGAACTGACTAGCTATCAGGCAGTATCATATAGAGGCTGAGAACATGGACTCTGGATTTGAATTCTAACTCTGCCACTTATTACCTGGGGACCCTGGACAAGTAATTTAACCTCTCTCCACCTCACTCTCCCCATGTGTGCAAAGGAGATGAGAGTGATGATAGTGGTACCCAGTTCCTAGGATGTTTGTAGGCATTAAATGAAGGAATGCTGTTCTAACTGCCCACATGTAAAGCTCTTAGAATAGTGTTTATTATTAATGTTCTCCTACCACAGATATTCAGTTTCATAGCAAATATCTGGTGCCTTTCTCACAACAGGGGATTAAACCAAGCTTCAAGTGTTGGAGAGTTATCATTTACTCTTTCTGGTCTGGGTTGATTATGGGCTTTTCCAAATAAAAAGGTAAAAATTTCAGCCTCCCAGGGCAAACCATGTTCTAAGAATCCAAAACGAAGGTGAGCTGGAAGAATTAACAATTAATTTAGAATTAGCAATCAGTTTATTCTCTGTTTTCACGGGCTCGGATTATAACATTCATCCTACCTCCCATCACCCCCTACATGTTCTTGGTGCTCACAATTCAGAAAGCAGCTCTCAGAAGCCCCTGGAAATGTGCCTTTCTCCATCTTCCTCTCCAGAGCTAGACACTGGCGGGGAAGGGGGCCACTCCAAGAGCAGGAGGGTGCCTGGACTGGGAGTTGACAGCTGAGAATTTCATGCAGTCTGTTCTGCGGCCCTTGGAGCTTCTCCATGGACTGCTTCTTTCCCAGCTTCACATTCCCCCTTTGAGGCAAGGAGCCAATGCGTCCACCAGGATGGACGAGAGCCTCGATGAATGCGCAGAGATCCGGAAAGCAGAGGTTGTGGCTTTCCCTCAAATACAGTCCCTGACCTTTCGCCTGCTGAAATGTCAGACAGCAACCACCGCTGGGCTTCTCTCTCACGCTGGTGCTGAGCAGGCAGTGGGGTATCAGGATAAAGACACTTGGTCAATTTTTCTATCTCCGTGTAGAAAAATTTAAATCCAGTCAATTCTTTTTAAAAGCCCAGGAGAAAGCATCCCTCCAGGCGCCGCGGGTTCTGGAGCACTTGGAGCTGTCGGCGGCTGTGCTGGCACGTGGGGAGAGAACACGGGAGAAAGCTTTTAACAGCAGGGACTGTCCAAGCCCCCCACACAGCCTGCATTCAAGCCCAACACAAAATAGTGCTGTAAATCAAAAAGTATGAAGTTGGCCAAAATATTTGCATCAGGAACACCAATGGTGCTTATGTTTAAAAAGCTGTTATTAAAGCGAAGCAGAATATAATACAAAATACAGCCCATACCTGGGTAGAAGTTCTAATAAAAAGGGGAGGGGTGGATCCTGGCTAAATACTTTGCAGCAATCCCAGGGAATTCTCTCTCAGAAGTAAATGATCTCTCAGAGAGCACCGGATTGGGCAACTGAGAACCTGGGTTCAACTCCCAGTTTTGCCATCTGCTGCCAGAGGTGTAACCTTTGAGCTTTTGTGTTTTCATACATAAAATAGGAGTAATTTTCAGTAGCCAGGATGACTTAGAGCATTGTGAAGACCAAATGAGGGGATATTGTGTTCCAAACTCTGCTACATTGTACCACACTGTGTGCCAGTACAGACTTAGTGCAGGAAAGGGACCAGAGAATTGTCACAACCTTAAGGAGATGGGGTTCAGAAGGGGCCTCTTCATTGAGGTCATTGCTGAAGAGACACTCGAAGAGTCAAACTGAGAAAAGGCCATGGGCTGACTCAGCAGAGGTGACCTTGTCCTTCCAGTGTCCAATTACAGTAGACGGTAAGGTCAAGCACCGGATTGCAGGAAGCCAGACAGTGTTGGTGTAGCCCAGCTAATGGCTTGGCTGAGAAACTGACAGGGTAGCTCAAGGTGGAATTGGGAGTGAGGAAAGAAGGTGTACCCAACCTCCTTCTTTCTAGAGATGGTCTTTGTCTTGGATTCTCCATATAAACTTAAAAGATGGTTTTCATTAGGAAGTTAAAGGTCTTCAAGAATTTTATCCGAAGGTAGACAGCTAATATGTTTTCATGAGTAAATATTGTCAGCCAGAAAACAGTTGGTGTCAGGTAATACATATTTTTTAAGCTTTGTTTTTTAATTTATTTTTCATTTAGTTTTTATTGGGAATGGTTTTCAATAACACTCTTAGTTCTGCTTAGGTGTTTTGGAGAGGGAAGCACTCTTTTCCATAGTGTAATTCCACTTAAGAGATTATCTAAAAGTTAGTCTTTTTAATTCATAGGAAGATTTTAATATCTGAGAGTACTCAAATTAAGGATATAAACTTTCCACACCTTCCTGTTATGACAGATAAAAGCACAGAAAGGACAACTCTTGAAGTCATGTAATGTTGGTCATTTTAATTTTTTGTACCTATTTTAAATTCTGTTAGTATATTTACTTCATTGTAAATATTTTTTAGGGTACCTTTGTATTTTGCTTTGACCTTGGTTCTGTGATTTGGATGTCAACAACTTCCCCAAAAAGCACCAGTATGTTAAATTCTAATGTCATGATCCCAATCTGGGTTATTCACCTTTAATCCTGCTTTCAGTTTCTATGTGTACAGCAGTATTTTTAATAAAGAATTACACAGAGGAAAAAAAAAGAATTCTATCCATGAGTCAAAAACGGAGATTTTCTTCCTAAGGCTTCTGATTGCAGAGAACAAATATTGAGAAGATACAGTGTCCTCTTAATCTGAATTCAGATCAGAATAAGAACAGCAAACAAATCTGTCATTAAGGCCTATTTCCATTCTCTTTTTAAGGCAAAAGAATTCAATCTCATTTACCTAATAGACAGCGAAATGAGTGCCATTTCTTCCAAGTCCAGATTCATTGCCATGCGCCCGGCTCCCTGGTCTGTCCTCCTCCCCAGGAACATTTCCTAAAATGCCCAATCTGGACCTCTTCCCTTTTTAGGATTTTTCCTAGGTCTGTGTGCTCAAAGAGTGGGTTTGCTCCACCAGAGAGTTGCCAGTAGCAGCGGGTATGTTTGGGATGCTTTTTTGTGTGTTGTGTTTCAGTTTGGACTCACTAGCTTGAGTACACGGGTGCACAGCCCTATCCTTAGGGGCTTATGATCTAACATGTATGCATATATAGTACTACCTATTCCTTCCGTCAGAAAGACCTGTATAGCTTTGTCTCTGCTTCTCCTAGAGTTTTAGAATTTTAGCTCTTGAAAGAAATTTAGAAATACCCTTTCCTAGAATCAGATGAGAAAACTGAGGCGTGGAAAGACGTGATTTGTCAGTGGTTTATGTGCGCGACTCTCCAGCTGAGGCTCTTCTCACCACACCATCCTGTGCCCCCACGTGTCAACAGCCACCATTTTATTCCTTCCATCCCTGCCTGCTGTCCTGGATGTTGCTCAGAGCCTTGGAAGTCTAGGGGGACCAGGGTGGATCTGTCTCTTGAGGAGATCTTGGCTGTACTTGCCCATCTTGGGGCCATAGGCTCCTACTCTCCTCTGTGTTCTTACACCTCCTTCCTTCACCCTCCACCTGCCAGTGCTCTGAGATGCATAATGCCAGGGCGACCCAGCCACCTGGTCAAGCAGGGGCACACGTACATGCTCAAGGGCAGCCCCTGCTTAGCTGGGCCTTGTCGGGGTTGATCCTCAGGGGATAAGCAGGAGCCCTCTTTGCTCCCAGCCCTGACCTTCTGCCCGATGCAGGGCAGCCTCTCCAGGCTTCTTGTGCTCTGCAGAGCCTTGACTCCTGACCTGCTTTGTTTTGGCAGCTCGTGGACGACCGGGCAGAGTTCAGCAAATGGTGGCTGACCGAGTTCAAAACAGTCAAGTTTCCCTCCCAAAGAACCATCTTTGACTATTACATAGACCCAGAGACCAAGAAATTCGAGCCTTGGTCCAAGCTCATCCCCCAGTTTGAATTTGACCCTGAGATGCCTTTGCAGGTGAGTGTGGCTGAGTGACCAAGGACGTGCAGTGTCCCCGGGATCTGCAGTGGCTCTAGCAGCAGACCCTTATGGATGTCCGAAAGGTTTAACCTCACTAGAAGTTAGTCGTCCCCAGCTACTTGTCTTTTCAGAGGAAATTATAGGTGCAATGAAGTCACAAGATCTCCCAAAGCCTAGGTAACTTAATTACCGGACCCCCACAAGCATCCTTGGAGGAGAAGGAGGATGGCCAGGGCAGAAGATTCTAAAAGAGAGGCCACAGGGAGGCAGACAGCGCTGGCAGAGGGGGAAGGGCCTGCTCTCTACCCAGAGCATGAGTTAGTAGGAGGGTCTCACTGGGTATTGGGGGGCCCTCCTCCCCGGGGTAGTGAGCTCCCTGACCCCAGAGGAATTCCCTCCCCTGAAATGCTCCGGGACACTCTGCCAGCATCTGTTTCTCCCACGAGCCCCCGGCACACTCATCCTGTTCCCTCTCCAGGCCTGCTTGGTGCACACGAGCGAGACCATCCGAGTGTGCTACTTCCTGGAGCGCCTCCTGGCTCGACGGCGGCCGGTCATGCTGGTGGGGACCGCGGGCACCGGCAAGTCGGTGCTGGTGGGAGCGAGGCTGGCTAGCCTGGACGTCGAGGAATACCTGGTGAAAAACGTGCCGTTCAACTACTACACCACGTCGGCGATGCTGCAGGGTCAGTGTTACCGAATACATCAATGAATCGTGTGACTCGGTCCCGCTGCTCACTGCTCACAAAATCAGTTACATACTTGCAAATGGTATCAACAGAAGAAAAAGGTGCCTTTAATCAGAATGCTGGCAATCTGAGGAGATGGTGGCCTCAGCGTCCTCCAAAAACCATCTCCCAAGATTCTGCTCAGCCGTGAAACTTTTTAAAGAGACAGAGAGAAGTAATCTCAGTTAATCACTGAGATGGGGGTCAGAGTCCTCGCCATCCCCCCACTGTGTGCGGGCTTGTCGACGCCTTGTGATCTTCCTCTAGACGTTATCTGTTCACACAGTTTGGTCACACAGTTTATTTGCGAGATGACTGAAGGGGAAGCCAGGGAAGAGATCTGGTCATCTGTTAATTACTTATTCTCCATTTCTACTTCTTTGATCTAAGGGAAGAACTGACGGGTTAGGCAAGGCATTGTATGATTAAAAGATTTGAAAGCTGTTCTTGGGTCAGAGGTGAGCAGAGCATGGGGGTGCCTGGTTTAGAAGTCAGTTGCAATATCGATTTGCTCAAATGACAGGAAAAGGGGCTTCTTGCTGAGAGCGGTTTCCTGCAAGGAGCTGCTTACATAAGGGGCCCAGGGGGCGTGGAGGAGGGGGTGGGGTGTCTGAGTGTCCACTCCTCCTACGGGAGCTGGAGCTGGAGCAGAAGTCAGGCACCTCCCAGGCTTGACTCCCAGGGGCAGCACTGTTCCTTCCCTTCCCACTCCCCTTCTCTCCTCTCCCCTCCCTTCTGTGTCCCACTTTCCAGCACCCTTAGCAAGGTCCCCTTTCCCATCCTTTCTCCCTAAGTGCCTCCCTGGCCTGCTAAATTCCCCTGGAGCAGGATTTCAACACAGTACAGGTCAGCACCTTGATGACAAAGAAAACAGAAAACCCACTGGAAGATTTCCATGGACTTGTAGACTTCTGGCAGCGGATGTGCCTCTAGAGATCATTTTATTCACCCCTCATACCTCATAGATGGGGAAACCGAGGCTCAGGAAAAAGTATGTGGTTGCCCAAGGTCACCATCAAGTGGCAAGGCTGGTGTGGCACACCCAGTCTGCTGGCCACATGGAGCGTGCATTTCACTGGGAGTGTACACGTTGGGCTCCCCAGGGGACATGGGTCCTCAGGGTGTGTCTTCAGGGTCCAGGGCTCACTGCATAAGATGTTTCCTCCTCGCCACCCACTTTCTCCTTGACCTTCACCTACTGAGAGTTCTCCTTTTATATAGAAACACTCATCACATTAACCCTAGAAACAGCCTCCTTTTGAAGAAGTGCCCAAGCCAACCTCCCAACAAAAGGAGGGGAGTGACAGGGCTGGGGAGGAACCCTGCTCTCACCCCTCACAGTGTAACAGCCTTGCCCCACTCTCTGTCCCTCCGCCCGGGCTTTCCCACGTGAGACCACGTGCATCCCCACCCTTAGAATGCACAGTCCACTAAAAACGAGGAGCTCAGCCTATGGGCTGTTTGCAGATTGGAAAGTTATAAGCCAAGCTTATACATGAAAGTGAACCTGGTCCGGTCCTTCTGTGGCCCCTGCTCAGTGTGAACCATAGAGAGTCAGCCGCGTGGTGCTGCCAGCACTGTGCTTTCCCCAGTTCCCATGTGAGACGACAGCTCACTCCCCACCTTCTTTCTGCACCACTTTGCCAGCTCTTCCAGGGTTGGGATCCAGCCAGCTCCTCATGCTCGTGGGGGCTGCACTCTCTCTACCTCTCACAGCAGGTTAGCGCCTGAAGCCTGTGGATGGAAGTTAAGGTCATCCCCCATCCCCGCCTCAGCGACAGGGAGACTTCACCTCTTTGTCAAATCAGCCTCTGGGCTTCATCCCCTGCTGGGCTGGTAAAAGTTTCACCACTTCGGTCCCAATCTAGCAATTGACTGTCATTCCCGCCTAGATAACAAGACAAACTGAAGTGATGGAGACTTGTATTAGAACGTCACTAGTTTGTCAATGATGTGAGCATCTTCTGTTTGAGAAAGAACACTCCGATTTTTTTCTGCTCTTCACAATGTGAGCAGTTATAGACACGATGCACTTTTAAATTTAATTGTTTTCTTAAGTCTACACAGTCAGCGAAACAAATCAAGCCTTGGTCTGTGTGTTTACCAGTTTCTGATGTGTAATTACTCCCACCATGACCAATTTCAGGCGACCCCCACCATGTCCGTGAACATGGAGTTGGGAAGAGAAGCACAGCAGAGCACCATGCATCCTATTTCCGCTCTGCAGATTCAGTAGGTGGACATAACCTCAAGAGCACAGATAATGGTAAATGTAGTCAAATAATTTGCACCTGATGAGTTTTGAATATTCATTACCTTTGTTTTTAATATAATTTACTTACTTGTAAGTTTATCTAATTTATGTTTTTAAATAATGGCTGTGTTGAACCACCAGCTCACTAAGTTCCCTGTTTTAACAGTCAGCTCTCAAGAGGCAACTCCAGCAAACCACTAACTTCATCTTGACTCCATGACACCTCAGCCACCATCAAGCCACACAATGTCATAACCTTCCACCATGGCCTGGCACCGTCACGTTCACACCCGCAGTGGTCATAAGCAGACTTCCCATGCCTGGCTGGTTCACATCCTAACACTATTTTGCTACTGAACATACATACCTCTACACTTACTTGCAAGCCTTGAGTCCAGTGACTGATCAGATTATCAGGTCTGCCCACTCTTACTACTACTATAGCTACACTGATAATAATAATCATAATAACTGATATTATCAAACATTCACCAGGGATGTGTCAGGCACTAACCTGAGATTAGACTTCCACACGTTTTAAAATCATTTAGTCTTGTACAACCTTGGAAAGTATTTGTATAACCCCCATGTTATAGATGAGAAAACCAAGGCACAGAGAAGTTAAATAAGCTACTTGCGGCTACACAGCAAGTGTGGTGGACCAGGGTTTGAACCCAGACAGTCCGACTTCAGATCCTGTGCTCTTAACCATTAAGCTATACTACCTCCCTGATAAGAAACACTTTGGAAACTGAAATAAATATTTGATAATATTACTAAATAAATAGATAGATAATAAATATTTGATAAAATTATTATTAGTGGTACTATTTGAGTAGTCTAGAGAAATTGTTTTCTAGCGTCATGTTATAATGATTTTATAATGTAAAAAAATACTTTAACCAGAGAGTGAAAATTCATAGCCAAGGAAAAGGAGAGGAGTATCATACTCTTGACTCTGAAAGATACTGGATTCCCTTACTTGGAACCTCCCATCCATTACTTCAGTCACAGTCCAAACAAGTTTTCTTATTTGGCTTCTTAGCTGAAAACATTTTAGAAGCAACAAAACGGCAGGGGAAAGGGTGCTACCAACAATTAGAAAAGTGGGAGCAAAGAGCCTGGTATCCAACAGGAAATAGAAAACATAAAAAGGAGGTGCAGCAACCCAAAGGGTAGCTGCTCTGGCATCAGAAAGGTGGCAAACTGTCCCACCCACATCAGGAGCCCATCACTCTTTTGAAGCCCAACATTTTCATTGCTGTTTGTACTGAAGACCCTTGGAATTAAGAGAAGATTCGATGTGATGTGGTGTAGTCTGCTTTAAAGGCCAGATAGTACACCCAGACAGATGTGCAAAATGTGTGTTTATAATGTGTCTGTAATGTAAAAGATGGGAAATAGCCTAATTATCCATATGATGGAATGCTAAGCATTGTTACAAAGAATGAGGAAAGTCTGTATGAATTGAGTTGGAACCATTTCCACACTGTTTATTGAGTGAGAAAAGCAAGATACAGAACAGTGTATATAGTATGCTCCAAAGTATATCTTGTTTAAAAAGAGATATATAAAAATTTACATATATATATACACACACACTCATACATCTATGCTTGTATGTACTAAGAATATCTCCAGGAGGACACACAAGAAACAGCTGTTGCCCCTGGCAAGGGGAACTGGATGCTAAGAGTGGGATGGAGAATGACTTAAACTTTTAAAAAATTATGAAATATTTCAAGCATGCAGAAAAGTACAGAAAATAGTGTAACAGATGCCCATGTACCCACAACCCAGATTTCACAGATGTTAACATTTTGTCATTTTGCTATGGATCTTAGCATTTTAAGTGCAGCCAACATACCACCCCCATCCCTTCCTCTGTCTTGCCCCTCATTAACCAGACTAGGACCACTAGAGTTGATGTGCATTACTCAGAATTTACGCTTTTGATACATATATGTACCCATAAAATACACCATGTTGTTGTGTGTATTTAAATTATAAATATGTATCATACTGTAACTTCTTTGGTAACTTGCTTTTTTCATCATTGTCTTTTAATGCATGCAGAACTTTTTCATTGGTTTTTCACTGCTGCATAGAATTCCCTTGTGTGAATAAATCACAGCTCATTTATCCATTCTCCTACTAAAAGGCAGCATAATTTTTTAACATTTTCCCTTTTAAAAAACATTTTTTGAGTTATAATTGACATACAATACATGGCACACATTAAAGTATACAATCTGATACATTTTGAAATATTTACCTATCATGAAACCATCACTACAATCAAAATAATGAATACATCCATCACCTCCGTGAGTCCCTCACCTCCCTTGGTAATCCCTCCCTCCCTCCCAACCCCCCGACCCTGTCCTGTGCCTAAGGCAACCACTGGTCTGTTTCTGTCACAATAGGTTAGTTTGCATTTTCTAGAATTTTATACAATGTATACAATTTTATACAATTATACAATGGAATCATCATACAGTAGGCCCTCTTTTTTGTCTGGGTCCTTTCACTCAGCATGATTTTGAGATTTATCCATGTTGTTGAGGGTACAATAGTTCATTCTTTTCATTCCTGAATAGCAAGATAAAATATGTAAAACACTCAAAATGGTTCCTAGCATACAATAAGTGCTCAGTAAATGGAAGCTGTTATTCTAACAATATTAAAATCCTTCTCAAATTTAAAAATCTATAAATATTATGCAATAATCTCTAAGCCCCAACTGCCAGAACAAAAGGAACACAAGCAAACCCCTTTTGCTTGAAAAAGGCATTTAACATAAACTATGCTAAAACAAAAATAATGTTTTTGGAAAAAATGTTCCAGCTTTCAAATGGGCAGTAACTTCACCCCAGCATGTCAATTCACTGAGGTCTCCAGGGGGATGTTTTGCAGCTCACTCATCCTGCTAGTCCATTGAATGCCATTTTTCTCAAAATCAGATGTTCTTTTATAGAGAAGGCAGCTGCTTGATATTCCCTGCATCTCTCCTCTGTTATTGCATCCAGGTCTGGGGTCTCCATTGAGTACTTTTCTAAACTCAGATTCAAAATTCTTTTAAATACAAATGCAGGTTGTGTTTCAAGGCATTCACATTGCTCACCAGTGCAGATAGCACTTGCTTTATTTGAAGTTTATACTCTGCCAAACCACTGTATTATCAGTAATGCTTTTGACTGCAAGCCGCAGAAAATCTGATAGTGACATAAACAGAGATTCTTTTTTCATGCAACAAGAAGTCTTGAGGTAGGCAGTTGCTAATGCTAAATCAATGGTTCAATGATATTGAGGCTATAGTAACTATTAGTCTCTTAGATGGTACCTCAGGGTAGCAGAGTGGCTGCTGCTCTGGCCATCACATCTGCATTCCAAATGGAAAAAAAAAAAGATAAAGGGAAGAGTTAGTGCCCATGTCAGGAAATGATAGCTCTCCAGGCACCCCAATGTGGACTTATGTGTGTGTGTTAACTGTTCAGAACTGTGTCACATGGCCACCTCAGCTGGAAAGTGACTAAGGAGAAGGAAGTAGGAAATGGTGTCCATCACGGATCTGATGATCTTTATTTTTACAAGATGAGAAAATGAGGCTTTAGAGGTGTTAAGGGACTTCCCTCAAAGTCACACAGTGAGTTAATAGCCAGGCTGTCTTATTTCACTGAGCTACAGCGTCCATCCACTTTGATAAGACAGTAAGTCATGCATCTAAATTTCCATAATAGAATGCCAACTTTGCTTCCGTTCATCTGATATCTGGAGCACATGGACGTCTCTGCCTTTGACAGTAAATAAAATAGGGCCTTCACGTGGTCATTGAAACTCTCAGACTTCACTTGATTATTCACCAGCAGCTGCACAAATCGCAGATTACTAACACTGACACCTTGGCTGAGAGAGGCAGATCTCCGTTCCTCTAGCTGCTCTAAATGCCACAGATGCAGTTGCACTGCTTTCTTTCCCTTTGCTGAGTTACCATTTAATGATCCACCCTTTGGTGTTGATTGAAAGTTAGGACAATAAAAGATAATTTTCAGGGTTTTTTTTAATATCTCCATGCCCATTTTGCAGCATGATACACCTTTTGTAAGTTTCCACGATATATGCCTTTTAGAATTGAGTGCCTGAAAAGTTTTTTCATACAAAAGTAGAGATGGGTTTATACCAGTGATCTGGGGTGACATGGTTACTGTAATTAAACACAGATTTAATTCTGAGCTTTCAAGGAGGCAGTTCATAAAGAACAATGTGACCATTTTTATTTGGTTACAGTAACTATGTCATCCCTGATTACTGGTACCAATAAGTTTCTTCTATATTGTTTTGGAATCCCTTTTTAGCCTTTATTTTAATTGGTCTATTTTATGTCTGTTGAAATAACTTAAGCCTTTTCTCATTCATTTTGAAAATATAAGGAATTTTTAAAACTAAAAGAATTTGCAATAACCCATAGACAGGACAGTTTAGAAAGGGAAAAGGAGAGGTAAAGAACTGGGTCACAGCATCACTGGGCTTATATTTGCAGTGTAAAGTGAGTGAGCCAAAATGATGCTCGTCACAGTCCTGAATTCTCCTGCCATCCAACTGTGATTTGAAGTATTAGTTTAACAAATATTTGAGTGCGTAATTATGCTTATTAGATAGGAACTCAGGTGTCTGAGTCCTTGTGTAAAACAAATCTCCATCACCTATTCATTAAAAGTTTAAGGTTGGACAGGACCTTAAAGAATATCTGATCAAACTCTTGACCTCAAAGGAGCATTACGTTATCACAGATAGACAACTCTCGCCACTTGCCTGAATATCTTCCAAAAAGAAGATGACACAAAATTAAATCATCAAAGACCATCTAGTGGGCAAGACACTCTACTTGGAATGGGGGGAGGGGTTTCAAAGTATAAGGAAATTGAAAACAACATGTTTCATACTATAGGGAAACCATTCCATAAATTTTGGCACCTCCAAATTATAGAACACAATGCAGCAATTAAAAATCATGTTTTGGGAGGTTAAGTATTATCATATAAAGAGGTTTACAATATGAGAAATGAAAAAAACATATACAGGCAGAATATACAGTACAATTCCAATTTTGTAAAGGAAAAAATCTAACAGAGCAAATAGACTAGAATGAAATACACCAAAATATTGAATGTAATGCTTACTGCTAGGTGATAGAATTATGGGCAATTTTCATTTTCATCTTTATGATTTTCTATGCTTTTCAATTTTTATATAATGAATATGTATTATTTTATAATCATACGAAGTATGTTATTTTTTGAAAGAATAAATCAAAAGCCCTTATAATATAACTGAAACATCTTAATGTGAAAAATTGGATAATATGAAAGGAAAATAGTTCAAACACAGATACACAAATCATGTCAGTGCAAAGTAAGACACAGTTAATTATTAATGATCTCTGTCAAAAACATGGTCAGGCAATGAGTTAACTAAACCTGGGATTTCTGAAGGGCGGAAGCCAGGTCGTAGTAAAGTTTAAGAAGTACCTTGCTGTGGTGGTTACATAAGAAGATGCCATAGTCAGACAGACCTGGATTAGAATCCTGGCTTTGCCCCCAGTAGCTGTATGACCTTGGATAAAGTCCTTTTACTTCCCTAAAGCTCAGTTTTCTCATTTGTTGAAAGAAGTTTTTAAAGGTGATGACAATGCATGCTAGGGCTGCTCTGAGGGGTCAGTGATATGGTGCACATCCAGTCCTCCATACAAAGCCAGGTCCCTAGTGATGCTCTGTGAGTGAATGAATGCACGGCTCTGGTGCTCAGAGACTGGAGGAATCGTGGGACTGCAGTGGTCAAGGAAGCCCTGGAGAAGGGTTGGGACATAAGGGTTCACAAGCCCTCTCTTCCTCAGTGATATGAAAGAAGCACTGAAATGAGTATCAACAGCCCTGGGTTCTAATTACAGCACAGCATTTAGCCTGCCTTAGCCTCTGTTTCCTTAGTTACAAAGAGGGGATGATAAGTCTTTCTTTGCCTATTCATGGAGTTTGTTATCATAATAAAAGTCATTCATTCATTCATTCTTTAATAATTTTTTGAATACCCTCCTTTGTGCTAAATAGTATTCTAGGTGCTGGGGTTATGACACTGAACAAAACAGAGAAAGATTCCTGGCCTTGTGGAGTTTATAATGTGGAGGAAGGGAGATAAATAAACAAGATGAATAAGAAAGATATAGAGGATATTAAGTGGTAATAAGTGTTATGGAGAAAAATGAAGCAGGAGCAGGGAGTAGGAGGTGGGGTTTTAATTTGGGCTTGAGTGCCAGGAAAGAGCTTGCTGAGAAGATGGCATTTGAGTAAATAAACGCATAATGGGAGTGAAGGAGCAAACTTCTGGCATTTGGGAGAAGAGGACTGCAGACAGAGGAAGCAGCCAGAGCAAAGGCCCCGAGGCCGGGAGTGCCTAGTGAGTCAGAAGCAGGATGGCTGGAGCAGAGGGAGTGAAGAGAGGAGCAGTGGCAGAGAAAAACCGAGATGCGTGGTTCCCCAAGTAACCAGACTGGCTTTTGCTCCAAGTGAGATGGGACACCACCCGAGGGTTTTAACCAGGGGACTGGCGCGGTCTGATTTACATCTTACAAGAATACCCCTGTCTGCTGTCTTGAGAATATAGCGTAAGGATCTAGGGCAAAAGCAGCAAGACCATTTGGGAGGATGTCACAGTCACCAGGTGAGAGCCTCGGACAAGGATGGTAGCAGTGGAGACAGTGAAATGAGGTAACAAACAGGAACCCACTTTGAAAATGAAGCAGCTCTTCAATGCACAGTGGTGGTGAAACGGTGCAGGAGGGATGGTGTGAATCAAAACACGGGGCAGCTGCTGCTCCTCCACGTGGCCACAGGCTGACCGCCCAGCCGTTCCCGATGGAGAAATGCAGTAAGACTGCACAGGTGAGCTCCAGGGCTGGGTATGGCCTTGTGTGCAACAGTGTAGAACCTGGAAAGTTGGTGGGAGGGTCACATTTCTTGATATGTCTCATTTGTTTAGTGCCTTCAACATCAACATTTTTGCTGAAATGTAAACCGACTTTTGCTCCTCCAGTTCTACCTGGAAGCAAAAGAATTCACTACCATTCCATTCTAGATGGGACTTGGGGCAGAGCTCGGCCAGGAAGGGATCCAGCATGTGTGTGCCTTTCCTGGGGAGACCTCTCTTTCTCTGGAGTACTTGACATCATCTGTTTGAGATAATCCCGTGCATTCCAAGCCCACTTCTTGTTAGCTGATGTGCTTTTCTCCTCAACAATTCTTGAGAAGCGTAAAAAGCTTAATCAACCCAAATTACAGGGTCTGCTTAATTCCAGGAGTTGATTTGAATATCATTGCTTTGGGAGGAGGAGAAACAAGTCTTCCTAAGGAGAGAATTTCCTATTAGAAGGACTGTTCTCAAAGGCATGTCCTTGACAGCCCATTAATTATATTTCATTTTGACAGATCTCATATATAGTTGTTATAGCTTAAGGGGGGGAAGAAGGTGTTGGGTGATTAATTGGTTGATAGTGTATGTTAATTGCATGCTAATTAAATTTAAATTTAATTCATATTTGGAACACTTAATTTAACTCAGGACCAGAAAATTGGAATATTCAAGCTTCTTGAAGGAACTTGTCTTTCTATCTGTCACCTTCATATGTCTGTTGACACCTCCTTCTTGTTTACAAACTTGTTTTTCAAGAAAAGGAATCAGATGGTTCTTAGAGCCTCCAGCGGTAATAGTATTGGTTCTTGCAATACATTAATATTTAATTGCTTTATTGAAAAAAAATACATGTATCTCCAGCCTATTACTTAAATTTGCTCTAAACAAGTCCTGTCAGGCTGGAAAACCGTACTCTTTGATTGCTTCCCTCTGGCTGGGTAATTGAAGAAGCAGCTCCAGGAGAGAGTCTGTACTTGGTTTCCAGAAAGGCACTGAAGAAGATCTGATACCTGAAGGCAGAGGGGCGCTGTTCATGATACTGCAAGCTTCTGGGAAATTCTCTGGGGCTCTTGTTTCTGCTCTCCCTCAGGGAACCCCAGCAGGTGAACTCTCTGAGAATACTGTTGACAGAATATCCGGTGTTTCCTCTCTTATAGCCCAGGGGTGGAAGGAGCCTCCTCCCAGTCCTGGGATGGGCTGCTCCCCTGCTGTCTTAGGTAGAGAGGGCAGGTCTACCCAGGATCTGGTTGTCTGCAGATTTCCTTAGGGGTAGAGTACTAGGCCTTGGGACTTCTGTTTCTAGTCTACAAACAAAGAAAGTGGACCGCAAGTGTGGTAGAAGGGACATGGGCTTTGAAGTTTAACTGGTTTGGATCTGTATCCTGGCTCTACCTTAGAAGAGTTAATTCATTCTTCTGAGTCTCAGTTCTGTCACCTATAAAAGGGGTGATGGTACTAATCTTGTTGCAGTGTTGTAAGGATTCAGTGAGACCATAAATGTCTGTAAAAACCTAACGGACTTCCCTGGCAGAACAGTGGTTAAGACTCCATGCTTCCAACATAGGGGGCACAGGTTCCCTCCTTGGTCGGGGAACTAAGATCCCGCAGGCTGCACAGTGTGGCCAAAAAAAACCAAAAAACAAAAAAACCCTAACACAGTGCGCAGTCAGATGTTCAAAGCCTGGGCACTGCTGTCACCACTCCTGCCTGGTCGTCGGCCGCCTTCCCTCTGGTCCTGTAGAACCGCCTGCTGCTGGGAGCAGCTCTTGTTGTTTGCACGCTACACCATGGCTTGTCCTTGACATTGGACTGTCTTAGAACTGGCATCTGAGCTTTGAACCTCCTTCCCTCACTCACTGGCTCTCTCCTCAGCTGTCCTGGAGAAGCCTCTGGAGAAGAAAGCGGGCAGAAGTTACGGCCCCACAGGCAACAAGAAGCTTATATATTTCATAGATGACATGAACATGCCTGAGGTGGACGCCTACGGGACTGCACAGCCCCACACCATCCTCAGGCAGCACCTGGATTACGGCCACTGGTAAGAGCACACATAAAGGGACTCGGCCGGGTGGAGGACAGGTCCAAGGCCGATCGCTGTCCTGTTGTCGGAGCTGCAGACCTCAGCTCAGCTCTAGTGCCAGACGAGAATCGCCACAGCAAACTGAGTCCCTCCTGGGATTCTGTTTCCTAGGTGCTCTTCCTTCCAACAGGGAATTGAGACCCACCAGAAGAGGTTGGTCAGAGAAGGTACTGAGCTCTCATTTAAGGAAAAATGTCTACTTTTTCCCTCAATATTCATCTCTAAAGCTGCCTTCTCCAAGCTCCCAAAGCAGAGTTAACCAGTCCCCCTCCCCCTGTGGTTCTATCGCAGTGAGCAGGGCCTTCGCTGAGAACAGCTAACATTCTGTATAGTGCACGTGTGTTTGCGGGTCTTAATAGCCTTTGTCTTTTCAGAGCATCTCACAGGCTCTGATGTTATCTCCTGCAACAGAATAGTTTTTAATGGCAAAAGGTCTAGACTTGCCAGAAAGAAAAAAGCAAGTCAGTGATTTGAGATAACTCTGGCTCACCTTCCTACCTCACACTGAATCTGCTGCTGCTGAGAAAGAGCAGGGAGGGCCAAGAGGGAATTCAGAGAGAGGAATTACAGTTATGACGACAGTCACCCAAGTTGCCTTTCATTCACTCCTAAGGTCTTTGTTGGACGCATGCCATGGACCACCATCCACAATCTCCACACCAGTATTCGAGCAGCTGAAGTCTCCTGGAAAAAATCAGGCTACTTATTGAATAGTTTTACTTTAGATTCGTGGTCACAAACCTTCAATGGGAAGTAGAAACTTCCTGGAAATTCTACTGTATTGCCTTCATATGTTTACATTTCCACCCTCCGAAATGCCTACTTCATGCCTTCTCCTCTCTCCTCAAACGTCCCACCCGACCTCAGCTGATGGTCACTCCTGCCATCTCCACTTCTAGCTTCCACACCTATACGACTTACTTCCATCCCTGTGCATCTTTTTCTCCCTCCCCTTATTACATTTTCCCTGAGGCTCAACCACCCACCAGCATCTTGAGTCTACCCTCTCCATCTCTCAAAATCTCACTTCACCTACTAGTTCCCCTGTCTCCCGATGGGCTCCTTCATATTAGTGTCTAAATCTGCACAAATTTATCCTATTGTGTTAAAAATCATTTTCTAATTACTGCTCTGTTTCTCTCTGCATAACCAGATTCTCTCCTTTGTCTCCACTTCCTCATCTCCCGCTCACTCCTCTGTCCACTATGATTAGGTTTCTGTTTCCTCCACTTTACTGAACTGTTCCTGCTTGTCCACTATGATTAGGTTTCTGTTTCCTCCACTTTACTGAACTGTTCCTGCTCAACTAACTGTATCTTTATTGTGAAATCCAACAGACCCCGTTGGGTCACCATGTTTCTTATCTTCTCTGCAGCACTTGATGTGGTTGACTGCTCTGTCCTGTTGGAAATACTGGCTTCCTTTGCTTCCTGGATACTACACACCCTTGATTTCCTCCTACCTCTTTGACCATCTTTGTGGTCTCTTCTTCCGGCGCTACTTCCATAGATGTCGTATCCCTTAGCAATTTGTCCTAAGCTCTTGTCTCTTCTCAGTTTCTACCAATGTATCTAGACTGTTTTTTACCCCCCAAACACATGAATGATCAGGCACATCCCAGCTCACCTTGACAGCACACTTACCTGCTTCTGCCCTCACTCAACTCTCGTCCATGGTTTCTGACTGTTCCAGGTATGATCGAAACAAACTGTCCCTAAAGGAGGTCATGAATGTCCAGTACATTTCCTGTATGAACCCCACTGCGGGCAGCTTCACCATCAACCCACGGCTTCAGGTACAGGAGGAACTGTGACCCCGGGGTTCTAAACACCACCTTCCAGGCTTATGTCACTGAACTATGTGTGATAATTGCCCCCCCCCCGTCCAGCCTCTTCAAGTGGTAAATCATACAGGATGCTGATTCGCATTTTCAGGGAGACAGAAAAACCCCTAGACCCAGAGTTCTGAAGCTTTTTGAGCCAGAAGGAATCAGGGTTCATCTAATTCAACTTGGTCTTCAGGTTGAGAGAACTTCAGATAGGTGAATGACCCTCCCAAGGTCATGTGCATTCTCAGGATCACATTCAGATTTGGACTCAGATTCCCAGAGTCCAAGTGCCATTCCCTTCCTGCTTCACCTTGCTGACGTCTTTGACCAGAGGTCCAAAACCCATTAATCATTTTAGATTCAACCTGAGTTTGGGTTTAATGTGAGAAATGTGGCCAGAATGTAGAATTCAAAGCCCTTCTAAGAATTCTTCACCATCTTATCCAAATCCTGAAGAGGTGATTTCTGTCCTGTGACCACGGATGTCTAACTCGTGGCCTCCTCCACGTGCCTCTGCTCCCCTATCCAGCGTCACTTCAGCGTGTTCGCCCTCTCCTTCCCGGGAGCAGACGCCCTGTCCTCCATCTACTGCACCATCCTGACTCAGCACCTGAAGCTTGGGAACTTCCCGGCACCACTGCAGAAATACGTCCCCCAGCTGATCCGTCTGGCCATTACCTTCCACCAGAAGATCGCCACCACGTTCCTCCCCACAGCAATCAGATTCCATTACATCTTCAACCTCAGGGACTTGGCCAACATTTTCCAGGTGAGTCCATCGGCTCCAAGACACACTAGGAGGCTTAGCCATGATCCTGTCCCCTCCATTCTTTGCCAAACTCTCAGGCAAAGGCACAGTTCATACGGAGTGACGAATGTACAAGTAAACAGAGTGCTGTGGGGTCCGTGAGGGTCTGTTCAACATAATAGAATTCTCTTTGCCCATTAGCTTAATTCTTGGTAAGCAGAGTGTGGTTATTTCTGAGTTGGTTCCTTCGGGCTGGAGAAGGCTCAGCATTTTGGAGATAATGTCATCTAATGGTTCCAACATGCCTAGAAAAGAAAGTGACACAGAAGAAAGCGAGAAAACTATTTTGCAGGCCCTGGTGGTACACCCATCATTCTTGGGATGAAAAATAACATCCCCTAAACCATGCAGGATAGCTCTGCTTCCTAAAGAAGCCATGTCATACTATTCCGAAGACAGCATCCGCCAGCCACTGGGATGCGTCAGTCCTAAAAATTCCAGGTTGTTTTCCAGGTCAAAGCCATTTCAGATCCTTCCAGCTGCTCATCTGAATAGTGGTGGCCTGTGTCTGCCTGGTGCTTCCAGTTGCTTGCCCCTTCACTATCAAAACCTCCAGAGGTCAATGCAGCAAACCCGGCCCCCTCTTCCCCTTGGCCAGGTACCGCATCCTGTTGTGATGGGTCCACAACCCTCCCATCCTGGATGAGAATCTGCAGAAACTGCTTTTCAGAGAGACCCCCCCCTCCAGGATAGTTCTGAGCCATTATTGAGGGAAGGTGCCTGTTATCCCAAGCAGAGGCCACATCTGTAGGGAAATATCAGCATGATCAGGGAATGAGGCATGACCCTCCATGGGGAGCACATGTGTTTGGGGTTAATTACACTACCTGTGCAGGTAGGACTCTGGGGAGCCTCAGACTAACAAAGGTCCAGACTCTCAGGCCATAGAGCCTGCAGGTTCCATGGTCAAAAGAAGCAGAAACCCACTAACTATTAGTTCAGAGATCCAAGAGTGATGCTCCCAAAAAGCTTACCTGGAGGGTAGACCACAGCCCCACAGCCAGGTTGAGTCTCCGAGAGCTCCTGTAAGCTGGCTCAGGACAGCGCTCCTGGGTCACGTGCCTCCCAAGTGTTAACTCAGCTACAAATGAGGAAACCCACCCGCAGAGCTTACACAGCCAGCCAGGGCAGGAGCCAGAATAGAACCTAGGCCTTTCAGGCCCCTGGCCAGAACCCCTTTCCACCACGCCATTCTGTCCTTCTCACCCGTTCTTTCTATGAGGAGAACAGCATAGGACAGTTAAGGCAGCAAGAAAGACTCAGCTCCAAGCCTGTAAAACCCACAGCTCCATGGCCCTCAGACCTGGATGGTGGCAAAGTTTGTGCATTCCCACCCTTATCTCCCATTTACTGAGTATTAATTGAGAAAGACTTTTTTTTTTTTTTTTTTTTATCACACAAGCCATCTCTGAAATCTCACTGCGACAGGATGAGCTGGGGGCGTCCCCATGTGCATCTTCCAGATGAGCAAAAAGGAGTTGAGCCATTTGATCAAATTCACGCTGCCCGTAGTGGCAGAACTAAAGGAGAAAGAGGCATTCGGTCTCCCTCACACGAAGCGCCAGCCCAGCTCCTGCCTGGACAGCGCCTTGTCACCTGTGTGACCTGAGATTCATACTCACGACAACCCTTTGGGATACACGTTATTATCCCAATTTAACAGAGGCTCGGAGAAGTTGCCAGCTGGTAGATGACGGCAGGAATGGCCGTGGAGGTAGAAAAGTACACACCGTGTTAGTGGAATAACAAGTAGGTGGAAGCGGATAGTGACGTGGAGAGGTCGCGAGCAGTGAGATGGGGGAGGGAATTTGAGAACAGAGAGGATCCTTGTAAAAAGTCCGCCTTCAGTCTGTAATAAAGCTGGCATTTATTGAGCCAGTCCTACACCCTTGCATCTATTAGCTAATAATTTAATCCTCACAACAACCATATCAGGTAACATACTGATCATTTCCAATTTAGAAATGACAAAACCGTGCTACAGACAAATCAAGTAGCTTCAGTATGTTCAGCGTAACTGGTAAACAGAAGCCTCAGATCCAAAAACTAGGCGGACTCAGCTCCACTATGCTGGGAATTCGGGGCGGCAAACACTTCCTCAGGAAGGAGGGTTCTAGTCCAGCCTGTTTTGGTGGCAACCGTGCAAAGTCAAGGAGGAGCCAGGGAGGGGAGATATTGGCATGGGAGGCTAAGTCTGTTTCTTTTCCGGACTCAGGCAGCCTGAGTGGCACCCCCGGGCTCTGTGTCCCAGCCGGGCCTCCCTGCAGCCTGCCAGCTGTCAGCCCCCTGCCCCAGATGGGGGAAAGCGCATCGCTACTGGAGCCCCTGCCTCCCTCCAGCGCCGCCCCTCCTCACCCTCCTCCTCCAGAGCCGAGTTTCAAGGCCACAGCTTGGCTACAACATCCCCGTCCCGCCCCCTCCGGCCTGCTTGTCTGAAGAAGTCCTGACAGACGAGCAGAAGGGAGGGTGTTGTCCCCGGGGAGACAGGCGCTGCCTGGAGAACATGCTGTTTTCCTCCATCCAGCTTGATCCCAGCCTCAGTCATTCAGACCTCCTCTGCACTTCACGCACTCTGTCCAGAATTCAGTCATCAGGACAGAATTTGATAGTGCCCTGAGTAGCAGAAATCATTAACCGTTCCCATCTCAGTGCTACACAAAACTGTCTAAGATGGTGCAAAGTTTGCTCTTGACGTGCTCTCATCGACTCAGCCCTTAATTGTCAGTCAGCCTGAGTGTTCAGCTGTAACAGGGCTTATACACATCAGCTGATGGCACCCCTCACTGTAAAACCCAGTCCCGGAGTCAGCATTCCTGGCGGGGCTTCTTCCCGCCGTCTGCACCTCACACAGGGCTGGTACATAGGAGACCCGGGAAGGAGACGGGCTGAGATGTATGTGTGAGTGGGCCCAAAGGGACCTAATGAGATTTCTCTCCTTTTCTAAAATAAACTTTTATTAAAGTATAGCATCCAAGTAGAAAAGCACACAGGCCATAAGCATAGAGCTTGGTTGACACAAAGTCATCACAGCTATGTAACCACAACTCAGATCAAGAAGTACAACATTCCCAGCATCCATGGAACTCCTCCTTTTTCTTTCTTCCCTTCACTCTTTTCTCCTCCTTCCAGAGCTAATTACTGTCTGGACTTCTAACACCATAAGTTATTTTGGCCTATTTGGGGACTTTATATAAATGGAATCATATGGTAAATATCCTTTTGTGTCTTTGTTCAATATTATGTTTGTACTTATATATACAATCATGTCACTGGTGAAAATGAATCATAGTAACAATTTCTTTCTTTCCAACCCTTAAATCTTCTAATTTCTTTTTCTTACTGTGCTGGCTACAGCTGCCACTACAAGGAAGAGAAGTGGTGAGAGTGGCATTTTGCAGCGTTCCTAATTTTAGGGGAAAGCTTTTAATAGTTGTCCATTAAGTGTGATGCTTACTATAGATTTTTGTGTATGCTCTTTACCAGTTTAAGAAAATTTATTTCTGTTTATAGTTTACCAAGAGTTTTTTTTTTTATCATGAGTATTTGTTGAAACTTAAATGATTTTTCTATATCTGTTGAAATAATTATATCCATTTTTTCTCCATTTTTTCTGGAAATGTGATAAATTACATAGATTATTTTTGAATGTTAAATCAACCTTGCATTCCTATAATCAACCCAACTTAGTTGTTACATGGTGAACTTATTTTATTTTCTGGATTTCATTCACTGTTTTTTTCTATATAACATTTGCACCTATATTAATAAGATTTTCCTATAATTTCTCTTTCTTCTAGTATTCTAAGGTTATGAAGTCCTCATAAAAAAATGCATTGGGAAACGTTTCCTCTTTTTCTACTCTCTGGAAGATTTTTTAAAACACTGTATTGTGCCTTTCTTAAATGTCAGAAGAATTTAATGATGAAACCATCTGAAGTTTTTTTTGTGAAAGACTAAATTATAAATTCAATTACTTTAATACATATTACACAATTCACATTTTCTATTTCTTTATGTATCAGTTGTGGTAAGATGTCAGTGTCATCAATTTCTAATTTATTGGCACAAAATTGTTTATAGTATCCTGTTGTTATCTTTTAACTATCTGTTTTATCTGACATATGTTCTCTTTTTTGTTCTGGCTATGTGTGTCTTTTCTGTTTTTCTCTTTCTATCTTCTATCAGCCCTATCAGGGAGTTATCAGTTGTGCTAGTCTTTTCAAAAGAAATGGAAAAAGAAAAGAAAAGTATACCAATATTATGTGTTTGACTTTATTGGTTATCTCTATTTGATATGTTTTTTATATTATTAAAATTTGTTCTTTTCTTTATAATCTCTTTCTTCCTACTTACTCTGGGATTGGGGTAAGTTTATTCTTGTTTTTCTAACTTCTTGACATGGCTACTTAGATCATTAATTGTCAGCCTTTCACCTCTTCTGAAATGTTTATCTTAAGGCTATAAAGTTATCTCTAATTATACCATTCACTGCATCATGCAGGCTTTTATGTGTTATATTTTTTTTCATTCATTTCATAATATTTCTTAATTTTCCCTATGATTCCTTCTTTAACCCGTGGGGTATTTGGAAGTATATTGCTTTATTTCCAAAATTTAGAGGCACTCAACATGAGCTGGGAGAAGCAAACCTGTACAAAGAAAAATAATTTTAGAAACTTATAATTCTTCTATATTAATAGAGATTTATATATAAAGGGTTATGTGGGGCACATCAGAGGGATGTTGCTGGACAGGAGAGGAGATGCCCTGGAATACTTCAGCAGAGAGCAGTGGAGCTAGATCTTGAAAGACGAGCCGAGGAAGTACAGCAGAAGGCATGGAGGCACAAAAGTATTCAGGGTTAGAAAATAATTTGCAGTTGGTGAAACTGAAATCTAGATTTTATGGGAAGTGATGGTAAGTGTGATGAGGAAGCAGATTGGTAGTCTTATTATGTCTAGATCTTTATGCCACGCAGATGAATCTGAGCATTATTCTGTCCGTAATGAGGAACAATTAAAGGACCCCTTTTCTTGTAAGACAAGAAAGAAAGCAATGAGGGCAAACGGCATCGATGAGCTTGAAGTTATAGGATCTGAAGTCATCGAGAGGCTCTAATCTCAGTGGTCTCCATTTTTCCTTGAAAAAGAGGGATAGGACACTGGCTAATAGTAACAGAGAGGTGACAGAAATTTGAAAAGAAGAGTAAATATTTGGAACGATCCCTGAGGTATATAAGAAGGAGAACTTACTAGAGATGAATAAATGGATTACTGGCCTGCGAAGGTTAGCTATATTCATTCCAGCCCTATGTCATCGTTCTGATTTTACATAAGCAATCATCACCCAGATTAGTTTTCAAAGTGGTACTTGTAGAATAGAAATACAGCAGAGAAGCAGCCTTGCCTCTCACTGTGGTGATTTGGAAAGTAGTGGTTGAAATTCCAGGCTCTCAGGTCAGAGAGACCTGGTTTCAAAACTGTGGTTTTGAACTAAGGCCACTTACCTTATGACATCGGGCATGCCTCCTGTCTTTCTGAATCCCAACCTTCACATTATACAAAATGACTTGTAAAAATTACTTTGTAGCATCATGGATGGTTAAATGAGCTTTTTCTGGCAAAACATCTAGTTCAGTACCTGTCATATACTGGCTTCTATCAGTTGTAACTGTTGTAGTTTTAAATTGCTATTCATGTTATTTTTGTTGCTGTTTATTCTCCTTAAAGGGCATTCTCTTCTCCTCTGTGGAATGTGTAAAATCCACACAGGACCTAGTAAAGCTCTATCTGCACGAGTCAAATCGGGTTTATCGGGATAAGATGGTGGAAGAGAAGGATCTTGATCTTTTTGATAAGATCCAAGCAGAAGTGATCAAGAAAATTTTTGATGTGAGTATTGCCCTGTGAATTTATATTTACATTTGAAAAATAATCATAATTATGCAAGTGATCACCCAAATGATAAAAATCTAGCCCATAAATTGAAGAAGATCAAGATTAGATAAGGAAATAAAATCTGTCATTATTTTGCCTAAGTGAAAAATGCTGGAGCAAGAAGAGACACAAATTAATCATAGAATCTCGGTGTTGTGAGGTCTGTGCAGACCACCTGATCCAATCCTCGTCCTATATTAATGCCTCTCAGTACCACTGCTCAGATTGGTCATCCCAGGTAATGCACCAGCATCCTTGGAAATACACTATCCTGTCTTTCCAAAGGCAGCCACTTTGGAATGGCTGATGGCTGGAAATTTAGAACGATTTTGAAATTTGGAACCTTTGGAACAACTTTAAAGACTGGAGATTTATTTAAATAATTATCTGAAATTCATTTCCCTGTCTACTAATCCTTCAAATATTTTAAGACCATTTATCTTGTCCTTCCTGGGTCTTCGCTTTTCCAGGCCAAAGAGCCTCTGTTCTGTTAGCCATTTCTGACAAGACTTATTTCCAAACCCAAAGCAATTTGACATCATCCTTATTACTCTTCCATCAGTTCTCCCCTCTGAAATCATGGTGTCTGACTTTCATCACACAACCCAAGTGGGGTCTGACCAAAATCAAGACCATCATTCCCCTCTTCTTACATACTATAATTTTTGTTAACTGTGTTTGCCAAAATGTGTCTTGCTAAACAGTTGTACCACAATATACTCCTTGGAAAGAAGGTATCCATGATGAAATAAGTTGAGAAAGTACTTCATATTTTTTCTATCCCCATAACATTTTATTGTTTTTAATTTTTTTAATTGAAGTATAGTTGATTTACAATGTTGTGTTAATTTTTGCAGTACAGCAAAGTGATTCAGTTTTTTATATTCTTTTCTACTATGGTTTATCACAGGATATTGAACATAGTTCTCTGTGCTATACTGTAGGACCTTACTATTTATCCATCCTATATATAATAGTTTGCATCTGCTAATCCCAAACTCCCAATCCATCCCTCCCCCTTGGCAACCACAAGTCTGTTCCCTATGTCTGTGAGTCTGTTTCTGTTTCGTTAAGTAAGTTCATTTGTGTAATATTTTAGATTCCACATATAAGTGATACCATATGGTATTTGTCTTTCTCTTTCTGACTTACTTCACTTAGTATGATAATCTCTAGTTCCATCCATGTTGGTGCAAGTGACATTACTTCATTCTTTTTCATGGCTGAGTAGTATTCCATTGTGCAATATATATGAGAAAGTACTTCATATTATAACCCTCTCTTGGAAATACACAGTACCTTCAGCACATTAAAGCCCTGAAAATCTTGAATAAGCCTGATTCATACATCATTTCCCAAACATATTGGGCCCTAAAACTCTTTTCCCTACATAAGACCTACCAATAATTTGAAGAATGAATGATTGATAGAATATGCCCAGGGAAGCACAGGTATACGTTAACACAGCCTAAGATCTTATGACATTTCTTAGTGTCAAAATTACCCCACAACTAACAGTGAGCTTTCTGTTGAACAGAGCACCAGATTTTCCACACATACTGCTTATCTATCCTCTCTTGAACTTAGAATAATCAGATCTTGTATTTAAATATACCACGCTTTCCCTATGCTCACCTTGTTAGGTTTAGCTCCATAATTTTTCCTGATAAGATTCTGGGTCCACCTCTGAAGATATATACAGTTTCTTCCAACCTATATGACAGCCTTTTGAATGTTTGGACAGCATTTTAAGTAACTTATCTCAGTCTGCTCTTTACTAGTCCAAACACCCTAAATTCCTCCGCTCGTGCCATCCTTTTTAAATGGCCTGACGTTCAGCACTCTCACGTCAGAGCTGCCTCTCCGTGAGCATCGTAGAATTTGCCAGTTTGTGTGTTCATTTTTGGCTCTGCGCATGAGCCCTGACTGTCTTCTTAAGTTGGTCTGAGCTAGCACTTTAGAATAACAACATGCAGTCTTTGAAACAGAAGTTCCTACGTGGGTCTGTCTACTAAGAACACATCCTTTTGATCATAGACCTAGATATAATTAATACTGCCATCATCCTTCCCCAACAACATTTAAAATGCCAACCTGAAGCACTCTGGCTACACCAAATCTTTGCATTGGTATTAAAGAAAAGTTGCTGATACTCAGCCATAAAAAAGAATGAAATAATGCCACTTGAAGCAACAGGATGGAGCTAGAGATTATCATATTAAGTGAAGTCAGTCAGAAAGAGAAAAAAAAATACCATATGATATCACTTATATGTGGAATCTAAAATATGACACAAATGAACCTATCTGTGAAACAGAAACAGAATCACGGACATAGAGAACAGACTTGCATTTGTCAAGGAGGAGAGGGTTGGGGGAGGGATGGAGTGGGTGTTTGGGATTAGCAGATGCAAACTGTTATATATAGAATGGATAAACAACAAGGTCCTACTGTACAGCACAGAGAACTATATTCACTATTCTATGATAAATCATAATGGAAAAGAATATTTAAAAAAAAGAATGTGTGTGTGTGTGTGTGTGTGTATATATATATATATATAACTGAATCACTTTGCCGTACAGCAGTAATTAACACAACACTGTAAATCAACTATACTTCAGTAAAAAAGAGAAAAGTTGCCAAATTTCCAACACGGAATTGATACAGTCCTGTTTCCACCGTTAAAAGCTTAAAGTTCTCTTATTTGTGGCCATTATATGATACAACATCACTATTAAGAAATCTTTGATTCACTGGGTGAGTTGGTTTTCTCTCTTCCTTCTACACATCTGGCTGTGATCATAAAATCAGAGCCTTGTTTTGTTCATCAGAGAGTCTTTGTAGACCAGGCTTTTCAGAACTGCACTTTCGTTGTTCTTCTGCCAGATCATTAGTGTAAATTGACTGCCATCAGGACTGCTTCCCAGTATATTAGCCCATTTTCAAACTAGGTAGATGTATTCCCATATCCCTTTCCCACATGTTTTCCTCAACCAGCAAGAATGGCTCTCCTGCATCACATTAAATCTTATCCAAATGTCTGGACATTTGTTGTTACTATCTAGCAAAGCCAGCATAGCTTAAAGGTTTTCTATGGCCCTGAAGCCACCTTCAAAATATAATAACTCTTTGATATTTAACTCTTTCTACTTCTTATAACCAAGCAGCAATCCTGGCTTCTTGTAGATGTTACTGTCATCTTCACTTTCGCTCCCTCCATCAGGTTTGATGCATCTTGTCCCCTGGGCTCACAAGGCTAACCCTACGGTGATGTATGCCCTGGGTAATGCCTCTGCTGTTGAATAGCATGCTGATTTCTCCCTTCCCAGGTGGATCCTCCATTCTGAACCTTAGAAAAGAACAGCAGGTGGGGACAATCGTTCATGCTGGCATAAATTCCTACTTACTCATTAGCAAACCTATTCTTTCTTGGACTTACTTCCTCTACAATCTCCACCTCTTGAAGTCTCAAACATTTGCGTTTGATAAGTAAATAGTTCCTTTCTGAATTAAAAAAAAATTAGCTGCCTCTTCGAAACTTAAAGGATAGACTGGTAGTGAAGAGACGTAGACCCCTACCTTTTAAGTCAGTTGAGTTTTACTGGGTATTTATTAAACATGTTAAGGTTTGTCCTGTGGGCAAGAACTGACACACAATAAGCCCAAATCTTTAAAACTGTTTTATAAATGGGGGTTCTACTGTCAATGTTTTAATATTATCATTGTTACCATAAACGAATCAGTCACCTAAGGACAGCTTATGGCACATTTTTCAGAAACCAAGCCCTCTGGGTTGAGCCTATAACGTTGGGGAGGGCAACCTATAGTGTGCAGTCTCACAGGATATAGAAAAGGATGTTCTATGACACTGCTATGGGTTGGGAAGCAAGACCTGTCTGAATGGATGTGGGAGAGGTGAGGCCATTGGGCCAAGGACTGGTGGAACCCAATCCTGGTGAAAGAGCCCCTGCGGAGGGAAATGCACCCGTGTGTCCCCTCCACTGCTCTGCTCGGACGGGGCTCTTACTGTACGTGAGGGAAGGGCACCTCCCACCTTCCATGTCCCATCCTCAGCCCACAAGGAATAACCAACATCATCTGTGACTTCTCAGACATCGTAAATGAATGTTAAACATCCATGTTTTAAGGGCTTCTCAAGAAGAAAGGAAGTGTTGGAAGCAGCACTGATAATTTTTAGAGCACGCTCAGAGAGAAAATGCAAATGAGGTGTCTCCACTCCGTGTGGAGCCAGAACTGAGAGTCACTAAGGAGGGTCCCTGTCCCTGTGTCTCATCCCCAGGATCTCCAAGAGACAGTGGAACAGACCCAAAGCCTGAACATGTATTGCCATTTTGCAAATGGTATCGGGGAGCCCAAGTACATGCCTGTACAATCGTGGGAACTTTTGACCCAGACTCTGGTGGAGGCCCTGGAGAACCACAACAAAGTCAACACAGTGATGGACCTGGTTCTCTTCGAGGATGCGATGCGCCATATGTAAGTGTGCTTCTCATCGTGCCTTTCCTCAGCTGTCTCCTCTTCCCAGTGTCAGGGGTCTCATTTGAGCATTTGATGACACTTTGATGAAACCGGGAAAGCAGCTACTGCTTCTGCCATGAAGGTCAAGATGGTGGCTGGTAGAGCAGCAGCTGTGGCTTCTGCCACTGGCTGTAGCCAGGGCAGCATCGTGATGAACTCGGGAGGAACTGGATTTATTTCCTTGTCTGCCATTTACAGTCCTGGGCCTGGTCATGGTGACACCAAGGGAAAATGGGAGATCATAAAATAAGACACAGAGGAGCTCAGGACCTGCATTCCCAACTCATACTAGTCCAGTGAGATTGAAGGTTTTAAGTGCACATATTTCAAAAATTAACTATCTTTTTAAGTCTTGCTGCTATCAAGTGAACCAGGGAGAGTAGTCACCAAGCCTCCCAGATAGTTTATACTCACACTGATGCTAATCCTATACTGCTCTTTATATTCCCCAATCTGAGGTGCATTTACCACCCCTCCTGCCTTCTAAAATCTCTCCACCCTGCCCCCTGCTACCCAGAGTCTCCAACAGCAAAATCCACTTTATCTTCAACTTCTCTGAACTTCCACACTGATGAATTCTAACTGAACCCTGCATTGAGGAAAGCAGTTTTTTTCTTCCCCATTCTATGCACCCCACGGCCTAGGGAGAGGTACGGACCCTCCTTCTCCCCCACCCCACACCAGTGGCATATTTAAACCATTTCTCCTTTTATCTTTTATGAACCCCAGTTCTTTTGAAGCACAAGTACCTGGATATCCCTACTCATCACCCCTCCTTGTCACTGTCATCTGCTGACATCCCGTTGCTCCCCCTCATTTACCACCTACCTCAGTGCTTGGCCCACTTTCTCTCCTCAGCCACTCCTTTCTGCATTCCTGGCATCTGTGTGTCACCTGGTCTTTCTGTTCCTTGGCCTCCTTAGCTCCAGCGACGTTCCTTCCTTCCCACCTCAGCCACTCACTCACGTGTTCCTGCCCTAGAAGTTCTGTCATCAATAATGAACCCACATCCAAAATCTCGAATTCAAACATCCCACTCATTTATCTCTCCTACCCCTCCACTAACCTGCTCTAGTTTTTATTCCAGCTATACTTATTTCCCAGTTTTACTGAGATACAGTTGACATATAATATTGTATAAGTTTAAGGTGTAAAACATAATGATTTAAGTATATATTGCAAAATGTGACCACCATAAGGTTAGCTAACAACCATCACCTCACGTAGTTATTTTCCTTGTTATGAGAGTCTTTCAGATCAACTCTCAACTATACAATAGAGTATTGTTAATTACAGTCATCGTGTTGTACATTACATCTCCAGAACTTACTCATCTTATAACTGGAAGTTCGTGCTTTTTGACCCCTTCACCTAATTCCTCCACCCACCTCTGGCAACCACAAATCTGACCTGTTCCTGTGTGTTTGGTTTTATTAGATTCCACATGTAAGGCAGATAATACAGTATTTACCGTCCTCTGTCTTATTTCACTTAGCATAATGCCCTCAAGGTCCATCCATTTTGTCGCAAATAAATATATTCCAGCTATTCTCAAACGTCATCAAGACTTCATTTCATGGAACCACCTACTTTCTCAAACTCCTTTATCCTTCTGTCCACCATGTCTTTACTTTCCTCGACCACCATAGACTCCGTCACCCAGTACAAGCTCCCCTAACTTTCCTGTCATTGCATCCATGTGACAAAGCTCTACTCTAGCTAAACCTCACTATCTTCTTTTTCCACACCTACCCCTAAACATGTGGAGATTATTGAAGAAAAACCATCATCCTGTTGACTTGATTTTTTTGCGATTTTCAGCCACAGATTTCAAGTGGGCCCTCAACTTTGCTAGAAACTCTCCTCTATGACCCTGGGCAGATTGCTGTCTTCCCCTTTGTGTGATGACTGCATCACACGTTTCTCTCCTCTTCTCAGCCCTCTAACATCTCTCCCCTCTCTTTATTCCCAATTAATGAGCACAATTTTGCTGAGATAATGAAAGCAGCCAGAAGACAATTCTCTCATCTCCCTGCCATCAAATCGAACAGCCTCTCTGTATCCCACCTGCATCCCACCCACAAGTCCTGCCTTCTGTACTATTTCAGCTAAGGAACCATCCCTGTGCCTACCTGAGGCCAAACCCTCCACGTGTGCCCTTGTTCCCATCTCCTGTCACCTTCTCAGTGACTTTACTCCCTCCTGCCATGATCCTTCCCTCCCTCTTCTCTCTCTTCTTTTTTTGGGGGGCTGTGCCTCACCACTTGTGGGAAGTTAGTTCCCTGACTAGGGATTGAACCCACACCCTCAGCAGTGAAAGCACCAAGTCCTAACCACTGGACTGCCAGGGAATTCCCTCTCTCCTCTTTTCTCTTTCCTTCTCTTCCCTCTTCCCCATCATCAATTCATTCATTTCTGGATCATACATATCAGCATACAAACATGCCATGTTATCATTTATCAAAAAAAGAATAAACTATTCCTTGACTCTTATATCTCTTTCACCCCCTACCCCTGTTTCTCGGCTTCTATTCAAAGAAAAACTCATCAGAAGGGTTGCCTTTACTTTTCATACTTTCTTGCTTCTCATCTGTTCCTTGGTCCATTTCTTACCACTTGAACAAAGAAGCTCTTATCAAAGTCACCACAGACCAACCTCTGGCTAAAGTCGGTTGTCACTGCTGCGTCCTTACCTTATATTATTTGACTCCCCTGCTACAATTGTCATGATTAATCACTCTATTAATTTGTTTACAGCCATCCATCCATCCATCCAACACCTGTTTATTGATTAGATGGTCTTAGTATGAGTGCAGGGATCTTTGTCTTATTCACTGCTAAATCCACCCCCAATACCTAGGACAGTGTCTGGAACATAGCAGGTACTCAGTAAAATTTCTTAGCACATCATATAGGATAAATGATACAGAGGAAAACAGAAAGGTAAAAGGGATAGAGAGTCCTGGGAGGTAAGTTCAGTTGTAAATAGGGTGGTGAGGGAGGCTTCACCGACGAGGCAGCATTGGATCTGACATGTGAGACCCACACTGAACACAGCTCACCACGGGCTGGTGCACAGTGTTCTGCCTGCATCAATTCTCTTGGGCTTCACAAACACCTTGAAGAAAGTCAGGTCTACTATTATCCCTATATTATAAATAAGGGAACTGATACCCGGAGAGATGAGGGAAGTGGCCCAGCATCACACACACCCCAGGAAGAGGTAAGCCAAAGCCTACACTCATGCAGCGTGTCTGCTCAGGACCATCACACGACAATGCTTCATACATTCCCCTAATCCAGTGTAAGCTCCTTGAACACACAGACTCTCTTGCTCACTGCTGAATCCCCAGTACCTTGGACAGCGTCTGGTGCATGGTAGATGGTCAGTAATAAGGGTTTTAGGGTGTTTGTTCACTAATCTGGTGAAACTTCAGGGAGTATTTTCCCTCCTCTCTAAGAGCTACCAGAGCCTGTGTCATAGTCTTGGAATTGAAGAAAATCTTTGTCTTTTCAGGGTAAATGTAATTTGGGAGAATAGCAAGTGATTCAGCCAATGTGGTTTCCAGCATGGGTGATCAAACTGCCTAATATTGTTCTTAAGGACAAAATAAGACTATGAAAACTGGTTTTTCTCCTGAGGCTCCTAACCAGCCTCTGAAGATAGTTTCCAAAGAGAAACCTGAGCTGCATTAGCAATGACAAAATAACTGGAATAATGAACTGCCTTGAGGGGGACAATTTGGAAGAATAAAATGTATCTGGATGTATAATTTCCTGTACGTTTGTTTTAAAATATCAACGTCCCATGACTCCCTTCTTGCACTGCCCTTCCCTCCCCTCCCGGGGGCTCCTTCATCCTCTTTGTTGCCTCTACCCTCAGAGAAAGCAGAAGCATTCCCCTCCTACACCGGAAAACGGAATGCTGAACAGCCCACTGAGAAACACAGGTGACTGAGCTGTCGGCATCACTCCACAGAGTGCCCCGACGAGGCTGTACGCGCTCTCCCAGGAGCCCCAAGGGCCAAACCCAAGTTCAAGTCCTCATTCTGCCACCAATTGGCGGTGGTGCTTTGCGAAGGACACAACTTCCCCAAGCCTCAGTTTCCTCCTCCGGAAAGTGAGGATGATGAGGATGCTGCATGACAAGTGCTTCGCACTTACTAAGCAGTCCATGGTGTTAAGCTTTATCTTTCCGCTGTTGTTTTCTTTCCCTAAAAGCACCATTTGCTCTCCTACTGACTTCCTTCACCATTTCAGCACATTCTAGTTCTACTTTTTCTGAAAGCTTCACACTAGATCTTTCTCCCTGCTTTTTGCATTATCTCCGTCTACCTTTTTCTTTGCTTTTTTCATTCCGACCTGTGCTTTTCCGACTCCTCTTTTTTCTCTTAGAATCGCTTCACGTTTATTAACAAAAAAGGAACTTCAGATGTACTTCTCTTGTGCCCCTTCTTTTGTGCATCTTATTGGTTCTCGTGCGTGTGCGTGTGTGTGTGTGTGTGTGTGTGTGTGTGTTTAGTCTTCAATAAGCCAGCTTCCTCCAGCTGTGCTGTGGTACATTTTCAGCTTTTGTTTTTAATCTCCCAGAAACTCAGTAATGGCCTTAACTCAGACTGCCTTGGTTTTCTGGCCCAGGAATCCTTTAGAATATTGATCTTCTTTTTAGATTCTGTAATTTAAATGCAGAGTCCTTTGCCCTCGTCAGAGGTTGTTAATGAATCCCCAGCTGGAATCCAATGCTGACAGTTGCAGACTTAACCATTCCTTCTTTGGAAACTTCAGCACTAATGATGCATTTCCATTTAGATATTGAATAGCATGGACCATGCTAAGCTGAGTTCAGGCCTTCCAGGATAGAGCTGGGTGTTGGGCGGCCCGCAGAACCTACCTGGACTTCCCCTCCCCCATGCCTCCTCTCTCCTCAGTAATTCATTCCTTCCCCCTCTTTTTGTGAAGCTGAAGAGAGGGCCTGGATATCTTAACACCATATTTTCTCCTTTTATCATTGTAGCCAGGCACCATCTCATGTAGACACAAAGCAGATGATTCCTTGCACCTACCTCACCTCAAATGTGATGCTGAATATCAGGTCTGGGGTGTTCTGCTTACATTTAACAGAAATTTCTTCAATGCCTTGAATGTGCTAGTACTACAGAGAAAACAAGATGAGTATACACACTCTTCAGATGTCTAGAAACCATTGTTTAATAAGGGAGCAAGAGAAGTGTACACCTGTCTGATACAAGACAGAGTATCACAACTAAATAATAATAAACGAAAAAGTAAAATCACAGAAAGAGCTAAAAGTAGTCAGTAAATACCTTCTGAGTATTTAGGGGAATAAAATGTCACTACATAAATGTAGTGACATACAAGCCCTCCACAGCGACTTCATCACTGGTTATGTTATCCCCAAATACACTGGCTTAACTTTCACATTCGACTAGCACAGTCTAACATATTCTCACCCTCCAGTATAATAGAGTCAATTTTTGATCACTTCTACCTAAGAAGAAATTGATGCCACCATTCTGGGGGCCAGTTTTTCAGTATTTATCAAAAGTCGTGAAAAGTGTCTTACTAGGAACTTATCCTGTGGTCATAATTAGGCCTATAAACCCAGGTCCCTCCTGTCACCATCACACATGCCCTCCAATCCTGCCTGGCTGCCTTGGGCTCTTCCTCCACCACCAATGCTTCACCAGAGGCTTTGGCTTAAAGCAGAGCAGGGCGACCTCAGTCCACTCAGGCAAGAGGTGAGGCGAGGTTTGGGGACAATTTAACTCCCTCTTCCCAAGCTCAGCCCAGGATGTGCCTGCAAGGAGGGCTCCAGTCCTCACCTGGACCATTACGCCTGCTCCTCACGGAGGGAAGTCTGATCAAAGCCCTGTGCCTCTGCTTCCCTCTCTCAGCTGCCACATCAATCGCATCTTGGAGTGCCCGCGGGGAAACGCTCTGCTGGTCGGCGTAGCGGGGAGCGGCAAGCAGAGTCTGACGAGGCTCGCGGCTTTCATCAGCTCCATGGACGTATTCCAGATCACGCTGCGGAGAGGCTACCAGATTCCTGACTTCAAGGTAGGGGGCCGGGCAGCTGCGGGGGGGAGGCTCTGTCTCTCCCCAACTGCCCACGACTCCCTGTCACCTTGCATTAGCTCTTCAGCTCCCTCGCCCAGAATCTCCCCTTAATCATCTGTCCACCTTCTTGTTAGACTCTGGGCTGGTGACTGGAGGTGCTTAGACCCTGAGAACACCGACCTTCCCAAGGTCTGCATCTGGGAGACCTCAGCTACTTTAGGTGCATCTGTAGAGCCTCAGTTCTCACCCAAATCGGAAGCACATCTACATCAAATTCAGCACACAGCTCTCCAGCAGCCCTAGCAGACAGAAGGAATACTGACAGTTTGCCCAAGTTTTATAAGAATTGCATATATTAAAGGTTGGGTTCAGTAACCACCAGCTGCTGGGACCTTCAGTGACATGGCCTGGTTGGAGATGTAAGGCACTTAGGAGCCACAGTGCATGCCCTGAAAGTGGAGAAAGGCATTAAATACGACCCTCAGAGGTCACTTTGTCCAGCCCCCTGTTTTGATCCATGACCAACAATAGAGGCCCAGTAGGGAGTCATGAGGTCATTTCCATCAAGATGCTGCTCTTGCTGTCCCTGGGAGAATTCCAGCCTGCACGGAGCCAGACCCGCCCACCTGACTTCATAATCTCTCAGCTGGTGATGCTCACTGCTGCTCTGAAACCACAGCTCAGCCTCTTGCGATTGGCCGAATCTAAGGTCATACTCCGGGTTCACATCAGGTCAATCTTTAGTGCTTCCAAAACAGAAAAGACAAGATAGTGCTCATGAGAATCATGCATTTACAGAATGATCTAAGACACTGGTACTCAACCTTGGCCATATACTGGAATCCCCTTCAAATAATAGTGATGCCTGCATCCTACCCCCGAGAAATCCTGACTTAACTGTTCTGGGGATTGGCCTGGGCATCAGGATGGTTGAAAGTAACCCCTGGTGATTCTAAGGAGAGCTGGGAAACACTGTCTTAGGTGATTCTGTAAATGTGTTGGTTGAGAACCACTGATCTAAAAGGAAGTTTATTAATGTCAAAGGGGAATTATTTGGACACAAAGGAAGCTCTGCTATAAGGAAATGTATGAGGGTGATAGAGAATGAGCTTTGAGTCGTGTGAGAGAGAGATGACTAAGATTACGGACCAATGGCTGAGCTTCAGAAAAGGGATGCATCAAAGGAACCAAGAGTGACCAAGCTGGAAAAATTCAGGGCCTGGCATCCTAGCCCCAAATTTCATCTACCTATAGTTTTGAATGGATGCAATTTCCTACCAAATGATTGTGTGTATGTATGTATGAGTGTGTGTGTGTATGTTCCCCAATATATTTTTTAACAGCAAAAGTCTTTGCTGGAGCTAGCCATGAGAACATAAGACTCTGCTACTATATGATATATTCATCCCCCAGGCCAGGAGGCCCAAGTACATGACTCTTCTGTCAGGACCAAGAGCAATCACTTGCCTCCTGGGGCAAGTCATTCATTTGTATGATGATATAAGTAGCACAGATGAACAGGGGAACATCTCTGTCCTTTGGAAAGCTGTTACCTGTTTGCACAAAGCAGGAGCTCTAGGAGCTAATTCAGGAGCCACAGTGGTTGTATGAATTAAAGATCATCATTATTTATTCTACTTGCCCACCTCTATTGGGATCGAGGCCTGGGAATGAGGCATATTTTCTTGCCTGTGAGTGCAAGATCGCACTCCTCCCTCCCTCCTGTTGCTGGTCTCTTATCAAGAAAGCCCTCTTCTCAGAGATCTCTGACGTTGCTTCTGCAGGCGGACCTGGCCAGCTTGTGCCTGAAAGCCGGGGTAAAGAATCTCAGCACCGTGTTTCTCATGACAGACGCCCAAGTAGCTGATGAAAGGTTCCTTGTGCTCATTAATGACCTCTTGGCATCTGGTAAGAGACTCTTTGCACTTAAATGTCTCTAACAAATTCCTGCTGGAGTTGGAGTCATTCCAAGGTGGAGATTTTGTTCGAGGTCAGAAGAGCGAGGTCATAGAAATGAGGGAGAAAGCTGACACAGCGGAGAACTGGTTCATCAAGGTCCTTCTAGGATTGCTGCTGGGCCTGCTGTCTTTTATTCTCCTTACATGCAAAACAGACAGTAGTCTTATGGCTTTCTTAGTGGGACTAGGTATGACAATAGGAGGAAAGTAGGTTAGGGCTTGCAGATCTGCTGATTCCAGAGAGAAGGTGCTGTTCCCTCCCCACACCCAAGACAGAGAGAAACTGGAATGTGCTCAGTATTTCAGGGAGGTAAGGCATTAGCAGCAAGATACACACACAGAGTACATGCACACACAAAACTTACCCAAGAGGGCAAGGTTAGGTTGCCAATTTAATTAATCAAGGATTCAGAACTTCATGGAAGCAAAGTAGAAGCAGGAACAGATGGAGGATGGTTTTCTTAGATTACAAAGAACTTGACAAAGGCTGTCTCAACTTCCCTGTGACACTGTCAGTGCAAGATAGGACTTCAGTTCTTGATACTTTGCTGCCCTTATTTTTTTAGGGATTCAGGACTTACGCCAACCATTCTAGAAAAAAAAAGTTTATGTATACACATATATGTATATATAAATACACATAAACATACACAAGATATATATATATATGTATATCTATCCAAGAAGATAAAACAATATAGTATAAAAATTATGCATTTTCAGAAATTTGGGGGGTATGTGTATTTATATTTATATTAATTAAAAGGAGAATATGATTTCCTGACTCTTAACCCAAATTTAGCATCTATAAAACCACCTCTTATCTGGGCTAATAAAATAGTCAGTGCACAGATGTTCTGAACAAAATTTCTGCTTCCAGATTTCCATTTCAGAAAGCCTGTTTCTCTACAGTTCACCTCCTGGCTCTCTGATTAAATACTCTTTAGTTTATGAAGTCAAAGGACCATGATCACAATATACGTCTCCAAAGTGTATTCCATGTCATATATAATATTTCAGGATGGCTCTTTCCACGCAATCTCTAGGAACTTTACTGCTTCAGAATCGTTGACAGCTTCAAATTCTGTGCCCTTGTACCCCAGGCCATTTTACTGTCACTTCCATGACGAGCTGCTGGTCTTTGGTCCAGACCATGCACTAGCAGGCTCTGTGAGCAGCCTTCGACGTCCTCCTGATGAGGACCAGAGTCGCATCAGGTTGGGACTGATGGCTCCCACCATAACACTGATCCCACCCTTTCGTTCCCTTCCCAACCTGCCCTATTTAAGTTAGTTTTATATCCAGGAATTTGCCTACTAACTCTTATACCTCTTCTCCTCCAATCCAACAAATTGTCCTTTTCTTAAACACTGTCTTTTAAACATCCCACCGCCTTCTACAACAGTATTTCACCTACAACACTGCCTCACCTTTTGTTATTTTACCAAATAATGAGAGACGGGTCCAACTGTCCTCCCACCCTGAAGCTGTGCCCTAAAGTCTAATTTGTAAAACAATCAAAAAAGGTAAAATTGTGCTTCCAAAGACTTATAGCTTTGGAGATGCCAGGCATGTTGCCAGCCTCACCCTGTATCTCATTTGGCTCCAATCCAGCCAGGTCACCTTCTCCTATAATAATGTCTGAGACACAAACGATGTTACACTTTTACCAATTGAAATTTTATTCCTCAATTAAGTATTTTTAATTTTTCATTTAGAAAACAACTTGTTTCAAGTTCAAATGAATTTTTGAAGCCCTGCCCAGTGAAAACTTAATGCAATCAGTGTGCTTCAAAGTCATGGAATTTCAAACTCACATTTTTAAGGCTTCTATACAAAAACAGGATTTACACACACATGTTAAAATGGAGCTACAATTAAAAGTAATACTTTTCTAATCTTCATGCCTTTTATCTTAACCATTTTGACAGGGAGAACTGAGCATATCTGAGTTATAATATCCCCTGTCAGATAATTTCTGGCTAGAAATTAACTGACTGCCAGTCCAGGCAGAGCTACAGAGATTCCTCAGAGCCTCCCCATCCACTTAGTTTTTCAATTTTATGGGGTTGTGCAATCACTGCATTCTTGGATAACACAGTAGAGACTAGGAAACTATACATTGGGCTACCTTGTCATTAGCTCATCCCTCTCTAGTCATCTACAAATCCTATTAGGTTGAAGATAAGGTACAGTGAGCGAATTCCACTGATTCAACGCTGCCCTGAAACATCTTCCTCAGTGACCTCATGATCTCGTGCCATAGGCTATGTGCTTTCCTCCCACACTTCTTTAGCTCATTGTTTCATCCCTTGGTTTCCTGGCACCATTTCCAGAATCAAACTGTACTGGTAATTCAGCACATAAATCCCACCTCTGACACCACCCAAACATTTCAGAACCCATCATTGTGCCACTTGCATCTCAGATTGGTTGCAGATGGACAGTAAGAAATCCTCCACTCAAAGTTAAAAAATTAAATCAAGTTTCTTAGCAAAAGCCACATAATTGTATAAGAAGCAAGGTGGCCACCTAAATCAGAGTGAATGAAGCCTGTCTTTCAGTCACTTTCTTCAGCTACCAGAGTCCTTAATGGGGCTCATGAAGCTTCTGGTGAAACTATGCATAAAATGTTGGCCCTTGCTGAGTCTGAAAAGTTCAATTCTTGCTATGTCCTTGTTGCCCTGTATAATAATTCCTGAAGAATGTACACTGGCCATCAAAAGCAGGTATTTAAAAACTCTCACAAAATTTGTTCTCTCTTGGTCCTCCTTCAACCAAACTCAGCATCAGCACGGGCCCATCCTAATCTAAAGGGAGAAAATAGAATCCTTTCCTGGTTTTTTGGTACAGCACACCTGCTTCTAGGTTTCCAGCATTCCAGAAAGCCCATTTTATTGCAGTCCCAGCTAAGAAGACCTAGTCTGCTCCAGGTGTGGTGTCTTTTCCTCTCCTTACTCTGCCATATTTCATACTTCATTTTACTTTGGGATCTTATGTTGGGATGTCCTTTTTGCTTTTCAAAAGGCTTAATTGTTCACTCCAAAATTAATATTTCTCTTCCCTGGCTCAGACTAGATCACTTTGCATCTATTTGTATATTCAAAACCATTTATTAAGCTTCCATGTTCCAGTCAGTAACCTCTATGTGGTCTATTGGAATAGTTGATAACCAATTGAGTCCCCTCTCTTGTAAAGCCATATGCCTCTCCATCTCTGAAATAGACTGTCCTTATTACATTTGGGCCAAATCTCCTCTTGGAATGTAAAACATGAAAAGATCCTCTCATCTTCCAGGTGCTTTAGGATTAGATGCAGGATTGACATGTTAGTGATCTGTACACATCACTTGAGAATGTGGAGTCTGGAAATATTTGTAACAGTCTTGGCATTGGATTGTTCTCCTCCCATGAGCATCTAGAACTGGATTCCCTGATAGGCCAACTATGCTTTACACAAGTTATATTCTGGCCCAGTTTCCCTGAAAGGAAAAAAGACAAAGTGGCAAAAGAGAAGTGGCAAAGATGGCAAAGATGAAAAAAGAGAAGCCATCAAGCATGCATCAGATCTCCTAAGCATACTTTGTGGTCTCAGGGGATCTGTTTACCACATGCGTCCCCAAACCATAAACCATGGAAATTTAAACCAGCACTTGGTTGCTTCCAGCTGCCACACAGAAATGCCCAGAGCGTAATGCAAAAAGTTGCTTGAGTAACAGCTTTTCTTTTCTTCATGTGGTACTAAATTCTCATACAAGTTACTTGAGACTATGTCTCTGTGCATTCTCCTACATTACTAACCTCTCCCTCACCACCTATGTCCAAGAGATAATCAGTTGCCACCAATTTTACCCCCTAACTATTTCTGAATCTGTTCTCCTCTGTCATGACTACCACTGATCTTTTCATCTTTTGCTTCAACAAGTGCAGACACTTCTTTTTTTTTATTTTATTGAAGTATAGTTGATTTACAATGTTGTGTTAATTACTGCTATACAGCAAAGTGATCCAGTTATATATATTCTTTTTTATATATATTCTTTTCCATTATGGTTTATCATAGGATACTGAATATAGTTCTCTGTGCTATAGAGTAAGACCTTCTTGTTTATCCATTCTACATATAAAAGCTTACATTGCAGACACTTCTTAACTCATCTCCCTACCTCTCAGGGAGGCCCACCCCCATCCATTCTCCTCACTGCTTCCAAAAAGGTCTATCAAACTATAATTCCTTCCTCAGTTCCTAAATGAATGCACGATAAGCTGTTTTGTACAGAAAAAACAAAACACAAAAAACCAGCTGCCTTTGACCTGCTTCCTTCCTTCCTTACTAGCTTACCTCCCCATTATGATCTGGTAATTCCCACCTCCTTGAAATAACACACTGTACTGCCTCCTGACATCCTTACTGGCTCACACCGTTCCTTTTGAACCTCATGCCCTTCTCCTTCTTTCTCTGGATTAACTTCTACCCATAGTACAAGACTTATCTTGGATGTTATCTCTCTGGGAAGTCTTCACTAATCCACTGTCGCCACGAGGAATGAGAAACATCCCTCTGTGTTCCTCTAACATTCAGTAGCTGCACACACCACCATTGTACTGAAATGACATTGTAAACTTATGAAAGGCAGAGACTGTGTTGTCTGTTGTTGGTTCATTTTTTGTTATGAAATAATCCAGAGGTATAAAAGATAAGGGTTTCCTACTGCCCAGCTTAGGAAATAAAACAACACTGATATAATTATAACCCTCTGCAAAGACTGTGTTATTTTCACCATTTACATTGTCAGCACTGAACGCATCTCCTGGCCCATAATTAGCATTCAAGAGGTATTCGTTGAACCAAGGTGTGTAATATCATGAGAAAGATGTGTCATCTTACATATTAGATATTACTGTTGAACACGTGCTTTGAGAAAGTTTCCAGCCATGCAGAGAGAGGGCCAGGGGTCCTGAGATAGTCATCACACTCCCTGTTTTTTCTCCCTTGAGACCAGGGAAATGTTTCTGAAAAATGTTATTCCTGGGTGGGGTCAAAGCCCTTAAGCCATTGTGATGCTAACTGGTTTGCGCAGAATAACCCTCAGCTTTGCCTTTTTTATTACCAAGCTCCAACTAACCAAACCATCTTAAATTATCTCAAAGCAGAGTGGCCTCTGAGAGCCCCAGACCACACAGAGAAGATGATGATGAGTCTGACTTGCAAAATATCAGGACATGTTAAGGACCACAAGAAGCCATTCTGCACTAGGCAGCAGAAATAGGGCTTCCCAACTTTAGGTCACAAGAGGAAACTCTTCAAATATTTAAATAGCCTCTGCCTCTGTTCACATCACAAAATGCCCTCTGGCAGTTCAGTCTCCTGCTTCTCCTGCTTTCAGCATGACTACCTACATCGCACAATAAGTGACAGGAATGTTGTCAGGAGAAATTGGAGGAACAAACCTGGAAATGCAAACTTTGCTCCCAATTCAGAGGTGCTCAGTTCCATCTGGTGATCTTCTTCTTAAGGGATCTTGGGAATTGTGTGACAAATACCCCCATCTTAAGAACATGGAAAAAGTCTCTAAAAGGCCTGGGTGTTTTCAATATCTTGGCACTTAAAGGTATCATATAAACTAGGGCGAGCGCACTTTTTCTATAAAGGGTCAGAAAGTAAATATTTTCAGCTTTGCAGACCATACAGCCTCTGTCACAACTACTCAGCTCTGTCATTGTATTGGACAAATAGCCATAGACAGTATCTAAATGAATGAGTGTAGCTGTGACCAGTAAAACTTTATTTATGGACAACAAAATTTGAATGTCATGTAATTTTCATGTGTCATTAAATAATATTATTTTAATTTTTTCAATTACAATTTTCAAAAATTGTAAAAACCATGCTTCGCTTGCAGGCAGAGATAGAGGGCCAGATTTAGCCTATAGATCATACTTTGCCTCCTCAAAGGACATAAATCCTACATATTTCAAAAAATAGAAAGGTGAAGAATGCAGACTCTATTATTACAAATATTCTAAGACCAAAGGGAATTCAGGTTCTCACTGGAGGACTCTAACATACTTATAGATAAGAAACTGCAGATTATCAGAGGGGCAAAGGAGAAAGGAATTCAGACCACTGCAGGCAGTCAGCCCCAGAAGTATGAGTATGGCTCACATCAATTCCATTTGAGTATTTCTCTTTTTAAAACTTCCGTGAACTCCTTAACTCCCAACGCATGCTAAATATCATTTCATTTTTCTAGCCGTTTTCTCTGGATTCTTCCATTAGTAAGACCTTGATTCTGACAAGTTTATAGCACTGGGTATTTTGTATGCATTCTATGAAATAATGAATGGAAATTAAATCAAGTTTGTCCAATTAAGGGAAGAAAGTAAATGATCATTTTCACGATAATTCATTTTTTCATTTTTCCCATTTAAACAATCAAGTTTAATTAGTATAAAACTCTAACCCAACTCTTGGCTGGATTAGTGTTGTCAGACTATGAAGGCCGGAAATCTGTTGGAAAGTTGAGTTTCCTCCAGATACAGTAGGTCAAGGAAGTGCAGCAGCTTCAGTGGTGAAAAGAATCACAATTCCCATCACTGAGATTAGCTAGTGGCCATTTGCCAAACCACCCACCTTGGAGGACCTCACCCAAGTCCACAGGAAACAGCATAGGTAGTGACTCCAGTGGCTTCTTCCCACTCTAACATGTCTACGATGCTAACATTTCTTTGTCGGCTACGGAGGAAGGAAGAAGCACGTGGGTGTGCAGAACTTCAAAGGGGAGCTTGCATATGACTTCAGGTCCACGTAGCTTCAACACCTACCTAAAGCCTCGTCCTGGAAATAGGAAAGAGCTTTTCTGATAGCCATAGAATATCCTGGAGTGAACCACATTCATCTTTACCTCCTATCCAGAGTTTCCAAGATTTAACTGCACCAGTGCTTCCTTCATTCTTACATCCCTTAAGCTCATTTCTCTCCTTGAGAAAACTTAATGCCATTCACTGTCAGCCTCACAACTACCTTTATAGCTCCCAGTCTGTCTGCATTTCTTTGCAGTTTTCTTCATTCTTCCTTTCCAAGGCCAACTCTTCCATGTGAGCTAGGGGCCCACCAGCTGGTTCTTAATTCAGAATTTTGTTTTATTCTATCCCCTCTTTCAATTTCTGACTCTCCCTCACAGTTTTCACATTCTCACCACCCACATTTACTTTTTCCTTTTATGTTTTTCTATATTTGTTTACAAAACATGTTGGGATACAGAAAGCAATAAAACAAACACCCATGCAATTATGAACATGTTGCAAAATAGAAACATCTGATGTGTGCAAGCAGAGTGCTTTACAACAGGTGCCCAAAATGTAGATTGTTAAATTGTCTGGTATGTGCATTTCAAGTTTACTAAAAAGTGCCAGTTGCCCTCCTGAGTAGTTGTACAGATTTATTCTCTGCTTGAATACCTATTTCCTCCTAACCTCACCAACACTTGGTTTATCTGACATACCAGTTTTTGCCAAAGGATATAAAATGGAATCTCATTTTTGTCCTTTCCCTTCTTACCTGTGACATTGGAGCATCTTTTCAAGTGTTTATTGGCTATTCACCTTATGTTAGTTGCCTTTTTATATAGTTTGCTCTTCGGTTCTTTCTTTTTCTTATGGATTTGTAAGAGTCCTTTGTATATTCTGGATACTAACCCTTTGTTCATCATGTAGGTCATAAATGTCTTTTTTGAAGTCTGTATCTGAATTTTGTCATGCTGATTTCATTTAAATGTTGTAAACCTTAGTCTTTTTATGTTTTGTGCTTTTTGTGCTCTATTTCAGAAATTGTGTCCTATCCAACACCGTAAAAATAATCTTTTGTATTTTATCTATAAAATATTACTGTTTCATATTCATGTCTTTAATCCACCTGGAATGAATTTTTGCTTGGTATTCTAATTTTATTTTTTTATATTAGTATTGAATTATCCTAACATCACTTATTGATTTGTTCATCCTTTTTTAGTATACTGATTTTGAATATGAATTTCTTGTTTACATCTGGGTCCGTTTCTAGGTGTTTCACTCACTGTTCTATTTATTTACCCAAGTACCAATTTCACATTGTTTTAACTAACATAGCTTTATAAGGAGACTTGATTTCTGATAGAACAAATCCTTTCTTCCCGTTCTTCACAAGTATCATTGCCATTCTTTACCCTTTGCTCTTCCATATAAATTTTAGAATATGATTGTCAGGATTGAAAAAGAAACCCATTTGACTTTGGGGGGGTGGGAATTGCATCTTTGTGATACTGGTAATACTGAGTCATCCACCCATGAGCAGAGTATTTCTCTCCATTTATTTTGGGTTTTATTTATGCCCTTCAGTAATACGTTATAGTTTTTACATCAAGACCTTGCACATCTTTTTATATATTTATTACTGCCTGTCTTATAGTTTTTGCTGGTATTCTAAATAACTGGTTATTCTAAACTTTTTACTGGTATTCTAAATAAAATAACTCTTTTTTTTTTTTTTTTTTTGCTGAAGTACAAAAGTGCCATTTTATTTCCAATATTAATTTTGTATCCAGCAAGCTTGTTGTTTAACACACTTAGGAGTTCTGATTGTTTATGTGTATATTCTCTTAAATTTCCTATTTAGAAAATTAGATTTTGATGATAATAGTTTTATTATTTCCTTAACTATCCATATAAATTTTATTTCTTTTCCTTGACTTGTTAGCCTAGCACATCTGTATAATGTTGAATAGAAAACATGAATAGCAGTCATGCTTGTCTTGTTCTTAATTCAAAAGAGAATATTTTAGTATTTCACCGGTAAATAGATATGATGTTTGCTTTGGGTCTGTGACAGATACCTATGATCTGGTTAAAAGAAATCTCAAGGGCCTCCCTGGTGGCGCAGTGGTTGAGAGTCCGCCTGCCGATGCAGGGGATACGGGTTCGTGCCCCGGTCTGGGAGGATCCCATATGCCGCGGAGCGGCTGGGCCCGTGAGCCATGGCCGCTGGGCCTGCGCATCCGGAGCCTGTGCTCCGCAACGGGGGAGGCCACAACAGTGAGAGGCCCGCATACCGCAAAAAAAAAAAAAAAAAGAAATCTCAAACTAAATTTTCAGAAATTTTGTGCAACTGTTTTGATGGTCATATCGTTTTACTTCTTTAATCCATTAATGTAATGAATTATTCTCATAGATTTTTCTAATATTTAACCATCCTTGCGTTTCCAAGATAAACTCTAATTGGTCATCATATATTTATTTTTATATACTTAGTTGAGATTTTTAAAGATTTTTTCCATTATATACTGCCTCACTAATACGCTAGTTTATCTAACTTTCAGAACTTTGCCAATCTGTTAAAAAATAATAATTAAGTATCTGTGCTCCGATTCTTCCCAGGAGAGATCCCAGATCTCTACTCTGATGATGAGGTTGAAAACATCATAAGCAATGTGAGGAACGAAGTCAAGAGCCAAGGTCTTGTTGACAACAGAGAGAACTGCTGGAAGTTCTTTATAGAGCGGGTCCGACGACAACTGAAGGTACAAGGATTCTCTGCCCGGGGTAGACAGGACCAGAGATGGTCCATGGGAGCCTCTATGGATATTTTGGACACAATAAGCTGTACTTATTGATTGTCTTGGGAGTGAGTGGTTAGGGTGCAAGACCCTTCTCAGCCTGAGCACCTGTGCAAGGATGCCCTTCTCCTGTGCTTCAAGGGCAGTGGCCTCCCTCTTGCCTCCTGAAGTCCCAGCATTTCTAATCGCTTGGCTGGAAAGGCTGCCTAGCATTTACAGATTTTTGTCTCTGTTGATATGCTTCCCAATTTCCTGGGAAATAAAGAATCCAAGGCCATGTCTGTCTCTCTGTAAGTATATCTTGGATACCTTCTTGGTTCTCCCCACCCTCTGCCTTCTCAGGTGACTCTCTGTTTCTCCCCGGTGGGGACCAAGCTGAGGGTCCGCAGCAGGAAGTTCCCCGCCATCGTGAACTGCACAGCCATCGACTGGTTCCATGAGTGGCCACAGCAAGCCCTGGAGTCCGTCAGCTTCCGCTTCCTGCAGAACACGGAGGACATTGAGGTGAGAGGGCAAAGGAGACACCCCTCAAGCTCCTCTCCACCTCTGGGTACAAGGAACCCCACATCCAGCAACTCCAGGTTGTTGGAGCACAGCTTTCCATGTGGTGAAGCAGCAAGGCGGGTGGGCAGTCACCTGCCGTCTTCATGGCCAGATGACCTCTTTATTTCCTGCCCTTTGATTCTAGCCCACAGTCAAGCCATCGATTAGCAAGTTCATGGCTTTTGCCCACACAAGTGTCAACCACACCTCCCAGTCCTATCTGAGCAATGAGCAGCGCTACAACTACACAACCCCCAAATCATTCCTGGAGTTCATCAGACTCTACAAGAGCCTGCTGTGCAGGAACGGAAGGGAGCTCAAGTCCAAGATGGAGCGGCTGGAGAACGGGCTGCTGAAGCTCCATAGCACCTCCGCCCAGGTGAGCGACGTCCTTCCAGTTCTCCTGCCTTCGGGGGGCTCGAAGGTAGTGGGGGCGACCCCTTTCCAGAGGACTGGAGGACCACAATCAAGGTCTGCAGACCACACACTGTTCTCCAGAGGCACTGGTGCCATCAGAACAGTGCTGGTGACACCCAAAAAGCTTTATCAGAGGTCCAGGTTCTTGTTGAACTCATCCAAAAGAGTTTGGGCGAGGAACACAAAACACAAAGGAAAAAACACACACACACTGATGAGCAAAGAGAGCAAAGAAGCAGTTTATTCAGTGCAGAAGTGAAAGTTACACACTCAAGAGTTCGGGCATCCTCACAGTGAGGGGCCCGCCACAGGGTTTTTGATCCTCCTTTTATCCTATTTTTAGCCCTTTGAATGGGTGGGGTCTTTCTGATTAGGGATGGAATATTCATTGGGGGAGGGTTGAAGTGTGGCCTGGATGGCACCAGGTTGCATCAACTCCCAGTCCTGCCCATTCGTCTCCTGAAGCCACAATACATGCACTCTAAGAGCTGTTTTCCCTTAAATTCTACCTTACTAGTCAAGCGCCACATGTGAAAGGTCATACAGAGTCATCAGCAACCTGTGCATTTTTATTGCGCATGCTCTTCAGTTTTCATGGTCAGAGTTTCTTGTTCAGATGCTACACAGTTTCTGTTTTAGATGCCATTCCTGCATGCATCATGGCCTCATTAAAAAGCAAAACAAGGAGGTGACATTGGCCTCTGCCTAAGGCCTGGCCCTGTCTTTCCTGCCTCACCAGAAGCCCAGCCGAGTTCTCCAGTGGAAGTGCACATCCCCAGCTGTAGCTTGGCGCTTCCTCTCACTATACAGGAATCCCCTGAATCTCCTCTTCTCTCTTTCTGTTTATCACCTCTTCCGTTTCCTCTACTTTCTTTTCCTCTCCAACCCATAGTCCTTTCATCATCAAAACCCAAAGAGATGAATGGCTGGGAGAAATGGTTGCAGGGTTATACCAATTTTCTTTTGTTTCTTGTAATCTGTCAAAGAGCCATTGGAATCTAATTTCTTAAACAAATCCTGTCTCATATCATGCATTCCCTCAAATGTTCCTAAGTGGTTGGCCATCTGAAGAAGGCCCCTGTTGTCCTGTCCTTGTTTTGTTTTCTGCTTACTCTTCCAAATGGAATGAACCTATTTCAGTTAATTTACTATCCTTCCCTTGAGAGCTGGGGACAACTCTAGCGCCTTCTATGCCCATCAAATATTGCTGGCCCCTCAATGGCCCCTTTTTGTGCTCTGCTTACCAGCCGCAGAGCCAGCCTCTCATTAAGGCAATGAAATTTCATGCATTTGCACAATTAAACTAAAATTGTAATCAATTTAATTCTTGGGCATCACATGTTCCTCTAGGTTTCTAAGCCTTTCATTTACTGTCACTTTCTCAGAGCTCTGCCTTTGGAATAGCTCTATTGAACTTCCTCCTTCTGACTTGCCCTTTCTCCCTACTTCAGTTTCTTGATTCATAGATGTAGTGTATCTAAAGGATTTCAGTTCATTTAGTGGGATGCAATGAGCCCTTGCAATCTATACACATAGAATTTCTTCTGCTCAGGAAATTGTTCTTCTATCATCAGCTTTTGCTCATCTGGTTGGGCCTCTCCTCCAGGAGCGATGATGAACTAGATGGGTTCCTTGTGCTCCGTATCTATTATCTGCTCCCTCATTGCTTTCCATCCCTTTGGCCTTTTCCTCTACATCCCAGGAGAGCTTTGCAAGTTCATCCTCAACAATACTAATCTCATCGTGGGCAATATTGCTTCCGCCGCTTAGGCTTCCGGTGAAGACTTTAACTACACTATTATATTTTCCATATCCGCACAGACCTTCCTCATCTCATCTTTTTCCCTTTCCAACATTGCTTTTTTATTTCAGCCTATTTTTCTGCAACTATATCACAGAAACCATTCTACTGATGATGCCAAATAGTTTTTTGATGTCTTTTCTAGATCCAGTAATGGATCATTTTCAGACCTGCGTTGCTCATCATAGTCTTCTAGATGCTATTCCTTTCTTTGTCCTGTATTTATATAAAGACATTTTTTTTCCTTTGTTTACCTCCCGGCATGGTGAGATCTGTTCAAACTCAATGTTTGTCAACAAATCATATGTGACAGTTATCTGTGATGCTGCTCTCTTTCCATTAGTGTCATGACCAAACCCCCTTCTTAGAGCTACAGTTCAGAGCAGGTTGAGGTACACAGATCCCAGTCTAGGCTCTAGCAGCTTACCTGGTGCCCACCTTTGTCGGAGAAAGGTAGCACCTTCTTGCCCCAATCCCTTTCTTGTTCTCTCAATCTCTGAACATCTAGAAAACAGCAAAAGATAGAATCCCAGAATGCAGTACTACCAGATTTATTTTTTACCATCTCTCAGCTCTTCCTCTTCCTGTCTCCCCCAACCTACAGTGCCCTCAGAACATTCTGTATCCCCACCAGCCCCTGTTCTACCTCCTACCCATTTATCCTCTGGGAATTGCTGGTCAGTCTGTGCAAAGGACAACTGCTGGGGAGCAAACAATGGGAAAGGTGCTCTGACACTCACAGAGCAGTGCCCAGTATTCTGTCTTGTACAGATCCTGGGGCTTTGAGCAGACAATAAAGGGAGTCTGTTTTCCTGTTTTAGGCAATCTCTGTTTAACAAGGAGAAGCCTGGTTATACCGTGAGGTGAATCCAGCTCTATCTGCCATAGTCGGTGGAGAACCCTCCGGAGTCCTGGCATCAGTCTGTTTTTTCTCCTATCTTCTCTACTTGAATGAATAATACATCTATCTACCCAGTTACCTACCCCGGAAACTGCAGTGTTATCTTAGACTCCTCCCCTTCCCTCACTTCCTACATTTCTGTGTTAATACATTCTATAAGTTTTCCAAGTATCTCTCAGAAGTACTCTTCTTGCTATGTCCCCCATTTTAGACACTTCTTACCCAGATTATTTCGATAAACTGAACTCTCAAGTGTCTCCCCCATCCCAAGCCTGCTTCACCCACATCCTCTTGCATCACCTATCAGCCACAATCATTGAGGTCACCCTTGACTCTGCTCATGCCTCTCCTTTCACCACCCACAGCCGGTCCGTCAGAAAATCACTGTTGGCTCTGACTGCAAACATGCCCAGAATCCCACTGCACCTCCTACACTGCTACTACCCTGATCTGGGCCATTGACGTCTTTTACTTGGGTAGCTGCGATACCATTTAACTAGTTTGTCGGCGTCCGCTTTTGCCCCTGAATAGTCTGTCATCAACTGAGCAGCCAGAGTGAAGCGATCAATTTAAAGCATAGGTATGTCACTTTTTTGCTTAAAACCCTGAGATGGCCCCTATATCCCTCATTACAATGAGGCTCCTCCCCAACCCTGCCCTGTTAACTCTCAGACCTCATCTCCTACTGTCCCAGCCCCACGGCATTCCTCTCGAACCTCACCCCTTCTTTGCTCTTTCCTCAGACACTTCAGGCCTTTGTACTGGCTGTTCCTCTCCCTGGGATGCTCTTCCCTCTAATATCCACTGAAGGCTTCCTCCCTCATCTCCTTCAAATGTCACCTTCTCAAAGAATCCTACCCTGATGACCCCATTTTAAATTGCAACCCCACACCAATCCTGATCCCCTTATTCTGCTCTACTTTATCTTTTCCCCATAGGATTTGCCCCTCTCTAACAAATTATATAATTTACTTATTCATTATATTTATGTTTTGCGGTCTATCTCCACCCGTTGGATACAAGCTGTATGAGAACAGGGATCCTTGTCTGTTTTGTTCGCTGATGTATCCCAAGTGCCTAAAACAATGCCTGGACAGAACAGGCACTCAATAAATATTTGTTGAATGAATGAATTAATTAATTAATTAATAACATTCTACTTAGTCTCCCTGACTATATTCTGACAGCACTCTAGACCAGCACTATCCAATAGAAACACCCTGCAAGACAGAGATGCAAATTTAAATTTTCTAGTAGCTGCATCAAAAAAAGTAAAAATGAAGTGAATTTTATTTTAATTATATATTTTAGTAGTATATAATTTTATCACATATTTTAGTAACATTTTATTTAACCCAGTATATCCAAAATATTATCATTTTAACATGTAATCAATGTAAAAAAAGTTAATAAAATATTTTCCCTTTTTTTCTACAAGGCTTCAAAAACTCATTTGTATGATTATACTTACAGCGCATCTCAATTGGAACAAGCCACATTTTAAGTGCTTGCGGTCTGGAATGCTGCCAGAATACAGTAAGGGAGACTAAGTAGAATGCTACATTTTAAGCCACGTTTTAAGTGCTCATTAACCACACACGGCTGGTGGCTGCCAAGCTAGACAGCACATCTTCAGACCAACCTCTCTCCTGCTCTTAGCGTGATCTTTGTTCAAACCACAAGTCTGAGTATTCTCTTCAGTAGGCCTTAATGATCTAGACATTGCAGTTCAGATTCTCTGAACTTCTCTGGAACTTTAAAAATTGCATATAGCTCCATTCTCCTCTTCCTCTTTTCTACTACCCTGAAGTCCAGCACTACTATTTGAAGTTCCCCCCAAACTCCACAGCTTGTTCACATCTCTGTGTCTTTATATATGCCCCCACCTTGTCAACTTGTCACTGTCAGGATCTAAAAATATTTGATAGCTCCCTGCCCAGAAGCCCTCTCTAAGCTCTGAGCAGTATACATTCCCTTCTCTATTTTCTCTATGTTCCTTGAATTATTCATCCTTTTTTTAAAAATTGAAGTATGGTTGATTAACAATGTCATGAATTAATCCTTGAATTATGTTTCTTCTCTTGCATATATCATGCCATACTGTTATCAGTTCTTCAAGGGCAGAAATCAGGATTCAGTTGCACATAGAATGTGTTCTATAAATGAGTAGATGGGTAGATGATAGATGGATAGGCAAATACACAAATGAACAGGTTCTAAAATCACCTACAAGTTCAGAGAGTGGGTAGAGAATGGGTCTTTTGCAATTCTGTCACCTGATGTGTATTCCAAACTTATTGATGGTTATATAATGATGATTCTTCTTGTAAAAATGGTATCTGGGGTGCCTAACTCTGATAGAAACCCTTCATCTGGAATTACTCCTTTGGTAGAAAGGGACAGAAGTACAGCACCATAAATCTTGGTATAAAGGGTAATGACTTGAATTATATTCTACGGTATCCTGCTACCCAATTATGACAGCTTTTGGTGTACATAATCTGGAAGGAGTAGGCTAAATGGATCTCACAGCTCAGGCTCAGACAGACCCTGAATTTATTTAGCAATAATAGTAGCATTGGAAGTAGTAATAATGACAATAATTAACAATTGTATGGTAATCTAAAATTTAATGAACTTTAGACTTATAATTTCATGCTTTGATTCAGCTGGTCAGACTATAACTTTATTTTTCTGTAACTGAGTTTAACTTAGCTCTGGGTCCATCTTTTTTCCTTTAAGAGTAGAAATCTCTTAATTTTGCATTTCAGGTTGACTTGGTCACTTCACGTTAAAAAGTCAGTCTTTGGAGGACAGTCAGTTCTCTCTCGTGACACAGTCAGAGCCCCTCACTGTGAGTGGGGTCTCCCTTCCTCTCTCACTGGCGACCTCGCTTCTGTGTCAAACTCCAGTGTGTTCATGAGGAAGAGGGTCTGTTGGCTGGAAGAAGGGTTCGTAGATGGTGGCCCATAGGCCACTACCAGTTCCCTGCAGATAGGATTTAATCCACAAATCTGTCTATCTGGGAACTTTTAAGTTCAGTTTATCTTGGGATTTAAAATAATCTCAGGCCACCTGAAGTTGACAGTTAATTTATGATGATGTATTTCTCAAGACCCTTTGGTTGCAAGTGAAAAAAAAAAAAACTAACTCAAATTCACCCTACAAGAAAAAAAAAAAAAGATGAAAAGATGGAAAATACAGAAGGGGAGGGAAGGAGAAGAGGAGAGAAAATTTTGAGATTGCATTAGATATTTATCAGGGCCCTTTCGATGGCAACTAACCAAAATCCAACTAATGTTGGTTCAGACAAGACAACAAAACAAAATTTTAAAAAGTGGATTGGGACTTCCCTCGCAGTCCAGTGGTTAGGACTTCACCTTCCCAGGCAGGGGGTGCAGGTTTGATCCCTGGTCAGGGAGCTAAGATCCCACATGCCTCACGGCCAAAAAACCAAAAAAAGCATGAAACAGAAGCAATATTGTAATAAATTCAATAAAGACTTTAAAGATGGTCGACATCAAAAAAAAATCTTTTAAAAAATAAATAAAATTAAAAAATAAAAAACAAAAAAAGTGGATTGATTCATATAACTGAAAAGTGAGGGATAGAGTTTACTTTGGACAAGACTGGTGCTGCGTATTCACTAGATGTCCCTGTTCAAGCAGGCAACCCCCATGGCTCTGAAACCTCAGATTAGTATTCTGTCTGCTTTGCTTCTTTATCAGTATTTTCAGCCAGTTCCTGGGTTGGCTCTGATTGACCTCTTTGGTTCATTGGTTTGCCCAGAGTTGAACCAATCTCTGTAACTTGGATACTCTCATTGGCCAAGCCAGGATCCATGACAACCACCAAAGTCAGCTTCACCCAAAATACAAAGACTTGCGAAGGAAAGGTCTTCAAAGGAAAATCAAGCTATGTTACCAAAACAGGTTTTTTATTATTATTATTATTATTAGGCAGGCAAACCTAACAGATATCTACTATAGATGGAAAACATCTATATCTAAGAGGAAAGCCTGCTTGAAGTCCAAATTCATATCAGAAAATGTTGGGTGACTATATGGATTCTGAGTCAAGAAGGAAGATATCTCTAGGCTTCCAATCCTCAGTGGAGTGTTTTTGGCTACTGATTATCCTGGATTCCTTCTCCTTCTTCTGGAGCTCTGGGGGGAGGTCCTGAGAAGCTTAGCCTCTCTCCGTAACATCATGTGCCTGGACCTCAAAGAAGAGAGGGTCTCTCACCACTATCCTGTCCTCACTGGACTCAGTCAGCATCCCCCGACCTGGCACATATGGTCAATATTCATGGGGTCGGCAAGACTGAGAGAAAGGATCTCATCAGTATTGGTGACACTTTCCCTCTTAATCCTCCTATCCAGGCGTGGGAGCGTCTAAATAAGAAGAGACCCAGAATATGGCTCAAATGCTTTGAATAAGGGAAAAAAGGAAGACAAAAAATTTAAGTAACCTATTTCAACTTCCTGTTCTACTACATAAGAGCCATAAAATGACCCTGAGTTGTGCTTTCTCTGTAGCTTTGTGGGGAGCAGCCTACTTCTGACTGGTGGGACCCTCATGTCACTCCACGTCACAGCTTAAGAGCTATAAAGCTCCCATCCACAGTGCCGGTAATGTGAGCCTGAGGTCATAAGCCAAGTCTGCAATCCATGAAACAAACAACAACAACAACGACAACAAACCCACTTCACTTTTCTCAAATCTTCCAGGACTTAAAAAGGAACAAAAAGTTACTGGTGTGTTTGCTGACTGGAGTGACTACGCGGTTCCGTCATTGTGATTCACAATTGCATCTTTGTCCTTGCGGAAATAACTCTCTGCAGCTGAACAACGGGAGGTGGAAACGGATTAACCTTCCAAGGCGGGAACATGAGACGAGTTCTAGGGAGCAGAACTTCAGTTGAGGTTAATGCAAAGTCTCTAGTTTCTATGGATACACAAACTTAAAGAGCGTTCTTGTTTTCTTCTGCCTTCATTTTCTTTTCTTTCGACCTGCCATGAAAAGGGATTATCAGCAGTGTCTAAGCCTCCGTTTTATTTTTGTATCATAAAGCACTGGGATCTGTTTGACGCATTCCACGAGCTCTGAAGTAATCTTTGGTTGTTGCGTGAAACAGACTTCAGGAAAATGAGGGACGAGAGGTCATGCTGCAATGTAAAGTGTACGGGCCATATTGCAAATACAATTGGCTTTTTTTACTTTCCAGAAATAGATGAGTCTTCCCTTGCACATGAAAAAACCATGACTTAGGCCAATGGTTCTCAAACCTAGGCGGGCATCAGATTCACCCAGAGGGCCTGTTAAAACACAGATCTCAGGGCCCCATTGCCAGAGTTTCCGACCCAGTAGGTCCAGAGTGGGCCTGAGAATTTGCATTTCTAACAAGGACCCAGGTGATGCTGATGTTTCTGGTCCCAGGACCACATTCTGAGAACCATCACAGTCTACTGAACACACAGAAAACCATTCATCCCCCCCCAGCTGATCAGGGAAATAGAAGGTTTCCTGAGAGCCGACATCCCCATCACTTCATTACTGCCTCCAAATGCACATGAATATGGAGGCTGGGCAGGGAACCCAGCTGGTCGGGACCATCGGAATCCTTGCTGTCCCATTTCAACCTGGTCATCTATTTCTTGAAAGGATTGTGGAAATAGATGAAGACGAACCAAATGAGAACACTCAGAGGCTCTTTGTTCAGAGCCTGCTCTAGCAAGGGCGTCAGCCACCATTGTTCACACTTTGGCAGAGACACAAAGGCAGGCAGAGGAGCGGGAAAGCTTGATAGTGGGAAGAAGGGAACGTTCCTGGATGAAGGCTGTTGGCCCTTGGAAGCTGGAGGAGGGCTGACTGGAAACAGGGCACCCTGTGTAATTGGTTAGGAGTGTGTGTTTGAATTTCTTTCATTGGTCCTATGTTGGAAGCAGGGACAAAATTAAGAAAGTTGTCAGTTATTAATCAAGTCCTGGCCGCCTGGGGCTGATTGTTACAGAAGTTGTTGTCTGTCTCCCTGGACTGTTACTTAGACAGTAATCTGACTTCCTACAAGTATGACCTATAGGAGGCTGGCTTCCTGAGCTGGTTATTGTAGATAACGGGCTGGTTACTGTGAGTTCTGGTTCAGAGTTCTACTTGTATGGTCTGGTCACTGTCTGTTCATATATTCCATCTTTCAGGATGCACAGTGGACACTCACTTTTTTTTTTTTTTTTTTTTTGTTACGCGGGCCTCTCACTGTTGTGGCCTCTCCCGTTGCAGAGCACAGGCTCCGGACGCGCAGGCTCAGCAGCCATGGCTCACGGGCCCAGCCGCTCCGCGGCATGTGGGATCTTCCTGGACCGGGGCACGAACCCGTGTCCCCTGCATCGGCAGGCGGACTCTCAACCACTGCGCCCCCAGGGAAGCACCGACACTCACTTTTTATAGTTTGCTAAATCCTTGGTGCATTCCACATTGGCCTATTTCAATTAAAGAATGCTTGGTTTTTATTAAGGGCCTACTATGTGCAAAGTGTTATGTTAGGCATGTGAGGTTTTGTAACCTATAGGCACCAATGTCAGTGAGAAGCAGCCTATGTCATTTGGGCATCAAGTAGAAAGAAAGGTCAGGACGTGTTGCTTAGGATCTTCCACCACATTCACTGCAGAGGGGAGAGGAAGAGGGAGGCCAGGGTTCCTTTTCTTTCCCAGGTCAGGGAGCTTGGTCCCAGCTGAGATCTCAGCTTTTCACCTTTGCATCAGGAGTCGGCATTCTTCTCTGCTCTGCAGGGTCAGACCCCCACAGTCATGTCCGAATAAACCTGCTGCTTCTCTGCTGCAGGTGGATGATCTGAAAGCCAAGCTGGCTGCCCAGGAAGTGGAACTGAAACAGAAGAGTGCAGATGCAGACAAGCTGATTCAGGTGGTGGGCGTAGAGACAGACAAGGCGAGCAGAGAGAAAGCCATCGCAGACAAGGAGGCACAGAAGGTGGCCTTCCTCATGCTAGAGGTGAAGCAGAAGCAGGAGGACTGCGAGGAAGACCTGGCCAAGGCAGAGCCAGCGCTCACGGCGGCCCAGGCAGCCCTCAGCACCCTCACCAAGGTAGGAGCCACGTCTGCGTGCTTGCTTATCCCTCGGGGGAGGAGCAGACTCTCCTCTGACCCAAAGACAACCTGGTCCCCTCCTGTTCCAAAGAGACACAAAGGCAAAGTCGGGAGGACTTGGCTGGGACCAGCTGTCACTGGTTTATTCATTAAGCAAGTAAACATTTATTTAAGCTGACTGTATGTCAGGATCCACGAGCTACCAATGAAATCCAAGAGACGTGAGTGTGAGAATCAGTCAGGACAGGAGAGGACAGGAGATCTCCAGCCTCCTCGCTTCACTGATGAGAAAGCCAGGGCCTAGAGAACTGACTTGCCCAGAGTCACAAACCTCAATATTAGAGCCAGGCTTGAACTCACATCTTCAAAATCCAAGCCCAGAGATCTTCCAGCTATGCAGTCCATGGTCATTTTACCCATTACGTACTATAGGACACATGAGCCTTTTAGGACCCTATGAAAATATTTAAGATATGAGACTAAAAATATGTTGTCTCCAAAATATGAGAAAAAAATTCTACAAAATCAAACTTAGCAAGTATTCAGGTGTCAACAACATGCAATTGTGTGTCAACTAAATTCAACTCATATACATGACCTTTTGGTGGAATAACCATGACTCTCAAGATGCATTCATAGGCAGTTTTATTCTGGTTCCCTTTAAATGTATTTTGTGTGTTGGGAGGAGCCTGTGGTTACTACTTCTTCCTTTTATAGTTTTCACAATTAACCTTCTTTCGTATTTGGATGACCATGGCTGAAGGGGTAAGGGAGGAAGGTGGAAAAGGGGGCAGACAGACTCATGTCACCAGGAGCTGGCATCAGAGAGGGACTGAAAAGCTGACCATTTATCGGGATGCTCACATCAGCTCTTCGGAGACCCTCTGCCAGTCACAGGGATCTTTCCCTGCAGGTTGCTTTCTCCTCCTTCTCCTGAGGGTCTAGCTATTCACTTGCCCGTCACGTGGATGACTTGGTCAAGGTCTAAGACAGCCTAAGCGAGGTGTGCCATGCCAGCAGGTCACCTCTGCTCCGCGGGAGACACCTGAGCCTCCTTTCTCCAGAGAGGCTCTGAGAGCATTGGCCACCCGTGCAGTAAATTACCCTAGTTCCACTGTCAGGGGACTAGCCTGGTATTCTCACCCTGTAGATTTCTGGGGCGTAAGTTAGATCCCAGTCCACTGTGTGACTCAAATTGTGCGGGAAGCATTTAAGCTCTCTGAGTGGTCTCCTTAAAGCCCCCTTCTCTCCAGACTTGATGTGAAGTGCAAATGCCCCCCATCCTCTCTTAAAGGCAGTGTGGGTGGGACTCAGCAGCAGTTCTCACTAAACATTCTCTCTTAATCTTCGATCTCCTGACTCCTTTATACCCTCAATGCAAGTGAAAGGTTTAAGAGTCAAAACACTGTGGTCTATTGAAACCTTCTTTTATTAGTTCTGTGTAGCCAACTCACACCTCACTTTGGAAGGAAGCATCTCTTGACTTAGGGCCTCAGAAAATCTGAGACTGAACTGGGGACATTGTAAAATCCTGTGACGGGGGCCTCCCTGGTGGCGCAGTGGTTGAGAGTCCGCCTGCCGATGCAGGGGATACGGGTTCGTGCCCCGGTCTGGGAGGATCCCATATGCCGCGGAGCGGCTGGGCCCGTGAGCCATGGCCGCTGGGCCTGCGCATCCAGAGCCTGTGCTCCGCAACGGGAGAGGCCACAACAGTGAGAGGCCCGCATACCGCAAAAAGAAAAAAAAAAAAAAATCCTGTGACGTATACTTATGTATAAAATGTATTTAATGTGAGATTAAATACTAAATGCATCTTAGTATTTTTTTATGATGTGGGGTGAAAAGTCCCTAAAAGGAAGGACCTAGAAAGGCCTTAAGTGGGCCTCTACCCTAGAGAACACAAGATTCCTCCAGGAAAGTTTTGGGTATCGTCAGGTGGACGGGGAATCGGAGGTGTAGCCCAATTATGCTACCACTTCTCAGCCTGAACCTTTTAATACAGCCGGGTCTGGGTCTCCCTGACCCCCCAGTAGCATCATTTCAACCGCCAGGCCTTTGATTAGACATCACTTCACTGCCGCAACCTAGGATTCCCTCTCCTTTCATCTCACTCTGTCTAACTACAACCCATATTTCAAAATCAAACTTACATTCGAGATCAGTCTCTCCCTTTTCTGATTTCCAGAGCACAAAAGAGAGACCACTTTATTTATTCACCCTCTTGTAAGTGCTCATTGATCATTTCTTGCCAAGAAGACTAATGTCTTTCATAAGATCTTTTGACACAGGGATTATATTTTCTGAGATGAGCTGAGTCCAAATCCTGGCTGAACTATTCACTGCGTGTGGCTCTAGGAATGATTTTTTCTTCTCTGAGCGTCCGTTTCCTCACCTGTAAAATGGAGGTAATAGTAATATAGTCCCCATCAGGTTGTTATAAGGATTCAATGAGATAAGGTATGAAAAGTAGCTAACAGATGGCAGCCATTTAATAAACGTTTGTTGTGGTTGATGATGTCGTTATAACAGTGTTACCTCTTCTGTTTCCACAACGCTGGAAACAGCAAAAGCCCATAAATACTCTTGGTTAATTTGTTGGCTGATTAGTTAGTTGATCATTGTTGGTAGAAATAATCACATAGAGATGTAACTCATGGAAGTAATGGGATAGAATTCTGAAAATAACACTGGATTTGAAGTCTAGATATCTCTGCCACAAAGGGAGTAAAACTCATTTTTAATGAGTGCCTACTATGTACCAGGCAACACGATAGGTGCTTTCTTCTAACTGGCTGTGGAGCCTGGCACTAGTCACTGAACTTCTTAATCCCTCACTTTCTTTTCTCTGTTACAAAGAAAGGGGCAAATAGGAATTAATGGGCTCTTTCTCTCACACTCCCGTTCAATCTATTAGCAAGTTCTATCCATCCTACTTTCAGAATATTATCTAGAATTCAAATGCTTTATGTCATCTCTCCTGCTGTCACCCTGGTCCAAGCCACCATCGTTTCTTCAGTGGACTATTGCAATGGCCTCTCACTTGGCCTCCCTGTTTACAGCCTTGCTCCGGGGCTGTCTTTGCCCATTGCAGCTGTCTGAGTGACCTTTTTAAGACAACAGTTTGGCCACATCATCCCTCTGTTCAGAATCATCCATTGGCTTCCCATCATATTCAAGATTAATTGACATAGGTGTATGGGTTTATTTCTGGGCTCTCTATTCTGTTCTGTTGATCCATATGTCTGTTTTTGTGCCAATACCATGCTTTTTTGATTACTATAGTTTGTTGATTACTATAGCTTTGTAGTATTGTCTGAAGTCTGGGAGGGTTATGCCTCCTGCTTTGTTCTTTTTCTTTGGGAAAAGAATTGCTTGGGCAAATTCTGGGTCTTTTATGGTTCCGTATAATTTTAGAATCCATCATATTCAGAATAAAATCCAAAGTGGTCACCATGGCCTGCAAGGCCCTACATGATTTTGCCTGGTTCATCTCTTCTACTCTACAGTCTACCCCCCAGTCACTTCTCTTCCAGTTGTCACTCCAGTCCACCCACACTGACCTTCTCACTGTATCTGAAACACTTCCAGCACGATATCAGCCCAGGGCCTTTGAACGAGAAATTGCTTCTGTGTGGAATGTCTTCTCCCAAGTATCTCCATGGCTACCTCCTCTTTCGGATATTTGCCTAAAAGTTTACCTTATAAGGAAACAAACAATGAAAGTATTTATTAATTTCAGAAAAAAATTAAAGGTATACAAACGAGAAAATATAACCCAAGGTAACCAAAGTTTATAATTGTAGTCATGTACATACTGAATTTGAACTAAAATTTTGATGTGACCATAATGGGGAGAGGACCTTAGGAGAGAAAAGAGGGCAATAAAAATAAATAGTCACACTCTACAATAGGAAGTCTTTCAAGAGCATCTAAAATGAAGTACATAGCAGCATCAGTGTATCCATTATCAATAAGGCATGAAATCTAAAAGGAGTGATGGAAGAATTTGTAAGCGGTGGCTTCTGGAGAGCTGGAGTTGGGGGGAGTGGGCATGTGTTTTGTTCTCAGCCTAGTAGCTCTGAACTGTGTATGGACTCCATTAACAGAAATGAAAGTTTAAAATTTTCACTGGCTGGAGAGCACAGAAAAGGGCATAGCTAACCACCTGACCAGGTAGGGACTAGGGAAGAGAAACCCCATGACACAAGGGCCACAAGGATGAGTATTTCACTAGATGGACCAGGAGGTAGAAAAGCCCATCTCAGAAAGGAACAATGTTTGTAAGACACAGGTGCATGAAAGGGTGTGGTGTGTCTGAGCTGAAGGTGCACAGGCGACATGCAGATGAGTCTCTAAAGGTGGCTCGAGCATGGTCAATAACAGCCCATGGCATCACTAAGAAGTTTAACTGTGGACCAGTGTTTACAATCTGCAGGATACAACTGATTCATGGGTCTCACACAGCATTTTTTAACTTGAGGTATAATTGACATATAACATTATACGAGTTTCAAGTGTACAACATATCGATTCGATACATACAAATGTATTGCAAAACGATCAGCACAGTAAGTCTGGTTAGCATCCATCACCACGCACGGTTACAATTTTTTCTTGTTTTTTGTTTTTAAGATTTACTCTCTTAGCAGCTTTCAAATACACAATACAGTGTTATTAACTGTACACACTGTACCTTACATCCCTAGGATTCTTTATTTTATAGCAGGAAGTTTGTACCTTTTGAACTGCCTTCACCCATTTCTCCCAGCTGCCCACACCCCCGCCCCACCTGATGAAGCAGAATGGATCAGACTGTACTGCCTGTGACAGGGGAGATATTGCTTCATGTACCCAAGGACCCCTCAAGTAGCTTCAAATTTTTCTGTGTTCACAGCACTCTGGTATTTAAGGACCACACCCCTATTTTCTCATCATTTTCAAAGTTAACAATAAATCTTTAGTTAATACATAAATCAGAGCATGGTAGTAAGTCTCTGTACATTTTAAGTCTCTGCTTTGGCAGTTTTATTTCACTTTTATAGCTAAACTGAAATAAATCCAGTATAACATTTCCTGCCTTAGTTAAAGAATGGTTTTGCTTACAATTTCATGGCCTTTTTTTGTCTCCTTACAGAATTACTTGGAATTTTCTATTTATTTCCTATGGATTTTTTACAGTAAACTTATTTATTTATTTATTTATTTATTTATTTATTATTATTTTTTTTTTGCGGTACGCGGGCTTCTCACTGTTGTGGCCTCTCCCATTGCGGAGCACAGGCTCCGGACGCGCAGGCCCAGCGGCCATGGCTCACGGGCCCAGCCGCTCCGCGGCATGTGAGATCTTCCCAGACCGGGGCACGAACCCGTGTCCCCTGCATCGGCAGGCAGACTCTCAACCACTGCGCCACCAGGAGAGCCCGTAAACTTATTTTTTATTATACAAATAACATATAATGGCATTTTTGGTGTTATGAATAATTCAAATAGTATAGAATATATAGGGTGAAACATAAAGTCACCCTTCTTTCCACTCCAGCCCCAGTCCTCTCCCAAAAGAAAACTCCTGGAAGAATTTGAGCTGTATCTAGTCCAGCAATTTTTCTATGTATTTATATTTGTACAGATGCACATACAAAATATGTCATATTTTAAATACAAATGGATAATGGAAACTTACTTTTCTTCGTGAAACAAGACTATTTCATCAGTACATACATTGAATCTTGTTGATTTAATGCTTTGTAGTATTCTAGGCTATAGTCGTACTCTATTTCATTTAGCCATGTATCTACTGTTGAGTATTTAATTAGTTTCTCTCTTTTCTCCAATACAAATATCCTTGTGCATACATCTTTACTGCATATGTGCAAATATTTCTCTGAGCCAAATTAGAAGTACAATTGTACAGCATGGCAGGCTGAATCATGCCTCCTCCACCCCCAGAGATACTCACGTCCTAACCTCTGGAACCTGTGAAATTTACTTCATATGATGACAGTGACTCTGTAGGTGTGATTAAGTCAAGGATCTTGCAGTGGGGAGATTACCCTGGGTTATCCAGGTGGGTCCTAAATGCCATCACAAGGGTCCATAGAAGAGGGAGACAAGAAGGTCGGAGGAAGAAGGTGGTGATGTGGTGACAAGAGCAGGGGGTGGACACAGCTGATGTGCTGTGGGGCCTTGAGCCAAGCAATGCGGCCGACCTCTAGGAGTGGGAGCAGCAAGGAACGGTCTCCCCTCCAGCCTCCGGAAGGGACCAGCCCTTCCAGAATCTTCAGCTTAGTACCCCTCACCTCCAGAACTGTAAGATAATAAATTCATGTTGTTTTAAGTCACTACGTTTGTGGTAATTTGTTACAGAAGCAATAGGAAACTCATATAAACAATATTCCCTTTTTTTATATAAGTAATGCTAAATTTCTGTCCAAAATAGCTCTTCTCATTTATAGTTATAAACACTGCTTTCCCCACACCTTTGCCAATCTTAGATATTTTCAGTTATCCTAATTTTTCTCAACAGGAGAGCAAAAAAATTTTCATTTAAAAAAATTGTAAATGGTTTGATTCTAATGAGACTGGGCTACTTTTCAAATATTTAGATTTCTTCCTTTGTCCATTATTTGTTCAGATTCTTTGTCCATTTTCTTATGAGATAATTTCCCTTTTCCTTATTGATTTACAGGGTTTTAAAAATAAATTTTTACTATATGTCTTGGTATATATGTTGTAAATATTTTCTCCCTATCATTTGACTTTTAACTTAATATTAACAAGTTATATAAAAAGTAGACTTCATAATCAAATGATTTTGAGAATTCTAGGGTTACAGAATTTAACAGAATTCTTTCCTACAGGACTTTTTAAGGCCTTGATTATGTGATAAACTTGATACTAAAAGTGATAGAGATAGCACAAGAAAATAAAACAGATTAATCGAATTTATGAATAGTGATATAAGACATCCATATGAAATGCTAGTAAATCAAATCCAGAAATTTATTCAAACAACAATATGCTACCAACTGATAAGTTTTCCTTATATAATACTACCCTGTAAACATACCCAATCATAGATCAAAGAAGAAAAGCTCTAAAGCTCTGTAGTCATTTTGAGAGATGTCAGAATGGTACTTAACACACTTCAACATCCATTCCTATTAAAACTCTTCGTAAAGTAGGAAAAAAAGGATATTTGGATATTTTGCTAACACAAAGCAATCAATCTCAGTCCAAGAGCAAAACATCCTGTCTAATGGTAGCGCATTAGCGGAATTCCCATTAACATAGAAAAAGCACGATAATGACCCCCTTCGCTGCTATTATAAAACAGTTGTCCTAAAAGTTCTAGCCATGCAATAATAAATTAAAAATGGTAACATGTAAATGTTGTAAAGTACCAGACAAATGTGTTATTATTCATAGATGTCATAAAAATGTAATAAAACAAATAAAGGGGAAGACTTAAGGGCCCATTACAAAATTTAATAGCTTCCCTAATATCAGCAGTAGCCAGTTAGAAAATATAATATTTTCAAGATAACAGCCAAAACACATGGTACAAATAAACATAAATAAACTTATTGAAACTATGTGAAGAAAACTATACATCTTTGTTGAGTAATATAAAATATAAATAGGCAAATAGATGTACCAAGTTTGTGTAAGGGAAGGTTTAATATTATAAGGATGTCACTATTCCTCAAATAATTTACAAGTTAAATGTAAGTCTAATTTAATTCCAGTGTGATTTTTTTGGCTTATTTATTTCTATTTATTTCTAATGTCATTAAAAGTTCATATCATTTAAACAACTATTAAAAATTTAACAACCTAAATGCCCAACAATATGGGGTTGGCTAAATAAATTATGGACCATCTAAATGAGAGAAAATTGTGCATACTTTATTTAAAATCATGTTTTTCAAAAATAATTCATGACACGAAAAAGTTTAAGATACAGTTTTCAGTGAAAGCCAGGTTTGAAAAAATAATGTAAACAATGATTGATATATGTATATGTGTGTGTACATATATGTATATGTATATATAAATGAATGAGCCAGATATATACCACATTCATATATGTTCACGCATCTTTCTTTTCTGTGTCTCTCTGTTACTCTATCTGTTAAGTACATATAATGAAACACACCAGCACATAACTAATGTTTATCTCTAGGTAGTAAAATCAGGAGTGATTCTGGCTTTCATCTTCATCTTTGCTAAGTATTTCACAATAAATACTTATTCTTTTAATAAAAGGACAAAGTAGTGTTACCTTGTAAACCAGTGAACAGTAAGAAACAAACTGTGAAAGAACTAGAAAAATTATTATAAGGTAAGGTCAATTTTCATATGTATATGAAAGACGCTTCTAAGCATAAAAACAAAGGATGATAGCATGATATCATCTGGAAAAGGATTATTCAATTGGGCTACATAAAAACTAAATTTCTATGTGTCACAGAATATCATAAACAAATTTTTTTAATTAAAAAGAAAAGAGTTAGCATCCTCATATATATGTGAAGAGCTCTTATAAATCGGGCTGGAATCTGGCATTTGTGCCTGCCCCCGCCTGCACATTTACGCTCTGCCCTTCCCCAACGTGCAATGGCAGTTTCTCTAAGGCTTTCCCAGGTCTCCCTCCCTAGCCAAAGTGGCACCATCATTCCTCAAGAAACCACTATCCCATTAGCCCTGTTTTTTTTTTTTCAGAGCACTTCTCACTATCCAATATATCAAAGGTTGGCCTCTTTTTCTGCCCACCTCTCCCACATGCATGAGCAAAAGGACTTTGCCTTTCTTATTTACCGCTGTATCCCCATTTGCCAAATGAATGACTGTGCAGACACATTTATTCACTCAGCAGAGACTCCCTGACTGCACTCCATGCCAGGCAGTGTTCTGGGTGCATGTGGTGCACCCATGAACGAAGATACTGCCTCTATGAAGAGTCTATTCTAGCACAGGGGACGGGTGAGAGACAAGCAGCGTAACAAAAAAGTACTTTATACAATGCGTTAGAATGTGACAGATGCTGCAGAAAAAAGAAAACCGTAGAGCAGAGTCAGGGGGAGCTCTGGGGCCAGGGCAGCTGGGGAGGGGATTGAGGAGGTGGGAGGTTGCAGTATTAAAGAAGGTGATGGGTGTGGGCCTCCATGAGAGGGAGAAGTTTTTACATGGAAAGGAGCAAATTCATCAGGCAGGTACCTGGGAAGATCAGGCAAGGCCAAGGCATCAGCTAGAACAAGAGACCTAAGGCAGGGAGGGGAGTGTGCCTGATGCCGGCTCATTCAAAACCACATCTGCCTTCTTCTGAGGAATGTCTCCTGCATCCTGTGTTCCTATTAGTGCCACATCACCTGCCCCACGGTGACTGGGGACAGGAGCCCTACCTCACTGAACAAGATCATTTCCCAGGACCTTTTTATTTTGACTTGCGTTGGAGGAAAAGAATCTTCCTCCCTTCTAGTTGCAAAGCGATGGATGTGAGCCTGGAGCTGCGGCACCCCTTCCTCTCATTCGATCGCTCAACACACCTGTTGATGATGAGCACCTACTGTGTGCCAGTCTCTGTTCTAGGCACTGGGGCTGCAGTGGTTAATGAGAGAGATGAGGTCCCTGTTCGCATGAGGGAGAGGAATATAGTAATTCCAGAAGGAAACAGTGGTAACCTTTTCCGATTGCCCTCTGTTCTATGCAGATCACCAGGGTGCTCAGATAGGCAGTGACTAGGAAGAGGAGGTTGGCGGGGAGGGTCTTCCTACGTGGGGGGACTTCTGAACTGAGATCTGGATGGATGAGAAGGGGTCAGCCAGGCAAATGGCATAGGAAGGAGGGTTGCAGGCAGAGGTCCTGAGGTGCGAAGAGGGAAGTGGGAAGAGGTGAGGGTTCCCAGAGCTCATGAAAGCCTGGGGAAGTGACCCAGGTAGAGGTCAGAGAGGTTAGCCAAGTGCCTTGCAACATGAAGAAGCTGGTTTGTAAAAAAGAAACTCCTGTACGTGGAGAAGCAGAAACAAGAGAGTCCAGAGAATCCTCCTGACGCAGTTCAAAACGCAGTTCCACTGGTCCTCACATCCCATCCTCCCCAGATACATGAGCAAGAAAATACGCCTTTGTACTTCAGCTAGGTTTTCTGTCTCCGAAACCAGAGTTGTGATTAATGTATAGATATATATGAATATTCAAAAAAACTGGAAGGAATTATATTGAAATATTAACAATGATGTATCTGGGTTATAGAATTCAATTTCATCTTTATACATTTTTATATTTTCTTAATTCAATGTGTTGAACATGCTTAACAAACTGTTAATAGTTTTAAATTGTGGGCTTTTCGTTTCTGATTGTATTTTCGTACTTTGTCCTCCTTCGCCCAGGGGAAACCACTAGGACAGGTATGCGAGCACATCTGCCACATCTGTGCTGTCCTTCCTTCCTGCCCCTGACAAGGCTGTCATGACCCAAAGTACAAACCGTTGCAAGAATCAATGGATCATCGTCCTAGGTGCTTCCATTAGGTGCTAGAAATAATCCCCTTCCTGTTTTGATTTCCAGGCCCAAGAGCACCCCAAGTTAATTTGGCACAAGGACCTAATCTTTGAAATTAAGATTTTCCCCCACTTACAAAATCAGCCCCGAAAGCAAGTGCCTTTGAGGTCATATGCTCCTCATGGACAATCACAACAAACTTTAAATCGACTTTATATGCATTTCCGACAAAATTTCACTTACAGATTTACTGCTCCCGACTTAACAGATGGAAACACCGAGGCCTGGGAAGTTCAAGTGGCTTTCCAGGGTCAGCCCTTTTAGCCATATCTTTCTAGAGCAAGTGAAACTTGGAGCACAGGACAAACCCACGTCTAGGCAGAGGCAGTGACGGCACAGGGTGTGCCTGGCTTTCTGTCTGAATTATTTCTTGGCAGAAAATGCCACTTTGCTATCAGGACAGCCAGGTGCAGTTAGCACAAGCTCATGGAACAAGGCAGTTTAATTAAAGAAAAAAAAGTAGTTGAGTTACAGTGCTCTCTCTTCAATCCAAGATGGAAATTAATTTATAATAACCTTGTCTTTTATTCATGGCATGATGCATATTTCAGAGTATGTTGGCATCCTTATATTTTTCAGCTAAATGTGAAAAAATTGTGTGTTTCTGGTGGGCCACGAGTCAAAGCGCTGAGAGAACCTAGCTGAGTCTTGGCTAACCATTCGGAGAAGTCTGAAGCCGCTGGGGAGTCGCTCGGTTCCCTTCTGATGAGTCATGATATTTAAAATTCCGAGGGCTGCCTCAGGCTTCAAAGCGGCCCTTTGAGATTGATCGCTCTGAGCCCGGCTCCATTAGTGGCCGAGGACAAAGAGAGGCATTCGTTTTCCTCTAATGACCTGCCTCTCTCTTCCAGACCAACCTGACGGAGCTGAAGTCTTTCGGTTCCCCACCACCAGCCGTCAGCAACGTCAGCGCGGCCGTGATGGCTCTCGTGGCCCCCGGGGGCAAGGTGCCCAAGGACCGCAGCTGGAAGGCCGCCAAGGTCACCATGGCCAAGGTGGACGGCTTCCTGGACTCCCTCATCCACTTTGACAAGGAGAACATTCACGAGAACTGCCTCAAGGCCATCAAGCCGTATCTGCAAGACCCTGAGTTCAATCCCGAGTTCGTGGCCACCAAGTCCTATGCAGCCGCTGGCCTCTGCTCTTGGGTCATAAACATTGTGAAGTTCTACGAGGTGTTCTGTGACGTGGAACCCAAGCGCCAAGCACTGAGCAAGGCCACCTCGGGCCTCGCTGCCGCCCAGGAGAAGCTGGCGGCTGTTAAAGCGAAGATCGCTGTAAGTGACCCCCACCTGAGGCAAACAGCCTCTCCTCCAGGCCCCAGCGCCTCAGCCCTGATTTTTAAAGAAAACCAAATTGTTACCCCAAATCTCCTAATTTTTCAGTAGAGGCAACTATTTTTTAAAAGACATTTATTATTATTATTATTATTATTGTCTTCAGTCATACCGCGCAGCTTGTGGGATCTTAGTTCCCTGACCAGGGATTGAACCCACCCGGGCCCCCGGCAGTAGAAGCACAGAGTCCTAACCACTGGACCGCCAGGGAAGTCCCAGTAGAGGCAACTTTTATAATTTCTTCCTCAAACACTGTATAATCCAAACAAGACAGATCCACTGGACCATGGGTTTACGCCTTGGTCCTAAAAGGTTTTTTCCTTTTCCTCTGAGGAAAGAAAAGATGACAGATGGATACATATAATAAATGAACAGTATTATCCACGGAACCAGCTGCTATCTTATTAGCCACAATGAATCTAATATTTTTGCACATCTGATAGTTAAGAAGAAAGGGTCAAAAATGGGAGATTATTTTTTTAAGTTTATTTTATTGAAGTATAGTTGATTTACAATGTTGTGTTATTTTCTGCTCTACAGCAAAGTGGTTCGGTTATACATATATATACATTCTTTTTCATATTCTCTTCCATTATAGTTTATCACAGGTTATTGAATATAGTTCCCTGTGCTCTACATTAGGACCTTGTTGTTTATCCATTCTATACATAATAGTTTGCATCTGGTAATCCCAACCTCCCAATCCATCCCTGCCCCACCCCCCTCCCCCTTCATTCCTGTCCCTAGCAAGGTTGTCGTGACCCAAAGTACAAACTGTTGCAAGAATCAATGGATCATCGTCCTAGGTGCTTCCATTAGTTTCCAGAAATAATCCCCTTCCTGTTTTGATTTCCAGGCCCAAGAGCACCCAAAATTAATTTGGCACAAGGATCTAATCTTTGAAATTAAGATTTTCCCCCACTTAACAAAATCAGCCCCGAAAGCAAGTGCTTTTGAGGTCATATGCTCCTCATGGACGGTCACAACAAACTTTAAATCAACTTTATATCCATTTCTGGCAAAATTTCACTTACAGATTTACTGCTCCCAACTTACAGACGAAAACACTGAGGCCTGGGAAGTTCAAGTGGCTTTCCAGGCATAGGAAACAAGTCTGTGAATCTGCTTCTGTTTTGTAGATAATTTCAAAAAATGGGAGATTCTTTTTCCCCTTTGAAATGTAGGTTTTAGCCACCTTTCCCCACCTTGTGCACCATTCTCTTCCATTCTGGCCACTGGCCACACCCCTCACTCTCAGTGGTGTGGCTGTGTGGGCCTGCAGGGCATGTGTAATGCTACCTGCAGTGCTTTATAGAAGCTTGTAAAAGCATGTAGCATATTGTGGTTGGTGGTTGGGGGGTGTCCCTTGGCCATAAATATAAAATTATTAGCCTCTTGCTGATATTTTGATTGTATGTCCCTCACCCAGGATTGTGGGATGGAGGTGATTCTGGATTCACACCTTGAACTTCATCTTTGCCACTAAAATTGGTATCACCAAAGTGAGAGGTAGAAATCAGAATCCTGCAGGATGACATAACAGTTGAAAACCCATCAGCAGACCTTCCAATCCATGCTGTGCTATTCCCCAATGGGTGACCTTTAGAAAGGGCTTTCCAGAGCCCAAACTTCAGCTTCCTGAAGTAAAATGGACACAATAGTAGTCCATTTTGGCTATTCATGATTTTGCCGTGAGGATGAAAGGAGAGAAGGCATGTACAGCACAAGGCCAGAGCCCAGCCCACAGGGACACAGGGAGCTGCCGCCACCCCCAGGGTTCCGATGACCACTTACCCCTGCTTTCCCTCCACCTCTTCCTCCTCCTGCATGTGCCATCACGTGCAAGCCCTGGTCATCAGTCACTACCATGATCAAGTTCAAGCCAAAACATCCCCTGGACCTTTCATTTCTACACGTGCATTCCAGGCAAATAAGATTCTTACTGCAAGTTTCTCATGATGATAAAAAGGGTTTTACAAATTGTGAAACGGGAGATTGCAGACATGCTGCATGCTTCAAGTTTCACGGGTTTATTGATCGATAGACTAAATTCTATGGTTAAAGGCTCTAGTTCAAAGATCCCTGCAGCCAGACTCTCTATAAAGAAGAGATGCTTTGGCAAAGCAGCAAATCTCTCAGTACGTTTGCTTTATAAATCCAGACTTTCATGGACCAGTTTACTGATAATCACGCTCACAATGGCCCACGTGAAAGAATACCAAGGGCAAAACACTAACAGCCCCTTGACTGCTTTTGGAGGGAAAATACCTTCTGATAATTTTCATATTCTTCAGTCTCTCCTGGAAAAGTGTTGCAAGAACTGCATTTTCAAAGATCTCTTTCTTACTCAAGTTATTTTAACTAAAGGAACATTTGGTGCAGAGGGAATGTTTTCAAAATGTTTATACCTTTTTAGTAGCCAACACGCACACGATAGGCCCATTCAACCTGTGGAAGCCATCAGAATATTTTTTAAATGCCTGGCTACCTTAGGAGGACACTTCTCTTCTGCCCAAATATTTTTTGAAAAAAACGCGTTCTCTCTTTTAACAACCTCCTCTCCATCCTTTGCTTATCCACATGCCTATCAACATCCCAGGAGTGCAGACACTCCCCCACCAACAACACCTGTTCTGAATACAGAAGCCCACCCAGGACAGGAAAGTGCCTCCCTCTGTGCCCCTGAGGCCATCGCCAGACCTCTCCAGTTACACCCCCGCCAAGTCCTTTTCTTGGGATCTTAGGATAATTCCAAGTAAAAACTTTTATATTCAAGATGCATAAAGCGAAAAAAAAAAACATCTTTCAAAACAGATTCTACAAGGTAACTTCAACTTGATTTTATACATATAATTAAAATACACACAAATATGAATAGTGGTGGTTATCTCCTGGTGGTAGATTTTGGGTGGTTTTGTTTATCTGTGTTTTCTTTTTTTCTATTAAGAACACATATGAACGTGACAATTTATAAAAATAATAGACGGGCTTCCCTGGTGGCACAGTGGTTGAGAGTCCATCTGCCGATGCAGGGGACATGGGTTCGTGCCCCGGTCCGGGAGGATCCCAGATGCCGCGGAGCGGCTGGGCCCATGAGCCATGGCCGCTGAGCCTGTGCGTCCGGAGCCTGTGCTCCGCAATGGGAGAGGCCACAACAGTGAGAGGCCCACGTACTGCAAAAAAAAAAAATAATAATAATAATAATAATAATAGTAATAAAAACAAGGAAGACATCTTCATCAAGCATTTACTCACACATAAGTAAAATATCAGAGAGCAGAGAAGAGCTTCAAATGAAAAACGACAGTCTCCTGCCCTTTCCCTTCTTTTGTCTGTTTTTTCTGATTGTTGATGCCACTCAGAGCTTGCTACCTAGTGGCTTAAATGTGTTTTATTTGGCCTGCACAATGTGTTTGCCAAAGATGTAATTAATTGCCAATATTTAAAACAAAAAATCTGATTTCTGGCCGGTCTTATAATAATCAGAAGAGTCCTGAATTTCACTAAGTGACCCTGGAGTTAAGCAGTGGCTTCTCACTCAAGCAGGGAGTTTTGCTGCATTTAGTCACAGTCACCAGCGGCCCCTATTTTTTTTTAACATTAGACTCGTCTGACTAGTTTACTTCATCTTCCTGGGCTGCTCATCTGAATTTCTGACCCTTGTCTGCGTGCTGTGCTGCATCCCTATTCTTGATGTATTTTCTTCAGGCAGTTGACTTTCTGCTACCTGAGGCTTGAAGACATTCATCCCCTGTCTTCTCATCATTACAGCAACTATGTTTTTCTGACGTGACCTTTACTTCTTGTTCAGTCATATGGAGGTGCTTCCTTGGAGCTCTCGGTGTTCAAGATGAAATTATTACCCTTTCCTTCAGCTCATCCCCTTCCCTCCTCTCTCCAACTTCATTATCATTATTTATCGTTACTTTTGCATTTGAATCACCAGCACTGAACATATCTACATTGTGTTCTGTAACCAGAATTAATTGTCCCATGCTCTCTCCACTGATGGATTCAAAAGATCAGTAAATTCTGTTTATATTCTATGAACCTGTCTATATTGTTCATAGAAGATCTCAGTGCTGTTATACTTACTTTCTTACATACCTTTCCCCCTGGACTTTCTTCTCTCTCTCCCTCTTTCTCTCTCTCTCTTCAATTAGTTCTTTTGGCATAGCCTTATTTTTTAAAACCCTCCAGTCAATCCAGTGTTTTACTGAGTCCCCTTTTGCCCCCAAGACTTTTCTCTCTTGTCCCCAACTCAAAGCTCCAAACAGTTTTGGAGAGTAATCACGTTCACTGCTCTCTTGGGTTCATTCCAATGACTTCTGGACCCCATGGCTTCTTTCTTGATTTCTTCTCTCATTTTGCTATGGCTTGTTCTTAAGTAACTTTCTCAGAAATGTTACATAAGAGGTAAATTTTCTAATGTTCCAGTCTGGACGTATCTTTTTATTTTTAAACTGAATTGACTTTTTTGCTGCGTATTAAATTCTGATGCTAATTTTTTCCCTTAGAACACTGAATGCTTTATCTTTTTCTCTGGTGAGAAGTCTGATGAACAGTCTGGTTACACTGTATTTCTGCCTTTCTGGAAGTCTTTCAATTTTTTCTTTATTCTTGGTGTCTGAAACTTTACATTGATGTGCTTAGCTGCCATTCTTTTTTTTATTCATTGTGCTTGGCATCCAGAGACTTATTTTCTTCAGTTCCACAAGGTGATTTTATATCTCCCTTCTGTTTCCTTTTTAATCTCATTTTCTGGAATGCATATTGGTTGGGTATTGGACCTTCTGATGGGTCATCTATTTTCTCTTATCTTTTTGTCACTTTATCCTTTCTTATTCTATCTAGATTTCCTCAAATTCATCTTTTAATTTATTGAATTTATTATTTTTTACATTAACAATAAAGATTATTTCCACAAGTTTTCTTTGTTGTTGTTGTTCTCTTTTCCTTTTATTAGCATCCTCTTGTTTTATGGACGAAACATCTTGAATCTCCCGGAGAAACTAATTATGAAGGGTTTTATGCTTTGTTGCTATTTTTTTGACTGAAGTTCTCTCTTTTTCCCAGGTCATTTTTTCCTTCTTGTTTACCTTTAATCTAGGCTTTAATCAAATGTCTTCTTGTCCTTTCATGTTTACAAGAGTAGTGATCGAAAGCTGAGTATAGCTCTGCAGACAAGGGCAGATCTGGCAGAATTTGTTTTCTAGATCAGATGAGTTATGGTGGATGCATCCTGTTACTTGTTGTATTTATTTCTGCTCTACAGCAAAGTGATTCAGTTATATATATATATGTATATACATACTTTTTAATATTCTTTTCCATTATGGTTTATTACAGGATTTTGAATATAGATCCCTATATACAATAGGACCTTGTTTATCCATTCTGTATGCATTAGTTTGCTGGATGCATCTTAAATGCCAGAACATGGTATCCTTTCTCTGCCACTGTTGACTCTCCTGCTGGTGACACAGGTGCCTGGTGGCATTGCATGGGGATGGAGATGTGGGGTGGAGGATCAGAAGGCTTCCAATTGACCGTCTTATTTTCAACATCCCCCTGCAGCTCACCTGACATTTCCAAATCCCCAGTGTATGTGAGGCTCTGCAGAGCTGCTCAGCTTCTGCTCTACGTTGCAGTGTCCTCTGCCCTTCTCCAGCCCTTCCCACTGCTCTATCTGTGGTCTTCCATAGATCTATTGGAATCCCTCACCCTCCGGTGGCCCTCAATATTTGCTTGATGTTATGGGCTTATGACTTTTTAAACTGCTTCGTAACCATTTTAGAGAAGTCTTGGGAAGAAGAGGAGTGAATGAATGTGGCCAGCCTGCCATTGTTAATTGGATGGCTCACCTCCTAGTTCTTAAGCTGCTTGGCTATATAAACTTGGCCCTTCTTTTCTTTCTCTTGTGACTTGGTAATGACTGACAAAGCAGCCTGAAGCCCTGTTATTGCATAGACATGAGACATATCTGGAGGTGTCTGCCATGTGCCCAGGTGTCTTTGTGTATGCAGATATGCATCATGGGGGCAGCAAAGACTGTGCACTTGAATTCTGAATTCTTGATAAATTTAGAAAAAATTGAAACCATGTCTTTTTAAAAAATGTTCCTCTACTTCGGGATAATTGGAGAGAATCGATGAGGTCAAGTGAAGTTGTGTTGCATTCCTGGGACCTTAAAGCAAAGGGAGGGGACTATCCTGGTGGCACAGTGGTTAAGAATCCGCCTGCCAATGCAGGAGACACAGGTTTGATCCCTGGTCCGGGAAGATCCCATATGCCGCGGAGCAACTAAGCCCGTGCACCACAACTACTGAGCCTGCGCTCTAGAGCCCTCAAGCCACAACTACTGAAGCCCATGCACCTAGAGCCCGCACTCCACAGTGAGAAGCCCGCACACTGCGATGAAGAGTGGCCCCCGCTCACCACAACTAGAGAAAGCCTGTGCGCAGCAACACAGACCCAACGCAGCCTTAATTAATTAATTAATTAATTAATTAAATGAAATTTTTTTAATTAAAAAAAAAAAAGCAAAGGGCGGACGTAGGTTGCAGACAGCCCAATTCCAACCCACGAACCAGCCGCAGCAGATGGTGTGTGCTCCTCCCAGCACTCCCACCCTGGGATCCTACTGGCCATTTTCAGGCCTCCCCAGGCTTCAGTGAGATTTTGCTTCTAAAAGCAGCACTTGTACTTTTTTGTCAGGCTACTGGAACCCCTTTTCCCCAATACGGGGAGAGACAGAATTTAAACCTCTCCCTCCTTGTCTGTCACCCCTCCTGGTCCTGGGCCAACGACTGAGGTGCTGGATAGAAAAGCTCAGTCCTCTCACTTGTGTCGGGACCCTCGACTTCCACTGGGATCCACGTGAGGGCCCCCCTAGTTTGCCTTCCTTCCCCTCCCTCCCCGCCTTCCCCAGTCCCTTACAGCTCCCCCAGGAGGGCTTCCTTAAAAATCCCCTACCCGTGAACCCTGTCTCTGAAGCACTGGAACTACTGACAGACGTTGTGTTCCTTCCTAAACAGCACCTTAATGAAAACCTGGCCAAACTCACGGCCAAGTTTGAGAAAGCAACAGCTGACAAACTCAAATGTCAGCACGAAGCTGAAGTGACTGCAGGCACCATCTCCCTTGCAAACCGCCTGGTGAGTGTGAGCCTCTTCGGTGGGCTTTAATTACACGAGCTGAGCTTGTCAGGTGCCGCAGAGGTGCAAAATATTAATAGATGAGCAGTTGAGTGCCACTTTGACTGGGGGGCAAATAATAAAATGCTCTGGGCTGAAGGGACTGACTCCTGAGAAAAGCGTGAATGCACACCCTGGTCTGGTCAAAGGAGATTTCCCACAGGGATGGTCGGGAGGAGGGGGCACTGGATGGATCAGGAAACTTACAAGAGGTGTGACATGCTTACATACAAGTGCATCGGCCAGAGGGAGCGTTAAAGGACAAAGCTAGCATTCGACAGGCAAACCCTGAAGCTCTTACCTGTGGGATATTTGATAATAAGGGTGTGGACAGGATGAGGCACTGAGATAGAAGCAGAAAAGAACAAGACAGATGGTTGACCCTGAACATTGCTGACCATAACCTTGGTCTCTCCAGCAGGACAGTCATTTACACGGCCACTCAGGGCTCTAAGAGCAAGTGTTCCAAGGGCAGGAAGTAGAAGGTCCCACTCTCTTAAGGCCTGGGACCAAAAGCCAGCTCAATGTCCTTCCTCTGCGTTCTACTGGTCAAAGCAGTGACAGATCCAGGGAGAGGGAGCACAGACACCAGCTCCTGATGAGAGGAGTGTCAGGGGATGTGTAGCCTTTCTAATCCCCCATGGCTTATATTTCTCATCATGAATCAGCTAAGAGCCTGCAAAGCAGTGTCCACAGGATGTGATTTCTCTTTATCAACAGCCTTTTACAGCACCTTCCTCCCCAACGAAAGGAAGTGGAATCGATCCCTTTTCACATTTATTCCAGCCCCCATTTATGTATATAACAAAGCCAGGTTTCCTAGTTCAGGGAGAAATTAGTCATAACAGTCACTGAATCGGTCGTGCTCCAGTGACAAGAGGTGAAGCCTCAGGTGTGTCTGTGCCCTTGTTTGTTGAACCTGCTGCTGCAGAGCTTTGAGATGATCGTCTTCACTGAATGGTGCGGTCTACCGACAGCTCGTCCACTAACGTGCAGGAAGCAGTCAGGACCTCCCCGCTGGCCTGTCTTCCATTCAGTTCCCTGTTTGGTTTCCAGAATTTTTGCGGCCTTTCTCTGCCTGGCTGGAGCCTTTTCTGCGTTGGTCCTCGTAGGTGGCAGGTGGAGCTCTGCTCTAGGACTCAGGACAGGTCAGCTCTGAAGCCATCCCTGCCCCCACCAACCTGGGGTGGTTGAAGTGTCAGAAGACAGGACACTTCGACTTTCTGGTCTTTATCTGTGTGATCTAAGATGACATGGGAATGGTCGGTGGGCAAGTCCCTCAGGTCTCCCAGCTCTGACATCCTAGGATGCCATCTTTCCAGGAAGAAAAAGGGATCAGTCATAGCACAGAAGCCGAGCTTCACTGAACAGCCCACCTCACAGTCCTCTGTAGACAGTGTCTATCCTCTGGGAGAGGGCGCCCCCCAACGTGGGCCCCGCAGAGTCGCACCCTGCTGTGCAGTCTTGGTACTTTGCACACACCCGTGTTCCAGTGCATCTGACTCCGTGTCTTAATTACCACGCCGATCTCCCCACCCACTGTGAATTATTTATAGTGCAATTGATTTTATTTATTTTCACATCTCCAGCATTTGGAGGAGAAGAGAGAGGTACATGATTTTCTGTTACGTTTTGAGGACCAGACACGGTACCAAGTGATGAACACACATGGTCACACTAAATCCTCTTCACGGCCCTTCTAGGTGGGCGTATTCATCTCCACACCTGTCAAGGGCAGAGCCTGGAAGGCTGCATTCAGGACCTGTCTCTCCACAGCCCACGTAACGCAGAGTAGAGAACAGGGGCTCGTTGACTGCAGTGTTCGCTGCAGCCAGTATAAACCGCCCCCCCCACCACTGATCAGAAGGGCCACATAAATGATGTCCTGAGTCTCCGGCTGTGAAGTGTGTGCCATGCATTCTCTGTGGCTGAATCGTGGCTCTGTAGCCTGTGGTATGACGCGTCTTCTCCCCTCTCTGCTCTTTGAAATGATAGGTAGGAGGACTGGCCTCTGAAAACGTGAGGTGGACAGAAGCTGTGCAGAACTTCAAACAACAGGAAAGGAAATTATGTGGAGACATTTTACTTACTGCGGCTTTCATTTCGTACCTGGGCTTCTTTACAAAGAAATACCGGCAGAGCCTCATGGATGGGACCTGGAGACCCTACCTGAGCCAGCTGCAGGTAAGTCCAGACCGCATCTGTCCTGACACCACCAACCTGTGGGGACCAGGGAGCTCATGTGACAGTAATAACCCAAACCTCTGAGTCCCTCCTTGCGTTCTTCCCCCCACAACCGCCTGAGTATCCCCTAGTGACCGCTGAGACCCAGGAGGGAGACCTGTGCACCCATGCCCTTCCACACTGCCCTGCACTGTCCTCCACTGCCCTCCAGGCCACCTGAACATGGCACCTCTCCTCTTCCTGGGTCTGCATGGGAACTCCGGTCCACCGCCCCCAGGCTGTCTCCTGACCCTCCTCAAAACTACAAAACCCGAGAGGCCCCAAACGCATCCTGTATCTCCCTCCAGCCTTCCTGCTCTTGTGCTGCACCGCACCTTGTTACCGGGCCCCAAAGCTCCCCCGTCTGTGTCTGTGACCCACAGACACCCTTTATGAAAGCAGCTTATCTACTTTGGTCATGTGTACTCAGTTCTCAGTGTGAGCGGGAGGACTTTACTCCCAACTCCTCCCTCTACGCTGACATGATGAAATGGGGAAATGCTAGTTCCCAACTGAAGAGGGTTTAGGATGTGTTACATCTTGACACTTTCACAGCACTCAAGTCCTCAATGCACAAATATTCACTGAGTCTTCAGCCTGCCCTACATGCCACTGGCAGGAGGTACAGAAGACACTCAAGACCAGGATGTTGGCAGAACATAGTCCAGTGGATGAGATGAGAGTCATAAAAAGCAGCTGCCGTGAGAGTCAGTACAGAAAGTTCACCACGTACAGTAAGGGTTATATTCTAGAATTCATTTGTAGGTGTTTCCTTGGAACACAAAGCCCATACTGTCTAGTGGTGGTTGGCTTAACAGATCAGCTCAAAAAATCTCATTCACCTGATGATTTGCTGAACAGTGGTTTAAAAACTGTTACAGCATTGGGAAATAAACAAAAGATAAAGCTGTTATTTATTCTCCTTGAACACTTGTGGAAAAGGAAATTTTTGGAAGGACGATCATTAGCTGAGCGAATGAAGATGAGGAGCCCAGTGGCCGCCCAGCGAGGGTTTTTCTGGCTTTGTTTGCGGCTCTTAAGAATTTTTTTTTAATAATTTTTTCTGCTTTATTGAGATATAATTGACATGTAACACTGTGTAAGTTTAAGATGTACAGTGTGTTGATTTGATGCACATATATTGTGAAATGATTACCACAGTAGCTTATTTAATACTTCCATCACCTCACACAATACCATTTCTTTTTTGTGATGAGAACATTTAAGATCTATTCTCTTAGAGACTTTCAAGTGTACAATACAGTATTAACTATAATCACCATGCTGTACATTAGAATCCCAGAACTTTTCTTATAATGAAAGTTTGTACACTTTGACCAACATCTCCCCATTTCCCCCACCCCCAGCCCCTGACAACTACCATTCTACACTCTGTTTCTGTGAGTTTGGCTTTTTTAGATTCCACATATAAGTGAGATCATACAATATTTGTCTTTCTCTTTCTGACTTATTTCTCTTAGCATAATGCCCTCAAGGTCCATCCATGTTGTTGCAAATGGCAGGATTTCCTTCTTTCTCATGGCTCAATAATATTCCATGGTATATGTGTCATTCACATATATACGTACATATATATATGATTCATATGTCATATATATATATATATATATATATATATATATGCACACCATGATTCTTTATCCATTAATTCGTTGAGAGACACTTAGGTTGTTTCCATAGCTTGGCTATTGTGGATAATTCTGCAATGAACATGAGGTGCAGATATCTCTTTGAGATAGTGATTTCATTTCCTTCAGATATATATCCAGAAGTAGAATTCCTGGATCATTTAGTAGTTCTATTTTTAATGTTTTTAACATCTTTATTGGTGTATAATTGCTTTACAATGGTATGTTAGTTTCTACTGTATAACAAAGTGAATCAGCTATACATGTACATATATCCCCATATCTCCTCCCTCTTGCGTCTCGCTCCCACCCTCCCTATCCCACCCCTCTAGGTGGTCACAAAGCACCGAGCTAATCTCCCTATGCTGTGTAGCTGCTTCCCACTAGCTATCGATTTTGGTAGTATATATAAGTCCATGCCACTCTCTCACTTCGTCCCAGCTTACCCTCCACCCTCCCCATGTCTTCAAGTCCAATCTCTACATTTGCATCTTTTTCCTGTCCTGCCCCTAGGTTCTTCATACCATTTTTTTCCTTTAGATTCCATATATATATGTTAGCATATGGTATTTGTTTTTCTCTTTCTGACTTACTTCACTCTGTATGACAGACTCTAGGTCCATCCACCTCACTACAAATAACTCAATTTCATTTCTTTTTGTGGCTGAGTAATATTCCATTGTATATATGTGCCACATCTTCTTTATCCATTCATCTGTCGATGGACGCTTAGGTTGCTTCCATGTCCTGGCTATTGTAAATAAGAGCTACAATGAACATTGTGGTACATGACTCTTTTTGAATTATGGTTTTCTTAGGGTATATGCCCAGTAGTGGGATTTCTGGGTCATATGGTAGTTCTATTTTTAGGTTTTGTTTTGTTTTGTTTTGTTTTTTTGCAGTACACGGGCTTCTCACTGTTGTGGCCTCTCCCGTTGTGGGGCACAGGCTCCGGACGCACAGGCTCAGCGGCCATGGCTCACTGGCCCAGCTGCTCCACGGCATGTGGGATCTTCCCAGACTGGGACATGAACCCGTGTCCCCTGCATCAGCAGGCGGACTCTCAACCACTGTGCCACCAGGGAAGCCCTATTTTTAGTTTTTTAAGGAACCTCCATACTGTTCTCCATAGTGGCTCTATCAATTTACATTCCCACCAACAGTGCAAGAGGGTTCCCTTTTCTCCACACCCTCTCCAGCATTTACTGTTTGTAGATTTTTTGATAATGGCCATTCTGACTGGTGTGAGGTGATACCGCATTGTAGTTTTGATTTGCATTTCTCTAAATATTAGTGATGTTGAGCATTCTTTCATGTGTTTGCTGGCAATCTGTATATCTTCTTTGGAGAAATGTCTGTTTAGATCTTTTGCCCAGTTTTGGATTGGGTTGTTTGTTTTTTTGATATTGAGCTACCTGTATATTTTGGAAATTAATCCTTTGTCAGTTGTTTCATCTGCAAATATTTTCTCCCATTCTGAGGGTTGTTTTTCCATCTTGTTTATGGTTTCCTTTGCTGTCCAAAAGTTTTTAAGCTTCATTAGGTCCCATTTGTTTATTTTAGTTTTTATTTCCATTTCTCTAGGAGATGGGTCAAAAAGGATCTTGCTGTGATGTATGTCATAGAGTGTTCTGCCTATGTTTTCCTCTAAGAGTTTTATAGTGTCTGGCCTTACATTTAGGTCTTTAATCCATTTTGAGTTTATTTTTGTGTATGGTGTTAGGAAGTGTTCTAATTTCATTCTTTTACATGTAGCTGTCCAGTTTTCCCAGCACCACTTATTGAAGAGGCTGTCTTTTCTCCATTGTATATTCTTGCCTCCTTTGTCAAAGATAAGGTGACCATAGGTGCATGGGTTTATCTCTAGGCTTTCTATCCTGTTCCATTGATCTATATTTCTGTTTTTGTGCCACTACCATACTGCCTTGATTACTGTAGCTTTGTAGTATAGTCTGAAGTCAGGGAACCTGATTCCTTCAGCTCCGTTTTTCTTTCTCCAGATTGCTTTGGCTATTCAGGTTCTTTTGTGTTTCCATACAAATTGTGAAATTTTTTGTTCTAGTTCTGTGAAAAATGCCATTGGTAGTTTGATAGGGATTGCATTGAATCTGTAGATTGCTTTCGATAGTATAGTCATTTTCACAATACTGATTCTTCCAATCCAAGAACATGGTATATCTCTCCATCTGTTTGTATCATCTTTAATTTCTTTCATCAGTGTCTTATAGTTTTCTGCATACAGGTTTTTTGTCTCCTGAGGTAGGTTTATTCCTAGGTATTTTATTTTTTGTTGTTGCAATGGTAAATGGAAGTGTTTCCTTAATTTCTCTTTCAGATTTTTCATCATTAGTGTATAGAAATGCCAAAGATTTCTGTGCATTAATTTTGTATCCTGCTACTTTACCAAATTCATTGATTACCTCTAGTAGTTTTCTGGTAGCATCTTTAGGATTCTCTATGTATAGTATCATGTCATCTGCAAACAGTGACAGTTTTACTTCTTCTTTTCCTATTTGGATTCTTTTTATTTCTTTTTCTTCTCTGACTGCTGTGGCTAAAACTTCCAAAACTATGTTGAATAATAGTGGTGAGAGTGGGCAACCTTGTCTTGTTCCTGATCTTAGTGGAAATGGTTTCAGTTTTTCACCATTGAGAACAATGTTGGCTGTGGGTTTGTCATATATGGCCTTTATTATGTTGAAGTAAATTCCTTCTATGCCTACTTTCTGGAGAGTTTTTATCATAAATGGGTGTTGAATTTTGTCGAAAGCTTTTTCTGCATCTATTGAGATGATCATATGGTTTTTCTCCTTCAATTTGTTAATATGGTTTATCACATTGATTGATTTGCATATATTGAAGAATCCTTGCATTTCTGGGATAAACCCCACTTTATCATGGTGTATGATCCTTTTAGTATGCTGTTGGATTCTGTTTGCTGGTATTTTGTTGAGGATTTTTGCATCTATGTTCATCAGTGATAATGGTCTGTAGTTTTCTTTTTTGTGTGACATCTTTGTCCAGTTTTGATATCAGGGTGATGGTGGCCTCGTAGAGTGAGTTTGGGAGTGTTCCTCCCTCTGCTATATTTTGGAAGAGTTTGAGAAGGATAGATGTTAGCTCTTCTCTAAATGTATGATAGAATTCGCCTATGAATCCATTTGGTCCTGGGCTTTTGTTGGAAGATTTTTAATCACAGTTTCAATTTTAGTGCTTGTGATTGGTCTGTTTATATTTTCTATTTCTTCCTGGTTCAATCTTGGGAGGTTGTGCATTTATAAGAATTTGTCCATTTCTTCCAGGTTGTCCATTTTATTGGCATATACTTACTTGTAGTAATCTCTCATGATCCTTTGTATTTCTGCAGTGTCAGTTGTTACTTCTCCTTTTTCATTTCTAATTCTATTGATTTGAGTCTTCTCTCTTTCTTTCTTGCTGAGTCTGGCTAGTATTTTATCAATTTTGTTTATCTTCTCAAAGAACCAGCTTTTAGTTTTATTGATCTTAGCTATTGTTTCCTTCATTTCTTTTTCATTTATTTCTGATCTGATCTTTATGATTTCTTTCCTTCTGCTAACTTTGGGGGTTTTGGGGTCTTCTTTCTCTAATTGCTTTAGGTGTAAGGTCAGGTTGTTTATTTGAGATGTTTCTTGTTTCTCGAGGTAGGATTATATTGCTATAAACTTCCCTCTTAGGACTGCTTTTGCTGCATCCCATAGGTTTGGGGTCATCGTGTTTTCATTGTCATTTGTTTCCAGGCATTTTTTTATTTCCTCTTTGATTTCTTCAATGATCTCTTGGTTATTTAGTAGCATATTGTTTAGCCTCCATGTGTTTGTATTTTTTACAGTATTTTTCCTGTAATTTAATCTAGTCTCATAGCATTGTGGTCAGAAAAGATACTTGATATGATTTCAATTTTCTTAAATTTACCAAGGCGTGATTTGTGACCCATCTTAAGACACTTAAGTATTTTTATGCCACAGACCCCTTTGGCAGTCTGGTAACACCTATGGAATCCTTCTCACAGTAATGTTTTTTAGTGCATAAAGTAGAATGCATATGATTACAAAGGAAAACAATTCTATTGAAATACATTTCTGATCCCAGGATAAGAACCTCCAGTGGCTGGTTTCCCTTTTGAGGTTTGCTCAAACGTATAGCACTGGCCATTCGTACCCTTAGCAGGTGTAATAAAAGGGAAAGGAGGTAGTCTGGAGAGGTTTTCCTGAGATAACTGGGAAGACAAACTGCAGAGAAGAGAAAGATGGAGAGGTTAAAGGGCATATGTGTGGACCTCAAAAGCATTCTAAGTGAAAGCAGCCAGACACAAAAGGTCATGTATTGTATGATTCCATTTATGTGAAACATCCAGAATAGGTAAATCCGTATAGGCAGAAAGCAGATTAGAGACTCCTAAGAACTGGGGGTAGCAGGGAATAGGGAGTGACTGCTGATAGACTTGGGGCTTCCTTTTGGGGTGAAGAAAATGTTTTGGAACGAGATAGAGCTGATGGTTGCACATCGTGAACGTACTAAATACCATTGACTTGTGCACTCTAAAATGGTTAGGGAATGTGAATTTTACCCCAGTTTTTTAAAAAGTATATGTGTTTCCAATGAAAACAATTACTTGTAGAAGAATTAAATGAGCTGAGAGAGGTCAACGAGAAGAAAAGGAATGGTTCCCAGGGGGGACAGAGACCAAGGGGAGACATTCCCAGGCCTGGTGGTTTATTCCTGGGCCTCCCAGTGTGGGGAGAAGTCCTCAAGCAGCCCTTCCAGGGGGTGGGGTTGTCCATGGCAAGGGGAAGGGGAGCATCTGCAGTCCTTTGCAAGCTGGGCATCAGCAGCAAGTGGTGATGCTGAGAGGAGAGGGTGGTCAGTACGGGCTGGTGTGGGCCTGGTCTGTGAAGCATAGAAATGTAGCAGGAAGTGACCCTGCTAACATGGGTAAGGGCGATGGAGGCTGTTGATTAAGATACAAATGATTTATGGTAGACATTTGACTTGGGTGAATATACTGAAGAACAGAGGATGACATGAGCAGAATTTCTGCTGCTGTTCATCCATCAAGAGAAAAAAGACTATCAGGACGTTAAGAAAACCTGCTTCCAGGAATAATGACACAGCCAGGAAAATGCTCCTCAGGGGGATTTTGGTCTTGCTTTTAGAGGAGTTCTGTCCTTTGGGTGAGCTGCAGACCCCACCCCCATCTGAGAGCGCATGCTTCTGTTCTGAGCATGTGTGGCCTTTCTTCGCCACCAGGTTCCCATCCCAGTGACCCCCAACCTAGATCCCCTGAGGATGCTGACGGATGATGCCGACGTGGCTGCCTGGCAGAACAAGGGCCTCCCTGCAGACCGCATGTCCACGGAGAATGCCACCATCCTCCTCAGCTGCGAGCGCTGGCCACTCATGGTGGACCCTCAGCTACAAGGCATCAAATGGATCAAGAACAAGTATGGCGAGGACCTCTGGGTCACCCAGATTGGCCAGAAGGGGTAGGTGGCTGTGCACAAAAGTTCCCACCTTGCCATTTATGCAGAGGGAAAAAATGTGATGAGCAGGTTTTAAGCCGCTGTGGATTGTTTCTACCCTCCTGGTTCCTCCAGGAGTTTTCTCCTGTTTGTCCTCTCGCTTTAGGAAATGTCTCGGTGAGAGATGCTTGGGTACTGAGTCTCTGATTTTCTTTCTTTTTCATATTTTTATCTTTATTTTTATCAGAGTACAGTTGGTTTTACAATGTTGTGTTAGTTTCTGCTGTACAGCAAAGTGGATCAGCAAAGTGGATACGTATCTCCACCTTTTTTAAGATTCTTTTCCCATATAGATCATTACAGAGTATTGAGTAGAGTTCCCTGTGCTATACTGTAGGTCCTTATTGTTATCTATTTTATATACAGTAGTGGGTACATGTCAATCCCAATCTCCCAATTTGTCCCTCCCCCCTTTCCCCTCTGGTAACTATAAGTTTATTTTCTACATTTGTGACTCTATTTCTGTTTGGTAAATAAGTTCATTTGTACCATTTTTTTAGATCCCACATATAAGCAATATCATATGATATTTGTCTTTCTCTGTCCGACTTGCTTCACTCAGTATGACATGTGCTTTTCTTTCTCATTAGAAATCATAAGCATCAGCCTCCCAACTCATTCCTGAGTCCTTCCTCCACCAGCCCAGGGGTTCACCCTCCCATCTCTCCTGGAATACTTCCTGCTTCCCAAGCATCCTATTCCATTGTCAGACAGCTCTGTGTTTTATAGTCTTTCTCACATTTAGTCAAAAACTGCCTCTCTTAGCTCTCTTCTACCCTTTGTTCCTACCTGTGCCCCAGAACCACAGAGAACAAATGTAAAGCCTCTCTCTCCTGAGGAACGATGGGACATTTGCAGTGGGGTGCTTAGCAGCTGAGATAGTTATGGAACCTTCGGAACCCTTTGCACCTGCCATGTGGCTTTATCTGTACCTGGTGGGGGAGTTACTGCACACGTCAAGGGACATGAACAACAGGGAGAATGTCTGACCAGCACCCACCGCACTTTATGGGCCTCAGCTCCTCTCCCCCCACTGCATCATTCACTCTGTTATAACTTAGCTTTGTAGTTTCAGTTCTCAATTCTTGTTCTGTGTCTCTAGGAGACATGAGAAAAATAGGACGGGGCAATGAGCGGGAGGGAGAGGGCCAGAGATCACTTATTAGGTGGTCGATATGTATTGGTCTTGGTATTAGGAGCTTTACCTCAAATGCTTTTTAATCCACACGACCAATGAGGTTAGTGTTATTGGTACCATTTTCTCATTTGAGGAAATAGAGTTTCACACAAGTTAAGTAATTTCCCCAGGAGTACACAGTTTTAAAGTTAATGGATATTTGCACACCCATGTTCAAAGCAGCGTTATTCACAATAGCCAAATGGTAGAAGGTAATCCAAGTGACCATCAACAGATGAATGGATAAACAGAATGTGGTGTATCAATACAATGAAATATTATTCAGCCTTGAAAAGGAAGGAAATTCTGTCCTACGCTACAGCATGGGCGAACCTTGAGATGAATATGCCAAGTAAATAAGCCAGTCATAAAAGGACAACTACTGTACAGTTCCATTTACATAAGGTCCCTAGAGTAGTCAAATTCATAGAGACAGAAAGTAGAATGGTGCTCGCAGGGGCTGTGGTAGACAATAGTCTACCACAATTTTAAAATAATTAGTTAAAATTTTTAAAAATTAATGGAGGCAATATTGGAACCAAGGTGATCTTCACTTCGAAGCCCACGTTTATCCACTCTTAACATACAACCACCAGCGTGAGGCTTGCTGCCCTGGCCACATGTCCCAAACATGCTTGTCCAGGGGTCCAGACCACCCACGGTTGTTTTAGTCAAACATGCGATGTTCAGAAAATAGTTAAATCACATGTTGAATACCCGGATCGATCCTTTCTTACAGAGAGGGTAGGAGAGAAATGAATGCCGAGGTAGGACACAAAGTAGTTTTATCTGTGTCATCAGTCATGGTAATCTAATCCTGGCCTTCCCTTCAAACTTTGACTAAAATATTCCTCTCTAATTGACAAATAACTGCATTTTAGACCCAAGTATTTGTTCTTTTTGCTCATTCTTATATCCATAGAATTGAAAATAGTGCCTGACATATAGTAATTAATTCTCTGTTCATGTCCCTTGACTACTGTTCTACTGGGTGATTTTCTAGATTTGTTGTGTATTATTTGAATACAAATATTACATTATAGATAGTATGGGTTAAGACTGTTAAGTGTAGTCTCCCTTCATCAGTGAATGGAAAAGTGTTCAAGGGTGTCATTTGCCTTTTAATTTTGTGAGGTCTGACATACTACAACTTTTTATTTTTGGTCAGATATGTCACATTTCTTCTATAAATCATGTTTAGAAAATTCTTTTTCCTGTCCAGAAATTATATAAATATTCATATAGAAGATTTTTTTAGGGTTTTTTATGGTTTTCTTTTTACACTAAAATCCAATCACCTGAAATATATTTTCAGGTACTATATAAGGTACAGACCTAATTTTCACTTTTCAAGTGGTTAGCCATTGTTCCAATACCGTTTATTAAATTCTCCACCCTTTCTCCGATTAATTAGAGATGACATTTTACTCTATATTAAAATATTTTATTAGCTTTTACTATACCAGCCTTTAATTATTTCATTTTATATTTAGTAACATTTATTGTGGCATTTCTCATTACAAAAGTAATATATCATCATAGTAAAAAAGAAGGGGAGGGGAGTTACCCCAAGAAATAAATAGGCCCTATAATTCATCATTTTTTCCCAACACTCCCAACTTTTGGTGTATGATATCCTTTAAGACTTCTTTCTACGTATCTGTATTGTTGAAATTATAAAAAATATTTTATTATCAGCTAATGTGAGTCCCTCTTCTTATTCTTCATGATCTTTTATTTTTTAAAAAAAAATTCTCATTGTTTTCTTTTTTCTTTTTTCTTTTTTTTTTTTACAACTTTATTGGAATATAATTGCTTCACTCATTGTTTTCTTTTAGATTAACTTTAAGATTTTTGGTCAAGGTTTATAAAGTATATTGTTAGTTATTGTGTGAATTGGAATCACATCGAACTTATAAATCTATTTAGGGGAAATCAATTTTTTATGTGCTTGTTAAACTCTACATAATATTGAAAAATTAAAAATAGCCTAGCTTTTGGTGATTGATTGTTTAAATAAATTAAGGTGTATCAATACAGTCTAATACCCAGGCACATAAATATTGTTATAGAAGAATATTTAGTGACATGGGAAAATGTTTACATTTTATGCACAAAAACCAGGTCATAAAACAAATGAGCTACATGGATCAAATAAAAATAAACATAAATATAAATGCAGACATAAATAAAAATATAAAATAAAATAAATAGAAATAGTAATAATAAACTTGAAAATATATCCAAACATCTACAGGCAATACCAAAATGTAAATGACACAAGGATGACAGTTAATTTTCATATTCTTTTTTGCATTTTGTCATTTTTCCCTTTTTATACGAAATAGTTCAGATCACATAAATATCATTTTAGATAGAGAAAAATATGCCAGCTGTCTGATGTCATCCCAGATAGCGGTGCCTCCAAGTTTACTGCCATGCTTCAGGGCCATGGCTGCCTGTTGACTGTCTCCAGTCCACCCCTTGACGCAGGCTTACTCCGCCCACCTGTCTCCTCAGCTACCTTCAAACTGTCGAGCGTGCCCTGGAAGCTGGGGAGGTGCTGCTGATTGAAAACCTAGAGGAGTCCATCGATCCTGTGCTGGGACC